>NC_092333.1:208308000-209021500 GCF_046630445.1 Rutidosis leptorrhynchoides
GCAAAGCATCGGAAGATGCAGATGAACGAACTCGCTGAATTAAGAGACCAAGCATACGAAACGTCATACATCTATAAGGAACGAACGAAGCTTACGCATGACGCAAAATTGATTCCTACAAAGTTCGTCCCTGGAGATAAAGTTCTGCTCTTTAATTCTCGGATCAAGAAGTTCTTAGGAAAATTCAGATCAAGATGGAGTGGCCCATACAAAGTTGTACATGCTTTTCCACACGGAGCCGTGGAATTGGAAGGACCTACTGGAATCTTCAAAGTCAAAGGCCACCGGTTAAAAGCTTATCTAGAAGACCACAATAAGGAGGAGCACCTTTTCTCCTTTGATCCATTCTGAAGATCTGACAAGGAAAAGTTGAGCTGTAACGACTTGATAAACAAAGCACTCTTGGGAGGCACCCCTTACTTATCCTTTTTATTATTATTTATTTTTATTTCAATTATTTTCAGTCTTAAAATATTATCTCTGTGTACTAACAACTAAGCGCCATAATTGCGCTTAGTACTTACAAGTTTGTTGAATGTGTTCAGGCAAAAATGCCAAGTTCAGGAGCTTCAGCTTACATCCCAATTCGCAGGAGGAGGACTCCTAGAGTTTACTCATCTGGAAGCAGTGCTGATCTAAACAGGCCATCAACAGGGCAATTAGGCCCAAGGCGATTGATATTGGAGAGTGTTGAGGAGGATATTGGCATAGCACCGCCAGCTCCTGCCGTTCGACAATCTAGACGTCTAGCCAGGAGACCTACCGAGCACACACAGCTACCAGAGACACATGAGCCACAGAAGGTGATACACTATTGTAACAACCCAACCCGTTATCCTTCCAATATTGCAGCATAATTTTTTTTTTAAAGCAGGGCTGACCAGGAGGGGTGCGCGGCTCGCACACCCACCTGTGCTCGGCGCGCACAGGGCCTGGCAGCCCGCTGTCCACTTTTTCCATTTCACGCAAAAAGATCTTCGACTTCCCGACACATTTAGATCAAACGGTTTTCACAACATCTTATAATAGTTAAAAACATCACATTTCCATAATAAAAAGAGTTTTACGACGCCGGGCCCACATATGCCCAAATTACCCCTTTAAGTACAAAATACAAATTCGACCAATGAGTTTAGTTTCCAAACAAGACTACAAGTATGATGTTTGGGGATAAACTACCCAATCCTAAGTCGAATCCAAAAGTAATCCAAGCCCGAGCATACCCTTGCCACGTCCGCCTTCGAACCTAAAAATGTAAACAACGAGAGGGTAAGCTAATGCTTAGTGAATGCAATACTTATACGCATACATACATAATCCAATTACTTGCATACACCTACACAACAACACAATAACATTAGCAAACCGCAAACGAATAAATGATTAGTCGTACGTACAACAATGTAACATCATTAGCATAGAGATCTCAACAATAATATATGCCAAAAACAAATACGTACAATGCTAAAAACTTACACATCCCAATAAACCCAATGTCAACATTCGACTCGATGGTGGCCGACGAAGAGTAGTAGGTCAAATATGTTAACTACTCACCACCCATCGCACGCGTACGTGGTCGACAAAGAGTAGTAGGTCAAAATCGATAACTACTCACCACTACGCACCATGCGGCCGACGAAAAGTGCAACCGAAACGTTAACACTTACCTCAATCACAAGGATGGCCGACGAAAAGTGAAACCGCTTACCATCCTACGATAAGTGGCCAACGAAGAGCGGATCCCCAAATGGATAACACTCACCACTTACCCAACACATATATATAGCCGACGAAGAGCGATAGGTCAACGTTAATCACTCGCCACATAACCAAACACACTCATGCGACCGACGAAGAGTGATAGGTCAAACATTAACCACTCGTCACATAACCAAACACATTCATGTGACCGACGAAGAGTGATAGGTCAAACATTAACCACTCGTCACATAACCAACACCCACATGTGACCGACGAAGAGCGATAGGTCAAACATTAATCACTCGTCACATGATCACCTCTAATCGTGGTCGACAAAGAGTCATTCCTTTCGGATATCACTCACCACATTCCAAACACACACATACACACGTGGCCGACAAAGAGCGATAGGTCAAACATTTATCACTCGCCACATACACCAAAAGAATATAGCCAACGAAGAGCTATCCACACGGATATCACTCACTATATTTTCCCAACTTAATTGTGGTCCACGAAAGTGATTCCTAACGGATGTCACTTACCACATCGCACACAAGAAACCAAAATCGACTAGTGATTATGTTCCAACAACCTATTTTACTCAAGGTTTCCTCATCTAAACATCTTACTTGCATCAATTTGCACAAAAACCCATTTTGACCCAATCTCAAGTCAAAACACCCATTTGCAAGTTTTCACAATTAATCACTTTTAACCTAAGTTAACTAGTGATATTAATACCCAAAAATGATTATCAACTAATCAATTTCATCATCCAACCCAAAACCCACCAACAAAAGCTATCAACATCATTTACTAGCTCAAACACCCAATTATCAACTAGTGGGTTTACTCAAGAACACACAAGTCAAAACCCTAACTTGGAATTCAAATCTAACAATTGAAATTTGGAGTTGGAACTTACCAACACTATCAAAACGTAGCCAAGGAGGAGATGAACAACTTTAACACTTGAGCTTTTGATCAATCCAAGCTCCTTCTTCCCCAAATCACCAAATCTCTATCAAGAAATCTCTCTCTCTCTCTCTCTCTAAGAATGAAATGAGAGTGTTTGTGGACTTGAAATATGATCCAAAACTAGATCCAAAACTGGTAATATGGCTACACATCCGACCTCAAGTGAAAATACCAAAATACCCTTCACTTAACTCAAAAAGGCAAAAAGCAGAATTCTGTCGCAGGGACTGTGCGCGGCGCGCTCACCTTATGGTGCGCGGCGCGCACTCTGGTCTGGGCAGATTCTGAACTTTGTTTAATTACACAATGCTTTGCCCACTAAACGTACATCATTAATACACTACGTACAATAAATATTAGGGTCTTACAACTATGGAGCCACCTTAAGTGATCCTGATGTTACATGGGCACTACTCAGAGACCAGCAGAAGCTCTACCGAGCTCTTAGAGCATACCTTCAGCGTGAGAGAATTGAAAGGACCCGTCTTAATCCACCTAGACGAAGTCATCAACATTTGGTCCCATTACGATGATCGGCTCCAAGTAATGTCCTTATATTGAGCAAATGCACAGCGGAAGACTTAATTCGTACCTGAGAATAAACATGCTTTAAAGTGTCAACCAAAAGGTTGGTGAGTTCATAGGTTTATCATAACAATCATTTCAATATGTTAATAGACCACAAGATTTCATAATCATAAACATAATACACTCGCAAGTGTATGTAAAGCATTCTAAGTGGTTGAGCACTTGGTAACCATACTTAACATTTAATCAACGTCGCATATTCCCTTTATTATGAAATCTCACTACACCGTACCAAGTGTAGTCACCAATACGAAGTACTGTGCAACCGTTGAATACTGGTCGTCCAGTCCGGTTGGGGTTGTCAGGCCCGATAGATCTATCAACAGGATTCGCGTTTACAATACCCATGTAAATAGTAGTTACCAAGCTACAGGGAAATATGCCAGTGGTACAACTCAACGTAGAATATATTTTTAAGTACTTGTGTCTATTTTGTAAACATTTATAAAAGCAGCGCATGTATTCTCAGCCCAAAAATATATATTGCAAAAGCAATTAAAAAGGGAGCAAATGAAACTCACTTTTACCTTGAAGGTATTTAATTCGACTTGGTCTCCGATAGATATCACGAACCTAACCATATATATAATATATCAACATATTTTCTTTTTAAGTAATCGTTACATATATGTATACTTTTAATACTTTTAATATTTTCTTAGTCCGTAGTTAGCAGTCCGATGTTAGTGGTCCACAATTAGTTGCTTAAATAAAATAAATAAAGACCCCATCGTATTCGTATTGATCAGAATTAATCTCGACCCATGGTACCATGTTGTCAAATGACGTGTTGCGTACATAAAGTACCGTGTTGTCAAATGACGTGTTGCGTACAATCATGAGGTCTTATGATTAATCTTCTCGTGTTGTTTACGGGTGGTCCTGAAATATATAAAATCAAATCATAAGTAATTATATATAAAATATCATATTAATTAGAAAAGATATGATTAATTTACTTTTTCTCCAAATATTTTCGTAGCTAAACTAGCTTCGGATACCCAATCTTGTTTTAGTCGTAGTTTCTTCATTACAACTCCGTTTTTGTTGGTTCAACTTGCCACTTCCTTAGATCGAGTCAAATTTTAAGAATATGAACTGAAAATACCTTAGTTTGTATTCGAAATCATAGGTTATAGGTCAAACTTTGGTGAAACTTATGAAAGTGATCATTTTCCATCATAAAACAACATTTAATGATCATTTTTCTAAAAATACTTACACTTTGAGTTAAACCATGAAATTTTTATGTGTTAACATATTCATAAGAAATATCATTCTTCCAGAACATGAACTTCCAATTCAAAGTTCAAGATGGTTTTTAATTATCCAACCCAAAACAGCCCCCGGTTGCACTCTGACGACTTAGATTCAGTTTTTAAGATGTTCTTTGTAAAACCAAGTTATATCTTGTTAGGTTAGCATATCATTATGATATATTACAGGTCTTGAAGTGTTTTAAAAGTCAATTTAGAAGGATCTATTTAGTTTGCGAACAAGTTTGAAATCATTCAAACTATGCTCTTGTTGTTAAAATTTTATACCACAAAATAAGATAACTATATGAATATGAATTGAATAAGATTATGAACAAGGTTACTACCTCAAGTTACTTGGACAAAGTTACTGCAAAAGATAAGAAATAATCTTGGAATCAAAGAGTGGTGGAGTTAGATCAAAAGGTTGGAAGTAAACTTCTTCTAATGGGTGGTTATTTTAATATGTTCTTGAAAGAGTTTTCTTATGGTGTTTAAGGCTTGTAATTGAAGCTAAATGATGGGGAAAATGCTTTAAGATGATCAAGTATGAAGTTAGGAGTATTTTGAGAGATAAATGAGGGTGTAGATATGAGAAAATGGAGTGAAGAAATGGTGTTCATTTATAAAAACGTTTTTAGTTTATAAAGAAAGAAAAGGATTCCTAATTTTGTTTTCTTACTAATAATTCATACTACTTGACAAATCCTAGTTACCTCATATCTAGGGCAGTAATAATGTTGATTAGGATGTTGATTTGATGTGTATATACCAATAGTAAATACGTATAGAAGCTGGGTATGATACGGGTACATATACCCTAGATATACGTATAGAAATCTTGAGGAAACGGAACGAGAATTCAAATATAGCTATCTTTTGTGAATATACTTATATTGTTTTATGTATTTAAGTCCTTACATTATATATACGATGCATGTATATGCATTATAGATTATAAGTATATATATCAAAGAATGTTACGTGTAGTTATCGTTTTGAAAACTTAAGTTAGTAGTTTCAAAATATACTTATAACTCATTGTCATTAGTACACAATGAGATGTTAAACCATCCTTAAATCATGTTAAATATATATAAATACATATATATACATAAACGTATAATTATCGTATGTTATACAGTTCGTGATATCATCGGTCATATTGGACGGTCAAACGTTGTGTAAAACTCTTTTCAAAAACACAAGTCTCGACAATTTGGATTGCTTATCATGTTGGTATGGTTTAATTTATGTAAATATTAATCTCATAAGTATAATTTGGTCAGAAAATTCTGGGTCATTACAGTACCTACCCGTTAAAGAAATTTCATTCCCGAAATTTGATAGAGGTTGTTATGGATAACAATAAGAAGGTTTTCATGACAAATATAAGGTGATAATGGAGTTTTATCATCATTGAGTAATGTAGATAAAACGATTCGATTATGCGAAGAATATAAATGAGACTATCGTAAAAGAGTGAGATGAGTAAAATATATTCGTCTTAACCGATGACGTAGTTATGATTGATTTCCGGGATTTAAGGGATTTAAAGAGAATCTTACGTAATAAGATTTGGTTCTTTGGTGATTAAGGAAATCAGGATCTTCTTTGATTATATGCAATAATCTGTTTCGATTGCTTTGTCGGATATTTCACTATAAATTCACCCCTTCGTTTCCTTATTTTCCACGACTCACACCTTCTATTCTTTCTCCCTTGATTCTTACTTTAAAGCATTCATCAATATGCTCCATCCAGTCCTGATTCTTGATATACTCCTAACTTTTATATCTGTCATTCTTCTTTTTCATCTACCACCAGAAGAATCTATTTACTTCTACTATACGCTTGTGTTTATAGTGTTTCTAATTCTCCCGTGTCTCTATATTGCTATCTGCATCGATATACACGATTTGTAATTTCGGGGTTATTATCGGAGTTTATATTCTTCATTATTTTTCGGAGCTTCATGCTTTCGTTTTCTGTTTCTGACTTCGAGTCAAGCGAGTAATGGTCCGGAATTCGTAGATATGAAATTCAGAATGAACATAGCTAATGCTCTAAGAGGAAAATGGTAATAGAACGATTTTGATTTGTTAAATTACCAGAATACCCTGGAGATGACCGAGTCATCCAGAAAAATATTCTCTTGATATGTTTAGAGATTAGATAGAATGTAAGAGTCGTGTAAATGGCACATGATGACGGTACTGTGAATCATCATGCTTCATTAGAAACTCAGCATGACTTACTGTAATATAATGACGTTGATCAAGTGTCATTATATTATACTAATCCATGCTTCAGTTCCCAATACTACTTCAAAACATTCATATTTTAAACTCGAAGGTTTCAGAATTTAGAAACTAACACAGTTTCTTTTATGTTGCAGATATTACGGAGAGATAAATGATCTCAGATAAGAATAGTTGTGAAAATATCGCCAGAAATATGGAGGATATTTATAATAGAACATACAAGAATATCTTAGAATTTCTAATATCAATGGATGATGAAGAAGATTTGTCTGTGAAGGTTTAGAATGAGAAATAAGATGTTTGCTAACGATTTCAGCAGGCACAGAATCATTTGGATTCTTTGAAGGCAAACTTATTCTTTGTGATTTGTCCACGGCTTTCTTCATAGTTTCGCATAATCCGCTTTTCGGTACTAAATTTTCTATCGAGCGTTCCTAACACTACTTTCTTTATCATCAAACTTTTGGCCATTAAGATCATCTACAACATGCTGCTTCGTCAGCATTTTCAAAGTTAACTGATCTGGGTCATCGGTTATCAAACCGAGGTAGTTTCAGGAGAATTGTATTTTTAGAATGATTAATCGCTGATGGTAATATTGTGGAATATAAAAGGTTCCCCAGTAACAATAAAGAGTACGCATATATATCGCGGTTATAATAAAGTTGTTTCGGATGAAAAGTCAGAGTTGGCTTGCTGGAGCTGTGACAAAATTAGCTACTTTGGAAAGGGATTGCAAAACGATCTTCGGTATTAACAATGTCAAAGGAACTAGAACAGATACGTGTCAAACGTTTACTCAGTTTCCGAGGGTTTTTCAGGTGCATAACTGATAAGGCTAAAAAGGAACATATATTTCATAGCAAAATCCTCCAAGAAAGACAAGATTTTAGTTGCAATTGTTCCATTTTCGAGTAATATTCGTTTATTTTAAATAAGTGCGAAGACAAAAGGCAAAAACGAAGATTTGAAGACGCAAAGGTCCAAAAAGCTCAAATGTACAAGATACAATCAAAAAGGTTCAAATTATTGATGAAGAACGTCTAAAAATGACAAGAGTACAAGTTACAAAACGCAAAGTACAAGATATTAAATTGTACGCAAGGACGTTCGAAAATCCGGAACCGGGGCATGAACCAACTTTCAGCGCTCGACGCAACGGTGTAAAAATTACGAGTCAACTATGCACAAGAATAAAATATAATATTTAAATAATTCATAATAAGAATAATATTAAATAATAAAAAGTTGTTAATTGAGCATAGTTCAGGGGTCGTAAATGAAAATTCAATTTCTAATTTCGCTATATAAGCGATGTATTACGATCGATAGAGAACAACTTTTTTTCCGATCTTTTTTTTCTTCTCCTATCTTTTTCTTATTTTTTATCTATCAAATATCAATATCTATATTTATAATTCTCTATCATAATGTTAATGTAATCAGATATAACAATAATCTTAATTTTAATTTTAAATTATGATAATAATAAGATTTATGATAGAGATCGTTTGAGTGTGTAAGTCGAAATTCTGTCCGTGTAACGCTACGCTATTTTTAATCATTGTAAGTTATGTTCAACCTTTTTACATTAATGTCTCGTAGCTAAGTCGTTATTATGCTTATTTAAAATGAAGTAATCATGATGTTGGGCTAATTACTAAAATTGGGTAATTGGGCTTTGTACCATAATTGGGGTTTGAACAAAAGAACGACACTTGTGGAAATTGAACTATGGGCTATTAATAGATGGGGGGTATTGTCTAATTGAGTGACAACTCATTGGAGTCTGTCGAACCTATCTTCAAATTAATTAACCTAATAATTAATAATGATTATGGTTGTCCTATTTAGTGATGTTCATATGGAATCTGTTATAATCATTTAATTAATCAATTGGGTTGGGTAATTGATTATTCATTCTGATCAAGTGGATGAATTAATATTCATAAACTAATTAAAACAGGGGTGGATTACATACAGTGATAACTGGTGTAATTGTTGACAGAAGTGATAACTGCGTCACAGTTTAAATCCTTAATCAGTTGGAATATTTGACTTCGGGTATAAGGGTAATTTGACGAGGATACTCGCACTTTATATTTATGACCGATGAACTATTATGGACAAAAACCAGATAGACGTATCAAATAAACCAGGACAAAGGACAATTAACCCATGGTAATAAATTAAAATCAACACGTCAAACATCATGATTACGGAAGTTTAAATAAGCATAATTCTTTTATTATATTTCTCATCGTATCTTTATTTACTGTCATTTTATTACTCGCGATTTTATTTACTGTCATTTTATTTATTGTCATTATTTTACGCACTTTAATTATCGTCATTTATCTTTACGCTTAAAATATAGAATCGACAAACCGGTCATTAAACGGTAAAACCCCCCTTTTATAATAATATTACTACTTATATAATTATATATATTTTGTATAAATATAGTTAAAAATATAGTAAGTTTCACCAGCTCCCTGTGGAACGAACCGGACTTACTAAAAACTACACTACTTTACGATTAGGTACACTGCCTATAGTGTTGTAGCAAGGTTTAGGTATATCCCATCCGTAAATTAATAAAACTTGTGTCATATTTTGTAGTATTTCCTAGTAAAAATAATACTATTTCGTACCCTCACGCTACATCATCAAGTTTTTGGCGCCGCTGCCGGGGAGCGCTAAAACGCTATATTTTTAATTATAATAATATTGAAATAGAATATAATAATATAATAATATTGAAATAGAATATAATAATATAAAAATATTTAAGAATCTTTACGTAAATTTTAAAAAAAAAAAGTCGTATTTATTAAATACTTCAGGGGTATATTATGTAACTTATAATTAATAATTGCTATCATGTCGCTTTCATGTGAATAGTAAATTAATTAATTTATTTTCATTTACTATTCATGAATAGTAAATGAATTAAAAAAAAAAAAAAAAAAAAGTTTTAAAAAAAATTATAATTATAAAAAAAAAAAAATTATTAATTTGTAAAAAAAAAATCGTTTTTTTTAAAAAAAAAAAAAAAAAAAAAAATCGTTTTTTAAAAAAAAAAAAAAAAAAAAAAAAAAAAAAAAAAAAAAAAATTTGTGTAAAAAAAAAATCGTTTTTTTTTTAAAAGAAAAAAAAAAATCGTTTTAAAAAAAAAAAAAAAAAAAAAAAAAAAAAACGTAAAAAAAAAAAAACGTAAAAAAAAAAAAAAAAAAAAAAAAAAAAACGTAAAAAAAAAAAAAAAAAAAAAAAAATTATTAAAAAAAAATATATATATTTTTAAAATTTTGTCTATAAAAAAAAAAAAAAAATGTTTTTTTTTTTAGTTTTATTACCTTTAGATTTTTAGACTATATTCGCAACTTTTAGTGTTAAGTTTAGTTTTGCCATAGTTATTTTTACTTCTAGAATTTTTAGGCTTTGCCGTAAAATCCCTTAAGTGCTTATTCCTTAGACTAAGTTTTAGGTGCTTTAGAATTTTACGACGCCGTATTTCGCACTACTTTCTTATTTTTATTTTTCGACGCCTATTTTTCGACCTTTTATTTTTCGACATTTTTCGACGCGCAATCTATTTCTTTCTTATTTCTCGCCATTCTAGTTTTTAGGACTTAGAATTTTTTTTCTACTTCTTCTCTAAATTTCTTAAAATTACGAAAATTTATTTTAAGTGGTTAAATTGATAGACATCAAAATTTTCTGGTTCGTAGTAATAGTTGGATTTGTACGTGGACCGGGTTATTGGAGCCAAACAGTCCTCAATTATATTGAGACCAAACGAATCCTGCCCCTCTGCTGCATCTTTTGGCTATTCGAAACGTGGGCAAAATCAGAAAAGTCTATTGGTTGGATAACTTATTATAATTTTTCTTTCCTTTTTAAAACTAATAGGATATTCAGTGAATGCACCGGGCAAGACGTTCACCACCTGTAACTCGATCAAGACATCGTTTAAACAAATATAGCTGCCGTTGATTTTTCTTTAGACTCGTCATCAAGTCGACCGAGTACTTCAACTCAAATTTCCGATAATCCAGTTTTTGAAACCAATATCACAATTGAGAATCCGGAGAATACTCAGGGACAATTCCGAGACCCTGATCCATTAATTATTCCTCCGGAACCACCAATCATTCAAACAGAGATTGTTGAGGAAGAAACCATTAAATCAGAAACCTCTAGTGATTCAGATACAACACTTCCAATCATGGAAAATCTAGAACCTCTAAGTATGGAAGATCGAATGAGGGCTAAACGCACGGGCCAAGGTCATGCCATTATTAAACCAGAAGTTAATGCGTCAGATTATGAAATCAAAGGACAAATTCTACACATGGTAACTAACCAATGCCAATTCAGTGGTGCACCGAATGAAGATCCTAACGAACACCTTCGTACGTTTAAAAGAATTTGTACACTATTCAAAATCCGAGAAGTGGAAGATGAGCAGATCTATCTCATGTTGTTTCCCTGGACTTTAAAGGGAGAAGCCAAAGATTGGTTAGAATCGTTACCTGAAGGGGCGATTGACACATGGGATGTTTTAGTTGAAAAATTTCTTAAACGATTCTTTCCGGCATCCAAAGCCGTGAGACTTCAAGGAGAAATTGTTACGTTCGCGCAAAATCCAAATGAAACATTATATGAGGCGTGGACAAGATTCGGAAGGATGTTGAGAGGATGTCCTCAACACGGATTAGATACTTTTCAAATAGTACAAATCTTCTATAAAGGCGTAGACATCGCCACACGAAAAGACATCGACATAACCGCTGGTGGATCCATTATGAAGAAAACCGCAACTGAAGCTTACAAGATCATTGATAGCACAGCCTCCCACTCACATGAGTGGCATCAAGAAAAAGATATCTTTCGATCATCTAAAGTGGCTAGAGCCGATTCTAGCCATGACTTTGATTCCGTTTCCGCAAAAATAGATGCTTTCGAAAGACGAATGGAAAAGATGAATAAAGATATTCACGCAATACGAATCAGTTGTGAGCTATGCGGTGGACCACACTTATTGAAAGATTGTCACATTGAACCAACATTGGAACAACGAGAGAATGTTTTCTATATGAACCAAAGGCCGGGAAATAATTATCAAAATAATTATCAACCGCCAAGGCTAAACTTAAATCGAAATCAAAACATTCTTTACAATCCAAAAGGACCCGAAAATAACTGGTATAACCAACAAGGTCCGAATAACCAACCAACTCAAAACAACACTTTCAATCAACAAAGACCTGGCTTATATAAACCACAACAACAAACTGAAGAGAAAAAGTCAAATATGGAAGACGTGGTATTCAAGCTAGTTGAATCTCAAACACAATTTATTGAAACTCAAACCCAAACGAACGAGAGGTTTGATCAGTCATTAAGAACTCAACAAGCTTCCATTTTGAATCTTGAAAAACACGTAGGTACTCTTGCTAGCATGATGAGTGAGAGGGAACAAGGAAAGCTACCGAGTAATACTGAAGTAAATCCTCGGAATGAGAATGTTAATATGGTTTCAACAAATTCTGAAAAACCAGTTCCAGAAGATGGGAAGGTTTTAGATGTGAGTAACAATGAAGAAGTTACATCACCACCACCACCCGAGTATGTAAAGCCAGTGGTGACACCATACAAACCACCCATCCCGTTTCCAAGAAAAGGAGTTGAGTATGAGCAAGTAATAAGAAATAAAGATTGTGATACTTCTGGAAAGAAGAAGAAGAAAAAGAATAAGAAAGTGCAAGAAACAAAAGCCGTAAATATAAACCCGGTGAAGACAGTTTCACCAAAACCTCCACCTAGAGTAGGTGATCCGGGTGAATTTATTGTTCCTTGTCTACTTAGTGATTGTGTCATGTATGATGCACTAGCAGATTTAGGTGCAAGTGTAAGTGTTATGCCTCTTTCCTTATATAAGAGATTAGGTGTAGGTAAGTTAAGTCCAACGGATATGAGTGTTCGACTCTTTGATCAAACCATTAAGCACCCAGTTGGAATTGCTGACAACCTACCCGTTCAAGTAGGCAATTTAACCTTTCTAGTCGAATTTATTGTCATTGACATAGAAGAGGACCCAAACATTCCTCTAATTTTAGGTCGGCCATTCTTAGCGTCCACCAAGGCGTTATTTGATGTAGGAAATGGAAGAATGACACTTAAAAGTGGTGACAAATCGATCACCTTTATGATTCGAAAGTCTAAATCTCCACCAGCCAAAACCGTTGAACCAGTAAAAACAATTGGTAAGAACCATGTGCTTTTACCAACTCCAACGGTAATACTTAGCAATAATGAAACACCTAAGTGTGGGGAAAATGAAGTAACACCTAATGATGACATGATAACAAAGAACCCCGTTGTTGATACGAAATTAAATGATCCCGTTATTAATAGTTCAATGAAGAAACTTATTAAACGGATTCGCGATGCTAGAACCAAGGGGAACTTTAAGTTATGTAACCGGTTAGTATCCAATCTATCACCTAAAGAAAAGGTGAAGCTAGTTGAAATTGTGGATATTACACAGGAATCCGACCAATGGCTTAAAGAAAAAGTCACGGATATGCAAGTTGATTATGGACCAAGAGAAATTAACGATGAAGTTAATCACAATTTTGACACCACGGCTACCTAAGTGTGGGGAGATTCAAATGTTCTAAAAAGAAAATGCTATCTAGAGTTAGTTGTTCTGTTCTCGTGTAGTTCCAAGAATGGAACCCGATTGGTCTTTTCCGCTAGCAGACACTAAAGAACTAGTTTTCTCCCTCCATTCTGAATTTTTGTTTTGTAGGTTTTATATAAAATTAATATATTTTTTTTTTAATTTAAGTTTTGTGTGAATTTTAAAAACAAAATTTACTTTAATTCATTAAGTTGAAAAAAATGATTTCTAAAATTCGTCGTGAGTTGAAGACTAGGTCATTAAGCCGAAATTACTTTACCCGAGGGCGGGGCGACAAATTTTGTTATCATTATTTTTAATTTTATTGATTTAAAGTATGCCAAAAATATTATACTTTATAAATTTTTGAAAAGTGGGGTTATAAACCAAACTTCAAAAATATGTATATATGTTTGTATTTTATCTTATGTACAAAACAGGGTAAAACAGCGCACTTTCAAAGACTGTCATGAAGTTCAGCAAAAGCTACTGATTTTGACAAGACGCAAAAAATCAAATGTGAAATAACAATATGTTTGCAAACTCGGTATTTTTAATCACTTTTCTACGCTAATCACCCTCATGAATTTATAATTATAGTCTGATTTCATGCAAATGAGGGCATTGCATGATCTCAAGTGTGGGGAAGGGTTATAAATTCTCTCAGGTTTGCACTTAGTTTATTTGCCAAATTTTGTGAAAATTTGAAAAATTTTCAATTAAATGAAGTCAAAATCATGTTTATACATATTTATGAACGGTGAAAACTAGGTGATAATACCGAAATTATCGGAAAGGACATAAATTGAAAAACAACCTAAAATGCTTGAATTCATTTAAAATGGAATAAAGGAGAATAAAAAGGCAAAGAAAGAAACTAAGTGTGGGGAGAATGTACCAAGTTATTCAATTAAAAACTATCTATCACATATTTTTGTACAAACAATTGAAAATACTTTTGTTTTGAACAATAATCAACTGTTTTATCCGATGAAAGAAAAGAAGAGATGGATCTACACAATGAATCAATTCCATCATTTGAAGGAAGTAAAGTCTTCCGAAAAAGACACGCGCTTCTTGATTTAGGTCATGAAGTTGTCGTCCAGACCAGCTGTAGGTTGACGAAAAATCTAGAAAAGTCATCTCTAAAATCAGCAGGAAATCCACGGACCTCAGCATCAAACAGGGTCGCCAAGTGGTCAGATTTATCCTAACCATGAGAAGGATTTATCTCGTACAATGGGGAGGCACCGTGCAAATTAGCTTGATAAGACTAATGAATCAGATCCCCAGAAAGGATAATCTCCTTAAAGATTAAAAATCAGCTTTTAAGACTGATATTACTCAATCCTTGAGATTGACCTTAAAGATTGAGAATTCAAACTCATGGAATTCAATGATATCTAAACTCGAGCTTGAACGAGAAAATATTTTGATCAAAAATACAAACCGATTTGTTTTCTGAAAACCCATTTTCAATGCGTTCATTACCATTGAACGTAAAATCCTGAGAATTCATCAGAATTCATTAGGTCACCTGAACCAAATCGGGTGTCAACCGTAAGAACGGTGGTTGCATAGCATGGTCAGAGACAGGACCTTGTGCCAGACCGAAAAATCATAGGATGATCTTTACTATCGCTCCTACCAAGGATAGTTCTAGCATCCGACACGTTAAAAGACCATAATCATCTGCATGTCACGGGACATTGCCTTAACAGTTTCTTGTTCATCGCTTTCCTTTACAACCGGACGGTAGTTTACCGAAAGATAATATACGGAACAAGTAAACTGGATGTGTACTTTCCGATACCGGGATAGCAGTGGATTACACGAACCTAAAAGTTTTAGCCAAAATATTGATCCACAAATATATTTTGCAACACCAATGGTGGGTTAAATCAGAAAACTTGTCTAGGGTAAAATCTAGCTTGAATTTTCAAAAGATCAAATGTTTTCATAAAGATCCAATTTCCTTAAGGATCTACATTTTTATAGTCATGTGGGACTGTAAACCGCCTTTCAAATGTGCACTTTGCTTTGGAAACCGAAAGTAAATCGGCTATTTGATTGCAAGTGTCGTTGACCTAAACCCAAGGCAACTGTGGATGACACACCCACCTTTAACCATGGTTCTATTGTTAATATCATTGTTTATACCGCTCTATCAAAATCACTGATGTACAAAGTGTGAAGAATAAAGAAGTGATTCGTGTGATGTATTATATTATTTCAAGACTGTATTGCTTGAGGACAAGCAACGCTCAAGTGTGGGGATATTGATAAGGCTAAAAAGGAACATATATTTCATAGCAAAATCCTCCAAGAAAGACAAGATTTTAGTTGCAATTGTTCCATTTTCGAGTAATATTCGTTTATTTTAAATAAGTGCGAAGACAAAAGGCAAAAACGAAGATTTGAAGACGCAAAGGTCCAAAAAGCTCAAATGTACAAGATACAATCAAAAAGGTTCAAATTATTGATGAAGAACGTCTAAAAATGACAAGAGTACAAGTTACAAAACGCAAAGTACAAGATATTAAATTGTACGCAAGGACGTTCGAAAATCCGGAACCGGGGCATGAACCAACTTTCAGCGCTCGACGCAACGGTGTAAAAATTACGAGTCAACTATGCACAAGAATAAAATATAATATTTAAATAATTCATAATAAGAATAATATTAAATAATAAAAAGTTGTTAATTGAGCATAGTTCAGGGGTCGTAAATGAAAATTCAATTTCTAATTTCGCTATATAAGCGATGTATTACGATCGATAGAGAACAACTTTTTTTCCGATCTTTTTTTTCTTCTCCTATCTTTTTCTTATTTTTTATCTATCAAATATCAATATCTATATTTATAATTCTTTATCATAATGTTAATGTAATCAGATATAACAATAATCTTAATTTTAATTTTAAATTATGATAATAATAAGATTTATGATAGAGATCGTTTGAGTGTGTAAGTCGAAATTCTGTCCGTGTAACGCTACGCTATTTTTAATCATTGTAAGTTATGTTCAACCTTTTTACATTAATGTCTCGTAGCTAAGTCGTTATTATGCTTATTTAAAATGAAGTAATCATGATGTTGGGCTAATTACTAAAATTGGGTAATTGGGCTTTGTACCATAATTGGGGTTTGAACAAAAGAACGACACTTGTGGAAATTGAACTATGGGCTATTAATAGATGGGGGGTATTGTCTAATTGAGTGACAACTCATTGGAGTCTGTCGAACCTATCTTCAAATTAATTAACCTAATAATTAATAATGATTATGGTTGTCCTATTTAGTGATGTTCATATGGAATCTGTTATAATCATTTAATTAATCAATTGGGTTGGGTAATTGATTATTCATTCTGATCAAGTGGATGAATTAATATTCATAAACTAATTAAAACAGGGGTGGATTACATACAGTGATAACTGGTGTAATTGTTGACAGAAGTGATAACTGCGTCACAGTTTAAATCCTTAATCAGTTGGAATATTTGACTTCGGGTATAAGGGTAATTTGACGAGGATACTCGCACTTTATATTTATGACCGATGAACTATTATGGACAAAAACCAGATAGACGTATCAAATAAACCAGGACAAAGGACAATTAACCCATGGTAATAAATTAAAATCAACACGTCAAACATCATGATTACGGAAGTTTAAATAAGCATAATTCTTTTATTATATTTCTCATCGTATCTTTATTTACTGTCATTTTATTACTCGCAATTTTATTTACTGTCATTTTATTTATTGTCATTATTTTACGCACTTTAATTATCGTCATTTATCTTTACGCTTAAAATATAGAATCGACAAACCGGTCATTAAACGGTAAAACCCCCCTTTTATAATAATATTACTACTTATATAATTATATATATTTTGTATAAATATAGTTAAAAATATAGTAAGTTTCACCAGCTCCCTGTGGAACGAACCGGACTTACTAAAAACTACACTACTTTACGATTAGGTACACTGCCTATAGTGTTGTAGCAAGGTTTAGGTATATCCCATCCGTAAATTAATAAAACTTGTGTCATATTTTGTAGTATTTCCTAGTAAAAATAATACTATTTCGTACCCTCACGCTACATCATCAAGTTTTGGCGCCAAAAACTTGATGTGTGCAGCGGGGTGTACGAAATAGTATTAATTTTTACTACAAAATGCGACGAAATATTACACAAGTTTTATTTATTTATTTATCGAGTGGATATACCTAAACCTTGCTACAACACTTATAGGCAGTGTACCTAATCGTAGAGTAGTGTAGTTTTTAGTAAGTCCGGTTCGTTCCACAGGGAGCTGGTGAAGTTAACGCTTATATTATTAAGTTTATTTGTAAAAATATATATATAAATAAGTAGTAGTATTATTATAAAATGGGGGTTTTACCGTTTAATGACCGGTTTGTCGATTTTAAGCGTAAAAATAAATGACAAAAATTAAAGTGCGTAAAATAAATTGCGATAAATAAAATGACAGAAAATAAAATGACAGAAAATAAAAGTGCGATGAAAAATACAATAAAACAATTATGCTTATTTAAACTTCCGTAATCATGATGTTTGACGTGTTGATTTTAATTTATTACCATGGGTTAATTGTCCTTTGTCCTGGTTTATTTGATACCTATCTGGTTTTTGTCCATAATAGTCCATCGGTCATAAATATAAAGTGCGAGTGTCCTCGTCAAATTACCCTTATACCCGAAGTCAAATATTCCAACTAATTAAGGATTTAAACTGTGACGCAGTTATCACTTCTGTCAACAATTACACCAGTTATCACTGTATGTAATCCACCCCTGTTTTAATTAGTTTATGAATATTAATTCATCCACTTGATCAGAATGAATAATCAATTACCCAACCCAATTGATTAATTAAATGATTATAACAGATTCCATATGAACATCACTAAATAGGACAACCATAATCATTATTAATTATTAGGTTAATTAATTTGAAGATAGGTTCGACAGACTCCAATGAGTTGTCACTCAATTAGACAATACCCCCCATCTATTAATAGCCCATAGTTCAATTTCCACAAGTGTCGTTCTTTTGTTCAAACCCCAATTATGGTACAAAGCCCAATTACCCAATTTTAGTAATTAGCCCAACATCATGATTACTTCATTTTAAATAAGCATAATAACGACTTAGCTACGAGACATTAATGTAAAAAGGTTGAACATAACTTACAATGATTAAAAATAGCGTAGCGTTACACGGACAGAATTTCGACTTACACACTCAAACGATCTCTATCATAAATCTTATTATTATCATAATTTAAAATTAAAATTAAGATTATTGTTATATCTGATTACATTAACATTATGATAGAGAATTATAAATATAGATATTGATATTTGATAGATAAAAAATAAGAAAAAGATAGGAGAAGAAAAAAAAGATCGGAAAAAAAGTTGTTCTCTATCGATCGTAATACATCGCTTATATAGCGAAATTAGAAATTGAATTTTCATTTACGACCCCTGAACTATGCTCAATTAACAACTTTTTATTATTTAATATTATTCTTATTATGAATTATTTAAATATTATATTTTATTCTTGTGCATAGTTGACTCGTAATTTTTACACCGTTGCGTCGAGCGCTGAAAGTTGGTTCATGCCCCGGTTCCGGATTTTCGAACGTCCTTGCGTACAATTTAATATCTTGTACTTTGCGTTTTGTAACTTGTACTCTTGTCATTTTTAGACGTTCTTCATCAATAATTTGAACCTTTTTGATTGTATCTTGTACATTTGAGCTTTTTGGACCTTTGCGTCTTCAAATCTTCGTTTTTGCCTTTTGTCTTCGCACTTATTTAAAATAAACGAATATTACTCGAAAATGGAACAATTGCAACTAAAATCTTGTCTTTCTTGGAGGATTTTGCTATGAAATATATGTTCCTTTTTAGCCTTATCAATAACTATATGCATCAATCTTTTCTTCCGTAGATGAAGTGCGGTTGGTTTATCCTCTCAATTGAGTTGTTTTTAAGAATCATGATAGATTTGAACGCTGATTGTAATCGTCGAGATACAATGAGGTTTAAGATGAAATCAAGTGGCAATCTTGAAGAAATGTTTAGTTTCATATGTCATAATCAATATTTTAATTCATTTTAATTGTCCAATGTCATTAGTTCACAGTCGATAGTCTACAGTAACAGTCCAATAATTCATATATAGTTTAATATATAATATACGAATTAATTAATACGTGTCGTGACTCGTATACGTCTCAGACTCGATCACAACTCAAACTATATATATTATTGTAGAATCAACCTCAACCCTAAATAGAGAACTCGATCATTACTGCATATAGAGTGTCTATGGTGATTCCAAATAATATATATAGATGCGTCGATATGATATGTCAAAACATTGTATACGTGTCCCGATATTTAAAGTGCGTAAAATAATTACATAAATTAAATGACGATAAATAAAAGTGCGATAATTAAATTGCGATAAATAAACTGCGATAAATAAAATGTAATCAGTTAGCTAGGAACAGTTAGCTGGAACAGTTAGCGTGGATTCTTAACAAAATTTTTCATAGTTAATTTGTTTGTTTCTAACAGATTTTATTTTGTCATATGTTTTCTTCATATGCCACTTGTTGGATTCTGGGAAGTCAAAATCCAAATATGAAATTGAATGAAAATGGTTATTCGGCGGTGAACGGATACGTATATCAGTGGTTGTAAGTAGGATAGTAAATGACTGTTGAATCAGCTTCGACGAATGTACAATGTAACTTCTTAAGATGAAATCTAATTATTCCTCGGGTATTACCTACCCGTTAAAAAGAAATTTTCACCATTAATATTTTGTACAAAAGAACTTTTAATTACAATCTTTATGAAAACATATATACATATATATTTTCTTCAGATGAAATCATGAATTTAATGAGTTAATATGATATTAATCTCATTTGCTTTTCGGTTTGAGCTAGAATAAGAAATCTCTAAAACTTTTTGAAACCACATATTCTTCGCAGAATATCAATGAAGTTATGGATCAATACTTCATCGTTCATTATTGTTGGTACTCCTTGGTATCAATGGTGCGTATGATGTTGATGTTTGTGGGACAGATTATGATGTCGAGACGTGTGATGCGGATGTTGTTTGTTAGTGGTGATGATGGTATTGTTGATGTTATTGATGGTGGTGCTGATTATGCTGCTGGTGCTGCTGCTGGTGTTTGCAACCTTCGCACCATGTTCTCCAAAGCCGTTACGCGAGCGCGAAGTTCGTTAACTTCTGCTAGTACACCGGGATGATTGGCGGTTGGAGCGAGCGGATGAACAAGATTTGTAATATGGGATAGTATATAATCTTGACGAGATACTCTAGAAATGAGAGAGAAAATGGTGTTTCGAATAGGTTCGCCGGTAAGTGCTTCAGGTTCATCGCCAAGAGGGCAATTTGGTGGATGGAATGGATCACCTTCTTCTTGTCTCCAGTGATTTAGTATATTACGAACCCATCCCCAATTCATCCAGAATAGATGATGGGAAATTGGTTGATCCATTCCGGTGATGCTGCTTTCGGAGCCCGAATGGAAATTCATATCGGCATAACTGTCGGAATCTGAAGAATTCGAACTAGTTGCGGAATCCATCTTGTATAATGGGGAAAATGAATTTTTGGTATGGAATAGATTATAGGAGTTAGATTTGGTACTCTTCAATACATAATTTACATATGTATATATAATACCAAAATCCCGTAAATTACGGAGAATCTTTGAAAAGATATCAGTCAAAGTTTGCAATAACAGATATGCTAAGATAAGAATTCGTCTATACACTATCAATGTAGTAAATGCAGTAAAACGTGTCTAGATTTATGAATGATAAGCAGGTAATTTCCTAAGGATGATAAGGAGATGATTTCCGACTAGAAATGATAAGCAAAACTTTTGACATGTAGACACGGTCGAAGTCCAGACTCATTAATGCATCCTAACAACTACTAGTTAGACACACTAATGCAAGACCTGGTTCGCTACGATAACCTGGCTCTGATACCAACTGAAAGGACCCGTCCTAATCCACCTGGACGAAGTCATCAACATTTGGTCCCATTACGATGATCGGCTCCAAGTAATGTCCTTATATTGAGCAAATGCACAGCGGAAGACTTAATTCGTACCTGAGAATAAACATGCTTTAAAGTGTCAACCAAAAGGTTGGTGAGTTCATAGGTTTATCATAACAATCATTTCAATATGTTAATAGACCACAAGATTTCATAATCATAAACATAATACACTCGCAAGTGTATGTAAAGCATTCTAAGTGGTTGAGCACTTGGTAACCATACTTAACATTTAATCAACGTCGCATATTCCCTTTATTATGAAATCTCACTACACCGTACCAAGTGTAGTCACCAATACGAAGTACTGTGCAACCGTTGAATACTGGTCGTCCAGTCCGGTTGGGGTTGTCAGGCCCGATAGATCTATCAACAGGATTCGCGTTTACAATACCCATGTAAATAGTAGTTACCAAGCTACAGGGAAATATGCCAGTGGTACAACTCAACGTAGAATATATTTTTAAGTACTTGTGTCTATTTTGTAAACATTTATAAAAGCAGCGCATGTATTCTCAGCCCAAAAATATATATTGCAAAAGCAATTAAAAAGGGAGCAAATGAAACTCACTTTTACCTTGAAGGTATTTAATTCGACTTGGTCTCCGATAGATATCACGAACCTAACCATATATATAATATATCAACATATTTTCTTTTTAAGTAATCGTTACATATATGTATACTTTTAATACTTTTAATATTTTCTTAGTCCGTAGTTAGCAGTCCGATGTTAGTGGTCCACAATTAGTTGCTTAAATAAAATAAATAAAGACCCCATCGTATTCGTATTGATCAGAATTAATCTCGACCCATGGTACCATGTTGTCAAATGACGTGTTGCGTACATAAAGTACCGTGTTGTCAAATGACGTGTTGCGTACAATCATGAGGTCTTATGATTAATCTTCTCGTGTTGTTTACGGGTGGTCCTGAAATATATAAAATCAAATCATAAGTAATTATATATAAAATATCATATTAATTAGAAAAGATATGATTAATTTACTTTTTCTCCAAATATTTTCGTAGCTAAACTAGCTTCGGATACCCAATCTTGTTTTAGTCGTAGTTTCTTCATTACAACTCCGTTTTTGTTGGTTCAACTTGCCACTTCCTTGGATCGAGTCAAATTTTAAGAATATGAACTGAAAATACCTTAGTTTGTATTCGAAATCATAGGTTATAGGTCAAACTTTGGTGAAACTTATGAAAGTGATCATTTTCCATCATAAAAACAACATTTAATGATCATTTTTCTAAAAATACTTACACTTTGAGTTAAACCATGAAATTTTTATGTGTTAACATATTCATAAGAAATATCATTCTTCCAGAACATGAACTTCCAATTCAAAGTTCAAGATGGTTTTTAATTATCCAACCCAAAACAGCCCCCGGTTGCACTCTGACGACTTAGATTCAGTTTTTAAGATGTTCTTTGTAAAACCAAGTTATATCTTGTTAGGTTAGCATATCATTATGATATATTATAGGTCTTAAAGTGTTTTAAAAGTCAAGTTAGAAGGATCTATTTAGTTTGCGAATAAGTTTGAAATCATTCAAACTATGCTCTTGTTGTTAAAATTTTATACCACAAAATAAGATAACTATATGAATATGAATTGAATAAGATTATGAACAAGGTTACTACCTCAAGTTACTTGGACAAAGTTACTGCAAAAGATAAGAAATAATCTTAGAATCAAAGAGTGGTGGAGTTAGATCAAAAGGTTGGAAGTAAACTTCTTCTAATGGGTGGTTATTTTGATATGTTCTTGAAAGAGTTTTCTTATGGTGTTTAAGGCTTGTAATTGAAGCTAAATGATGGGGAAAATGCTTGAAGATGATCAAGTATGAAGTTAGGAGTATTTTGAGAGATAAATGAGGGTGTAGATATGAGAAAATGGAGTGAAGAAATGGTGTTCATTTATAAAAACGTTTTTAGTTTATAAAGAAAGAAAAGGATTCCTAATTTTGTTTTCTTACTAATAATTCATACTACTTGACAAATTCTAGTTACCTCATATCTAGGGCAGTAATAATGTTGATTAGGATGTTGATTTGATGTGTATATACCAATAGTAAATACGTATAGAAGCTGGGTATGATACGGGTACATATACCCTAGATATACGTATAGAAATCTTGAGGAAACGGAACGAGAATTCAAATATAGCTATCTTTTGTGAATATACTTATATTGTTTTATGTATTTAAGTCCTTACATTATATATACGATACATGTATAAGCATTATAGATTATAAGTATATATATCAAAGAATGTTACGTGTAGTTATCGTTTTGAAAACTTAAGTTAGTAGTTTCAAAATATACTTATAACTCATTGTCATTAGTACACAATGAGATGTTAAACCATCCTTAAATCATGTTAAATATATATAAATACATATATATACATAAACGTATAATTATCGTATGTTATACAGTTCGTGATATCATCGGTCATATTGAACGGTCAAACGTTGTGTAAAACTCTTTTCAAAAACACAAGTCTCGACAATTTGGATTGCTTATCATGTTGGTATGGTTTAATTTATGTAAATATTAATCTCATAAGTATAATTTGGTCAGAAAATTCTGGGTCATTACAAGAATGCTGCGCAGTACTCTGGGCCCGTCGTCATTTAGACTAGCGCGCCGTGTTTAGTCGACACGACAAGCTACCCCCAGGAGTTCCACACCGGCCTCAGTTCACTCAGTTGCCTCAGCTGCCATGCCTGCACATGCTACTCCTATTCATATCACGCCGCCTGCTCCAGTCACCGAGCTAGTTCCAGTCACTGAGCTACCTGAGAGTTGTCACTTAGTCACTATTCCCATATCAGTTGAGCCACCAACGACCCAGACATTTGAGATCACCGGGAGCATACCTGACGAGGAGCCTTTCTCGAGCCTATCCCACCTGGAGTTGCCGTCATACCTCTGTATGGATTCACTACTAGGCCCTGAGTTGGATATAGGGTAACCACTTGAGTACTTGCCGAGACTAGAGGATGATGATGATCTCTATAGATACTTCGCAGCGCCGACTCAGCACATTGACAAGGATAGTATCCCATAGACTACTTTACTTTATTTTACTTTTAGTTTTATCTTTTTGAAGCATTGTACCAAAAAAGATATATATATAGTGGAAATGCTGCCTTTCACTTTTTGTTCTTCATGCAGAAATATTATCAAAAGAGACTGGTCCTTAGGGGACTGACCATAGGAAGGCCCAGCACTAGGAAAGTAACACGACCATAGGGAAGTAATCCTTTCTCAAACCTATTTCGATTATTACGCACTAAAATCTCTAAGTGTGGGGTAACCCCCGCAACTAACTTGGAAATTTTAGAAGTCAATGTCCTTAATTTATTAAGTATTAAAATATTCTTTCTAGAGAACATTAGGGACAATGTTCTTCTAAGTGTGGGGTAATGGGTAAAGGTTTAAAGGTCGAGTAACCGTAAAACGCCAAGTTTTGAAAAATTCTTTTATCAAAAAGCAATTTAGCAATGGATATTGGGTGATTTCGAAAAATTCTTACCTTGTTTTGCCCAAAAGATCTAATAAAATTGCTAGAAATCAGTTTTTGAAACATTTATTAGAACGGAACGATTAAGCTGAAACTTATGTTTTATGTCAAAAGATTTCTTTTAAGAAAATATGTGAAAGGCTACGCATGATCAAGCACGACCCCTACTCCCAAAAAAGTGTGGAATCTTGGACCCAAAGTATGTGTATGACCCATCAAATCTGCAGTACTTTATTATTTAAATTAATGAGCGTGCCGGTGTACGGTTCAAGTTAGAACTTGGTTCTGACATACGTTTCAAGACCAATGGTTAATAAGCGCCATATGTGGTGCAGGTGCGATACTCCTTTTGAAATCATTCTGAATAGAGAAGACAAAAAGCCATCCATTTCCGTTTCCACTCCACGCAATTTAAACCGACCAACTCACATAAAGAGTTGATGAATCAGAAATATTCACCGTAAATTCACTCCCAAAAATACACCATTCACATTCACTCCCCTTCATCAAAAGATCCAGAGATTAATAAAGAGATAGATCGATCAAATTCGCTTCAAAAGCACTTGTTGAAAGATTCCGAACCCCTGATTGTTTTTGATAGGTCAAAGACCTATTTTCAGTGGATTATCACTTCCTCTCTGGGCACCAGGAATGAAAGACAAAAGTTATGAAGAAAGGGTATGCCGAAAAAAAAATGTTTGATGAAAGAGCAAAGTCTCTATGAATAAGGCAAAGAAAAACCCGAGAAGTTGCCCTAAAGAAGGATGCCAGAAGAGCCAAAGAAAATTCTAGACAAAGTCTTAGCAAAATCCGCCTCTTCCGAAGGAAACTTTTACGAATTCCAGGCCGTTCTCTATCCAAAAATGCATACTCTAAAGAATCAAAGTCTATCAATTCTTTCAAAAGATCTGGATACCTTTCACCAATACTTAAATTTCCCGAGCAAACCCTACAACCCGTCTTCCTCTCGAAATAATGCTTAGGAAGAAGATCAGTGTCGTCTTACTTAACCGGTGGAGATATCGATGCTTTACCAAGCCTAGGATGAGAACTATTACAAGACTGGCTTCTGAGCGACAATACAATTAGAATAGGACACCCTAAACACTTGAGTGATATGAGTGATCCGCTAATGAGGAGCCTGATCATGTATACTCTACATATGAGAGTTGGAAAGTACGCTTTTTTCACTATGGACGCAATTGAAATCTAGCGACCAAATCATCGAAGCTCGAAACTTTTTCTAATACTTTCGAAAGATGTGCCAACTTCTGATGAAGGCATAATAAAAAGATCTACGGGTGGGGCAAGGGAGAATCTATTAGGAAGATCCTTATATTCTCGCTTTTTGCTTGAGGACAAGCAAAGCCAAGTGTGGGGTATTTGATATCGGTCAAAAAGTCACATTTTTATCCCCTATATTAAGCCCTAGAACAATAAAGATTTATACTTTGTCGGCAAAATTATTGCTTTTTCGGTTGATTTTATAGATTAAGTAATTACGAAGGCAATGCAAAAACAATCAAGTAAAACGGAGCTAAAACGAAGATTCTAGAGTGAAAACCGGTGAAAGACAAGAAATCAAGTTACGATCCAGCAAATCAGCAAGCCAAACGGCCTGCCAAACGCCCAGATCAAACTGCCTCGTTAAACAGCTTGCCTTAGTAAACGGGCCCTGCAAACGGCTTGCCAAACGGCCTGCCAGCCGTTTGCAGGCAAATTTCAAGTCTATTTAAAGGGCTTTCTCCATTCATTTCAACACACACTCAATTTGTAATTCATTTCATATTTTCAAGCTTTTAATTAGTTTTTAGTTGTAGTTAGCTTAACTTTTATTTTTCGGAGGATATCCCGACGAGTCCCTGCGATCTCGGGCAGATTTCTTCGGCCTTTTCAGGTTTTTATCCGAAACGCTTGTCTTTTGTATTAAACATGTGTTCTTACTTTTTATGTTTAATAATGCGTTCCGATATTACCATGATAGCTTAATTAATCTGTATGTTGCCATGATAGAAGTTTGGGTTAGCATAATTGTGTTAATTTAGTACGATTACTATTATAATACTGAACTAGGAAGTCTGATAGATTTGTATGCTAGCATATTAAGGATTGACCAACCTAGGTTGTGATCAGGACTTGTCCACCTATATGAAATTAGCTACTTCATAGGATTAAGACCCCTGGTTATACTGTATCTGAAGATTCTATGAACTCGGTATGGCCGGAGTTCCCGAGAGGCATTTAATGCGCTTTTAGGACACGGAACTTAGGAATTGAGACATGAATGACCTAGTATGCCTATTGACTGTTCCGAAGAGACTTCTTAGGAGCTGTTAAGATCTAGTTAGTGCCTTCACTGTATGACCCAAGCCTATTGCATGTTCTTGTCTGATTGTTGCCTTAGGTCTTAGTCATATCAACTGTTTAGGTATTCATTAGGTTTCTATATGCTTTACTATCAATATATCAACTGTAATGCTGTATAATGCTTGAATTGATATGATCTCATTAGTATGATGGAATGGTTGTTAGTTTTCATCTAAGGTTTTGCCAACTTAAACCGACAGATTCCTTCCGTTTGTGATCAGTGTTCAATGAACACAACATGTTGTTATTCAGTTAACTAAATTGATTACGAGGGTTAGGATTAGAGCTCAACTCACTAATAAACCTAGTACTCTACTGAGGATAACCTCCGAGGTATTGCTACCTTTCAATTATACGACCAAGTGACATACTTTTCACTGCTCAAAGAGAACTCCGAGAGTTCAGATATAAGTAGGTCTGTGTAATTGGCTCATCCAACCAGATCTACATCATTCAAAACATAGTCTTAACATAAGCATAATTACATTTTCCTAACCCAACACTGATATCTTGATCAACATTTTCCTGATCTGCATACTCCAGATTCCACTTTATTTACATTTCTGCACTTAGGACTTTTAGCTAAAACCAACTACTACCTTTTATCAAGGTAATTTAACTAAAAGACAATTATCCACTTGATCTTCAATTCGTTAATCAGTAAAAAAAAAAACACGACACTAGGTTAACTTACACCTTCTACACCTTCTACACCTTAGAAAGTAAAAGTAAATTTAGGCCCCGCACAATATAAATAAACGAAGACACTGTGTGCTATCGAACCGGACATCCTGCGACCTAACGACACCGCACAAAT
Organism: Rutidosis leptorrhynchoides; assembly: GCF_046630445.1. Lineage (NCBI taxonomy): Eukaryota > Viridiplantae > Streptophyta > Magnoliopsida > Asterales > Asteraceae > Rutidosis > Rutidosis leptorrhynchoides. The sequence continues at coordinate 208,336,365 of NC_092333.1, forward strand.
AAAACCTTCTGTTAGTAGCATATCAAACAGCAACAACAACAGCAACAACAACAAGAACAACAAGAACAACAACAACAACAACAACAACAGCAACAACAACAACAACAACAGCAGCAGCAACAACAACAACAACAACAACAAGAAGAACAAGAACAACAACAAGAACAAGAACAACAACAACAACAAGAACAACAACAAGAACAGCAACAACAGCAACAGCAACAGCAGCAGCAGCAGCAACAGCAGTAGCAGCAGCAGCAGCAGCAACAACAACAACAACAAATAATAATAATAATAATAATAATAATAATAATAATAATAATAATAATAATAATAATAATAATAATAATAATAATAATAATAATAAAAGCAATTGTGTTGTAAGTAAGAATAAATGCCATGCATGTTGCAATCCTGTTGTATTCCTTTGTAAGTTTAATGTTTAATGAAATTGTACTTGTTGTCATTTCTTCCTCTATAAACAATTTCCAGACACATGCTGGAAATGGACCATGCAGGACGTATAACCATTGCTAACATATACGGATCGAGTGATTATAAAATTATTATTCCAATTTAATTTAAAGTAATAATAATAATTAATAGGGTCAACCACAATACGAGTAATACAAGATTAAAAATAGCAGGCCCGGGACGAGTAATAAAGACAATTGCAATCCTGTTGGCTTTTCAATAAAAAAAAATAATACTAATAAAGACAATGGTGCTGTAAGAATAAATTCCATGTTGCAATCCTGTTGTATGAAAAGTATAATTTGGTATTCCATGTAAGCTTGATGTTTAATGAAATTGTACTCGTTGCCATTTCTTCTTCGTTAAACAATTTCCAGACACATGTTGGAATTGGACCATGCAGGACATATAAGTATATACAGTGTTGTAAAAGTCGGCCGACTTAGCCGACGCGTCGGCCGATGCGTCATTTTTTGGGTTCTCCGTCCCGTTTTTCCGAAAACGACTCAAAAGACGGTAAGAGCTAAAAGTTCGGTCAAAGTCTGTCAAAGATGGTCAAAGTTGGTCAAAAACGGTCAAAGTTAGTCAAATTCTCGTCAAGATCTGATATATTTTAAAATTAGGGTTTTGTTTTCATTTTTTGGGCCGCTCTTTTCTCCGTGTCCTTTCTGATTATGTACTCGGCAACATTAATTGAGTTTGAAGTTTGATTGTTTTTAAATTCAAGTTTTTATTTAAGAAATTTATGGTACAAAATCAACTATTTTATGCTATATATATATATATATATATATATATATATATATATATATATATATATATATATATATATATATATATATATATATACATATATACATATATATAAATATATAGTTAAGAAATTATTAATAAAGTCAACGTTGGTCAACGACCGATGCGTCCCGACGCGTCCCCCGACTTGGCCGACGCGTAATTTTTAGGTCTCGACTAATGGGTCTCCGACTCGCGAATTTTACAACCTTGAGTATATAACAATTGCTAACATATACGGATCGAGTGATTATAATTATAGTTGGAAATTAATTTAAAGTAATAATAATAATAATATTTCCTCCTTCTCATTTTAATAATCCATCTATAAAAAATACAGTTTAAGAAAAAATGACTTTTTCTTTATTTTACAATTTTGCCCTTTAATTTTTACCTATGTTTTTGTTTTATATGCAAAAGTTGAGGGCATAAAAAACATCTACCTCATTATTTTTATTTATTTATAAAAGTAGACGATTAATTTAGAAAAATTAAAAAAATATTATCAAGATGGGACCATATGAGTAATCAATAGGGTCAACGAAATTAAAGATAATACGAGTAATAGAAGATTAAAAATAGTAATAATATCCGTTTAGACCGGTTACAATCATAAACGTCTTGGAACACTGGAACCGTCGTTAGCCCAAAAAATCTCTATTTCTATTTCTATATATACTAAAACATGTACACTTTCAATTCACTTACCGGCTATTATTTTGTCTTTTCACAATTTCTACTAACCAATCATGGCAAGTAGGGTGCGCGCTTCACTGCGCGAAAATCATATCGTGCTTGCTTGCTTTATTTATATGTAGCATACCTGTTTTTTTATGAAGGGGACGGAACCTTAAAAAAAAGTCCAATTGAACTTCTTTTAAAACAAACTATAAAATTTCGCCCGGTGTCAGTTCTTGCACTCGGGGAGCTTGATTACCCCAAGCTTTACCTTGTATGGTGGGGTCAATGTGATCGTTCATAGGAGGGTTTCCTCGATTTCCAAAAAAAGAAAAAAGAAAAAAAAAATAAAACCCACTAAAATGAGCAAGTAAACCGAAGCCCATAGAAAATCACAAGCTACGTCTCAAACCACAAAAATGCCAAAATATAGGCTTTTGGTACACAAAATTAGGCATGATAAAATCAGTTTGACTTAAAAGAGTCAAAGCAGCCCAAAGCATCTCAAAAACTTCAATACAAAATTCTAATCTTCAAGAGCAGCAGCCAAAAAAACATCATCCATAGACTTATTATTTAGAGACCCATAAACCTTCAAACCCATTATTTTGTCACTAATCCACTAAAAATAATTAACCCAACCTAATTATCCTTAGCCCACTGCCAGCAGTGGGCCTGACATTCGAAAGTTGACAGTAACCGAAGCAGATAGTTTAGAATCTCCTTTTGGTGAGGCGGAAATTTGGAAAATTGGAACGCGGTTAAGGAATGCGGTAATTCAAAGGCCCCGGGACCGGACGGGTTTAACTTGGGATTCTATAAAAAAATTTGGCACACAATCAAAGATGAACTCGTGATGGCAATAATGTGTTTTGGGATAAAGGAGAAATATCAAATGGTTGTAATGCATCATTTATCACTCTTGTTCCATAACAATAGAATCTGGTATCCTTGAATGAATATCGACCGATTAGTCTCATAGGAAGTTAATCGGCTCAGAAAAGTCATTTCAAAAATTGTCAGGCTTCGTTTATGCTAAGGTTTGTAACCGAGCCCAATCCTCACCACTTATAAATCTTCTCCAAACGTCCATTAAAAGACAACAAAGGAACATTAGATGATCGATAGATTCCACGTCATCGTCACACAAAGGGAATCTAACAGAATCCAAGTCAAATACCTCTTTTATCGAGTTCGGTACGGACCAGGATTCGCCTTTTCAACACCCTCCATATGAAAATTTCCACTATACTTGAAAACAAATTATTTTTGAGTGTCTCGTTTTGTGACCGAATATTACCACCTAGCAAAATATCATCAATTAAACTTGACAATATTTTCGTAGTGAACTTCCCGTTAGAGAATAGACTCTAATTCTAAGAGTCTACGGCCCAGTCTTGTTTAACAAATGAGTTCCGCAGATTTGTAATGGTATTAAGCTCGGTTTGCGCACGTCCTGATAATTCCCTATTCCAGCACCAGTTTGTTGTGAATGAGTCCCCCGACCACGTGATCCTGTCTCGAACTGCAGCTTCATGATCTGCCTCGAAGTAGAAAAGTCTCTTGATTTCCAGCTTTAAAGGAGCGTCGGTCAGCCATGTATTTGACCAGAAAACAGTACTCGATCCATCGCTTGTCACCTTGTTGAAAGAGCTAGCAAAGTTGAGTCCCATGCTCTCGATGTGGTAACCTGCACGTAAGATATTTAGCCAAACACTACTCTTTCCTTGAGTGCTATTTGTAACAACCCAACCCGTTAACCAACCAAAAACGCGGAATAAATAAATAAATAAAAAATTAAAACTGAGCTGACCAAATGGGGTGCGCGGCGCGCAACCCCACCTGTGCGCGGCGCTCACAGGGCCTGGCAGCCCGCTGTCCACTTTTTCCAATTTTCGTAAAAAGATCTCTTGCTTCCCGACACTTATAGACGAAACGCTTTTCACAACCTTTTATATTAGTCAAAACTAACACGTTCCACTAATAAAATGAGTTTTACGAGACCGGGCCCACATCGGCCGTTTTACGACTTTCGTACAAAATACAAGTTTTCAACCATATGATTTTTAACACAAAATAAAGACCGAGCATGGCGATTGGGGATACGCTACCCAATCCTAATCAATCCAAAAGCAAGATCTTCGAAAGCAACTACGCAAGTCCACTAGTCCCCACGCTTACCCGAGCCACCGCATCCATGCAAATCTATAAAAAAGTCAACAACGAGAGAGTAAGCTAAAGCTTAGTGAGTGAGAATATACTACATACATATATATGCATAAAATAAATGTGCATCACCAACACACAAATAGTAATCACATACCGCAATCCAAGCATAACTAAGTAATGTTATACCTAACGTACCACTAAGCCAAACCACAAGATTAGTTGCAACAATAATAGTACATAAGCATACACATATGGTAGCCAACACTACAAGATTAACCCTTAACCTCAAACATACGAAAGTTGGCCGAACAACCCGAGCCTTAGTGAATTCGCACAACCCGATATTCACTTCTTCACCAATTCAACAACCGAGGTTGGCCGAACTACCCGAGCCTTAGTGAATTCGCACAACCCGAGATTCACTACCTCATCAACAAGATGACCGAACAACCCGAGTCATCATGAATCCGCACTACCCGAGATTCACTACCCAAAATATTATGAATACGTGCATGTAGAGACCCGTCCTAATCCATCCGGACGAAATCCATATCGATTATAAACGATTCACAACAGTTGACTACATCGCGAGGTACTTGACCTCTATATGATACATTTTACAAACATTGCATTCGTTTTTGAAAAGACAATATTTCATTACATCGAAAGTGTAGCGACCCCGACAAATCGTCAAGTGACGGCATCGGCTACGTGGGTCCCATTACCTGATTATAAGTCTTTAAGATAACGTTTGACCAAAATATGTCGCCTTCATTTCAAAATAAAGATTGTTTCAAAGTTTACAAGAATTGTTCAACCAAAAGTTAAGTTACAACGTTATAAGTACGATTGAAATCCAGGCGACACAGTTTAAAGTAAAGTCAAAAGACGCTCCATGAAAAGCATGTATACTCGACATCCAATGCAAGTATCAAATAATGAGCGGAAGCATGTATCACATATCGTGCAAGACCTGAGAAAAACATAGAAATCTGTCAACGAAAACGTTGGTGAAATCATAGGTTTAGTAAGTAAATTGTATTGAACCACAAGGTTCTTTAAGAATTGCTCAACCAGAATCGTTCACATTCCAAAATAGTATTTGTATCACGAGCACCCAATTATCAAGGCTTAACCGAATCTTCCCTCTGAATTTTGAATTTAGTGTTAGAACTTACACTATACATTGTTGAAATTATATTTCATTCACTAACGGTAGCGAACCGTCTGAACGAGGGTTTGTTAAACCCGTATGGCCACACAACATAATTACACGCTTACACTTACACCCTGCAAGTGGAACTAATGATAATTGGATTGAGGACTTTTGTTCAAACTCGTATGCATCCTTGTATTCGTATTTGTTCACAATGTAAAAGCATGAAAAGTAAATAAGTGTGAAATGTATGTGTTTCTCAGCCCACGATGTAAAGAATAAAAGTGATTGAAAAAGTGGGACTATGATCTCACCTTGAATGCACGAGTAGTAAAGTACTTCAACAAGTAAATGTGTGCAAGAACAATGCTAGTCTTGACCTAAACAAATAGGTTGTATCAATAACGGTAAACACGATAGGTCAAAGATGTTCAATTAGTCCTATGGCTCGTTAAGACTCGATCCTAATAGCATGTGAATCAAATTGTCATGTTTCATGCAAGGTACAAGTATAAAAACATGTTAGAACGATTGCACAATTATTTGGTTAAGTTTGATTAAAAGTCAACTTGGTCGGGTCAAAGTCAACAGAAAAGTCAACGGGGTCGGGTTGGATATCCGACAATTTTTCTAAGTTATATAATCATATATGAGCATGTTGGCCAAGTTTCATGTTAATCGGAGGTCCGTAGCATAGCAAACATTTTCATGTCAAATGACCAAAGCAAACAGCCAGTTTTAGCCAAATGGGACGGCGTCCCAAATGGCTAGACGGCGTCCCGGTTTTAAGGTTGGGACGGCGTCCCGAGAAGCTAGACGGCGTCCCGGTTCAAAAGGTGGGACGGCGTCCCAAGTATCTGGACGGCGTCCTGATCTTTTCCCAGGCCCTGTTTGCTGTATTCCTCAAATGGACGAACCAAAACACAAACAATCACATTTTATGATCCGCAAACAATTAGAACATGTATTTTATATCATCGGAAAGCTCTTTCGACAAGGAACTCAACTAAGCACTTTTCATCAAGCAAAAACATCATATACTATAACCAAAATCCCGTCAAGTGATCAATAGAGGTTTATTTTCAAGTTTCAAGTTTATCAATTGAAATTTAAGTTTCGGGAATCCAATTTATACATATGATATGCCGTTTTGAAGGTAATGAAACATGTAACACAACTAAACACTTATCAATAACATTAACAAGCATTCAACGCATCAAAAGTTCGTTTTAAGAGTTGTCAACCCTAACCAAAAGTTCACAAAATCAATAATCGCGTTTATGAAGTTTCTTAAATCAATCTATACATCAAAATGAAGCTAATGATACTAGGAACACAATTAGAACATGAACTTTTAACATCTAACAACATATGATCATCCAAAATTCAAGAACAACACACCAAAATTCAAGTTCATACTAGTTACACTAAAACAACGAGATCGAGCATACAAATTATATACACGACATCACAATGAGCCATAGACACTAACTAACACCATTTCAAGTCAAAAACACGAATTTAGAGAAATCTAGAGTTTTAGAAATGTTACCCAAACGAGATGAAGTTAGTATCAAATTGTAGAGGATGAAGAGAGGATTCCAAATATGTAATTTGTTTTGTTGTAAGCCTCCTAGATCGAATTTAGATGATGAATGATTGAATTGGGTGTTTGTGTGTGTTCTTGCTAGAGAGAAAGAGAGAGAGAGGGAGATGGTTGAATGGTGGTGATTGGGGTGGACTAGGTGACCTAGTCAACTAGTTTGCCCCGTGTCAATTTTAGTCCCTCGAGTTTGTAGTCGGGTGCGGAAAATACCTAAACGGAATATTTTAAAACGCGTATTAACGGAAGATATTAAAATCCGATAACGAGAAATTTAGAATGTTAGCTAACGGAGGTTACGAATCTAGATACGAGGAATATTATCTAAAAAGAAAAAGACGGCGTTAAAAATAATTTAACGGAAAAATGCGGGATGTTACATTATCCACACCTCAAAAGAAATTTCGTCCCGAAATTTAGTTGGAAGTAATAGTCGATGTCTCTTGCTCGAGACCTTTCGTTGTCAATGCTATAAGTAAGTGAGGATACGTCCTTGGACATTTTCACGATTTCGGATAGTCGGGATTTTACGTTGTATTAAGGTTTGGTTTCACGATCCATGATTTCAACCAGTTTTCCCATGAAGAGGAGTTTGTCATCAATAGTTGGTGCATCTAGAAGGATTGCACATTCCTGTTCCGCATGACACGTTTCTAAGTTTGTTACACGAAATGTAGGATAAATGGAAACTTAATTGAGTCGGAAGTTCTAAACGGTAGGAAGCGGTTCCAATACGCCCCAAGGTTTCAAAAGGTTCAATATTGCGGTTATAACCTTCCTCGATTTCCCAAAATGGATTACACCTTTCCAAGGTGCGGGTTCTCAATATTACGCGGTTACACACTGGGATTTTGTGAGGTTTTCATATAAGTTTGGTATAACTCTTTTGGCGACTACGGATCGTCTCGAGCCCTCCTCGGATTTGAATGATTTCAATTGGTTTTTCTTGATGGAGTTCAGATTTCGGTGGTTGATGCTTTGGTTAATGAACAGGGGTATGACATTAGCGGTCATATAGGGTTTCGGAAAGTGCGGGTGAGCACACGAGTGGTAACTACTGTTGTACGAGTGATCTACTAAAGGTGACAATACGAGTTTGTGACATGTCTTTCCAAGACGTAAATCGTTCATTTTCTCGGTTCATCGGTTGTGGGAGATACGCGGTACTCACGTCTAAGCGGGTTCCCAAGGTTCCTTGTAAAACTAGAAGTGAAACGAGTATTTCGATACGGAATAATTGACAAGGATACACCGTGTTGGAATAGAATCTCTTAAGATACGTTTGAACAAGTTAGTTAGGGTTCGAAAAATGTTCGTTAGGACTATTCACCCTCATGGCGAATACTAATGTAATATGAGGAATTTCTCTATCCATGGAGAAATGTTACAAGGAGTTTCTTTAAACGAAAATGCGAGCGATAAAGATAGGAGTGAAATGAGGACTTAGAATAGGATGAGCTTACATCTCGAGGTTGCCATAACGTGCCTCTAGTTGTCAAAAGTTGAAGTCTGAAAGAGAAACGAGGTAGTACACGTAGTTGTATAGTTCGGGTTGAATAATAGTTGACCGATTATCAGAAACACAAGGGCGTTAAGTCAAAGAAGAGTGAAGTATCGTTGGATTGTGTGCTATCTTAAATTCCAGTAATATCAGACGGTAACGGTGAAATATCAGAGGTGTGTAGTGTGGTACGTGATGACGAGAAAATTGATCGGATCCACAATTTAGTATTCGACTTCTTCGTGCAAAATAACGAATTTTAGTTACGTTAATTTTTGAGTCGAGAGAGTATGCCTTTCGGCGTTCATGTAGAAATATTTCCATGTTTGAGTTCCATCTGTTGCTATACGATTTTAACTAGAAATGTTGGTGTGAAGAATCACGCTCAAGGTTCGAACACGGAGAGGTTTAAAGTTTTCCCTTAGTGAGTTAACGAGTTTAAAAGTCGGGTAACACGAGAAAAGTCAGAAATGAATCTTCGGTGATAACAGGCGAGTTCTAAGATTTTACGAATACAAGTCTGAGTTGAGAGAGTTTCATGATCACGTGTGGCTTGATTTCGAGATTGATTGTAATGCCTTGACCATTAACATCATGGTCTAGAAAATTTGACTTCGTTTAACAGAAATTCTCACTCGGAGAATTTGGTATAGAGTTGCTCTTTTCTCAAAGTTCGAGCGTAAGATGATGATGTTGTTCGTTTGCCTTCTTTACTTGAATAAGTTAAGATGTCATCTATAAATGTGATAACAGATTTGTCTAGATAAGTTGCATACGTGGTTTAGGAGGTTTATGGATACGGACGAGCTTTGGATAAATCGAATGGTACTAAGAGAGATTTACAACTAACGTTGCGAGTTCGGAAAAGACTCAGGAGACATTGTCTCCCTTAACCCCCAATTGATGATAACCGGAACGAAGGTCGTTTTGGAATACACACGGGATTCATGCAAGAAATCATGAGGTCATGGATGCGAGGGAGAGGGTATCGGTTTCCAATCGAAAATTACTCAGTTCACAATAATCTATACAAGACGATGGGGAAACATTTTTTTTTTTTTTTTTTTTTTTTTTTTTTTAACGAATATGTTCCGAGCTCCCTAGTTCTATAGGTGTCAAGTCAAAAGTCTTAACGTATATCCTCCAATAAAATTTATAGGCACACAATATTTTTCCGTTGGTCACTTAAATTGCCTAAGTAGTGTCTAGGGGAAAAAGGTGAAGTGCAAAGAGTATGAGTCAGAGCCTTGTTTATAAAACGTCTAACGGTAACCGAATCGAATAAACATGAAACGTGAGAATTTCGAGAAGAAACATACCCGTGACTAGTCCATCGTCGTCTCGGGCATCCTAGGCGTTGATGTTGAAAGTTTAACGGCGTGCGTTGGGGTTGATTTTCTTATTTGGGCACGCACTCCTAAAATGACCCGGTTGGCCACATTCAAAACAAACACCCGTCTTGGGTGCATTGTGCTCCTTTTGGGCGACGGGAGCGGTATTCCTACAATCGTGGGCTACATGGCCACTTCTTTGACACTTCAAGCAAAATGGTTTGCCACATTCACCTAAATGATGTTTGTAGCACTCGTTACAATACGGTAGGTGTCCGGTATAACCTTTCTTGCCGTTGGGGATGAAGGGCTTCTTGGCGAGGTTGTTGTAATTGCTTGATTGGGGGGCTTCCCATTTTCTTTTGTTGTCACCCGACTCATCCTCGGCTTTAGGTGCCGGCACTTCAATCTCGTCTACCGTTTCGATCAATTGACGGGCCATATTCAGGGCCTCTTGGTGATTACTGGGTTTGGATGACATTACTCCTTGTTTGATGCTCTTGGGAAGACCATCCATGTAAAGTTCAACCCTTAGAGGTTCGGGGGTCACGAGGTTTGGACACATCAAGGATAGCTCAGAAAATCGTTGATTATATGCCTTTAGGTCATTCCCGACCGCTTTTAAAGTTCTTAGTTCGTGTTCGAGCTTACGGGTCTCTTCGCGCGGGAAGTATTCGGTGATCATCTTTTTCTTTAAGTCGTCCCATGAGAGAGTGTGAGCTTCATCGATACCCACCGACAGCACATACGTATTCCACCATGTGAGGGCGATACCAACAAAAGTGTGGGTGGAATATTTGACTTTGTCTTGGTCCCGACAACCGCTTATGCTAAAAACGGCTTCTGTTTGCTCAAACCATCGGGTGAGCACAACCGGTCCTCCGGTCCCATCGAAGGTGTGAGGTTTGCACCCCATGAAAGTTTTGTAGGAACAACCCTCGTTTGAATTACCGGTTCCATGGTTGTTGTGGTTGTGGTTGTTATTGATGTCGGAGGAGATACTAGCCATAGCCGCACCTATGGCGGTGGCTATCATACGTTGGAGGGCTTGTTCGGGAGTTTCGGGAGGAGCGCGTCGACGAGCCATTGTTCCTTCATGACACAAAAATATCGTTGGTTAGTATTCTAAATAATACTAACCGCGATATGGAATAAAGAATAAGAGAAAATTATCCTTGACTCGCCTTAAATTCTTTATGTCATAATGTCGGAACGTCCATGTGAATCACCGTAATATAATCCCGGAAATTATATTACCCTGATTCTCATGTGCATTTAACATTACTTCATAAAATCAAGGTGGCGCGTCAACAAAATTTATCAACGTAAGATCAAGATCGAATACGAGTTAGATATGATAGAAGAGTTCGAGTATAAATGCACAAATAGTCAAGTAATTCCTACTGCAGTCTATATGCCGGTTGTAGTCTAGATTCACCTATGTACCCTATGACTCGGGGTGGACACAAATGAACTCTAAATCCCTACAACCAAGGCTCTGATACCACTTGTAGCGACCCCGACAAATCGTCAAGTGACGGCGTCGGCTACGTGGGTCCCATTACCTGATTATAAGTCTTTAAGATAACGTTTGACCAAAATATGTCGCCTTCATTTCAAAATAAAGATTGTTTCAAAGTTTACAAGAATTGTTCAACCAAAAGTTAAGTTACAACGTTATAAGTACGATTGAAATCCAGGCGACACAGTTTAAAGTAAAGTCAAAAGACGCTCCATGAAAAGCATGTATACTCGACATCCAATGCAAGTATCAAATAATGAGCGGAAGCATGTATCACATATCGTGCAAGACCTGAGAAAAACATAGAAATCTGTCAACGAAAACGTTGGTGAAATCATAGGTTTAGTAAGTAAATTGTATTGAACCACAAGGTTCTTTAAGAATTGCTCAACCAGAATCGTTCACATTCCAAAATAGTATTTGTATCACGAGCACCCAATTATCAAGGCTTAACCGAATCTTCCCTCTGAATTTTGAATTTAGTGTTAGAACTTACACTATACATTGTTGAAATTATATTTCATTCACTAACGGTAGCGAACCGTCTGAACGAGGGTTTGTTAAACCCGTATGGCCACACAACATAATTACACGCTTACACTTACACCCTGCAAGTGGAACTAATGATAATTGGATTGAGGACTTTTGTTCAAACTCGTATGCATCCTTGTATTCGTATTTGTTCACAATGTAAAAGCATGAAAAGTAAATAAGTGTGAAATGTATGTGTTTCTCAGCCCACGATGTAAAGAATAAAAGTGATTGAAAAAGTGGGACTATGATCTCACCTTGAATGCACGAGTAGTAAAGTACTTCAACAAGTAAATGTGTGCAAGAACAATGCTAGTCTTGACCTAAACAAATAGGTTGTATCAATAACGGTAAACACGATAGGTCAAAGATGTTCAATTAGTCCTATGGCTCGTTAAGACTCGATCCTAATAGCATGTGAATCAAATTGTCATGTTTCATGCAAGGTACAAGTATAAAAACATGTTAGAACGATTGCACAATTATTTGGTTAAGTTTGATTAAAAGTCAACTTGGTCGGGTCAAAGTCAACAGAAAAGTCAACGGGGTCGGGTTGGATATCCGACAATTTTTCTAAGTTATATAATCATATATGAGCATGTTGGCCAAGTTTCATGTTAATCGGAGGTCCGTAGCATAGCAAACATTTTCATGTCAAATGACCAAAGCAAACAGCCAGTTTTAGCCAAATGGGACGGCGTCCCAAATGGCTAGACGGCGTCCCGGTTTTAAGGTTGGGACGGCGTCCCGAGAAGCTAGACGGCGTCCCGGTTCAAAAGGTGGGACGGCGTCCCAAGTATCTGGACGGCGTCCTGATCTTTTCCCAGGCCCTGTTTGCTGTATTCCTCAAATGGACGAACCAAAACACAAACAATCACATTTTATGATCCGCAAACAATTAGAACATGTATTTTATATCATCGGAAAGCTCTTTCGACAAGGAACTCAACTAAGCACTTTTCATCAAGCAAAAACATCATATACTATAACCGAAATCCCGTCAAGTGATCAATAGAGGTTTATTTTCAAGTTTCAAGTTTATCAATTGAAATTTAAGTTTCGGGAATCCAATTTATACATATGATATGCCGTTTTGAAGGTAATGAAACATGTAACACAACTAAACACTTATCAATAACATTAACAAGCATTCAACGCATCAAAAGTTCGTTTTAAGAGTTGTCAACCCTAACCAAAAGTTCACAAAATCAATAATCGCGTTTATGAAGTTTCTTAAATCAATCTATACATCAAAATGAAGCTAATGATACTAGGAACACAATTAGAACATGAACTTTTAACATCTAACAACATATGATCATCCAAAATTCAAGAACAACACACCAAAATTCAAGTTCATACTAGTTACACTAAAACAACGAGATCGAGCATACAAATTATATACACGACATCACAATGAGCCATAGACACTAACTAACACCATTTCAAGTCAAAAACACGAATTTAGAGAAATCTAGAGTTTTAGAAATGTTACCCAAACGAGATGAAGTTAGTATCAAATTGTAGAGGATGAAGAGAGGATTCCAAATATGTAATTTGTTTTGTTGTAAGCCTCCTAGATCGAATTTAGATGATGAATGATTGAATTGGGTGTTTGTGTGTGTTCTTGCTAGAGAGAAAGAGAGAGAGAGGGAGATGGTTGAATGGTGGTGATTGGGGTGGACTAGGTGACCTAGTCAACTAGTTTGCCCCGTGTCAATTTTAGTCCCTCGAGTTTGTAGTCGGGTGCGGAAAATACCTAAACGGAATATTTTAAAACGCGTATTAACGGAAGATATTAAAATCCGATAACGAGAAATTTAGAATGTTAGCTAACGGAGGTTACGAATCTAGATACGAGGAATATTATCTAAAAAGAAAAAGACGGCGTTAAAAATAATTTAACGGAAAAATGCGGGATGTTACAGAAAGTTGACAGGCATGCATACCATTTCATAATATATCCAACTATAATTGATTTAATAATAATCTTGATGAACTCGACGACTCGAATGCAACGTCTTTTGAAATGTGATGACCCGGAAATTTCCGATCAAATTTAAACTTTAATCTTTATATGATTCCGACACGATAAGCAAAGTCTGAAATGGTGAGTCTCGAAAATTTTGAAACTATGTTCATATGACCAATTATCCTCTGACTGTGCCCGATGATTCACGAACAATGATTTATAAATATATATATATATATATATATATATATATATATATATTATATATATATATATATATATATATATATATATATATATATATATATATATATATATATATATGTAAGTAGTGGATATATATATATATATATATATATATATATATATATATATATATATATATATATATATATATATATATATATATATATATATATATATATATATATATATATATATATATATATATGTAAGTAGTGGAAATAATAGCATTATTAATAAAACTATTGTTATCATATTTATTATGATTATTATCATTAAATTTATTAAAATTCTCATTTTATGATTGTTAGTATCATTATTAATTATTATTAATATTGTTAATATATTTATTAGAATTATTAATATTATTATTATCATTATTATAATTATGATTTTTAATTATTCTTATTATTGTTTATTATGAAATTACTATTATTATTAATTCCATTATTAAGTATATCTATTATTATCAATATAACTATACTTATTAATAATACAAAAATCTAATCTGATATTACAAATAAAAACGTGTGTAATCTGTTAATGATCGACATCAGAGATATTAGTTCAGGCAAATACAAAAATAGCTAGATATTACTCAGATATGGAATCAAATTCAGTTGAACATCCACATCAATTTAGTTATTTTATTTTTCTTTCTGTCCTTTATGTCTACCATCGATTACTAATTCTCACATACAAGTCAAAACTGTTAGCAATCGATATCAACCTTTATTTTTTTTTTTTTTGTATTATTCTTCCTTGTCTGATTCAAGGATGTTGTCGACCTCTTCCCTACTATAAACCAAATGAATCATTTACTATCTTATGGAATTACATTACATCTAGTTAGTATCACTTGAGTGAAACAGAAAAGATAAACATTCTTCTCTCTGTTTCTTGTTCTTGACAACCAACAACAACACAAAACTTCGGCAACTTTTCGGGTGATTGCTAATTATTATTCGAGGAACACCACAACACAACCCACCACCTTCTTAAGCTTCAATCACCACAATGAAACATCACTTCATTTTTGCTTCTATGGTTAGCCGAGAACCAAACTCATGAACCATCTCGACACCACTTAAACACCACATCTTTCTTTGCATCGTAGCCATCACAACCCACCATGGTACCATCACCTCAACCATCAACCGCACGCACCACCACCTTGTTTAACACCCTAAAAACCATGCCACTTTGTCAAACGGGAATTACTATCAATCACCTCTTTATTTAAATTCTTGCTTTAAAACTCCATTCCCGCTCTTATACGATCAACAACCTCAACATCATCATTGAAAATATTTGCTACCGCTTTGTTACTTTATATGATAGTTTTGCATATGTATATAAACCGAAAATCTTCTCATATATATATTAGTACGTGATGCTTTGCTCCACAAGGACCCACCCACCATATTATGTCAATTAAACAACAACTACCATGGTGGACAATAATTAAATCATGCCTGTGGAAGGAATTCGAGCTTTATGGCCGAGAAATTACAACCCATATAACCCCACTTGAATTTAATAAAGGTAAAGATATAATGAGCAATAAATTAAAACGAAGATCGTGGGAGTGTATCATGATGTTGTCATTGATATAATGTTTCCTTTTTGGGTTTGATAATGGAGGGTGACATGATGATGATTCCGTAATTACATTCATGTTTCCCACTTCTAATTGCCGTTCAAGATTTTACCCAAACCAAAATTGTGATAACCCGAACTAATCCTCCCGGACGAATTCTTCAACAGTTGGTCCCATTGCGATGATCGACTCCAAGTAAGGTCCTTAATATGAGCTATTGCACAGCGGAAGACTTAATTCGTACCTGAGAATAACATGCTTTAAAAAGTCAACATAAAGTTGGTGAGATATATAGGTTTGATGCTAGCAGCGTTATAACAATGGACCACAAGATTTCATATATAAACATTTAATAAAAATATTCTAAGTGGTTGAGCACTTGGTAACCATACTTAACATTTAATCACGTCGCATATTCCCTTTATTATGAAATCTTACTACACTGTACCGAGTGTAGTCATGAAACGAAGTACTGTGCAACCGTTGAATACTGGTCGTCCAGTCCGGTTGGGGTTGTCAGGCCCGATAGATCTATCAACAGGATTCGCGTTTACAATACCGCTGTAAATAATAGTTACCAAGCTACAGGGAAGTATGCCAGTGGTACAACTCAACGTAGAACATATTTTTCAGTTACTTGTGTCCATATCGTAAAACATAAAATACATGTATTCTCATCCCGAAATATTTAGAGTTTAAAAGTGGGACTATATACTCACCTAATGTATTTTGTAGTAAAAATACATATAACATCATTGAACATGTATAAAGTTGGGCTTCGATTCACGAACCTATAATAATTGTATATATATTAACACACGTAATTGTAATCAAGCAAGTTTAGATATATATATATATATATATTTAATTTAGTGATTATATCATCTTTACGTTAATAATATTTTTAGATTTCATATAAAAATACTTTGTCATGTGGTAGGTGTCAAATATATTTATGTATATATATATTTCGTTTGTTTAAAACCTTAGTTTTATTTATACTAAGTTAATATTAGTAAGGATAAAAATGATGATACTTATAATAATGATAATACTATTAATAAAATTAATGATAATATTATTTATAATAATATTAATAAAATCATATCTAGTAGTAATAATAATAATAATAATAATATTAAAAATAATAATAATGAAAATAATAATGTTACTTTTAATTAAAAAGATAATTTTAATTATAATAATAACTTTAATAGTAATGTTTTTTTTTATAATAATAGTTGAAATAATGATAATAATTAATATTAACAATAAATGATAATAATAATAATAATAATAATAATAATAATAATAATTAGATAAAGAAATAGAAATGTATACCCTTTAAAACTTCTTTTAAAAAAAGAAAAGCCCATGTCGAGACTCGAACCCAAGATCTCTCGCTCACCCATAACATCCATTAACCATGGCTTCCATTCTATTTTTCCTAATTAATATTGAATTTTGATTTATTTAACCCTTTAGTCTTCATTTCGGCCCAACAGCAAATATTACGGCCCAATATCAAGCACGAGCCCAACAGAAATATAGAACTCGGCCCATAGGGATTCAGTTGGCCTGATGTTGCTGTTTAAATAAAAAAAACTTTGCAGCAGGCTGGAATCGAACTCAGGACCACTAGATACCCAACATAACCCCATAACCATTCGGCTGTGTCTGTTTATCTGATATTATACAGGCCTAAATATTTATATACTGTTTATTACTCATCATCTTCTTCATCAGAAATCCAAACGACTACCACTAATCAAAATTAACAAAAACAAGTAACACGTTTTGTTTTGGGTCAATTAACCGAAATATATTAACCTATAATGCTGCTTGGCTTAATTGAAAACACAAAAAAAATATGTATTACTACTGTTGCTGTCGCAACTTTTTAAAAAAAAAATCTCTTGTTTTCAATTTATAACCGTATTTAGATTGTGTCTCCTTCATGAAATATTTTATAAATCGCCATTAAAACACTCTGGAACTAACAATCGAACTGGAAACATTAAAATCAAATCGAATTTTGCCAAGAACAAAATAGTTGACTTTTTATTTTTGAACCTTTGACCCGAAAATTAGGATTCGATAGAATGATTTAGGATTTGAAACTTTACAGGTAGTTTGTATAATCAATTTCTAACAACTTTGCATTTAAACTTTTTGAAAAATGGTTCGAATTCGGAAAATGGCCAAAAAGTGAAAGGTACAGAGGCGATGGCTATGAAAGGTTTTTTTTTTTTAATTTGCTTTTCTTTACCATCTTGCAGTCGATGTGTATATATAGAATACCAGATGTGGATTAATCTGTACCAATATTCGACTTTTAGGAAATCAAGTTAAGCAGGTAAGAACAAAAATGTTGAAATTTGATGTATGTGTCCAAACAAAATTTGATTCTGTGATTTATCCGATAATGACCAGGTTACAAAATTAGGAGACAGATTACCCAAATTAATAGGAAATTTTTAACTGAAAAAGATTCCCATTTTGTATATTTATATAATAATCATAATTAATAATTATAAATATATTAAAAATAATACAGATAATATTAACTATTAATAATAATAACATTAATAATTTTATAAATTATAATAATAATGTTGATAAAGTTAATAATAATATGTTAATAATAATATGTTAAAAATAATAATTTTTTTTTTTAAATAAAATTAATAGTAATAACAATATTAATCATAATAATAACCAAAATCATTATTTTATCATTATTTAAAATAGTAATGATATTAATAATGATAACAATAATGTTAGTACTAATATTACTATAACAAACTAAGTATATCAGTTTTATAAGATTAACATAACCATATAATGGTATTATTATTAATATTAATATTAATATTGATAATGAAAATAAATATAACAATTACATATAACAAATTTCATTTTATAACTTTTAATGCTACCAGTTCTAATAGTAATTATAATCTAACAATTTTAATTAACCTTACAATTTATTAATTATATAATATTATATTATATAATAACATTAGTTAATATTTATATATTTATATATATTTACTTACATACAATTGTTCGTGAATCGTCGGCATAGTCAAAGGTTATTTGATTACATAAACATAGATTTCAAATTTTCTAGACTCAACATTACAAATTTTGCTTATCGTGTTGGAAACATATAGAGTATAAGGTTTAAATTTGGTCGGAAATTTCCGGGTCGTTACAGTACCCACCCGTTAAAGAAATTTCGTCCCCGAAATTTGATAGAGGTCGTCATAAATAACAATAGAAATGTTTTCATGACGAATATGAGGTAATGATAGAGTTTTATCATTATCGGAAGATATGGATAAAACGATTCGATCATGTGAAGCGTACGAGTGAAGCTATCACAAGAGAGTGAAATGAGTAAATATATATATATTCATTTCAACCGATGATGTAGTTATTATTGACTTCCGGGATTTAAGGGATTTAAAGAAAATTTTACGTAATAAGATTTGGTTCTTCGGCGATCAGGATCTTCTTTGATTTAATGCAGCAATCTGTTTCGATTTCCTTGTCAGATACTTCACTATAAATTCACCCCCTTCGTTTCCTTACAACTCACACCTTTTATTCTTCTTCCCTCTAATCATTCCTTAATATGCTCCATCCCGTTTTGATTTTTATTATACTCTTAACTTTCATATCTGTAATTCTTCTTTTTCATCTACCGCCAGAAGAATCTATTTACTTCTACTATACTCTTGTGTTCATAGTGTTTCTAGTTCTCCCGTGTCTTTATATTGCTATATGCATTGATATACACGGTTTGTAATTTCGGGGTTATTATCGAGCTTTATATTCTTTATTTTTTTTTTTTTTTTTTTTTTTTTTTTTTTTTTTTTTTTTTTTTTTTTTTTTGGAGCTTCATGCTTCTGTTTTCTCTTCCCGACTTCGAGTCAAGCGAGTAATGGTCCAGAATTCGTATGTATGAGATTCGGAATGAATATAGCTAATGCTCTCAGAAGGAAATGGTAATGGCACGATTTTGATTTGTCATATTACTAGAATATCCTGGGAAAGACCGAATCATCAAGAAAATATTTTCTTGTCATGTTTAGAGATTAGATGGAATGTAAGAGTCGTGTAACATGGCACATGATGACGGTACTGTGAATCATCACATTCCATTAGAAACTCAACATGACTTACTGTAATATAATGAAGTTGATCAAGTTTCATTATATTATACTAATTCATGCATCAGTTCCCAACACTACTTCAAAACATTCATATTTTAAACTTGAAGGTTTTAGAACTTAGAAACTAACACAGTTTCTTTTATGTTGTAACGCAGATGTTACGGAGAGATAAATGATCCCAGATAAGAATAGTTGTGAAAATATCTCAATAAATATGGAGAATATGTATAACGGAAGATACGAAGATATCTTATAGTATCTAAGATAGGATGATGGTGATGAATATCATCTGGAAAGATTTAGAATAATGAGTAGGGTTCTTACTAATGATTTCAGCAGGCACTGAATCATTTGGATTCTTTGAAAAAAAGATTCAGTTCTTGTATTTGTTCTTTGTATCCTTCACGGTTAGCTCAATCCGTTTTTCATTACCAAATTTGCTATCGAGTGTTTCTAACACTTCCTTCTTTATCATCAACTTTTAACCATTAAGACCATCTACAACATGCTGCTTCGTCAGCATTTTCGAAGTTAACAGATCCGAGTCATCGGTTATCAAACCGAGGTGATTTCAGGAGCATTGTGTTTTTAGATGATTAAACGCTGATGGTAGTATGGTGGGTTATAAAAGGTTCCCTGGTAACAATAAATAAACACGTATATATTTCGAGGTTATAACAAGGTTGTTTTGAACGAAAAATCGAAATCAACTTGCTGGAGCTGTGACAAAATTTGGCTAATTTGAAAAGGAATTGCAAAGTTATTTTGGGTAATAATAACACTAAAGGAATTAACACTGCTATGTGTTAAGCGTTGACTCAGATTCCGAGAGTTTTTTTTTTTTTTTTTTTTTTTTTTTTTTTTTTTTCAGGTGCATAACTATATGCAAGAATCTTTTCTTCCATAGATGAGGTGCAGTTGGTTCAACTTCTCGATCGAGGTATTTTCAAGAATCATGAAAGGTTTGAACGCGAATTGTAATTGTCGAGGTACAAATGAGGTTTAGAATGAAATCAAGTGGCAAACTTGAAGAATTGTTTAGTTTCATATGTTATGATCAATATTTTAATTCAT
Source organism: Rutidosis leptorrhynchoides (assembly GCF_046630445.1). Lineage (NCBI taxonomy): Eukaryota > Viridiplantae > Streptophyta > Magnoliopsida > Asterales > Asteraceae > Rutidosis > Rutidosis leptorrhynchoides. Next base: position 208,357,192 of record NC_092333.1, read on the forward strand.
TTTAATTGTCCAAAGTTAGCAGTCCAATAGTCCGATAGTTCAATAGTTCAATGATTCATATATAATTTAATATTTAATATTCGAATTAAATAATACGTATCGTGACCCGTGTACCGGTCTCAGTGTCGATCACAACTCAAAGTATATATATTATTTGAGAATCAACCTCAACCCTGTATAGCTAACTCCCGCATTACTGCATATAGAGTGTCTATGGTTATTCCAAATAATATATACAGATGCGTCGATATGATATGTCAAAACCTTGTATACGTGTCCCGATATTTAAAGGGCGTAAAATAAATAACAGAAATTAAATGACGATAAATAAAATTGCGATAATTAAATTGCGATAAATAAAATGTAATCAGTTAGCTAGGAACAGTTAGCTGGAACAGTTAGCGTAGATTCTTAACAAAATTTTAATTAGTTAATTCGTTTGTTTCTAACAAATTTTTATTTTGTCCAATGTTTTTCTTTATTATGCCACTTGTTGGATTCTGATAAGTCAAAATCCAAATATGAAATTTGAATGAAAATGGTTATTCTGTGATGAATGGATACGTATATCGGTGATTGTAGGTAGGATAGTAAATAACCGTTGAATCAGATTCGAAGAATGTACAGTGTAACTTGTTAATGTGAATTTTAAATATTCCTCGGGTACTACCCACCCGTTAAAATATTCTTATCATTAACAGTTTGTACGAAAGAAGTTTTAATTACAATCTTTATGAAAATATACTTGCATATATATTTTCTTCGGATGTAATTATGAATTTAATGAGTCAATAGAATATTATACTCATTTGATTTATTGTTGGCACTTGATTACATGATCTCTAAAACATTAGAGATTACATAATTGCCATGTCGAACGAAGGTAAATGAGGTAGAACAATACATAGAACGAAATTAATCGATGTAGAACGATATGTAGAACGAAGATCATACTCCAAATACAGACGGTAATTTTGAGGCGTGTGATATTGATATTCGAAGTACAGATTGTGATGTTGAGAGTTACGGCGCGGTTATGGTTTAGGGATGATAAGGGTACTGTCGACGTTGATGATGGTGGTACTGATTATGCTGCTGGTGCTGCTGCTGGTGTTTGTAACCTTTGCACCAGGTTCTCCAAAGTCGTCACACGAGCGCGTAGTTCGTTAACTTCTTCTAGTACTACGGAATGATTGACGGTTGAAGCGAGTGAATGAATAAGATTCGAACTATGGGATAGTATGTAATCGTGATGGGATACTCAGAAAAAGGGGAGAGAAAATGGTTTCTCGAACAGGTTCGCCAGTAAGTACTTCAGGTTGAAAAGGGCAATTTGGTGGATGGAAGAGATCTTCGACGTGAAATGATTTTCGGGTATCGGATGATATTATAACTATATAGAATATCTATATGTATTTCATAGACTACAGAGGTATTTACGGCATATGTCAGGCAAGTCTACAGATATGCTAAGATATGAATCTTGTCTATACACTATCGATGCACTTAATGCAGTAAGACGTGTCTAGACTTATGAATGATAAGCAGGAAATTCCCTAGGGATGATAAGCAGATGATTTCCGACTAAAAATGATAAGCAAAACTTTTGATATGTAGACACGGTCAAAGTCCAGACTCACTAATGTATCCTAACAATTACTAGTCAGGCACACTAATGCAAGACCTGGTTCACTAAGACCAACGCTCTGATACCACCTGTGATAACCCGAACTAATCCTCCCGGACGAATTCTTCAACAGTTGGTCCCATTGCGATGATCGACTCCAAGTAAGGTCCTTAATATGAGCTATTGCACAGCGGAAGACTTAATTCGTACCTGAGAATAACATGCTTTAAAAAGTCAACATAAAGTTGGTGAGATATATAGGTTTGATGCTAGCAGCGTTATAACAATGGACCACAAGATTTCATATATAAACATTTAATAAAAATATTCTAAGTGGTTGAGCACTTGGTAACCATACTTAACATTTAATCACGTCGCATATTCCCTTTATTATGAAATCTTACTACACTGTACCGAGTGTAGTCATGAAACGAAGTACTGTGCAACCGTTGAATACTGGTCGTCCAGTCCGGTTGGGGTTGTCAGGCCCGATAGATCTATCAACAGGATTCGCGTTTACAATACCGCTGTAAATAATAGTTACCAAGCTACAGGGAAGTATGCCAGTGGTACAACTCAACGTAGAACATATTTTTCAGTTACTTGTGTCCATATCGTAAAACATAAAATACATGTATTCTCATCCCGAAATATTTAGAGTTTAAAAGTGGGACTATATACTCACCTAATGTATTTTGTAGTAAAAATACATATAACATCATTGAACATGTATAAAGTTGGGCTTCGATTCACGAACCTATAATAATTGTATATATATTAACACACGTAATTGTAATCAAGCAAGTTTAGATATATATATATATATATATTTAATTTAGTGATTATATCATCTTTACGTTAATAATATTTTTAGATTTCATATAAAAATACTTTGTCATGTGGTAGGTGTCAAATATATTTATGTATATATATATTTCGTTTGTTTAAAACCTTAGTTTTATTTATACTAAGTTAATATTAGTAAGGATAAAAATGATGATACTTATAATAATGATAATACTATTAATAAAATTAATGATAATATTATTTATAATAATATTAATAAAATCATATCTAGTAGTAATAATAATAATAATAATAATATTAAAAATAATAATAATGAAAATAATAATGTTACTTTTAATTAAAAAGATAATTTTAATTATAATAATAACTTTAATAGTAATGTTTTTTTTTATAATAATAGTTGAAATAATGATAATAATTAATATTAACAATAAATGATAATAATAATAATAATAATAATAATAATAATTAGATAAAGAAATAGAAATGTATACCCTTTAAAACTTCTTTTAAAAAAAGAAAAGCCCATGTCGAGACTCGAACCCAAGATCTCTCGCTCACCCATAACATCCATTAACCATGGCTTCCATTCTATTTTTCCTAATTAATATTGAATTTTGATTTATTTAACCCTTTAGTCTTCATTTCGGCCCAACAGCAAATATTACGGCCCAATATCAAGCACGAGCCCAACAGAAATATAGAACTCGGCCCATAGGGATTCAGTTGGCCTGATGTTGCTGTTTAAATAAAAAAAACTTTGCAGCAGGCTGGAATCGAACTCAGGACCACTAGATACCCAACATAACCCCATAACCATTCGGCTGTGTCTGTTTATCTGATATTATACAGGCCTAAATATTTATATACTGTTTATTACTCATCATCTTCTTCATCAGAAATCCAAACGACTACCACTAATCAAAATTAACAAAAACAAGTAACACGTTTTGTTTTGGGTCAATTAACCGAAATATATTAACCTATAATGCTGCTTGGCTTAATTGAAAACACAAAAAAAATATGTATTACTACTGTTGCTGTCGCAACTTTTTAAAAAAAAAATCTCTTGTTTTCAATTTATAACCGTATTTAGATTGTGTCTCCTTCATGAAATATTTTATAAATCGCCATTAAAACACTCTGGAACTAACAATCGAACTGGAAACATTAAAATCAAATCGAATTTTGCCAAGAACAAAATAGTTGACTTTTTATTTTTGAACCTTTGACCCGAAAATTAGGATTCGATAGAATGATTTAGGATTTGAAACTTTACAGGTAGTTTGTATAATCAATTTCTAACAACTTTGCATTTAAACTTTTTGAAAAATGGTTCGAATTCGGAAAATGGCCAAAAAGTGAAAGGTACAGAGGCGATGGCTATGAAAGGTTTTTTTTTTTAATTTGCTTTTCTTTACCATCTTGCAGTCGATGTGTATATATAGAATACCAGATGTGGATTAATCTGTACCAATATTCGACTTTTAGGAAATCAAGTTAAGCAGGTAAGAACAAAAATGTTGAAATTTGATGTATGTGTCCAAACAAAATTTGATTCTGTGATTTATCCGATAATGACCAGGTTACAAAATTAGGAGACAGATTACCCAAATTAATAGGAAATTTTTAACTGAAAAAGATTCCCATTTTGTATATTTATATAATAATCATAATTAATAATTATAAATATATTAAAAATAATACAGATAATATTAACTATTAATAATAATAACATTAATAATTTTATAAATTATAATAATAATGTTGATAAAGTTAATAATAATATGTTAATAATAATATGTTAAAAATAATAATTTTTTTTTTAAATAAAATTAATAGTAATAACAATATTAATCATAATAATAACCAAAATCATTATTTTATCATTATTTAAAATAGTAATGATATTAATAATGATAACAATAATGTTAGTACTAATATTACTATAACAAACTAAGTATATCAGTTTTATAAGATTAACATAACCATATAATGGTATTATTATTAATATTAATATTAATATTGATAATGAAAATAAATATAACAATTACATATAACAAATTTCATTTTATAACTTTTAATGCTACCAGTTCTAATAGTAATTATAATCTAACAATTTTAATTAACCTTACAATTTATTAATTATATAATATTATATTATATAATAACATTAGTTAATATTTATATATTTATATATATTTACTTACATACAATTGTTCGTGAATCGTCGGCATAGTCAAAGGTTATTTGATTACATAAACATAGATTTCAAATTTTCTAGACTCAACATTACAAATTTTGCTTATCGTGTTGGAAACATATAGAGTATAAGGTTTAAATTTGGTCGGAAATTTCCGGGTCGTTACAAAAATCCACTTAAACTATTTTATATGATGTACCCGTGCTAGTGTTCTTCAGCTCGTTTTATAACAAGCCAAACCGCTTTTATGGGCCTGGGTTGTTAACCAAATTATACGGCCCAACAAACCTCACTTGAGAAACAAAACAAACGAACCAGGCCATTGTATATGTGTTTTTCTTTTGTTCTTCTTCGTATAACTGCTACGGCTATTGCAACCTGATGCTGTCGAACCCCAAACAAAAACCAAACACTTTCCTAAATGATAATAGTGATAGGCACTTATGAATGAACGTACATATTATTATTGATGATTAACCGAAGCTGCAAGCCTGCAACTGCTACGTTCCTTCTGTGATTAAAGAACCCATTCAAAACCATTAATAAACAATTATCCTTATTGCTATTTGTTTCTGTTTTGGAGCATAACTGGACACCACCAACCTTATCTTATATTGTTTTCCAACCCCAAACCGTCACCTATCGATTCTTGTTTTGGGTTCTTGATCGATGACAACACCCACACACTATTCAACTAAAACGTTATCTGTTACGGGTTCATAATGATAATGATGATTATGATTATAATTCGATGATGAAGAGGATACTACGAGAATAATAATTGATGACCTGCGTGATATTTTTTTCCCTTCCTTTGTTGTTGATCACATCTGTCGAAAGAAGGAAGACCACAAAAACCCTCTATAATTGTTAATTAACGGATCAATTAATCTGTTTTGAGTTTCTAATGCAACCTGGGCTAGATCAATTTAATTGTTTGGGCTATTCGTATTGGGCCGTGATCTGTTATCATTACTTGGGCTTTAGCCGATTAAATCTGTAAAGGAGGAAGAAAAGAAACACAAAAACGGGTTATAAATAAACAAAGTGGGTTTATATCAGAAAAACAGAAACTGGAGGAATGATTAATGGGTGTTGTGGTGAGCGGGAGGTCGTGGGTTCTAGCCCGAACTGTGTCAGTTTGTTTTCTTTTTGGAAGCTTTCCCTTTTAAGGTATTATTATTACTATTATTATTATTATTATTATTATTATTATTATTATTATTATTATTATTATTATTATTATTATTATTATTATTATTATTATTATTATTATTATTATTATTATTATTGTTATTATTATTATGAGTATTATTTATTATTTATATATATTATCTATGATTGATTGTTGTTAAGTAGAATAAATATTATTGTTATTATTTATTATCATTATTATTATTCTATCATTAGGATTATTACTACAATTAAACTAGTATCATAATTACCATTAGCAATAAAATTATTAGTTTTATAGTTATTATAATTATCATTATTATAATTATTATTAAAAATAATTATTTTTGCTAAAACTCTCATCTTTACTTTATCAATATTAGTAAAACTATCATTTTTATTAAAATTACTACTATTATTATCATTATTATTATTATTATTCTTAATCTAGTAATACTACAATTATTAATTTTACAAAACTAAAGATTTATATAAATATAAAATATATTTACCACATAAAGTATACTAATATTACATAAAATTATGTTTTAATTAATATTATTGATATAACATTAATTAAATATCAAATAAGTATCATAATGTATTATAAGTATTAATAAGATTATATATAAGAATATTGATCTTAATACATAACAAAATATATAAATTTAATTGATTTATATTATAGTGTATTAATATATATACTTAATATAGGTTCATGAATCCGAGGTCAACCTTGCATTGTTCAATATAGTCATATGTATTTTTACTACAAAATACATTAGGTGAGTTCATTTAATTCCCTTTTACTCTTTACATTTTTGGGACTGAGAATACATGTGCTGCTTTATAACTGTTTTACAACTGCTTTATTAAATGCTTTTGAAATATATTTTGAACTGCGAATACATGAAATGCTTTTATAAATGTTTGGCAAGATAGACACAAGCAAAACATTCCTCGAATGAATTATTATACAGACAGAAGTTCTGCGGATTATTATTGAATTATGTGGACATGATAATTGCCACCATTGAATTATGTGGACATGATAATTGCCACCATTGAATTATGTGGACATGATAATTGCCACCAGTTGATGTGAATGTTATATATCGAGAGAATGATTTTATACTCAGGTTATGTGTATGTTATTTTTGTGCACAAGATATGTGTACGGTTACTATGATTTATGAAAATGGTTTCGTACACAAGAAAGATGTACTGTATTTAAAAGATATAGCATGTACATTACAGGTGGGTATAGGATTCGGGCCCATTTGTACAATGCAGGATTTAATTTTTGTGGTCTATCAAAATGATGAATTTTATTGTTTTAAGATAAACCTATGAACTCACCAACCTTTTGATCGACACTTGAAAACATGTTTATTCTCAGGTATGAAAAAAATCTTCCGCTGTGCATTTGCTCATTTTAAGGACATTACTTGGAGTCAACCATCGCTCTGGGATCAAATGTTGATGACTTCGTCCAGATGGATTAGGACGGGTCACTACAGGTGGTATCAGAGCGGTGGTCTTAGCGAACCAGGTCTGCATTAGTGTTTCTAACTGATAAGTCGTTAGGATGCATTTGTGAGTCTGGACTTCGGCCTAGTAGTTGTTAGGTTATATTAATAAGTCTGGACTTGAACTTGGTCTACATGTCAAAAGTTTTGCTTATCGTTCTTTGTCGAAAAAATATCTACTTATCATTTTCAGTCTCGACGTGTCTTATTGAAATTATTGCATAGATGGTGTACAGACAAATTTATATCCCATTACATTAAACCTTGTCTGACACATCTCCTTAATTTCCTCCTTAATCTACGGAATCTTCTGTACTATATATATAAGTATTAGGTATTCTATGTAATTAGAATATCATCCGATATCCGAAAATCATTTTATATTGAAAAATCCTTTATTCAATCGTGCGCAATGGAACTCACAACTAGTTCAAGTCCCTCGAAGTCCGATATGGAGTCCCACTCCAGCTCCGAAAGCAGCGTCACCAGAATGAATCAATCAATCAGCCATCCCCAATTCATCTGATGGGTTTGTAGTCTACTCAATCATTGGAGACAAGAAGAAGGCGATCATTTCCACCAACCAAATTCATTTTTTAGCGAAGAACCTGGAACACTTATCGGTGAACCTATTAGAAACACCACTTTCACCCTCATTTTCCGAATATCTCGCTATGATTATATACTATCTCAAATTCAAAACCTTATTCACTCGCCCGTTTCTACCGACAATCATCCCAGAGTAATAAGTCAACGAGCTTCGCACCCGAGATTGTAGCCTTGAAAAAAAAATATGGTACAAAATGTACCAGCTTCAGCAACATTACCGGCATCAACAGTACCACCAACAACAACATCCGCATCCCAAGCCTCAATTTCACAATCTGTCCCACGAACATCAACATCATACGCACCATAGATACCAAGGAGTAACAACAGCAATGAACGATGAAGTATTGATCCATAACTTCATTAATATTATGCGAAGAATATGTGGATCCTAATAGTTTTAGAGATTACTTATTCTAGCTCAAACCAAAAAAAAAAAAAAAAAATCAAATGAGTCTAATATTATATTGACTCATTAAATCCATAATTACAGCCGAAGAAAATATATATGTATATATATTTTCATAAAGATTGTGATTAAAAAAAAAAATTTCTTTCATACAAACTGTTAATGATGAAAATATTTTAACGGGTAGGTAATACCCGAGAAATATTTAAGATTTCACATTAATAAGTTACACTGTACATTCTTCAATTCAGGTTCAGCAGTTATTAACAACACTGCTCAAATTCACACATATACGTATCAGTTCACCAAAGAACAACTATTTTCTTTCAAGTTCAATTTCATATTCGGATTTTGACCGATCAGAATCCAAGTCAAGATTTGACAAGTGGCATAATGAAGAAAATAATGTACAAAATAAAATTTATTAGTAACTAATTAATTAACTACGTAAAACTTTAAAACGATATTAACCAAATTCTAGCTAACTGTTCCTAGCTAACTGTTCCTATATGACCATTTCCTTAAAATATACTAGTTTTGGTGAAACTATTGAACTATTGGACTATTGGACTACTATCATAGACAATTAAAAAGTATTAAAAGGGTAGAAAATATTAAATACAACACAATTCGACTTAAAATATTGTAAATAAATTACATCTACTACAGTTAAATATTTCCTCAAGTTTGCCACTTGATTTTCATCTTAAACCTCATATGTATCTCGACGATTACAATATGCGTTCAAACCTTTCATGATTCTTGAAAACATCTCAATCGAGTGGACGAACCAACCGCACTTCATCTACGAAAGAAAAGATTTACGCATATAGTTATGCACCTGAAAAACACTCGGAACCTGAGTAAACGTTTAACAAATATTTGTGCTAGCTCCTTTGACGTTATTATTACCGAAAATAACTTTGCAACTCCTGTTCGAGTAGCCAATTTTGTCACAGCTCCAGCAAGTCAACTTCAAATTTTCAGACGGATTAGCCTTATTATAACCTTGATTTATAAGTTTGCCTTTTGTCATTGTTACCAGGAAACCGTTTACACCCCATCACATTATCAGAAAACTTAGCAGCAACTTCATTACTCATTGACTTAAGTCTCTCCGAAGAACCATTATGGTTGTTCATTAAAACCTTACCATATACTCATCCATATCTTATAATGAGAATTACCATACCAAATACCGGGAAACATTAATCATTAATTCTCGAATTTCGTAGCGTTCCTACATCAACAGTTATATATCTATATATAACGTATATCTTCTGGACCGATGAACTTCAATTCGGAATCTCTGAATTACTGAAAAGCACTTTAGCTTACGAATCAGATCTCTGAGCTCTGAAAAATGAATCGAGCAAACATGAAGGAGACCAAGGACAAATATAAGGACCAAACCCTGTATTTAAAGAATCCTGATGCTTCTGTTTCTGATGAAATCTTTAGCGAATACCTTACTCCTTAACCACTCTAAGTCATCGTGAATGAATTTCTTCATCACAATTTGGTTCTAACATTCCAAGACATTATCTTATCTTTCATTATAAATATCCTCAATATTTCTGAAGATATCTTCATAAATATCCTCGTCTGATATTAATTATCTCTTCACGCTATCTGTATTACATCATAAAGGAAACTGTTGTAGTTTCTAAATTCTGAAAACCTTCGAGTTTAAAGTATGAATGTTTTTGAAGTAGTGCTGGGAACTGAAGCATGGGTTAGTATAATATAATGACACTTGATCAACGTGATTATATTACAATAGTTCATGCTGAGTTTCTAATGAAACGTGATGATTCACAGTACCATCATCATGTGCCATTTACACGACTCTTACATTCTATCTAATCTCCAAACATATCAAGAATATATCTTCTTGATAGTTCTATCTTTCCGAATATTCTGGTAATTTACCAAATCAAGATCGTGCCATTATGATTTCCTTCTTAAAACATTAACTATGTCCATACCTACGAATTCTGGACCAATATTCGCTTGACTTGTAGTCGGGAAGAGGAGACAAAAGTAGGGAATCCTTGAATATAAAAGAAAATATAAAGCTCAACAACAACACATAAATTACAAACCGTGCATATCAATACGTATTGCCACGTAAAGGCACGGGAAAATTAAGAGCACTATAAAACCCAGAGTATAGTAGAAGTGAATAGATTCTTCCGGTGGTAGATGGAAAAGAAGAATGACATATATGAAGGTTAGGAGTATATCGAGAACCAGAACTGGATAGAGCATATTGACAAATGATTCAAAGTATGAATTAAAGGAGAAAGAATAGAAGGTGTGAGTTGTAAGGAAATGAAGGGGTGGATTTATAGTAAAATATCCAACAAAGCAATCAAAACGGATAATCGCATTAAAACCGGATCCAAATTGCCTTAATTATCGAAGAATCAAATCTTATTATTAAGATCTTCCCCAAATCTATTGAACTTCAAAAATTAATCTGTCTACGTCAAAAGATAAGACGAACCTCTATTTCTTCATTTCCCTCTTTGGTAATAGCTTCACTCGTACTCTTCACGTAATCAAATTGTTTTATCTATATTACTCAATGATGATGAGACTCTATTTATCAACTCATATTTGTCATGAAAATATTCTTATCGTTATCCATGACGACCTCTACCAAATTTCGGGGACGAAATTTCTTTAACGGGTAGGTCCTGTGATGACCCGGAAATTTCCGATCAAATTTAAACTTTAATCTTTATATGATTCCGACACGATAAGCAAAGTCTGAAATGGTGAGTCTCTAAAATTTTGAAACTATGTTCATATGACCAATTATCCTCTGACTGTGCCCGATGATTCACGAACAATGATTTATATATATATATATATATATATATATATATATATATATATATATATATATATATATATATATATATATATATATATATATATATATATATATATATATATGTAAGTAGTGGAAATAATAGCATTATTAATAAAACTATTATTATCATATTTATTATGATTATTATCATTAAATTTATTAAAATTCTCATTTTATGATTGTTAGTATCATTATTAATTATTATTAATATTGTTAATATATTTATTAGAATTATTAATATTATTATTATCATTATTATAATTATGATTTTTAATTATTCTTATTATTGTTTATTATGAAATTACTATTATTATTAATTCCATTATTAAGTATATCTATTATTATCAATATAACTATACTTATTAATAATACAAAAATCTAATCTGATATTACAAATAAAAACGTGTGTAATCTGTTAATAATCGACATCAGAGATATTAGTTCAGGCAAATACAAAAATAGCTAGATATTACTCAGATATGGAATCAAATTCAGTTGAACATCCACATCAATTTAGTTATTTTATTTTTCTTTCTGTCCTTTATGTCTACCATCGATTACCAATTCTCACATACAAGTCAAAACTGTTAGCAATCGATATCAACCTTTAATTTTTTTTTTTTTGTATTATTCTTCCTTGTCTGATTCAAGGATGTTGTCGACCTCTTCCCTACTATAAACCAAATGAATCATTTACTATCTTATGGAATTACATTACATCTAGTTAGTATCACTTGAGTGAAACAGAAAAGATAAACATTCTTCTCTCTGTTTCTTGTTCTTGACAACCAACAACAACACAAAACTTCGGCAACTTTTCGGGTGATTGCTAATTATTATTCGAGGACCACCACAACACAACCCACCACCTTCTTAAGCTTCAATCACCACAATGAAACATCACTTCATTTTTGCTTCTATGGTTAGCCGAGAACCAAACTCATGAACCATCTCGACACCACTTAAACACCACATCTTTTTTTGCAGCGTAGCCATCACAACCCACCATGGTATCATCACCTCAACCATCAACCGCACGCACCACCACCTTGTTTAACACCCTAAAAACCATGCCACTTTGTCAAACGGGAATTACTATCAATCACCTCTTTATTTAAATTCTTGCTTTAAAACTCCATTCCCGCTCTTATACGATCAACAACCTCAACATCATCATTGAAAATATTTGCTACCGTTTTGTTACTTTATATGATAGTTTTGCATATGTATATAAACCGAAAATCTTCTCATATATATATTAGTACGTGATGCTTTGCTCCACAAGGACCCACCCACTATATTATGTCAATTAAACAACAACTACCATGGTGGACAATAATTAAATCGTGCCTGTGGAAGGAATTCGAGCTTTATGGCTGACAAATTACAACCCATATAACCCCACTTGAATTTAATAAAGGTAAAGATATAATGAGCAATAAATTAAAACGAAGATCGTGGGAGTGTATCATGATGTTGTCATTGATATAATGTTTCCTTTTTGGGTTTGATAATGGAGGGTGACATGATGATGATTCCGTAATTACATTCATGTTTCCCACTTCTAATTGTCGTTCAAGATTTTACCCAAACCAAAATCCACTTAAACTATTTTATATGATGTACCCGTGCTAGTGTTCTTCAGCTCGTTTTATAACAAGCCCAACCGCTTTTATGGGCCTGGGTTGTTAACCAAATTATACGGCCTAACAAACCTCACTTGAGAAACAAAACAAACGAACCAGGCCATTGTATATGTGTTTTTCTTTTGTTCTTCTTCGTATAACTGCTACGGCTATTGCAACCTGATGCTGTCGAACCCCAAACAAAAACCAAACACTTTCCTAAATGATAATAGTGATAGGCACTTATGAATGAACGTACATATTATTATTGATGATTAACCGAAGCTGCAAGCCTGCAACTGCTACGTTCCTTCTGTGATTAAAGAACCCATTCAAAACCATTAATAACCAATTATCCTTATTGCTATTTGTTTCTGTTTTGGAGCATAACTGGACACCACCAACCTTATCTTATATTGTTTTCCAACCCCAAACCGTCACCTATCGATTCTTGTTTTGGGTTCTTGATCGATGACAACACCCACACACTATTCAACTAAAACGTTATCTGTTACGGGTTCATAATGATAATGATGATTATGATTATAATTCGATGATGAAGAGGATACTACAAGAATAATAATTGATGACCTGCGTGATATTTTTTTTCCTTCCTTTGTTGTTGATCACATCTTTCGAAAGAAGGAAGACCACAAAAACCCTCTATAATTGTTAATTAGCGGATCAATTAATCTGTTTTGAGTTTCTAATGCAACCTGGGCTAGATCAATTTAATTGTTTGGGCTATTCGTATTGGGCCGTGATCTGTTATCATTACTTGGGCTTTAGCCGATTAAATCTGTAAAGGAGGAAGAAAAGAAACACAAAAATGGGTTATAAATAAACAAAGTGGGTTTATATCAGAAAAACAGAAACTGGAGGAATGATTAATGGGTGTTGTGGTGAGCGGGAGGTCGTGGGTTCGAGCTCGAACTGTGTCAGTTTGTTTTCTTTTTGGAAGCTTTCCCTTTTAAGGTATCATTATTATTATTATTATTATTATTATTATTATTATTATTATTATTATTATTATTATTATTATTATTATTATTATTATTATTATTATTATTATTATTATTATTATTATTATTATTATTATTATTATTATTATTATTATTATTATTATTATTATTATTATTTTTATTATTATTATGAGTATTATTTATTATTTATATATATTATCTATGATTGATTGTTGTTAAGTAGAATAAATATTATTGTTATTATTTATTATCATTATTATTATTCTATCATTAGGATTATTACTACAATTAAACTAGTATCATAATTACCATTAGCAATAAAATTATTAGTTTTATAGTTATTATAATTATCATTATTATTATTATTATTAAAAAATAATTATTTTTGCTAAAACTCTCATCTTTACTTTATCAATATTAGTAAAACTATCATTTTTATTAAAATTACTACTATTATTATCATTATTATTATTATTATTATTATTCTTAATCTAGTAATACTACAATTATTAATTTTACAAAACTAAAGATTTATATAAATATAAAATATATTTACCACATAAAGTATACTAATATTACATAAAATTATGTTTTAACTAATATTATTGATATAACATTAATTAAATATCAAATAAGTATCATAATGTATTATAAGTATTAATAAGATTATATATAAGAATATTGATCTTAATACATAACAAAATATATAAATTTAATTGATTTATATTATAGTGTATTAATATATATACTTAATATAGGTTCGTGAATCCGAGGTCAACCTTGCATTGTTCAATATAGTCATATGTATTTTTACTACAAAATACATTAGGTGAGTTCATTTAATTCCCTTTTACTCTTTACATTTTTGGGACTGAGAATACATGTGCTGCTTTATAACTGTTTTACAACTGCTTTATTAAATGCTTTTGAAATATATTTTGAACTGCGAATACATGAAATGCTTTTATAAATGTTTGACGAGATAGACACAAGCAAAACATTCCTCGAATGAATTATTATACAGACAGAAGTTCTGCGGATTATTATTGAATTATGTGGACATGATAATTGTCACCATTGAATTATGTGAACATGATAATTGCCACCATTGAATTATGTGGACATGATAATTACCACCAGTTGATGTGAATGTTATATATCGAGAGAATGATTTTATACTCAGGTTATGTGTATGTTATTTTTGTGCACAAGATATGTGTACGGTTACTATGATTTATGAAAATGGTTTCGTACACAAGAAAGATGTACTGTATTTAAAAGATATAGCATGTACATTACAGGTGGGTATAGGATTCGGGCCCATTTGTACCATGCAGGATTTAATTTTTGTGGTCTATCAAAATGATGAATTTTATTGTTTTAAGATAAAATATGCCATGAATGACTCCAAGTAATATCTATAAAATGCCATGAATGACTCCAAGTAATATCTATCAAAATATGCCATGAATGACTCCAAGTAATATCTATCAAAATGATGAATTTTATTGGTCACAACATGAAATATGCCATGAATGACTCCAAGTAATATCTATAAAATGCGCAAATGCACAGCGGAAGATTTCTTTCGTATCTGAGAATAAACATGCTTTCAAGTGTCAACCAAAAGGTTGGTGAGTTCATTAGTTTATCATAAATAATCATTTCATAATTTTAATAGACCACAAGATTTCATATTTCCATTTCTCATAAACATACGTCCCATGCATAGAGACAAAATATCATTCGTATGGATTGATCACCTGGTAACCGACATTCACAATATGCATATAAGAATATCCCCATCATTCCGGGATCCTCCTTCGGACATGATATAAATTTTGAAGTACTAAAGCATCCGGTACTTTGGATGGAGCTTATTGGGCCCGATAGATCTATCTTTAGAGTTCGCGTCAATTAGGGTGTATGTTCCCTAATTCTTAGATTACCAGACTTAATAAAAAGGGGCATATTCGATTTCGATCATTCAACCATATAATGTAGTTTTGATTACTTGTGTCTATTTCGTAAAAACATTTATAAAAATTGCGCATGTATTCTCAGCCCAAAAATATAAAGGGTAAAAAGGTAAATGAAACTCACCTCATGTATTTTGTAGTAAAAATACATATGACTATATTTAACAACTGAACAATGCAGGGTTGGCCTCAGATTCACGAACCTATATCATTCATATATATATATATTAAAATATATAATTGTATTTGCATAAGCTTATATATATATTATTACTAATAATCATACTTGTTATATTACGTGTTATATAGATAAATTTAATATAATTAAATTTATATGTTTTATATCACTAATATTCATTACAATATAT
Source organism: Rutidosis leptorrhynchoides (assembly GCF_046630445.1). Lineage (NCBI taxonomy): Eukaryota > Viridiplantae > Streptophyta > Magnoliopsida > Asterales > Asteraceae > Rutidosis > Rutidosis leptorrhynchoides. The sequence goes on from NC_092333.1 coordinate 208,373,385, forward strand.
TAATAATACTAATTTATATTAAGGTTTATAATAAAATATATTTATTTATATATTAATTGATATATTTTATATATAGCTTGGTTAATATCATTTTAATAACAAAAATATAGTGATATGTAATATTAATATTATTGTAATGTATTCTTTTTAAAAAAAATCCATTCGTAATAATACTTTATTTTAATCATAAAATGATAATAATAGTAGTAACATTGTTAATAATAATAATTTTTATCATAAACTCCGAGTTGAATTTCTAGACTTTTGGTTACAGTTTCTATAACTTAATCTCATAGTCATAATCATAATCGTACAGATTTTCATATAAGGTATAACCAGTTTTCAAATTTTGCCTTAACAACTTTTATTGCTAACATCATAATATAGTTGTTATTAACATGTTCGTAATCATAATAATTAATAATAAGAATGATAGTATTAATAATAAAGACAATATTGTTATAAATTAATAATTTTTTATACATATGGTAATCTTAATACTGTTAATAATAAGTATGATAATAATAATAGTAATAATAATTATTATAATATTTATAATAATAATACTTTTACCAATATCAATATTAATTATTAGTAATAATACTTATAGTAATAATAATATCTTATTTAAATCATGACTTAATTATAGATTTACTCACTTTCATATTTTTGTATTTAAAATATGCATATATTTATAATCCTTACAATAATTTTTATCATAATACTAATAATAATACTTAGTAATGATAATAACATAACTTATAATGTAATTATAATATTAATAATGAACAACTTAAGGATAACAATAATTAATAATAATAATAATAATAATAATAATAATAATAATAATAATAATAATAATAATAATAATAATAATAATAATAATAGAAATAAAAATAAGAGATTTTACCCATTAAAAGCTTTACTAAAAAATTTTTGTCCCCGATCGGACTCGAACCCGAGACCTCTCGCTCAACCGCATTAACACTTAACCAATGAACCAAAATCGTTTTTCTGGTATTATTATCATTCCAATTTATTTTATATCAACACCCGTTTTCATCTTCTTCATCACACAACTCAACTTGCCTGTGACCTCCTAACATCTAATGGTTTGTTTGATTTGGTTATCACAATTAAAATAGAAACATTCAAATGTTATTGAGTTTACTTAACAAAATTAAAAAGAAAAAGAGAGAAAAAAATAAGCAGTAGCAGCGACCTATGAACACGAAGAACACTCAAACTAAATTTCGATTTTAAATTCATTTTAGAGAAAATTTTCTACATGAAAAAGGTTTTAAAACTTTCCTAAAAACTTTATGAATCCTTAATTTATTCAAAAACAACAAACACTATTTGAATTTCTCGATTAACAGAGTGGTTGACTTGTTGATTTTAAAGTTTGACTATAAAAATTCGATTTCGTTATAACGAATTGGAAGATAAGATTTTTCCTGATAGTTTGAGTAAGAGAATTCTAAGGATACTGCATTAATAGATTTGTAAATTCATTCGAAAATCAAACCTTGAGAAAAATGTTAGGCGAGCAGAGGAACGGTTATTGTCCCGTTCAATTTCTGTTTTAAATTTTTGAATAGCAGTGGATTGTGTGATGAATAATTGATGATGATTTTTGAATGATTGGATTTGAAATCAAAGGACAGTCGATTATTGGATATGTATGGTTGCTATGTCGACAGGATATCCCAAAACAAGAAGAAGGAACAAAAAAATAAAGCAGGTAGTGGTATAACCTATTGTGCGTAAATTATGCCTTTAATATTTTTTTAACAGATTAATTTATCTTAATAATTAATAGATGTATATATTAATAAATATAATTCTAATAATAATAATAATAATAATAATAATAATAATAAAATACTAATAATACAAACAATAATAGCAATAGTAATAATATATAAATGATAAAATAATATCATTGCTAATAATACTAATACATTAGTAATCATGATTTTAATAAAAAAAAAAATATATGTATGTATATCAAATTTCATATTTATACTTATTATAAATAATAATATTAATAATACTGATATTAATATTAATATATTAATAATAATAAAAGTATTAATATTATTACTGTAGCAACTATATGCTAACTTGTAATTACTTTTAATATACTATTATTATATATTATTAATTATATAATATTTAGTAGTTATATAATACTTTTATTGAATATTTATTATTTATAAATTTTATTATAATATACATATCATAGTAATTTTATATATATATATATATATATATATATATATATATATATATATATATATATATATATATATATATATATATATATAGATTCATTTTAAATTTCACTTAATTATTTTGTATCTTATTCTTACATACTTGAATCTAATGTTTACTTTTTACATTTGATAATTTCAGATCAGATTGTAAATAAATATGTATATATATATATATTATGTAAATGTAAGTATATATACATATATATATATATATATATATATATATATATATATATATATATATACTTACATTTACATAATATATATATATACATATTTATTTACAAACAATTGTTCGTGAATCGTCGGGAGTAGTCAAGGTCAAATGATTACATGAACACAGTTCAAAGTTTTTGAGACTTCATCATTATAGACTTTGCTTATCGTGTCGAAACCATATAAGATTCATGATAGTGCTCCAAATGAACATATATTTAGTATCAATATCCCTCCGATATGTAAAGATTTCAGTTGCAATTGTTCCATTTTCATGTAATATTCATTTATATTAAATAAGTGCGAAGACAAAAGGCGAAAACAACGAATTGAAGACGCAAAGGTCCAAAAAGCTCAAAAGTACAAGATACAATTAAAAAGGTTCAATTTATTGATAAGGAACGTCTAAAAATGACAAGAGTACAAGTTACGAAACGCAAAGTACAAAATATCTCAGCGTACGCAAGGACGTTCGAAAATCCGGAACCGGTACATGAACCAACTCTCAACGCTCGACGCAACGGAAAAAAAATTACGAGTCTACTATGTATATAAATATAATATAATATATAAATAATTATAAAAATTATTTATATATTATATATATTTAAATAAAAACCGTCGGCAGCCTTGGATCTTAAACTTGTGGGCTGGTTTTGGAACCTCCGCGACTTGCGGAGCTGGAAGGCCAAAATGGCCGCGACTCGCGGAGCAGTGAATTTCAATTCTGGCTATAAAAGCTCTCGAGTTCTGCATGTAAAAATAGATAATAAAATATAATAATAATAATACTCCCTAGTATAATATAAATAAATATATATATGTATATATAGTATAGATTAGTGTTATATTAGATTAGTTTGGGTTATGTAAAAGTTATTTTTACGGGTTTTTAAAGTCGGAGCTCTGTCCGTGTAACACTACGCGATAAATAATCAATGTAAGCGATGTTCTCCTTTTTAAATTAATGTCTCGTAGCTAAGTTATTATTATGCTTATTTGAGCCGAAGTAATCATGATGTTGGGCTAATTACTAAAATTGGGTAATTGGACTTTGTACCATAATTGGGGTTTGGACAAAAGAACGACACTTGTGGAAATTAGACTATGAGCTATTAATGGGCTTTATATTTGTTTAACTAAATGATAGTTTGTTAATGTTAATATAAAGATTTACAATTGGGCGTCCCTATAAATTACCATATACACTCGATCGGACACGATGGGCGGGGTATTTATATGTACGAATAATCGTTCATTTAACCGGACACGGGAATGGATTAATAGCCACTAGAATAATTAAAACAGGGGTGAAATTACATTCAAGGGTAATTGGTGTAATTGTTAACAAAGTAGTAAAACCTTGGTTTACACGCAGTCGATAACCTGGTGTATTCATTAAACAAAGTATTAAAACCTTGTTACAATTCGAATCCCCAATTAGTTGGAATATTTAACTTCGGGTATAATAATAATTTGACGAGGACACTCGCACTTTATATTTACGACTGATGGACTGTTATGGACAAAAACCAGACGGACATATTAAATAATCCAGGACAAAGGACAATTAACCCATGGGCATAAAACTAAAATCAACACGTCAACCATCATGGTTACGGAAGTTTAAATAAGCATAATATATTTTATTTCATTTTTCCTCGTACTTTTATTTATTGTCATTTCAATTATTGTTATTTATTTTATATTGTTATTTAAATATCGTCATTTACTATACGCTTCGCTTAAAATATAAATCGACAAACCGGTCATTAAACGGTAAACCCCCTTTTATATATTATTATATATAATTATATATATTTTGTACAAATATAGTTGTTTAAAAATATAGTGTGCAATAAGCCCGCTCCCTGTGGAACGAACCGGACTTACTAAAAACTATACTACTCTACGATTAGGTACACTGCCTATAGTGTTGTAGCAAGGTTTAGGTATATCCCATTTGTAAATAAATAATTAAAACTTGTGTAATTTGTAACGTATTTCGTAGTAAAATATAGTACTATCACGTACACCCCGCTGCACACATCAAGTTTTTGGCGCCGCTGCCGGGGAACTCGGCGAAACGCTATATTTTTAATTTATTTTTCTATAAATATATTTATATATTATTTTAGAAAAACAATATAAAATATAAAAAAAAAAAAAAAAGGTCAAACTGCACCCGAGTTGAAATTTGGAACCCCGCGACTCGCGGGGTTTGATGCCTTGAATACCGCGACTCGCAGAGACACTCTGACACGGGTACACAGAACCCTAATCTGCATTAATTACGGTGTATTATTAATTATTATTAATTAATTTGTATTAGGGTTAAATATTTAATTAATTTGTATATTTAGTTTATTAAGTTTAATTAAATTGTAAAATTAATAGTTTTAATAAATAAATAATATAAAAATAATATTTTTATAAAAATTGTACTTTTTACAACTTTTTGTATATTTTTATATTTTGTCCCTTTTTAATCATTTTAGCGTAATATTTGTATTTTTCGCTCATATTTAGTTTTAAACTTAGTTTTTGCCATAGTTATTTTTACTTCTAGATTTTTAGGATTTGCCGTAAAATCCCTTAAGTGCTATTTTTTTAGACTAAGATTTAGGTGCTTTAGAATTTTGCGACGTCATTTTTCGCTTTAGTTTTAAATAGATTTTAGTGCCTTTAAGTAATTGCCGTTTTCTGAATAAAATTGCATTTACCTTTAGACCTTTAGGCGCAACTTTTTAGATATAATTTTTAGACTTTTAAGTTACGACGCGCTATTTTCTTATTTTTATTTTTCGACGTTTTTCGACACGCATTCTTTTTCTTTCTTATTTCTCGACGCTTTAGTTTTTAGGACTTAGAAATTTTCTCTATTTCTTATCTAATATCTCAAACGGAAAGAAAAATTATTTAAGTGGTTAAATTAATGGACGTTGACAATTTTCTGCTTCGTAGTAATAGTTGGATTTGTTAGTGGCTGAGTTGTGAGCTTCCGATTTAAAGGGTTCTGGCTCCCTGCTGCATCTTTTGGCTATTCGAAACGTGGGCAAAAGCAGAAAAGTCTATTAATTGGACAACTTATATAAGTTTTTCTATTTTTATAACTAATAGGATAATTAGTAAATGCACCACATTGTAGCTAAAATTTGGCCATCGCAATAAAATGGAAAATTTTGAAAACAAGGCTATGGAAACTCTTTTTGATATCCGAAATCAATTAAATCAATACTCTCAAACGAGTGTTGATAAAAATTCATTCGGTCAATCTTGGATCACGAACGACGAAACAATAACTGGTTGTGAAATTTGTGGAGATTATCACTCAACATGGGAATGTTACTATTACGTTCCTATGGAAAATTACGCACCCACGGAACCTGAATGGAACGATTACGAAGAATACAATTCAAATTGGGATTATTCCCAAGAATATATCCAAACTCAACAACCAGAAGACGAGGAAAATTATGTGCCTGAAAATTCTTTAGATTATATAAAAATCAAACTCGAAGAACTCAATGCTCAAAATGAACAAATGAGAGAGTTTGTAAACCGGCAAGCTGAAACTCTATCAGAATACACACCTGTTGATCTGAGGAGTCGTGTGCAAGAAAATCTCATATCATCGAATTTTGATGAATTCGAGAGCTCCGAAATCACCAACTATCCTGATGATACTTTTTATTCAGTTTTACCAATTTCACAACATATCGACACATTAGCCTCTATGGATGAAGAAGAAGTAAGGGAGACAAATTGGTACTCATGGGAAAACGATAACGTTGAAAATTTTACCCCCGAGACCAAAATGGAGGGACTGATAAGGACCGTTAATGAAGAAGAATTTACTTCGATCCCGAAATTCACTATTCAACAACCTTCCAACCCAATATTCTCAATAGACGAGTCATCTACCGAAGATGAACTACGAGCTGTAATAGATAATGACACCTCAAATTTCACCCAATTGGGTAATAGAGGTGAAAACTTTGATCCCGAGAATAAACGGAAGGAAATGTTAGGAGTTGTCCACCCTATAGAAATATGTATGTCGGTGTATATCGATCCATTTGACCAAGAACCAGAAAAGAGACATATCCATTTACTAAAAGCTACACTTAAAAAAGAATTAAGTAGTGACGATCGGGTGGGTCTAAACTTTAAACCCATTGATATATTATACACCACCCGAGATGTAAATAACTGGCTCACTATTTTAATTCTTGGAACTTATTCTACCGACTTCACATGTCGTCAGCTAAGTGTGGGAAAGTCTAACCCCACTTAACGTTAAATTAGGGGTTCGGGTTAGTGCATAACTCGTTAATAAAATTGCATGATAATTTAGGGTAAAATACGTATATTCAAAGATTCGCAAACAGTTCAGAAAAGCAACCATTTTTGAAGAAAAACATGTGTGATAAAATAATAAAAGGAATGAACGATGAGGCGCGCCATCTATCATTCGACGAGTTTTGTAATTAAAAACTGGGTATTTTTAATTACTTTTCTACACTAATCACCCTCATGAATTTATAATTATAGTCTGATTTCATGCAAATGAGGGCATTGCATGATCTCAAGTGTGGGGAAGGGTTATAAATTCTCTCGGGTTTACACTTGGTTTAATTGCCAAATTTTGTAAAAATTTGAAAATTTTTCAACTAAATGAAGTCAAAATCATGTTTATACATATTTATGAACGATGAAAACTAGGTGTTAATACCGAAATTATCGTTACCTCGGAAAGGACATAAATTGAGAAACACCCTAAAACGATTGAATTCATTTAAATGGAATAAAGGAGAATAAAAAGGCAAAGAAAGAAACTAAGTGTGGGGAGAATGTACCAAGTTATTCAATTAAAAACTATCTATCACATGTTTCTGTAAAGTTATTGCAGGTGCTTTTGTTTTGGACTAAATTAACTGTTTTACCCGATTTACTGTAATATATTTGAAAGAAAAGATGGATCTACACGATGAATCAATTCCATCATTAAAAGGAAGTAAAGTCTTCCGAAAAAGACACGCGCTTCTTGATTTAGGTCATGAAGTTGTCGTCCAGACCAGCTGTAGGTTGACGAAAAATCTAGAAAAGTCATCTCTAAAATCAGCAGGAAATCCACGGACCTCAGTATCAAACAGGGTCGCCAAGTGGTCAGATTTATCCTAACCATGAGAAGGATTTATCTCGTACAATGGGGGGGCACCGTGCAAATTAGCTTGATAAGACTAATGAATCAGACCCCCAGAAAGGATAATCTCCTCAAAGATTAAAAATCAGCTTTTAAACCTGATATTACTCAATCCTTGAGATTGACTTTAAAGATTGAGAATTACAACTCATGGAATTCGATGATATCTAAACTCGAGCTTGAACGAGAAAATATTTTGATCAAAAATAAAACCGATTTGTTTTCTGAAAACCCATTTTCAATGCGTTCATTGAACGTAAAATCCTAGGAATTCACCTGGAATTCATTAGGTCACCTGAACCAAATCGGGTGTCAACCGTAAGAACGGTGGTTGCATATTGGTCGAAGACAGGACCTTTTACCAAGACCGAAAAACTATAGGGTGATCTTTACTATTGCTCCTACAAAGGATAGTATTGCATCCGACACGTTAAAGACCATAATCAAAAGCATGTCACGGGACATTGCCTTAACAGTTGCTTGTTCATCGCTTTCCTTTACAACCGGACGGTAGTTTACCGAAAGGTAATATACGGGACAAGTAAACTGGACGTGTTGCTTTCCTAATACAAGGTTAGCAAGTGGGTGAAACAAAACCATAAGTTTTGAGCTAAAATTTTCAAATCTGAAACCCACCAACCCACAAAAATATTTTGCAAACACCGGTGAAGGGTTATTCCGGAAAACCTGTCTAGGGTAAAATCTAGCATGAATTTTCAAAAGATCAAATGTTTTTATAAAGATCCAATTTCCTAACGGATCTAAATTTTCATAGTCATGTGGGACTGTAAACCACAAATGCTACTATCATTGTTTATACCGCCGTATCAAAATCACTGATGTACAAAGTGTGAAGAATAAAGAAGTGATTCTAGTGTGTTTTATTTCAAGACTGTATTGCTTGAGGACAAGCAACGTTCAAGTGTGGGGATATTTGATAGTGCTCCAAATGAACATATATTTAGTATCAATATCCCTCCGATATGTAAAGATTTCAGTTGCAATTGTTCCATTTTCATGTAATATTCATTTATATTAAATAAGTGCGAAGACAAAAGGCGAAAACAACGAATTGAAGACGCAAAGGTCCAAAAATCTCAAAAGTACAAGATACAATTAAAAAGGTTCAATTTATTGATAAGGAACGTCTAAAAATGACAAGAGTACAAGTTACGAAACGCAAAGTACAAAATATCTCAGCGTACGCAAGGACGTTCGAAAATCCGGAACCGGTACATGAACCAACTCTCAACGCTCGACGCAACGGAAAAAAAATTACGAGTCTACTATGTATATAAATATAATATAATATATAAATAATTATAAAAATTATTTATATATTATATATATTTAAATAAAAACCGTCGGCAGCCTTGGATCTTAAACTTGTGGGCTGGTTTTGGAACCTCCGCGACTTGCGGAGCTGGAAGGCCAAAATGGCCGCGACTCGCGGAGCAGTGAATTTCAATTCTGGCTATAAAAGCTCTCGAGTTCTGCATGTAAAAATAGATAATAAAATATAATAATAATAATACTCCCTAGTATAATATAAATAAATATATATATGTATATATAGTATAGATTAGTGTTATATTAGATTAGTTTGGGTTATGTAAAAGTTATTTTTACGGGTTTTTAAAGTCGGAGCTCTGTCCGTGTAACACTACGCGATAAATAATCAATGTAAGCGATGTTCTCCTTTTTAAATTAATGTCTCGTAGCTAAGTTATTATTATGCTTATTTGAGCCGAAGTAATCATGATGTTGGGCTAATTACTAAAATTGGGTAATTGGACTTTGTACCATAATTGGGGTTTGGACAAAAGAACGACACTTGTGGAAATTAGACTATGAGCTATTAATGGGCTTTATATTTGTTTAACTAAATGATAGTTTGTTAATGTTAATATAAAGATTTACAATTGGGCGTCCCTATAAATTACCATATACACTCGATCGGACACGATGGGCGGGGTATTTATATGTACGAATAATCGTTCATTTAACCGGATACGGGAATGGATTAATAGCCACTAGAATAATTAAAACAGGGGTGAAATTATATTCAAGGGTAATTGGTGTAATTGTTAACAAAGTAGTAAAACCTTGGTTTACACGCAGTCGATAACCTGGTGTATTCATTAAACAAAGTATTAAAACCTTGTTACAATTCGAATCCCCAATTAGTTGGAATATTTAACTTCGGGTATAATAATAATTTGACGAGGACACTCGCACTTTATATTTACGACTGATGGACTGTTATGGACAAAAACCAGACGGACATATTAAATAATCCAGGACAAAGGACAATTAACCCATGGGCATAAAACTAAAATCAACACGTCAACCATCATGGTTACGGAAGTTTAAATAAGCATAATATATTTTATTTCATTTTTCCTCGTACTTTTATTTATTGTCATTTCAATTATTGTTATTTATTTTATATTGTTATTTAAATATCGTCATTTACTATACGCTTCGCTTAAAATATAAATCGACAAACCGGTCATTAAACGGTAAACCCCCTTTTATATATTATTATATATAATTATATATATTTTGTACAAATATAGTTGTTTAAAAATATAGTGTGCAATAAGCCCGCTCCCTGTGGAACGAACCGGACTTACTAAAAACTATACTACTCTACGATTAGGTACACTGCCTATAGTGTTGTAGCAAGGTTTAGGTATATCCCATTTGTAAATAAATAATTAAAACTTGTGTAATTTGTAACGTATTTCGTAGTAAAATATAGTACTATCACGTACACCCCGCTGCACACATCAATTCAAGTTTAAATTTGGTCGGAAATTCCCGGGTCGTCACAGTACCTACCCGTTAAAGAAATTTCGTCCTGAAATTTGAGTGAGGTCGTCATGGCTAACAATTAGAATGTTTTCCTGATGAATATGAGTTGATAAATAGAGTTTTATCATTATTGAATAATATAGATAAAACGACTCGATTATTCGAAGAGTACGAATGAAGCTATCACCAAAGAGTGAAATAGGAAAGTGAAGATTCATCTTAACTTTTGACAGAGTCAGGGCTGAATTCCGAAATTCAAGGGATTTAAAGAAAATCTTCGAAATCTAAAAGATTTGATTCTTCGGCGAGAAAGGAAATTAAGATCTCTATAATTAAATACGGTGATCTGCCTCGATTACTCTGTCTGATATTTCCACTATAAATTAAGCTCTTATGTTCCATTATTCTCACCATTCCTATACTTTCTTTCTTAGTTCATACATCCAAAAGATTGTGAAAATGCTTAATCCAGTTCTAATCCTTGATATTTTTCTAATTATCATTTCTGTCATCCTTCTTTTCAATATTCCATCAGAAGAATGTGTTTACTTCTACTATTACCTTAGGGTGATACTATTCTTAATTATATCGTGTCTTTATATTGCTATCTGTATTAATATTCACGGTTTGTGATCTCCGTGTTGTTATTGTGCTTTATATTTTCTCTTATATTTTGGAGTTCTTTGCCTTTTTATTATCTTCACGATCTCTAGTAAAGCAAGTAACGGTCCAGAATTCATAAGTATGGAACTTCGAATGAACTTAATGTTCTAAACAAGAAAGAACGTAATAGCACGATTTGATTCGTCAAATTACCTGAATCACTGTGAATAGAACTATCAAGAATATACTTTCTTGATATGTTCAGAAGTTAAGCAGAATGAAAGAGTTATGTAACATGGCACGTGATGACGTTATGATTTGTGAATCATCACATTCCATTAGAAACTCAGCATGACTTACTGTAATACAATCACGTTGATCAAGTGTCATTATATTATACTAGCTCATGTATCAATTCTCAACATTACTTCAATAACATTCATATTTTAAGCTCGAAAGTTTACAGAATATAGAAACTAACAGTTTCTATATGATGTAACACTGATAGCACGAAGAGATTAATGGTTTCATATAAGAATTGTTATAAAAAATATCTTCAGAAATATGGAGGATATTTATAATGAAAGTTACGATGATATCTTGGAATTTCTAATATCGAAGGATGGTGATGAAAATTTGCCCGCAAGAGTTTGGAGTCAGAAGCAAGGTATTCGCTAAGGATTTCAGCAGGTATTGAATCATTTGGATTCTTTGAAGTCAAACTTATTCTTTGTGATTTGTCAACGGCTTCCTTCATAGTTTCGCATAATCTGCTTTTCGGTACTAAATTTTCTATTGGGTGTTTCCAATACTCCATTCTTTATCATTAAGCTTTCGACGGTTAAGGTCATGTACAGCTTTTGCTGCTGTATTCATCTTTTTCAGAATTTCAGAATAGAAGATCATAATTCTAAAAGATAGATGTAGAAATGTTGCGAAATTTTAAAATACTGATTTCCGATTCTCGGTAATTGGTATGGCTATTCTCGTTACAAGATGCGAATGAGTATAAGATAGGATTTTAACGGATAAATATAATGGTCCTTCGGAGACTCTTAAGTCAATGAGTAATGAAATTGCTGGTAAGTTTATTGTTAATGTGATGGAATATAAACGGTTTCCCAGTAACGAAAGCGAAAAGACAACGTATATATCAAGGTTATAATAAGGCTAATTCGATTGAAAAAATCGAAGTTGAATAGCTGAAGCTGTGACAAAATTGGCTAATTTGAAAAGGAATTGCAAAGTTATTTTCAGTGATAACATCGCCAAAGGAGCTAGCACAGATACGTGTTAAACGTTTACTCAGATTCCGAGAATTTTTCAGGTGCACAACTATATGCATCAATCTTTTCTTCCGTAAATGAAGTGCGATTGGTTCATTCTCTTGGTTGAGGTATTTTCAAGAATCATGAAAGGTTTGAACGCAGATTGTAATCGTCACGATATAAATGAGTTTTAAGATGAAATCAAGTGGCAACTTGAAGATTTGTTTAGTTTCATATGTTATAATCAATATTTTAATTCATTTTAATTGTCCAATATTGGTAGTCTTCGATTGATAGTCCACAGTTAGTAATTTAACAATTCATATATAATTTAATATATAATATTCGAATTAATTAATACGTATCGTGACCCATGTACATGTCTCAGATTCGATCACAACTCAAACTATATATATTATTGTAGAATCAACCTCAACCCTGTATAGAGAACTCGATCACTACTGCATATAGAGTGTCTATGGTTATTCCAAATAATATATATAGATGCGTCGATATGATATGTCAAAACCTTGTATACGTGTCTCGATATGTAAAGTACGTAAAATAAATGACAGAAATTAAATAACGATAAATAATGTGCGTAAAGTAAATAACAGAAATTAAATGTCGATAATAAAATTGCGATAAATAAACTGCGATAAATAAAATGTAATACGGAATTAGCAGTTAGCTAGGAACAATTAGCTAGGATCTTGTTAGCGTGGATTCTTAACAAAATTTCATATTGTCAATTAGTCTGTTTCTAATTAATTTTTATTGTGTCCATTATTTCTTCATTATGCCACTTGTTAAATTCTGATAGGTCAAAATCCAAGTATGAAATTGAATGAAAATGGTTATTCTGTGGTGAACGGATTCGTATAGCTGTGGTTGTAAGTAGGATAGTAAATGACTGTTGAATCAGATTCGAAGAATGTACAGTGTAATTTATTAATGTGAAATCTAAATATTCCTTGGGTATTACCTACCCGTTAAAATATTTTCACCATTAACAATTTGTACAAAAGAATTTTTAATTACAATCTTTATGGAAATATACTTGCATATATATTTTCTTAAGATGTAATTATGGATTTAATGAGTTAATATGATATTAATCTCATTTGATTTACCGTTACAACAAGAATATATATAATCTCTAAAACATTAGAGATTACATAATCGCCATGTCGAACGAAGATAAATGATGTAGAACGTCATGTAGAACGAAGATTATACTCAAGGTACAGAATGAGATGTCGAAGCTGGTGACGCGGATGTTGTTGTTGGTGGTACTAGTTGTGATGACCCGGAAATTTCCGACCAAATTTAAACTTAATCTTTATACGATTTAATGTTTCCGACACGATAAGCAAAGTCTGTAATGTTAAGTCACAAATATTTTGAACTGTTTCATATACTCGTTTGACTTTCGACCATTCCCGACGATTCACGAACAACAATTTGTAAATAGATAACATATATATTTAAATAGGTTTTTATAATTTAAAATATAATTTAGAATATTATATAATATGATTGTAAGGATTTATATTGTAAAATAAATAAAATAAAATGCGATTAATAATAACCATAGAATATATAGGAATATATAAATATGTATATAAATATTAGTTGTAAATATATAAAGTTATATTAAATCTATTTGTTAAAAATATATAATATATTTGTTTTAGTAATTAACTTTGCTATTTTAAAACTGTTTATATATAGAAAGGGAATATAAATGATTTCGAGCTTAACTATTAAACGTCAGTAATATTCGGTTGACATTTCTTTAGCGTTCATATAGATTTAATATAAGTTTATGATGGATTAAAATAATAGTTGAACTGTAAATCGATTACGAAAATTTTAGATTTGTTAAAAGTATTTTTACCTGTTTAAGTTTAAATATTAGTACTCCGTACCTATAAATCGGAACAGAAAATAAATAATTTTCGAACCTTTTTGATCAGGTTTCAAACAGGTAATAAGTGAAATAATTAAATATGTTTAATCTAAAAATTTGAGATTTTTAGGGACACTTTTATACATTAACTGTTTAGCAAAGGACACGATATTATATCCGTGGAAGACTGTCGGTACTAAACACCAAATATGTGACGGCTAACTGTGCATTATTGAAATCAAATGGAGTTTACTGTGCTCCACAGTTTAACTGATGGTACATATGATTGTTATTATTATATATTATAATTATTATTATTATTATATATTATATATTATTATACAATGATTAATGTAATTATATGTATATTTATATATGATACTTGCATATAAGAATGAGAACATAGACACCCTTCACCATTCATCACCCTATTGAAACCATGATCCGCCATCACCATCTCCGACTCACCACCACCATCATCCTCGTCTAACCACTGCACCCGATAACAAATCATATCACGACCATATTCATAACCGAACATCATAACTAACCACTGTTGTCGTGAGTCGTTTTAATTGAGAAACAAACCACTATCATCATCATCACCATCTTGGTTTTACTACTACACCATCACCACCGATTCGATCAACACCATTAAACCCACCTTCGATTTAAACTCCAAATCATAGTCGTGAATCACCATTTTTTTTTATCACCATGGACCACTGGATACCTGTTATCTTTGTCATGTTGTTCAAAAACAAAACCCACAACGAAAACAGCTGCTACTCGATATCCTGCTCAAACTACTGCCATACGAGTTTGTTTTCGGTTCACTATCAAAAAGAAACCACACCCAATTCTAATTTTATGTATCTTTCCCTCATGTTAACGTGATCATCATTGATCTCCAAATACTAGCCACCACTATGAACCCTCTTCCATCACCGGACCACTATCTTCACCGTCCACCCGCCACCACAATCGTATGTCCACTCTCTCTCATCTTCTTTTCTCTCTCTCTCTCTCTCTCTCTCTCTCTTCGTAAATCAATACCAATTGAAACCGATATCCTTAACACCACATCCGCTACCTTTCTGCTGCTAGTATTTTTGTTTTTCAAACCACCATCAGGTGAACTGTTACGCCATCTATTCTTCTTCTGTTATTTTCAAACAAACGCCACAATCACGGTGGTAAACCACCACGTAAATCTACAGCCTACAACAACTACTCGTAATTATTTATTATTTTTCTTTCAAGCTCTAAACCTACAACTGTTTGCTATTTCTGATTAATGCTAATGATATACGCTTGCAACCTGCACGATATAGATCGAAGGCTAAGGCTACTATATTTTTTTTTTCTTCGAAACCCACTAAGAAGATGATGAATTGTGAAGATAAGGAAAACGATAATGATGATGAGATATAGATGATACTACTGTTGCGTTTTGATTTCTGTTTGAACAGTCAAGAAACAAAAAACAATGATGGTGATTTACCTCGATGATGAAGGTTAATGGCGGCTGTAGCTTGCGTGCGTTTTTCTTTTTATATAAAACACAATCACTGGATCATTTAACCAATTAATGGATTGGGCTGATGGATTAATACATGGACTAGCCTTGTAGGCTTTTAAATTTATAAGGATTGGGCCGTATTTTTTGCATTGTTGGGCCGAGACTAACCGGTTTGGACAGATAAAAGAATAAATATAATTGGGTGACAGTTTGTTTAAGAAAATTATGAAATAGATTCATGGTTAAGGGGGTTGTGGGTTGAACGAGAGGTCTCGGGTTCGAACCCGGGCAAGGGCGTTCTATTTTTTGGAGATTTTATTGTGAGGTAGTCATAATCCTTTTTGTTATTATCATTATTATTATTATTATTATTATTATTATTATTATTATTATTATTATTATTATTATTATTATTATTATTATTATTATTATTATTATTACTATTACTAATTATTATTATTATTATTATTGTTATGTTATTATTATTACTTAGTAGTTTATCATTATATTACTAATTATTATCATCTATTAATATTATTAGTATTAACACTATTATTATTATTATTATTATTATTATTATTAGTATTATTATTATTAATGTATTATTATTGTTATTATTAATTATTATGATTACAAACATATTAATAACAACTATGAAATTTGTGATAAAAGTTGTTATAGTAAAATTCGGATGCTATATATATAAAATATATCAATTAATATTTAAATATATTTTTTATTAATTTATATAAGCCTTAATATAAAATAGTATTATAAATAGGTTATAATGAGTATTAGTCATATAAAATATATATAAACTTAATATATTAAATTTATCTATATAACATAATATAACAAGTACGATTATTAATAATAATATATATAAATTTGTTCGATTACAAATATATGTGTTAATATACATTAATGATATAGGTTCGTGAATCCGAGGCCAACCCTACTTTGTTCAGTTGTTCATTATAGTCGTATGTATTTTTACTATAAAATACATTAGGTGAGTTTCATTATTCCCTTTTTATATACATTTTGGGGCTGAGAATACATGCAAAATGCTGTATCAATTGTTTTACAATATTTTTATGCGTGAGTTTCATTTGATCCCTTTTTACTCATTACATTTTTGGGGCTGAGAATACATGCAAATGCTTTATTAACTGTTTTACAATATTTATATGCGTGAGTTTCATTATTCCCTTTTTATATACATTTTGGGGCTGAAAATACATGCAAAATGCTTTATCAATTGTTTTACAATATTTATATGCGTGAGTTTCATTTGATCCCTTTTTACTCATTACATTTTTGGGGCTGAGAATACATGCAAATGCTTTATTAACTGTTTTACAATATTTATATACGTGAGTTTCATTTGCCTTTTTACCCTTTTATATTTTTGGGCTGAGAATACATGCGCTGCTTTTATAATTATTTTACGAAATAGACACAAGTACTTAAAACTACATTCTATGGCTGGATTATTAAACCGAATATGCCCCTTTTTAGTCTGGTAATCTAAGAATTAGGGAACAGACACCCTAATTGACGCGAACTCTAAAGATAGATCTATCGGGCCCAACAAGCCCCATCCAAAGTACCGGATGCTTTAGTACTTCGAACTTTATATCATGTTCGAAGGAGGATCCCGGAATGATGGGGATATTCTTATGCATATTGTGAATGTCGGTTACCAGGTGTTCAATCCATATGAATGATATTTTTATCTCTATGCATGGGACGTATGTTTATGAGAAATGGAAATATGAAAACTTGTGGTCTATTAAAATTATGAAATGATTATTTATGTTAAACTAATGAACTCACCAACCTTTTGGTTGACACTTTAAAAGCATGTTTATTCTCAGGTACGAAAGAAATCTTCCACTGTGCTTTTGCTCATCTTAGAGATATTAATTGGAGTCATTCATGACATATTTCAAAAGATGTTGCATTCGAGTCGTTGAGTTCATCAAGATTATTATTAAACCAATTATAGTAAGATATGTTATGAAATGGTATGCATATCGTCAACTTTAGATGTAATGAAAGATTGTCTTTTCAAAACGAATGCAATGTTTGTAAAATGTATCATATAGAGGTCAAGTACCTCGCGATGTAATCAACTGTTGTGAATCGTTTATAATCGATATGGACTTCGTCCGGATGGATTAGGATGGGTCGCTTCAGTTGGTATCAGAGCGGTGGTCTTAGCGAACTAGGTCTTGCATTAGCGTGTCTAACTGATAGTTGTTAGGATGCATTAATGAGTCTGGACTTCGACCGTGTCTGCATTTCAAAAGTTTTGCTTATCATTTTTGTCGAAAATCATCTGCTTATCATCCTTAGGAAATTACCTGCTCATTATTCTAGTCTAGACACGTTTTACTGCATTGACTGCATGAATAGTGTATAGACAAAATTCATATCTTAGCGTATCTGTTACTGTAGACCTTGCCTGATATCTCTCGTAAATTTCTCCGTAATCTAAGGGATCCTGGTGCTATATATATATCTATGCATATTATGCATTGAGAATACATCCAACTATCAGTTGCTGTCACTAAACTCTTCATACAAAAAATCTTTTCTGTGATCGCGTAAGATGGCCTCTACGAATCGACCACGTTCCTCTGACTCCGAAGACAGCGTGACAGGAGCACACCAACCAATCAACTACCGTGATTACTGGAGAAAATGGGGGTGGGTTCGCGACATACTCACCCTATGGAGAAGGGAATAAGGTACTCCATATCATGAACCGAATCTACCACCTAACCTTGGAGAACTTGACCCGCTCACCGGCGAACCTGTTCTCAACACCGTTTATACCCTTTGTGCCAGAATTTTTCATCTTGAGACTGCCATTAACGGAACTAGAGAAGATATCCGATCTCTACCTCACACTGATAACCAACTAGGGTTAGTAGAAGAAGTTAAAGAACTCCGAGCTCGAGTGTTAACTTTAGAAAGTACGGTACACAATTTGCAAGCACCGGCAGTATCACCAACACCAGTAACATCACCAAACTCAGCACCAACGGCACCAGTGCCACCAACAACCCAAGTTTCAACATCACACGCCTCAACATCTCATTCCGTACCTCGAGTATAATCATCGTTCTACGTATCGTTCTACATCAATTATCTTCGTCCTTCATGGCGATTAGGTAATCTCTAATGTTTTAGAGATTATGTATTCTAGTTCTAACGATAAATCAAATGAGATTAATATCATATTAACTCATTAAATCCATGATTACGTCTAAAGAAAATATATATGTATATATGTTTTCATAAAGATGGTAATTAAAAGTTTTATTGTACCAACTGTTAATGGTGAAAATATTTTAACGGGTAGGTAATACCCGAGGAATATTTAGATTCCACATTAACAAGTTACACTGTACATTCTTCGAATCTGATTCAACGGTCATTTACTATCCTACTTATATCTATCGATATACGAATCCGTTCACCACAGAATAACCATTTTCATTTAATTTCATAATTGGATTTTGATTTATCAGAATTCAACAAGTGACATAATGAAGAAAACATTGGACAAAAATAAAACTTGTTAGAAACAAACAAATTAACTATGAGAAAATTTTGTTAAGAATCCACGCTAACTGTTCCTAGCTAACTGATCCCAGCTAGCTGATTACATTTTATTTATCGCAATTTAATTATCGCAATTTTATTTATCATCATTTAATTTCTGTTATTTACTTTACGCATTTAATTTATCGTCATTTAATTTCTGTTATTTATTTTACGCACTTTTACATCGGGACACGTATACAAGGTTTTGACATATCATATCGACGCATCTATATATATTATTTGGAATCACCATAGACACTCTATATGCAGTAATGATCGAGTTCTCTATACAGGGTTGAGGTTGATTCTCAAATAATATATATAATTTGAGTTGTGATCGAGTCTGAGACGTATACGGGTCACGACACGTATTAATTAATTCGAGTATTATATATTAAACTATATATGAATTATTGGACTGTCAACTGTGGACTATCGACTGTGGACTAATAACATTGGACAATTAAAATAAATTAAAATATTGATTATAACATATGAAACTAAACAATTCTTCAAGTTGCCACTTGATTTCATCCTAACTTCATTTGTATCTTGACGATTTCAATCTACGTTCAAACCTTTCATGATTCTTGAAAACACCTCAATCGAGAGGATGAACCTACTGCATCTCATCTACGGAAGAAAAGATTTACGCATATAGTTATGCACCTGAAAAATTCTCGGAACCTGTATAAATGTTTAACACGTATCTGTGCTATCTTCTTTGGCATGGTTATTTCCGAAAATAACAACGCAATTTCTTTTCAAATTAGCCAATTTTGTCACAGCTCCAACAAATCAACTTCGACTTTTCATTCGAATTGGCCTTATTATAACTTCGATATATAAGTTTGCCTTTTGACATCGTCATCAGGGAACCGTTTATGTTCCACCACATTAGCAGTAAACTTACCAGCAACTTCATTACTCATTGGCCTAAGTCTCTCCGAAGAACCATTATATTTGTTCGTTAAACTCTATCATGTACTTATTCGCATCTGATAACGAGAATTGCCATACCAACTACCGGGAATCAGAAAATCCGTATTTTGAGTCTCGCAACGTTTCCACATCAATAGTTATATGTATCTATATAACCTTTATCTCTTAGAACTATGATCTTCCATTCTGAAATTCTGAAAAGCACCCAGTCTGCGAATTAATACTCTGAATTTTGAAAAGTTGAATGAAGCAACAAAAACTGTAAACGACCTTAATCATCGGAAGTTTGATGATAAAGAGTAGTATGTTGGAAAAGCTCAGAAAAGTTAGAACTGGAAAACGGATTGAGCTAACCACGAAGGAGACCAAGGACAAATACAAGGACCATACCATATATTCAAAGAATCCAGGTAATTATGGATCCGATGAAAACTTCAACGAATATCTTACTCTGTACTCATGTTAAAATCTTGCGGAAAATCTTTCTTCATCAACCATCGAACTTAGAAATTTCAAAATATCATCATAAATATCTTCGATATTTCTGAGGATATTTTCATAAATCTTCTTGTCCGAAATTTGTTATCTCGTCGTGCTATCCGTATTACATCATAAAGAAAACCATTTTAGTTTCTAAATTTCCTTAAAATTCGAATTTAAAATATGAATGTTTTTGAGGTAGTGTTGGAAACTGATGCATGAGTTAGTATAATATTATGACACTTGATCAACGTGATTATATTACAGTAAGTCATGCTGATTTTCTAATGGAACGTGATGATTCACAGACCCTAACGTCATCATGTGCCATGTTACATAACTCTTTCATTCTACTTAATTCCTGAATAAATCAAGAAAATGTATTCTTGATGGTTCTATCTTCCGTGATGTTGATAAATTTGAAAATCAAATCGTGCTATCACGTTCCTTCCTGCTTAGAACATTATAATCATTCGAAACTCTATATCTACGAATTCTGGACCATTATTCGCTTGACTTGAAGTCGGGAAGAGAAAACAAAAGCATAGAGCTTTGAAATATAAGGGAGAATATAAAGCCCGATAACAACACATAAATTACAAACCATGTATATCAATATTTATCGCAACATAAAGACACGGGAGAATTAAAAACATTATAATCCCAAGGGCGAAGTAGAAGAAAGCAGATTCCTCGGGTGGAGGTTGGAAAAGGAGAATGATTGTTGCGATAGTAAAGATGAGGACAAGGATCAGAACATGATTAAGCATTTTCAGAATCTTTTGAATGTATGAAACAAGAAGAAAAGTATGGGAATGGTGAGAATAATGGAATGGAAGAGTTTAATTTATAAATATCAGACAGAGTAATCGAAGCAAATCACTGTATTTAATTAAAGAGATCTTAATTTCCTTATTCACCGAAGAATCAAATCTTATAGATTTTGAAGATTTTTCTTTAAATCCCTTGAATTCCGGAATTCAAACCAGACTACGTTAAAAGTTAAGACGCACCTTATTTTCTAAATTCAACCATGACTAGTCAAAAGTGATGATTAAACATGTCTTTCTCATTTCACTATTTAGTGATGGCTTTACTCGTACTCTTCGAGTAATCGAATTATCTGATCCATATTACTCAACAGTAATAAAACTCTATTTATCAGCTCAAACTCGTCATGAAAACATTTTTATTGTTAGCCATGACCACCTCACTCAAATTTCGGGACGAAATTTCTTTAACGGGTAGGTACTGTGATGACCCGGAAATTTCCGACCAAATTTAAACTTAATCTTTATATGATTTAATATTTTTGACACGATAATCAAAGTCTGTAATGTTAAGTCACAAATATTTTGAACTGTTTCATATACTCGTTTGACTTTTGACCATTCTCGACGATTCACGAACAACTATTTGTAAATAGATAACATATATATTTAAATAGGTTTTTATAATTTAAAATATAATTTAGAATATTATATAATATGATTGTAAGGATTTATATTGTAAAATAAATAAAATAAAATGCGATTAATAAAAACCATAGAATATATAGGAATATATAAATATGTATATAAATATTACTTGTAAATATATAAAGTTATATTAAATCTATTTGTTAAAAATATATAATATATTTGTTTTAGTAATTAACTTTGCTATTTTAAAACTGTTTATATATAGAAAGGGAATATAAATGATTTCGAGCTTAACTATTAAACGTCAGTAATATTCGGTTGACATTTCTTTAGCGTCCATATAGATTTAATATAAGTTTATGATGGATTAAAATAATAGTTGAACTGTAAATCGATTACGAAAATTTTAGATTTGTTAAAAGTATTTTTACCTGTTTAAGTTTAAATATTAGTACTCCGTACCTATAAATCGGAACAGAAAATAAATAATTTTCGAACCTTTTTGATCAGGTTTCAAACAGGTAATGAGTGAAATAATTAAATATGTTTAATCTAAAAATTTGAGATTTTTAGGGACACTTTTATACATTAACTGTTTAGCAAAGGACACGATATTATATCCGTGGAAGACTGTCGGTACTAAAAACTAAATATTTGACGGCTAACTGTGCATTATTGAAATCAAATGGAGTTTACTGTGCTCCACAGTTTAACTGATGGTACATATGATTGTTATTATTATATATTATAATTATTATTATTATATATTATATATTATTATACAATGATTAATGTAATTATATGTATATTTATATATGATACTTGCATATAAGAATGAGAACATAGACACCCTTCACCATTCATCACCCTATTGAAACCATGATCCGCCATCACCATCTCCGACTCACCACCACCATCATCCTCGGCTAACCACTGCACCCGATAACAAATCATATCACGACCATATTCATAACCGAACATCATAACTAACCACTGTTGTCGTGAGTCGTTTTAATTGAGAAACAAACCACTATCATCGTCATCACCATCTTGGTTTTACTACTACACCATCACCACCGATTCGATCAACACCATTAAACCCACCTTCGATTTAAACTCCAAATCATAGTCGTGAATCACCATTTTTTTTTATCACCATGGACCACTGGATACCTGTTATCTTTGTCATGTTGTTCAAAAACAAAACCCACAACGAAAACAGCTGCTACTCGATATCCTGCTCAAACTACTGCCATACGAGTTTGTTTTCGGTTCACTATCAAAAAGAAACCACACCCAATTCTAATTTTATGTATCTTTCCCTCATGTTAACGTGATCATCATTGATCTCCAAATACTAGCCACCACTATGAACCCTCTTCCATCACCGGACCACTATCTTCACCGTCCACCCGCCACCACAATCGTATGTCCACTCTCTCTCATCTTCTTTTCTCTCTCTCTCTCTATCTCTCTCTCTTCGTAAATCAATACCAATTGAAACCGATATCCTTAACACCACATCCGCTACCTTTCTGCTACTAGTATTTTTGTTTTTCAAACCACCATCAGGCGAACTGTTACGCCATCTGTTCTTCTTCTGTTACTTTCAAACAAACGCCACAATCACGGTGGTAAACCACCACGTAAATCTACAGCCTACAATAACTACTCGTAATTATTTATTATTTTTCTTTCAAGCTCTAAACCTACAACTGTTTGCTATTTCTGATTAATGCTAATGATATACGCTTGCAACCTGCACGATATAGATCGAAGGCTAAGGCTACTATATTTTTTTTTTCTTCGAAACCCACTAAGAAGATGATGAATTGTGAAGATAAGGAAAACGATAATGATGATGAGATATAGATGATACTGCTGTTGCATTTTGATTTCTGTTTGAACAGTCAAGAAACAAATAACAATGATGGTGATTTACCTTGATGATGAAGGTTAATGGCGGCTGTAGCTTGTGTGCGTTTTTCTTTTTATATAAAACACAATCACTGGATCATTTAACCAATTAATGGATTGGGCTGATGGATTAATACATGGACTAGCCTTGTAGGCTTTTAAATTTATAAGGATTGGGCCGTATTTTTTGCATTGTTGGGCCGAGACTAACCGGGTTGGACAGATAAAAGAATAAATATAATTGGGAGACAGTTTGTTTAAGAAAATCATGAAATAGATTCGTGGTTAAGGGGGTTGTGGGTTGAACGAGAGGTCTCGGGTTCGAACCCGGGCAAGGGCGTTCTATTTTTTGGAGCTTTTATTGTGAGGTAGTCATAATCCTTTTTGTTATTATCATTATTATTATTATTTTTATTATTATTATTATTACTATTACTAATTATTATTATTATTATTATTATTATTATTGTTATGTTATTATTATTACTTAGTAGTTTATCATTATATTACTAATTATTATCATCTATTAATATTATTAGTATTAACACTATTATTATTATTATTATTATTATTATTATTATTAGTATTATTATTATTAATGTATTGTTATTGTTATTATTAATTATTATGATTACAAACATATTAATAACAACTATGAAATTAGTGATAAAAGTTGTTATAGTAAAATTCGGATGCTATATATATAAAATATATCAATTAATATTTAAATATATTTTTTATTTTTTTATATAAGCCTTAATATAAAATAGTATTATAAATAGGTTATAATGAGTATTAGTCATATAAAATATATATAAACTTAATATATTAAATGTATCTATATAACATAATATAAAAAGTACGATTATTAATAATAATATATATAAATTTGTTCGATTACAAATATATGTGTTAATATACATTAATGATATAGGTTCGTGAATCCGAGGCCAACCCTGCTTTGTTCAGTTGTTCATTATAGTCGTATGTATTTTTACTACAAAATACATTAGGTGAGTTTCATTATTCTCTTTTTATATACATTTTGGGGCTGAGAATACATGCAAAATGCTTTATCAATTGTTTTACAATATTTATATGCGTGAGTTTCATTTGATCCCTTTTTACTCATTACATTTTTGGGGCTGAGAATACATGCAAATGCTTTATTAACTGTTTTACAATATTTATATGCGTGAGTTTCATTATTCCCTTTTTATATACATTTTGAGGCTGAGAATACATGCAAAATGCTTTATCAATTGTTTTACAATATTTATATGCGTGAGTTTCATTTGATCCCTTTTTACTCATTACATTTTTGGGGCTGAGAATACATGCAAATGCTTTGTTAACTGTTTTACAATATTTATATGCGTGAGTTTCATTTGCCTTTTTACCCTTTTATATTTTTGGGCTGAGAATACATGCGCTGCTTTTATAATTGCTCTACGAAATAGACACAAGTACTTAAAACTACATTCTATGGCTGGATTATTAAACCGAATATGCCCCTTTTTACTCTGGTAATCTAAGAATTAGGGAACAGACACCCTAATTGACGCAAACTTTAAAGATAGATCTATCGGGCCCAACAAGCCCCATCCAAAGTACCGGATGCTTTAGTACTTCGAAATTTATATCATGTCCGAAGGAGGATCCCGGAATGATGGGGATATTCTTATGCATATTGTGAATGTCGGTTACCAGGTGTTCAATCCATATGAATGATATTTTTGTCTCTATGCATGGGACGTATGTTTATGAGAAATGGAAATATGAAATCTTGTGGTCTATTAATATAAATAATCATTTCATAATTTTAATAGACCACAAGATTTCATATTTTCATTTCTCATAAACATACGTCCCATGCATAGAGACAAAATATCATTCGTATGGATTGAACACCTGGTAACCGACATTCACAATATGCATATAAGAATATCCCCATCATTCTAGGATCCTCCTTTCGACATGATATAAATTTCGAAGTACTAAAGCATCCGGTACTTTGGATGGGGCTTGTTGGGCCCGATAGATCTATCTTTAGAGTTCGCGTCAATTAGGGTGTCTGTTCCCTAATTCTTAGATTACCAGACTTAATAAAAAGGGGCATATTCGATTTCGATCATTCAACCATATAATGTAGTTTTGATTACTTGTGTCTATTTCGTAAAAACATTTATAAAAATTGCGCATGTATTCTCAGCCCAAAAATATAAAGGGTAAAAAGGTAAATGAAACTCACCTCATGTATTTTGTAGTAAAAATACATATGACTATATTTAACAACTGAACAATGCAGGGTTGGCCTCGGATTCACGAACCTATATCATTCATATATATATATATATATATATATATATATATATATATATATATATATATATATATATATATATATATATATATATATATATATATATTAAAATATATAATTGTATTTGCATAAGCTTATATATATATTATTACTAATAATCATACTTGTTATATTACGTGTTATATAGATAAATTTAATATAATTAAATTTATATGTTTTATATCACTAATATTCATTACAATATATTAATAATACTAATTTATATTAAGGTTTATAATAAAATATATTTATTTATATATTAATTGATATATTTTATATATAGCTTGGTTAATATCATTTTAATAACAAAAATATAGTGATATGTAATATTAATATTATTGTAATGTATTATTTTGTATATAGCTTGGTTAATATCATTTTAATAACAAAAATAGTAGTAACATTGTTAATAATAATAATTTTTATCATAAACTTCGAGTTGAATTTCTAGACTTTTAGTTACAGTTTCTATAACTTAATCTCATAGTCATAATCATAATTGTACAGATTTTCATATAAGGTATAACCAGTTTTCAAATTTTTCCTTAACAACTTTTATTGCTAACATCATAATATAGTTGTTATTAACATGTTCGTAATCATAATAATTAATAATAAGAATGATAGTATTAATAATAAAGACAATATTGTTATAAATTAATAATTTTTTTATACATATGGTAATCTTAATACTGCTAATATTAAGTATGATAATAATAATAGTAATAATAATTATTATAATATTTATAATAATAATACTTTTACCAATATCAATATTAATTATTAGTAATAATACTTATAGTAATAATAATATCTTATTTAAATCATGACTTAATTATAGATTTACTCACTTTCATATTTGTATTTAAAATATGCATATAGTTATAATCCTTACAATAATTTTTATCATAATACTAATAATAATACTTAGTAATGATAATAACATAACTTATAATGTAATTATAATATTAATAATGAACAACTTAAGGATAACAATAATTAATAATTAATAATAATAATAATAATAATAATAATAATAATAATAATAATAATAATAATAGAAATAAAAATAAGAGATTTTACCCATTAAAAGCTTTACTAAAAAGAATTTGTCCCCGATCGGACTCGAACCCGAGACCTCCCGCTCAACCGCAGTAACACTTAACCAATGAACTAAACTCGTTTTTCTGGTATTATTATCATTCCAATTTATTTTATATCAACACCCGTTTTCATCTTCTTCATCACACAACTCAACTTGCCTGTGTCCTCCTAACATCTAATGGTTTATTTGATTTGGTTATCACAATTAAAACAGAAACATTCAGACGTTATTGAGTTTACTTAACAGAATTAAAAAGAAAAAGAAAGAAAAAAATAAGCAGTAGCAGCGACCTATGAACACGAAGAACACTCAAACTAAATTTCGATTTTAAATTCATTTTAGAGAAAATTTTCTACATGAAAAAGGTTTTAAAACTTTCCTAAAAACTTTATGAATCCTTAATTTATTCAAAAACAACAAACACAATTTGAATTTCTGGATTAACAGAGTGGTTGACTTGTTGATTTTAAAGTTTGACTATAAAAATTCGATTTCGTTATAACGAATTGGAAGATAAGATTTTTCCTGATAGTTTGAGTAAGAGAATTCTAAGGATACTGCATTAATAGATTTGTAAATTCATTCGAAAATCAAACCTTGAGAAAAATGTTAGGCGAGCAGAGGAACGGTTATTGTGACGACCCGAAAATTTCCGACCAAATTTAAACTTAACCTTTATATGTTTCCGACACGATAAGCAGAATTTGTAATGTTGAATCTCAAAAAGTTTAGAACTACATTCATGTAATCAATTATCCTTTGACCGTGTTCGACGATTCACGAACAATTATGTGTATATAGATATGTATATATAATATATAATATTAACTGAAAACATTAACAAAGTATTAGATATATGATACTTTACATGAACGTATTTGTTTCGATATATTTATTAACAGAATTAAGAGATAATATCAAATGATTGAATTATCAGATACATTATAATATGATTACGGGCCTATGTTATGAGGTCCACTGTGATTTAAGAAATCTATTCTTTTTGACCACTCATTACTTAACTAGTATGATAAAATAACGATATTTATATTTTATTTTATCAAATATATATAACGATTTAAATTAATATTATATATATTTATACGCGTATTATACGTACATAGTTTTATACTTTTACTATACTTTAACTTTACCTTTACTTTACTTTTACTTTACTTTAACTTTAATAATTCACTTTAATAATTCACTTTAATAATTCATACTTTAATAATTCACTTTAATAATTCATACTTTAATAATTCACTTTAATAATTCACTTTAATAATTCACTTTAATAATTCATACTTTAATAATTCACTTTAATAATTCATACTTTAATAATTCACTTTAATAATTCAAAAATCTATTATAAATAGAATTCAATAGGTTTTATTATTTCATAGAAACTTGAAAATATATTTCTCTAAACTCTCTCAATCGAATTACACATATATATTTTCTTTGTATTATTTCAAGATATTATTAGTATACATAAAATACTACGACGGAGTTATATTCAGACGATTTTAAAATAAGTTTTCAAACGGAATAGAGCTAAGGAAATTATGGGTTATAGCTATGGAGGTTATGGGTATTGATCGAGGGTATTGCTTGTGAGGTCAACCTAACGTTTATCATTTTCGTTTCGTCTACGTACTTTCCTACAATATTGAATCTCAATATTGATACGTGAGCACTCATAACTTAACTTTTATATTTCAATAGTGTATCCCTGACTAGTGCTCGAGTATATAGGATTATGCATGCTTGTACATTCGATATTGTCCTTAGATAGGTTTGTTGAATCCTGAATTAGATACATATGCTACTGAGATAGGGTATATGATATGCATGTCATTGGAAAGCTAGCGAAAAATTAAGAACTTTTCATTTAGATATCGAATGGTTCCGATGAACGGATTAGAAGTTATAGTCAACTGAATTTTAGTATTATTGTTAAAATGATTATTATTACTATCGTCGTTATTATTTTAATAGAAATATCATTGTTATTATAAAATATCATTATTACTATTATGTTAGTATTATCATTTTATCATAATAACATTTTTAGTAAATATAAATATTGTTATTTTTTTATAGAATAATAATAATTATTATTACAAAATAATACAACTTTTACTTATTATTATTATGATCAATGTTATTTTATCAAATAAATAGGGGATACAAAGATATTTTTCACCACGCGTAATATAATTACATTAATAATACTTACCACTATAGTTTTATGATATTAAGTGAACTTTATAAATTTTACTACTTAAGATATATAAAAGTATATTTTATCAT
This sequence comes from Rutidosis leptorrhynchoides, assembly GCF_046630445.1. NCBI lineage: Eukaryota > Viridiplantae > Streptophyta > Magnoliopsida > Asterales > Asteraceae > Rutidosis > Rutidosis leptorrhynchoides. The sequence goes on from NC_092333.1 coordinate 208,403,366, forward strand.
ATATAAACGTTAATATAAATTTTTATTAATAAATGACTTTTATTATTATAAAATCTAATAAATATATTTAAATATATAAAATGACTATAGTTAAGTTATATAATAAACACGTATAAATTTTAGAAGTCATTTTGGGTTAAGTTGACTTTTGTTGACTTTTGCATATTAGTCTCGAGCATTAGGATTGTGGTACACTATGACTTGACCAAAAATTGTTAGACAAATATTGACCAACATATAAATATATATAATTAATATAGGTTCGTGAATCCGAGGCCAACCTTGCACTTGTTAAATGACGTTATATGTATTTTTACTACGAAATACAGTATGGTGAGTTTCATTACTCCCTTTTTATATATATTTTTGGGCTGAGAATACATGCGCTGTTTTATAAATGTTTTACGAAATAGGCACAAGTACTAAAACTAATTCTATGTGGGTTTAAACCAGAAATATACCCTTAGCTTGGTAACATTAAACTACTTGTCTATGTACGGTAGGCGCGAATCCTAAAGATAGATCTATTGGGCCTGACAAACCCCATCCTGACTATGGGATGCTTTAGTACTTCGAGGTTATTTTAAACACACCTGATCTGGTGTACTTCAGAGGGTAAAACATGAACGTTAAGGCTTGTTACCGGGTGCCTACAACTTATAGAATACTTTTATACACTTGCGAGTGTACGGATATTTATAGAAACTGAAATCTTGTGGTCTATTACTATTACGGAAATGATTGATTATGATAAACTAATGAACTCACCAACCTTTTAGTTGACACTTTAAAGCATGTTTATTCTCAGGTATTAAAGAAATCTTCCGCTGTGCATTAGCTCATTTTAAGGATATTACTTGGAGTCATTCATGACATACTTTGAAAGACGTTGCATTCGAGTCGTTGAGTTCATCAAGATTAATATTAAGTCAATTATAGTTGGATGTAATATGAAATGGTATGCATGCCGTCAATTTTTGATGTAAAGAAAGTTTGTCTTTTAAAAAAACGAATGCAATGTTTGTAAAACGTATCATATAAAGGTCAAATACCTCACGATGTAATCAACTATTGTGAATCGTTTATAATGTATATGAACGGATCCTTTCAGTTGGTATCAGAGCGGTGGTCTTAGCGAACCAGGTCTTGCATTAGTGTGTCTAACTGATAGTTGTTAAGATGCATCAGTGAGTCTGGACTTCGACCGTGTCTGCATGTCAAAAGTTTTGCTTATCATTTTTAGTCTGAAATCATCTACTTACCACCCTTAGGAAATTACCTACTTATCATTCTTAAGTCTAGACGCGTTTTCCTACATTTATTGCATAATAGTGTATAGACGAATTCTTATCTTAGCATATCTGTTAATGTGAACTTTGACTGACATCTTTCAAAGATTCCTCCGTAATTTATGGGATTTTGGTATTATATATACATATGTAAATTATGTATTGAAGAATACCAAATCTAAATTCTACAATCTATTTCATACAAAAAAATTCTTTCCCTGATCATACAAGATAGATCCCTCAACCAGTTTGAGTTCCTCGGATTTCGACAGCTATGCCGATATGGATTTCCACATGAGCTCCGAAAGCAGCGTGACCGGAATGGATCAACCAATTAGCCATCATCTATTCTGGATGAATTGGGGATGGGTTCGTAATCTACTTAACCATTGGAGACAAGAAGAAGGTGATCCCTTTCATCCACCACATTGCCCTCTTGGCAATGAACCTGAAGCACTTTCTGGCGAACTTGTCCGAAACACTATTTTCTCTCTCATTTCCAGAGTATCTCATCATGATTATATACTACACCAAATTCTAGATCTTATTTATCCACTCGTCTGAACCGACAATCACCCCGGTGTAATAGAAGAAGTCAACGAGCTTCGCGCTCAGGTAGTGGCTTTGGAGAATATGGTGCAAAGGTTACAAACACCAGCAGCAGCACCGACAGCATAACCAGTACCACCATCAACAACATCAACAGTACCATTACCACCACCAACAACAACCGCATCGCAAACCTCAACTTCACAATCTGTCCCACGAGCATCGACGTCATACGCCATGTAGATACCAAGGAATACCACAACGATTAAGTATTGATTCATAACTTCATTGGGGAAACATTCTACGGCGATTATGTAATTTCTAAAGTTTAGAAATTATCTATCCTAGCCTTAACCATAAATCAAATGAGTTTAATTTAATATTAACTCATTAAATCTATATTACATATGAAGAAATATACACATATATATTTCCATAAAGACTGTAATAAAATTCTTTTGTACAAAATATTCATTGTGAATTTTTTTTAACGGGTAGGTAATACCCGAGAGATATATAAATTCACAATTAATATGTTACATTCTTCGAATCTGATTCAGCAAGTCATCCATTATACTCCCTACTTTCACAACAATATACATTCTTTTATAGAAATCAAAACAACCATACTCATTCAAAATCTAATTACATATTCTGATTTTAAAATCTCAGAATTCGATTCAAGATATAACCGAAATCATCACTCTTAGATTCCTACATCTTTCAAAACTATACTTTGACTTCAAAACTGTCCTAGAACCTCATTTCTATTCATGGAACTCACAAAAATATTTGTATCATTCAAAATCTTAGAACATCATATGTATATTAACAATTACAATATGTGTTCAAACACTTCGAAATTTCTAAAGACATGCGAGATGATGATCCAACCACACATTACCCACTGTCATGCACCTGAAAAGCTCTCGAAACCAAAGTTATAGTTTAACACGTATCCATGTCAGATCCTTTGATATTTATTACCAAATATAATTTTTCAATCTCTTTCCAAAATAGACAGTTTTGTCACAGCTCCAGCAAATCACCTTCATTTGTTTATACGAATAAACCCTTCATCATGGTTACCGGGGAACCTTTCATATCTCGTCACATTAGCAGTAAACTTATCAACAACTTCATTAACCTTCGACTTAAGCCTCTCCGAAAATCCACTATACTTATTCATTAAAACCCCATCATGTACTCACCTACATCCTGTAACAATAATTGTCACACCAACTACTGGGAATTAGCAATCAGTATTTTGAATTTCGCGACAATTTTACGTTAAAAGTTATATGTATACATATAACGTCTATCTCCTAGACTTACATACTTCGAATGTGAATTTTCTAAAAAAACATCCCAAACTATGAACTAGTTCTCCGAAATTGGAAAAATGCTGATGAAGCAGCAAAAACTGTAAACGACTTTAACAGTCAAAAGTTTGATGATAAAGAATAGTATGGTGGTAAAGCTGAGAAAAAGAGAAGGTTTGAAATTGGAAAATGGATTGAGCAGACCATGAAAGAGGCTGTGGACAAATCACAAAGACTAAACCTGCCTTCAAAGGATCCAAATGTTTCAGTATCTACTGAAATCGTTAGCAAACACCTTACTTCTTATTCTAAACCTTCACAGACAAATCTTCTTCATCATCCATCTATGTTAAGAATTCTAAAATATTATCGTATCTTTTATTATGAATATCTTCAATATTCCTGAAGATATTTTCACAACTATTCTTATCCGAAATCTTTTATCTCTTCGCAATATCTGCGTTACAACATAAAAAGAAACTGTGTTAGTTTCTAAATTCTAAAGAAAAAAAAAATTCGAATTTAAAATAGGAATGTTTTTAAAGCAGTGTTGGGAACTGAAACATGAGTTAGTATAATATAATGACACTTGATCAACGTGATTATATCACAGTAAGTCATGCTGAGTTTCTAATGGAACGTGATGATTCATAGAACATACCGTCATCATGTACTATTTACACGACTCTTACATTCTACCCAATTTCCAAACATATTAAGAACATATCATCTTGATAGCTCTATATTTTCAGATATTCTGGTAAGTTGCCAAATTAAGATCGTACCATTACGATTTTCTTCTTAGAACATTAACTATGTTCATCCAAAAATTCATATCTACGAATTCTGGACCATTATCCGCTTGACTTAAGGCTGGGAAGAGAAAATGAATGCATGAAGCTCCGAAATATAATAGAGAATATAAAGCCCGATAACAACCTCGAAATTACAAACCGTGTATATCAATGCGTATAGCAATATAAAGACACGGGAGAATGAAAAACACAATAACCCCAAGGTAATGGTAGAAGAAAATAACTTCCTCCGGTGGTAGATGAAAAAGAAGAATGACAGATATGAAAGTTAAGAGTATATCAAGAATCAATACTGGATGAAGCATATTAACGAATGCTTTAAAGTATGAATTGGGGAGAAAGATTAGAAGGTGTGAGCTGTGGAAATAAAGAAACGAAGGGGGTGGATTTATAGTAAAATATCAGACAGAGAAATCGAGACAGATTATCGCATTTAATCAAAGAAGGTCATGATTTTCTTAATCGCCGAAGAACCAAATCTTATTGCAAAGATTTTTCTTTAAATCCAATGAATTCTGGAAATCAATCATAACTACGTCATCGGTTAAAATAAATATACGTTTACTCATTTCACTCTCTTGCGATAGCTTCACTTATACTCTTCGCGTAATCAAATTGTTTTATCTATATTACTCAATGATGATAAAACTCTATTTATCAACTCATATTCGTCATGAAAACATTTTTATAGTTAGCCATGACGACCTCGATCAAATTTCTGGACGAAATTTCTTTAACGGGTAGGTACTGTGACGACCCGAAAATTTCCGACCAAATTTAAACTTAACCTTTATATGTTTCCGACACGATAAGCAGAATTTGTAATGTTGAATCTCAAAAAGTTTAGAACTACATTCATGTAATCAATTATCCTTTGACCGTGTTCGACGATTCACGAACAATTATGTGTATATAGATATGTATATATAATATATAATATTAACTGAAAACATTAACAAAGTATTAGATATATGATACTTTACATGAACGTATTTGTTTCGATATATTTATTGACAGAATTAAGAGATAATATCAAATGATTGAATTATCAGATACATTATAATATGATTACGGGCCTATGTTATGAGGTCCACTGTGATTTAAGAAATCTATTCTTTTTGACCACTCATTACTTAACTAGTATGATAAAATAACGATATTTATATTTTATTTTATCAAATATATATAACGATTTAAATTAATATTATATATATTTATACGCGTATTATACGTACATAGTTTTATACTTTTACTATACTTTAACTTTACCTTTACTTTACTTTTACTTTACTTTAACTTTAATAATTCACTTTAATAATTCACTTTAATAATTCATACTTTAATAATTCACTTTAATAATTCATACTTTAATAATTCACTTTAATAATTCACTTTAATAATTCACTTTAATAATTCATACTTTAATAATTCACTTTAATAATTCATACTTTAATAATTCACTTTAATAATTCAAAAATCTATTATAAATAGAATTCAATAGGTTTTATTATTTCATAGAAACTTGAAAATATATTTCTCTAAACTCTCTCAATCGAATTACACATATATATTTTCTTTGTATTATTTCAAGATATTATTAGTATACATAAAATACTACGACGGAGTTATATTCAGACGATTTTAAAATAAGTTTTCAAACGGAATAGAGCTAAGGAAATTATGGGTTATAGCTATGGAGGTTATGGGTATTGATCGAGGGTATTGCTCGTGAGGTCAACCTAACGTTTATCATTTTCGTTTCATCTACGTACTTTCCTGCAATATTGAATCTCAATATTGATACGTGAGCACTCATAACTTAACTTTTATATTTCAATAGTGTATCCCTGACTAGTGCTCGAGTATATAGGATTATGCATGCTTGTACATTCGATATTGTCCTTAGATAGGTTTGTTGAATCCTGAATTAGATACATATGCTACTGAGATAGGGTATATGATATGCATGTCATTGGAAAGCTAGCGAAAAATTAAGAACTTTTCATTTAGATATCGAATGGTTCCGATGAACGGATTAGAAGTTATAGTCAACTGAATTTTAGTATTATTGTTAAAATGATTATTATTACTATCGTCGTTATTATTTTAATAGAAATATCATTGTTATTATAAAATATCATTATTACTATTATGTTAGTATTATCATTTTATCATAATAACATTTTTAGTAAATATAAATATTGTTATTTTTTTATAGAATAATAATAATTATTATTACAAAATAATACAACTTTTACTTATTATTATTATGATCAATGTTATTTTATCAAATAAATAGGGGATACAAAGATATTTTTCACCACGCGTAATATAATTACATTAATAATACTTACCACTATAGTTTTATGATATTAAGTGAACTTTATAAATTTTACTACTTAAGATATATAAAAGTATATTTTATCATATATAAACGTTAATATAAATTTTTATTAATAAATGACTTTTATTATTATAAAATCTAATAAATATATTTAAATATATAAAATGACTATAGTTAAGTTATATAATAAACACGTATAAATTTTAGAAGTCATTTTGGGTTAAGTTGACTTTTGTTGACTTTTGCATATTAGTCTCGAGCATTAGGATTGTGGTACAATATGACTTGACCAAAAATTGTTAGACAAATATTGACCAACATATAAATATATATAATTAATATAGGTTCGTGAATCCGAGGCCAACCTTGCACTTGTTAAATGACGTTATATGTATTTTTACTACGAAATACAGTATGGTGAGTTTCATTACTCCCTTTTTATATATATTTTTGGGCTGAGAATACATGCGCTGTTTTATAAATGTTTTACGAAATAGGCACAAGTACTAAAACTAATTCTATGTGGGTTTAAACCAGAAATATACCCTTAGCTTGGTAACATTAAACTACTTGTCTATGTACGGTAGGCGCGAATCTTAAAGATAGATCTATTGGGCCTGACAAACCCCATCCTGACTATGGGATGCTTTAGTACTTCGAGGTTATTTTAAACACACCTGATCTGGTGTACTTCAGAGGGTAAAACATGAACGTTAAGGCTTGTTACCGGGTGCCTACAACTTATAGAATACTTTTATACACTTGCGAGTGTACGGATATTTATAGAAACTGAAATCTTGTGGTCTATTACTATTACGGAAATGATTGATTATGATAAACTAATGAACTCACCAACCTTTTGGTTGACACTTTAAAGCATGTTTATTCTCAGGTATTAAAGAAATCTTCCGCTGTGCATTAGCTCATTTTAAGGATATTACTTGGAGTCATTCATGACATACTTTGAAAGACGTTGCATTCGAGTCGTTGAGTTCATCAAGATTAATATTAAGTCAATTATAGTTGGATGTAATATGAAATGGTATGCATGCCGTCAATTTTTGATGTAAAGAAAGTTTGTCTTTTAAAAAAACGAATGCAATGTTTGTAAAACGTATCATATAAAGGTCAAATACCTCACGATGTAATCAACTATTGTGAATCGTTTATAATGTATATGAACGGATCCTTTCAGTTATTGTCCCGGTCAATTTCTGTTTTAAATTTTCGAATAGCAGTGGATTGTGTGATGAATAATTGATGTTGATTTTTGAATGATTGGATTTGAAATCAAAGGACAGTCGATTATTGGATATGTATGGTTGCTATGTCGACAGGATATCCCAAAACAAGAAGAAGGAACAAAAAAATAAAGCAGGTAGTGGTATAACCTATTGTGCGTAAATTATGCCTTTAATATTTTTTTAACAGATTAATTTATCTTAATAATTAATAGATGCATATATTAATAAATATAATTCTATTAATAATAATTATAATAATAATAATAAAATACTAATAATACAAACAATAATAGCAATAGTAATAATATATAAATGATAAAATAATATCATTGTAATATTACTAATACATTAGTAATCATGATTTTAATATAAAAAAATATATATGTATGTATATCAAATTTCATATTTATACTTATTATAAATAATAATATTAATAATATTGATATTAATATTAATATATTAATAATAATGAAAGTATTAATATTATTACTGTAGCAACTATATGCTAACTTGTAATTACTTTTAATATTTTATTATTATATATTATTAATTATGTAATATTTAGTAGTTATATAATACTTTTATTGAATATTTATTATTTATAAATTTTATTATAATATACATATCATAGTAATTATAAAAATCATATATATATATATATATATATATATATATATATATATATATATATATATATATATATATATATATAGATTCATTTTAAATTTCACTTAATTATTTTGTATCTTATTCTTACATACTTGAATCTAATGTTTACTTTTTACATTTGATAATTTCAGATCAGATTAATATATATATATATATATATATATATATACTTACATTTACATAATATATATATATATATATATATATATATATATATATATATATATATATATATATATATATACATATTTATTTACAAACAATTGTTCGTGAATCGACGGGTGTAGTCAAGGTCAAATGATTATATGAACACAGTTCAAAGTTTTTGAGACTTCAACATTACAGACTTTGCTTATCGTGTCGAAACCATATAAGATTCAAGTTTAAATTTGGTCGGAAATTTTCGGGTCGTCACAGTGCAACCCGATATTCATTTCCCACACCACAACCCATGCCGTAGGGGTTATAACTCCAAATCACAATCCATGTGATAGCGTACACACAAGTGTGCAACTTGCCAACGGTGGTCAACCAAAACGCACAACCGTGCCAATTAGACCTATTACACAAGTCCATAAAAATCCACCTATATGTGAAGTGAGCTCTATAACCGAGAACCACTTCACCCGACCCGCACCCATCCTACACATACATATGCACATAGGATATTAACACTCACCTTGTCGTCTTAATGAATGCTACCGAATATCCGCAACTCGCCAATGGAAAGTACCTATTCCATTATAACAAATACAACAACACACTTAGAGTTGATTTACAAACCAACTCAATTCGACACTTAGTGCAAATTCGACCAATTGCACTTACAAGCACAATTCGCGCCCAAACTAACCAATAATCACTAACACTAATGACAATGGTCCTAATATTCCAATTTAACCCAATCATAAGTGTTAAACACTTAAGATTCTCAAAATCACCCATAAACCCTAATTTTGACTCATTTTAAAATTAGTCTTTCAAACACTCTAAATAGGTTCCAACACTTCCATAATCACTAAACTTAGTGATTAAACCCAATTACAAGTTCTAAACATGCCCAATTTGTTCACCAACCCAAAACCCACCAACAATAACCAATAACCCGATTACTAGCATCAATAAACTCACTTCAAGAGTTTAAATGGGTTTTTCTACAAATCAAGTTCAAACCCTAACTTTGAATATCAAATCAAACAATGAAATTCGGAGTTAGAACTTACCACAACAACCAAAACGTAGCTAGGAACGAGGTGAACAACTTTGACACCCGAGCTTTTGATCAATTCGAACTGCTTCTTCACCAAAACCCCAAATATCTCTCTAGAAATCTCCCTCTCTCTTTAAGATACTTGAGAGTGTTTGTGGATGTGAAATATGATCCAAAAGTGAATCCAACCCAGCTGATAAGGCCTGAGATCCGGCCTCAAGTGAAAAGACCAAAAAGCCCCTCAATTAACTTAATATAGAAAAAGACAGAATTCTGTCTCAGGCCACGTGCGCGGCGCGCACACCTTATGGTACACGGCGCGCACCCATGTCTGGGCAGATTCTGACCTTTTAACTTTTACACTATGCTTCACCCACTAAACGTACATCATTATAACTCTATGTACCATAAATATTTGGGTGTTACAACTCTCCCCCACTTAGAGTCGATCACGTCCTCGTGATCCTCTTCACGAAACCAAACGGACCCACACTCTACGGTCCTCAAACATACGTTCCAAACCGACTCCTACCACAATTATCATAAACTCGAAGATTAAACCATTTACCAATTACACACGTGCACGCATTTCGAGACATGCAATACACACGACATCCGAAAACTACCACAATCGCTTAACATTCGCGGAAACATCATGTTTCCTTCCAATCTCTCTAGGCAATCCTCCCCAATGAACCGCCTTTAACACTAAATCGTCATCCGCGATTTATCAAGTCCGCAAATCCGAGCACTAAAACTTGCTCAATCCCTCACATCGGGAAAAACTCAACCAATCTCTTACCGAGATATCAATCCCTTAGCGTACCCTTACCGAGTACAATGCTAAAAGCATCCAAGTCTGAACCTAAGGTCAACAACCCGAAACGATGAAGACCGAACAAAAATGAATCCTTACGGATACGCTTACCACATAACATCCCTTGTAGTGCGCAATACAACCAATACGCAACTAACGTAACATCATAAACAAACAGCTAAAACCGATAGTGCCCCAAACGACTATGGCAACGCAAATCCCAAGGTGTACAAAATCGACTATTGTCACACCCGTAACAACATGTGAGTGAAACACGGCTATCGCATCACTAATCACACGACATGGTCCTCGCGACCCCACCATTGGTGTATAAACAACCAATAGTTCACAACACAACATGGCCGAAACAACCCGAGCCTAAACACATATGGAGGATGGTCGAAACAACCCAAACCTTAGTGAATTCGCAACAACCCGAAATTCACCAACCCAATCCATATTTCCCACAACGAAATGACCGCATAACCCGAGTCATCGTGAAAATGCGCAAACCGATATTCACTACTTCCACCCCATAGTATAACTGAGGATGGCCGTACAACCCGAGCCTTAGTGAATCCGAACTACCCAACATTCACTACCTTAAACTATGAGTCCAACCAACAAGGACAATCGTACAACCCGAAACATTGTGAATACGAACAACCCGATATTCACGTCCCAAACCACACACAAGGAATGGTACTTGCATTTCCCACCAGTACTCGCATTTCCAGATAATGTTATACCATGCCGATATAACACTACTCCCATCACAAATATCCATTAGTATACTTAACACCGTGTACACTAATTCCTCGGGTGGCACCTTAACACGTCGATGCTACACCCATGATGAAGTCAGCGAACCCCGAAGGTCATGCTTCACCAATATGACACTACTCCCATGATGAAGTAAGCGGACCCCGAAGGTCATGCTTCACCAATCAACGCCCTTTTTGGCCTCGAACAACGAGTAGCGTAACACAGCGCTCTGCTACGCCATAGTGAATCCTAACGGATACCACTAACCATTCACACAATCGAGCAAGAACCACCTACATCGAACATAGGCACAAAACAATAATTCCCTAGAAGAGAATCCGACGCACACATCCCTTAGTCGAGGGATTTCACCTTGCTCGTCAAACACGTCCATTATCTCTCAACGAGATTACCACACTATCACCTCGGTGATAATTTACATCCAAACCATAAGTACAATTTAACCGAAACTGTACTCTACCATAAATCAACCAAAAATAGGTCCCAACACAAGTTTCGGATCTACCATAAGCATTATCCAAATCCTCACCCTAAGGTCTCCTCATGCGGGAGTGCAACTCCCCCACTTGGAACTACGTTCCATATCCACAACTCGTACTACCGTACAATGCTACCAAAGGTAGACTTTACCAACAATTGGGTTTACACGACCCATCACCACATCTTGTTCCAACCATGAGCATGCAAGGATTTTAACCAATCCTTAAACACTTCGAACAGAAGTCACTACAAGTTGCACAACTTTCCTCTCGCAATCTTCCAATTGCTATGGCTTGTCCAATTTCTACCTAGTCACTCATGTACCTAAGGGTTTCTTACCGGTACCCTAAGCACAAAGTAACCGTACTACCATCGAAGTCAAATACCACGCTAGTAGGTATGAAAGAGGCACCTAACACCGCGTCGCGTAGACTCCATTACCAACATACATTGAGATCAAACACTCAACCTTTAAGGGTTTTATCCACCCGTTGAACCTCATGGTTCCACTACTTCAACACGAAAGCAAACACGTGCTAACAACCGAACACCAAAGCCCATACCCATGGCTTGGTAGAAATATTTCCCAACACTAAGGAATGCTTGGTTGCACCAAGTCTTACGCCCTTCGTTCGCCAATCAAAATGCCACCATAGAGTAATTCCAATAGGAACATCACTCATAACAATAATATGTACAACACAATGCTTCTAATAACTCAAACTCAACGGCACATAATAAATAATCAAAGGACATATTTATTAAAATGAAACGCACCTTAACATCTCCTTGCGACATTCGCCGCTGCCAACTCGGGATAATCCGGCTTGCGATGTCCCTCTTTATGACAATAGTAGCACATTCCGTCATCACTTCTCGGCATTGTTCATTCCCATAACTTGTGGCCCCTAACACCACAATTGAAACATCTAGGCGCACGAGAACTCGTCGAACCTTTCTCCACATTACCCATACTCGCACTCGCGCCCTTAGTTTTCTTACTTGGAGCACCATACGAATCGACCCTTCTCTTACTTGAAAGCTCCCCAACCTTCGATCGCGAATATGATTCGAAACCCCTAGCCATGTTGAATAACTCCGCAAACGAGTTTACTTGGCCAACGCTAATCTTGCCCTGCAACTCATCATTCAAAGTCCGATAGAAATCTTCCATCAACATCCGATCATTCCCTATATACTCTGGGCAAAAATGAGTCTTCGACATAAAAGTCGTCTTTAGAGTATTCAAGTCCATCGATCCTTGTTGCAAAGTTCGCAACTCATTTTGCATTTCTGACAAATCGACTGAAGTCCGGAACTCCTCGAAGAATTCCTTCTTAAAATCGCCCCAAGATAACACCATAAACGGTTCACCACCGACAAGGTCAATCTTACCATCCATCTAATCCTTTGCCCTACCCCGCAACAAGCTAGTAGCGAGCCTTGTCCTCTTCTCGGGAGGGCATTCAATCGTGCGAAAACACCCTTCGACATCCGAGATCCAACTTGTGCTTACCAAAGGATCCGGTTTCCCATCGTACATCGGAGGTTTGGTCCTCATGAAGCTCTTAAGACAACGTTCCATTTCACTACTACCCCAAAATTCGGAATACCTCCTATCTATTCTTTCTTCCAACGCACTCATTTGCTCCGCAACGGTGGCCGCAACTCTAGTATTAAACTCCTCATCATTCGCCTCGATCTCATTTCGCGTCGTCATTCTAAAGAATGCCAAACGATTAGTCCACGAATGTATAAAACCATACGCACCACACCGCCCCATCTTGCTAAACACTCGTCGTACATCACTTGTTAGACACGATTTGCATCCGTAATAAGGTTTGCAAGTCCTTATTACGCCCACACGCCGTATCAACTTATTAGTACAACGACTATCTTGCTTGATGTTATCCCCAACGCAAACAATAACAAAACATAATGCAAAGTATTTTAATAATATCCACGTATTAATACACATGTTAGTCTACCCACAAACAAGGACACTAACTACAGCCCGTTCCGACCCGTACTCCTACAAGTCCTGCAACAAATAAGCACACATAAAAGTCTAAGTCTAGGCACCTATCTCAAGTCACCTAAATCCCTTAGACCATGCTCTGATACCACTTGTAACAACCCAACCCGTTAACCAACCAAAAACGCGGAATAAATAAATAAAAAAAAATTAAAACTGAGCTGACCAGATAGGGTGCGCGGTGCGCAACCCCACCTGTTCGGGGCGCGCACAGGGCCTGGCAGCCCGCTGTCCACTTTTTCCAATTTTCTTAAAAAGATCTCTTGCTTCCCGACACTTATAGAAGAAACGCTTTTCACAACCTTTTATATTAGTCAAAACTAACACGTTCCAATAATAAAATGAGTTTTACGAGACCGGGCTCACATCGGCCGTTTTACGACTTTCGTACAAAATACAAGTTTTCAACCATATGATTTTTTAACACAAAATAAAGACCGAGCATGGTGATTGGGGATACGCTACCCAATCCTAATCAATCCAAAAGCAAGATCTTCTAAAGCAACTACGCAAGTCCACTAGTCCCCACGCTTACCCGAGCCACCGCATCCATGCAAATCTATAAAAAAGTCAACAACGAGAGAGTAAGCTAAAGCTTAGTGAGTGAGAATATACTACATACATATATATGCATAAAATAAATGCGCATTGGCAACACACAAATAGTAATCACATACCGCAATCCAAGCATAACTAAGTAATGTTATACCTAACGTACCACCAATCCAAACCACAAGATTAGTTACAACAATAATAGTACATAAGCATACACATATGGTAGCCAACACTACAAGATTAACCCTTAACCTCAAACATACGAAAGTTGGCCGAACAACCCGAGCATTAGTGAATTCGCACAACTCGATATTCACTTCTTCACCAATTCAACAACCGAGGTTGGCCGAACTACCCGAGCCTTAGTGAATTCACACAACCCGAGATTCACCACCTCATCAACAAGATGACCGAACAACCTGAGTCATCATGAATCAGCACTACCCGAGATTCACTACCCAAAATATTATGAATACGTGCAAGCCGATATTCATTTCCCACACCATAACCCATGCCGTAGGGGTTATAACTCCAAATCACAATCTATGTGATAGCATACACACAAGTGTGCAACTCGCCAACGGTGGTCAACCAAAACGCACAACCGTGCCAATTGGACCTATTACACAAGTCCATAAAAATCCACCTATATGTGAAGTGAGCTCTATAACCGAGAACCACTTCACCCGACCCACACCCATCCTACACATACATATGCACATAGGATATTAACACTCACCTTGTCGTCTTGATGAATGCTACCGAATATCCGCAACTTGCCAATGGAAAGTACCTATTCCATTATCACAAATACAACAACACACTTAGAGTTGATTTACAAATCAACTCAATTCGACACATAGTGCAAATTCGACCAATTGCACTTACAAGCACAATTCGCGCCCAAACTAACCAATAATCACTAACACTAGTGACAATGGTCCTAATATGCCAATTTAACCCAATCATAAGTGTTAAACACTTAAGATTCTCAAAATCACCCATAAACCCTAATTTTGACTCATTTCAAAATTAGTCTTTCAAACACTCTAAATGGGTTCCAACACTACCATAATCACTAAACCTAGTGATTAAACCCAATTACAAGTTCTAAACATGGCCAATTTGTTCACCAACCCAAAACCCACCAACAACAACCAATAACCCGATTACTAGCATCAATAAACTCACTTCAAGAGTTTAAATGGGTTTCTCTACAAATAAATGTTAAAACCCTAACTTTGAATATCAAATCAAACAATGAAATTCAGAGTTAGAACTTATCACAACAACCAAAACGTAGCTAGGAACGAGGTGAACAACTTTGACACCCGAGCTTTTGATCAATTCGAACTCCTTCTTCACCAAAACCCCAAATCTCTCTCTAGAAATCTCCCTCTCTCTCTAAGATACTTGAGAGTGTTTGTGGATGTGAAATATGATCTAAAAGTGGATCCAACCCATCTGATAAGGCCTGAGATCCGGCCTCAAGTGAAAAGACCAAAAAGCCCCTCAATTAACTTAATATAGAAAAAGACAGAATTCTGTCAGAGGCCACGTGCGCGGCACGCACCCATGTCTAGATAGATTCTGACCTTTTAACTTTTACACTATGCTTCACCCACTAAACGTACATCATTATAACTCTATGTACCATAAATATTTGGGTGTTACACTATTAGAGCCTGAAGGTAGGAGTAGTCTATTAGAACCGTGAATACTTTTAATGATCGAAACCCAAAGTGAGTTTTGCTCGATTATAACCCGCCAAAACCACTTTCCCAAAAGAGCCAAGTTTTTCCCCCGAAGAGACCCAATATTAAGACCTCCTTCACCATAAGGAAAAAGAGTATCTTCCCATTTCACCCAACTCATTTTTGAACACGCACCCGTCCCTCTCCCAAAGAAATTACGCCTAACACACTCTACTTTTTTAATGATGCTCAACGGGGCACGAAATAGAGAGAAATAATAAAGCGGTAGACTACTTTGGACCGACTTCACTAGTGTTAACCTTCTACCATAAGAAATTATTCTTGCTTTCTAAACCCTGAATCTTGAGTGAAATTTATCATTAACGGGATTCCAATTCTCCACTTTGTTCATATTTTTTCCAATTGGCAATCCAAGATAGGCAAATCGAAAGTCACCAACTTTACAATTTATATGACTAGCCATGACATCAACCTCATCTTTGTTCACCCCCAAACAATACAAAAGACTTTTATGAAATTTGATTTTAAGTCCTGACGCCTTTTCAAAACACTTAGAGAAACTTCATAAGGTTACAAAATTTTTGTCTATTCCATTCACCGAAGAAGATGGTGTCATTCGCGTATTGTAGATGTGAAATATGTATTCTATCCGCCCTGATTAACACTCCCTTGAAAAGACCCGATCTAGTGCTTGGTTAGATAATTTAAACCCTTCACCGCAATGTTAAAAAGAAACGGGGATAACGAATCCCCTTGTCTAACCCCTCTTTCAATATAGAACTCGTTCATGGAAGAACCGTTAACTAAAATAGAAATAGAAGCCGACTTAAAACACGCAAGTATCTATTTACACCATCTCCAACCAAAACCCATTCGCTTAATCATTTCTATAAGAAAATCCCAACTTAGACTATCGAACGCCTTCTCAAAATCAACTTTGAAGATGAGACTTTTCTTTTTGCTCTTCTTGAGGTAATATATGGATTCGTTTACAATAACTTCACTGTCTAAAATGTAACGACCTTTCAAAAACGCAATTTGTTCCACACCAATGAGACCCGACAAAACTTTACGAATACAGTTTAAAAGAATTTTTACAAGGATTTTATAGTAGCATCCAATCAAACTAATTGGCCGGAAGCCGTTTAACAAGATCGAATCCGCTTTTTTAGGTACAAGAGTGAAAAATGAAGCGCTAAAACCCTTGGAGATCTCACCATTTTTTGAAAACCAAGTTAGAGCAGCCATAAGATCGTCTTTCACTTGATACCAATAAAGCCTAAAGAACTTGAATTTGTGTAAGACCCTAATCTTCATTGTACAGCAGAGTATATAGAGTACATAAAGTGTGGGAATGATTTTGCAGTTAAACAGAAGTCAGAGAGCGATCTGAGCTTAGTGCGCGCCGCGCACACCAAAGGGAGCGCGCCGCGCACTCCCTACTGTAGCCGATTTTTTTTGCTATTTTAATGAGATATTTTGATGGGCATTTTGGTAATTTCATTTATGGACGGGATAAAGGCTACCAGATCTGTTTGGGTGGAGTCATAACTCCATCGTCAACTACCTTATCCTTATCACTTTAAATCTAGACAGAGACTTTGATTCTTGAGTGAGAAAGCTTAAATCCAAGAGGAAGAAGTTGCTTTCGGGTCAAATCGCGTGCATTAAAGTTGTTCATCTCATCTCTAGCTTCGTTTTGGTTGTAGTGGTACGTTCTAACTTTAATTTCCTTACTTTGATTTTGTGTAAGGGTTAGGATTTGGGTAAATGAAGAACATAAAACCCATATTTGGTGATTTTGGGTGTTCTTGGGTAAGATGGAGTCATAAAGACTCAATGGTGACTAACCTAGAGTTTCAAAATGTTAATTGATATTTATGAGTTCTAATTGGTTAGTTAATCACTAGCACACCTAGTTAATTTAGTAAATGGGTGTTAGATGGGTTAGTAGATAACCCGAAATGGGTGTGTTGACTTTAAATTAGTCAAAGGGCTAATGATTGACCTAATTAGGAAATATGGGTATGAAATACCCTAATTGTGTAATGGTTAGTGTTGTTGGACCTTAATCACTAGCTTTTAAGTGATTAATGATGGTCTTGACCCTTAAAGGGTGGTTTTGGTGAAAATGGGGCATTTAATACATTTAAGTCATTAAATGCACATAAGTGAAATTGTTGGTATTTAGTCCAACTAGTTATGTGGATTGATTGAAGTACTTATTATATTAGGTACTTTGTTTTGAAACTTGCGGAAGTATAAAACCGTCACCAAATCGTTAAAGGTGAGTGGAATGATTATATGCATATGTATGTAATGTATTTATTTGAATGCTATGGTATGAACCAAAGAGCCGGTAGTGCCATAGTATGTGCGAGCGTGCTATGATGTGAACCAAAGAGCCGGTAGCATCATAGTACGTGTGTTATAGTGTGAACCAAAGAGCCGGTAGCGCTATAGCACGATTTGTTAGGGTGTGAACCAAAAAGACAGTAGCACCTTAGCGTTGTTAGAGTGTGAACCAAAGAGCCGGTAGCACTCTAGCGTGAGTATGACTCGAGTTGTGATGTGAACCAAAGAGCCGGTAGCATCATGACAAATGCGTATGGTGTGAACCAAAGAGCCGGTAGCAGCATGACGCGAGAATGGTTAACCATGGTTGTGTATTTTGTTTTGTAGCATATTATATTATGTCGACTATATGTTATTGATTACGCTAGTAGCGGTTTGTTGGAGATTATTAGGTTTGTACTTGAGATGGTATGCTAATTGTATTGCTAGCGTGTATGCTGTATATGTGTAAGTGATTGCAAGTAGGTATGTTATATATATATGGGTATAATTATTGCATTCACTAAGCTTTACTTACCCTCTCGTTGTTTATCTTTTTATAGGCTCCGACGTTGACAAGGGTAAGGGCCTTCGATTGGATTAAAGATCCCGCTTGTTGTTTAGGGGACACTTTTGGGATGTGATAGCTTTTGGAGTTTGACCGAGATTTGGGTAGTTTAACCCCAAACACCATGCTCATAGTGTCGTTTGGAATTTAAACTAGTGTGGTTGAAACTCGAACTTTTGTATGAAACTCGTAAAACGGCCGATGTGGGCCCCATTTTGTAAAACTCATTTTATTATTTAATCGTGTGACTTTTAACCATTATAACATATTGTGAAAAGCGTTTCGTCTAAATATGTAGGGAAGTGGGAGATCTTTAAGTGAAAATTGATGAAATCGGACAGAACTGAATGTGGGCCTGTGCGCGCCGCGCACCCTGAGGTGTACGCGTGGCGCACTCCACTGTAAAATAATTTTTTTTTTATTACACGTGTTTGATTGTATATTGGGTTGGGTTGTTACAAGTGGTATCAGAGCATGGTCTAAGGGATTTAGGCGACTTGAGATAGGTGCCTAGACTTAGATTTATTTGTATATGCGCTTTATGCGGGACTTGTAGGAGATGAGTCGGACAGGGTGTTGATTAGTGCTTAGGTTTATGTGAACTAACCTTGCGCTAATTGTTTTGTGTTGTGTTAGCAATCATCAAGCAAGATAGACATTGTACTAGCAAGTTAATGCGACGTGCTCGCGTAACAATGATTAGCAACCATTGTTACGGGTTCAAATCGTGTCAAACAAGCGATGTACGACGATTGTTGAGCAAGATGGAGTAGTGTGGTGTATATGTACATTCATCTGTGTTAGGTTTTCTCATTCGTTGCTTAACCATTTCCGTTTTATAGTATGAAGACGAGAAACGGACCCGAGATCAATAAAGGGGGTTCGAGGGAGAATGTTGAGTTTACGGCCAAGGTTGAGGCCATTATGCAAAGGCATCACGAGGCCTTTTTAGAGGATGTTAAGAAGATGTTTTTGGATTCGATTGACGAACAAGTAGTCAATCTAGTCAAGGAACAAGTTAAGATTGTGAAAGGACCAGTCCTAATCCACCTGGACGAAGACATCAACATTTGGTCCCATTGCGATGATCGGCTCCAAGTAATGTCCTTATATTGAGCAAATGCACAGCGAAAGACTTAATTCGTACCTGAGAATAAACATGCTTTAAAGTGTCAACCAAAAGGTTGGTGAGTTCATAGGTTTATCATAACAATCATTTCAATATGTTAATAGACCACAAGATTTCATAATCATAAACATAATACACTCGCAAGTGTATGTAAAGCATTCTAAGTGGTTGAGCACTTGGTAACCATACTTAACATTTAATCAACGTCGCATATTCCCTTTATTATGAAATCTCACTACACCGTACCAAGTGTAGTCACCAAAACGAAGTACTGTGCAACCGTTGAATACTGGTCGTCCAGTCCGGTTGGGGTTGTCAGGCCCGATAGATCTATCAACAGGATCCGCGTTTACAATACCCATGTAAATAGTAGTTACCAAGCTACAGGGAAATATGCCAGTGGTACAACTCAACGTAGAATATATTTTAAGTACTTGTGTCTATTTCGTAAACATTTATAAAAGCAGCGCATGTATTCTCAGCCCAAAAACATATATTACAAAAGCAATTAAAAAGGGAGCAAATGAAACTCACTTTTGCCTTGAAGGTATTTAATTCGACTTGGTCTACTATAGATATCACGAACCTAACCATAATATATCAAATGACGTGTTGCGTACATAAAGTACCGTGTTGTCAAATGACGTGTTGCGTACAATCATGAGGTCTTATGATTAATCTTCTCGTGTTGTTTACGGGTGGTCCTGAAATATATAAAATCAAATCATAAGTAATTATATATAAAATATCATATTAATTAGAAAAGATATGATTAATTTACTTTTTCTCCAAATATTTTCGTAGCTAAACTAGCTTCGGATACCTAATCTTGTTTTAGTCGTAGTTTCTTCATTACAACTCCGTTTTTGTTGGTTCAACTTGCCACTTCCTTGGATCGAGTCAAATTTTAAGAATATGAACTGAAAATACCTTAGTTTGTATTCCAAATCACAGGTTATAGGTCAAACTTTGGTGAAACTTATGAAAGTGATCATTTTCCATCATAAAAATAACATTTAATGATCATTTTTCTAAAAATACTTACACTTTGAGTTAAACCATGAAATTTTTATGTGTTAACATATTCGTAAGAAATATCATTTTCCAGAACATGAACTTCCAATTCAAAGTTCAAGATGGTTTTTAATTATCTAACCCAAAATGCCCCCGGTTGCACACCGACGACGTAGATTCAGTTTTTAAGATGTTCTTTGTAAAACCAAGTTATATCTTGTTAGGTTAGCATATCATTATGATATATTACAGGTCTTGAAGTGTTTTAAAAGTCAAGTTAGAAGGATCTATTTAGTTTGCGAACTAGTTTGAAATTATTCAAACTATGTTCTTGTTGTTAAAATTTTATACCACAAAATAAGATAGCTATATGAATATGAATTGAATAAGATTATGAACAAGGTTACTACCTAAAGTTACTTGGACAAAGTTACTGCAAAATATAAGAAATAATTTTGGAATCAAAGAGTGGTGGAGTTAGATCAAAAGGTTGGAAGTAAACTTCTTCAAATGGGTGGTTATTTTGATATGTTCTTGAAAGAGTTTTCTTATGTTGTTTAAGGCTTATAATTGAAGCTAAATGATGGGGAAAATGCTTGGAGATGATCAAGTATGAAGTTAGGAGTATTTTGAGAGAGAAATGAGGGTGTAGGTATGAGAAAATGGAGTGAAGAAATGGTGTTCATTTATAAAAACGTTTTTAGTTTATAAAGAAAGAAAAGGATTCCTAATTTTGTTTTCTTACTAATAATTCATACTACTTGACAAATTCTAGTTACCTCATATCTAGGGCAGTAATAATGTTGATTAGGATGTTGATTTGATGTGTATATGCCAATAGTAAATACGTATAGAAGCTGGGTATGATACGGGTACATATACCCTAGATATACGTATAGAAATCTTGAGGAAACGGAACGAGAATTCAAATATAGCTATCTTTTGTGAATATACTTATATTGTTTTATGTATTTAAGTCCTTAAAAAGTGATTAAATACATTATATATACGATACATTTATAAGCATTATAGATTATAAGTATATATATCAAAGAATGTTACGTATAGTTATCGTTTTGAAAACTTAAGTTAGTAGTTTCAAAATATACTTATAACTCATTGTCATTAGTACACAATGAGATATTAAACCATCCTTAGATCATGTTAAATATATATAAATACATATATATACACAAACATATAATTATCGTATGTTATATAGTTCGTGATATCATCGGTCATATTGGACGGTCAAACATTGTGTAAAACTCTTTTAAAAAACACAAGTCTCAACAATTTAGATTGCTTATCATGTTGGTACGATTTAATTTATGTAAATATTAATCTCATAAGTATAATTTGGTCAGAAAATTCCGGGTCATTACAGTACCTACCCGTTAAAGAAATTTCGTCCCCGAAATTTGATAGAGGTTGTTATGGATAACAATAAGAAGGTTTTCATGACAAATATAAGGTGATAATGGAGTTTTATCATCATTGAGTAATGTAGATAAAACGATTCGATTATGCGAAGAATATAAATGAGACTATCGTAAAAGAGTGAGATGAGTAAAATATATTCGTCTTAACCGATGACGTAGTTATGATTGATTTATGGGATTTAAGCGATTTAAAGAGAATCTTACGTAATAAGATTTGGTTCTTTGGTGATTAAGGAAATCAGGATCTTCTTTGATTATATGCAATAATCTGTTTCGATTGCTCTGTCGGATATTTTACTATAAATTCACCCCTTCGTTTTCTTATTTTCCACGACTCACACCTTCTATTCTTTCTCCCTTGATTCTTACTTTAAAGCATTCATCAATATGCTCCATCCAGTCCTGATTCTTGATATACTCCTAACTTTTATATCTGTCATTCTTCTTTTTCATCTACCACCAGAAGAATCTATTTACTTCTACTATACTCTTGTGTTTATAGTGTTTCTAATTCTCCCGTGTCTCTATATTGCTATCTGCATCGATATACACGGTTTGTAATTTCGGGGTTATTATCGAAGTTTATATTCTTCATTATTTTTCGGAGCTTCATGCTTTCGTTTTCTCTTCCCAACTTCGAGTCAAGCGAGTAATGGTCCGGAATTCGTAGATATGAAATTCAGAATGAACATAGCTAATGCTCTAAGAAGAAAATGGTAATAGAACGATTTTCATTTGTTAAATTACCAGAATACCCTGGAGAAGACCGAGTCATCCAGAAAAATATTCTCTTGATATGTTTAGAGATTAGATAGAATGTAAGAGTCGTGTAAATGGCACATGATGACGGTACTGTGAATCATCATGCTTCATTAGAAACTCAGCATGACTTACTGTAATATAATGACGTTGATCAAGTGTCATTATATTATACTAATCCATGCTTCAGTTCCCAACACTACTTCAAAACATTCATATTTTAAACTTGAAGGTTTCAGAATTTAGAAACTAACACAGTTTCCTTTATGTTGCAGATATTACGGGGAGATAAATGATCTCAGATAAGAATAGTTGTGAAAATATCGCCAGAAATATGGAGGATATTTATAATAGAACATACGAGAATATCTTGGAATTTCTAATATCAATGGATGATGAAGAAGATTTGTCTGTGAAGGTTTAGAATGAGAAATAAGATGTTTGCTAACGATTTCAACAGGCACAGAATCATTTGGATTCTTTGAAGGCAAACTTATTCTTTGTGATTTATCCACGGCTTTCTTCATAGTTTCACATAATCTGCTTTTCGGTACTAAATTTTCTATCGAGCGTTCCTAACACTCCTTTCTTTATCATCAAACTTTTGGCCATTAAGATCATCTACAACATGCTGCTTCATCAGAATTTTCAAAGTTAACTGATCTGGGTCATCGGTTATCAAACCGAGGTAGTTTCAGGAGAATTGTGTTTTTAGAATGATGAATCACTGATGGTAATATTGTGGAATAAAAAAGGTTCCCCAGTAACAATAAAGAGTACGCATATGTAGTGACCCGAACTTTTCCATGTTTATATAAATTAATTGAGATTGATATTTACATGATTAAATGTTTCCAACATGTTAAGCAATCAAACTTGTTAAGACTTGATTAATTGAAATATGTTTCATATAGACAATTGACCACCCAAGTTGACCGGTGATTCACGAACGTTAAAATTTGTAAAAACTATATGATGACATATATATGGATATATATATAGTTAAAATGATATTATGATAAGTAAACATATTATTAAGTATATTAACAATGAACTACATATGTAAAAACAAGACTACTAACTTAATGATTTTTAAACGAGACATATATGTAACGATTATCGTTGTAAAGACATTTAATGTATATATATCATATTAAGAGATATTTATACATGATAACATCATGATAATATAATAATTTAAAATCTCATTTGATATTATAAACATTGGGTTAACAACATTTAACAAGATCGTTAACCTAAAGGTTTCAAAACAACACTTACATGTAACGACTAACGATGACTTAACGACTCAGTTAAAATGTATATACATGTAGTGTTTTAATATGTATTTATACACTTTTGAAAGACTTCAAGACACTTATCAAAATACTTCTACTTAACAAAAATGCTTACAATTACATCCTCGTTCAGTTTCATCAACAATTCTACTCGTATGCACCCGTATTCGTACTCGTACAATACACAGCTTTTAGATGTATGTACTATTGGTATATACACTCCAATGATCAGCTCTTAGCAGCCCATGTGAGTCACCTAACACATGTGGGAACCATCATTTGGCAACTAGCATGAAATATCTCATAAAATTACAAAAATATGAGTAATCATTCATGACTTATTTACATGAAAACAAAATTACATATCCTTTATATCTAATCCATACACCAACGACCAAAAACACCTACAAACACTTTCATTCTTCAATTTTCTTCATCTAATTGATCTCTCTCAAGTTCTATCTTCAAGTTCTAAGTGTTCTTCATAAATTCTACAAGTTCTAGTTACATAAAATCAAGAATACTTTCAAGTTTGCTAGCTCACTTCCAATCTTGTAAGGTGATCATCCAACCTCAAGAAATCTTTGTTTCTTACAGTAGGTTATCATTCTAATACAAGGTAATAATCATATTCAAACTTTGGTTCAATTTCTATTACTATAACAATCTTATTTCAAGTGATGATCTTACTTGAACTTGTTTTCGTGTCATGATTCTGCTTCAAGAACTTCGAGCCATGCAAGGATCCGTTGAAGCTAGATCCATTTTTATATTTTCTAGTAGGTTTATCCAAGGAACTTAAGGTAGTAATGATGTTCATAACATCATTCGATTCATACATATAAAGCTATCTTATTCGAAGGTTTAAACTTGTAATCACTAGAACATAGTTTAGTTAATTCTAAACTTGTTCGCAAACAAAAGTTAAACCTTCTAACTTGTAATGACCCGGAAATTTTCGACCAAATTTGAACCTTAACCTTTATATGTATCCGACATGATAAGCAAAATCTGTAATGTTGAGTCTAGAAAGTTTGAAATCTATATTCGGCTAAGCAGTTACCCTTTGACCAAACCTGACGATTCACGAACCATTGCTTGTAAATATATGTGGATACATATATATATATGCTGTTATATACAAATATATTTATTAGGAAATTAGTATTATTATTTATTATTATTATTATTATTATTATATTTATTTAACATTAAAAATATAAGTAAATACAGATATATATAGATATAGATATATGATTATAGGAATAAGACATTTATATTAATATACCCAGCTAAATTGTTTACTAATGGAGTTTGTATCAATCGCCATCTTTCTGTTTAATTTTTGACTATTTGATTGAAAGATATCTAAATCAAATCACAAGAGTATCCAAGAATTTCCTAGACTTTATTTATTTTGTCTCTATTGTCTGTTTTATTTCCCCTTCGTGATTCCCTCTGTCGACAACCCTGGTTATAAAGCAATCATATATTATGTGTATATATTATACATACACAATATACATTCACATTCACATACATCTCTATTTTGATAAACTTCAAGGCACCACCACTTGCCACCCCACGGCAACCATACATCACTACCGAGACTTTATCCTCGCCATCTCTACTCTACACAACCGCCGCCTACTACCACTCTATAACCACCACAATCGAACATACGAGAAGCACTTCTAACAATCACTCGCTCGAACTCTGTTGTTGTTATGCTTTTATTTCAATCGTAAACCACACCATCAAAACCATCTTCAAACACCCATTTAACCACCACCCAACCATAGATCATTTTTCGTTTCATTTAACCGAGAACCACGATTACAAACCCACCACCTTCATTATTCAAACCACCACTTACAATCACCCATGTAAACCATCAACCATGAACATCTTCCATCCACCACCTGGTGCTTCCATCATCGGAACCCGTCTTGATACTGTGTTACTTTCTTTTTCGTGAACCCATCACAACATCCTACCTTCGCTACTTAAAACCATCATCAAGTCGTCGTTTCTGCTGCTATCTTTATGCTTCTGTTACAATCGGATACAACTCATGACAGCCCACAAGAAAACTCTGTACAACTATCACCTTTCATCACCTAAATCGCTAAACTACCTTCTTTCTTTTCTTTTTCTGTTCGATATCAGCCAACCGGCTGCTATGTTTGTACCTTCTGTTTTGCTGCAGCTAGCCACCAGGAGCAGGCATATTCGTTTTGTTTACTAAAGGGATAACCGATTGATAATGATGCGTTTAAAATAAACAATGTTTATGGTTGTGGTGTGTGAAGTCGATGAATTGAGTATTACATGTACACAGTTTAAAAGTTCCAAATTGAATGTGATAAGGTTCTTTATAAAATACTTTATAAAAGTCAAGACATGTGGTGATTGTAGGACAATATTGGCCGACATATTGGAACATGCAATTTTTTTTATGAGATCAATAATAGTGGTGACTTTTATAAACAAAAATGGTAATGGTGTGACCCTACAATTAAGATAGAGATAGTGATGAATGTGTTGATGGCCATGATATAAAAATAAAAACGAATGGTGATGATATGATCATAATGAATCATGTATAATGACCAATATAAGGTTCATGATGAGCCTTTGGTCGATTAAGTTTGTGGAAGAATAAGAATACTGCATAAATGGGTTATATAGATTAATTCGTGAATAAAATCAAACAGCATCGGATAGAGGAATGGTTTAGTGGTTAGGCGTGTTGGGTTAGCAAGAGGTCTTGGGTTCGAGCCCCATCTTGGGCATATTCTTTTTAGAAAACTTATAAGGTAGTTTCCATTTATTTTTATTATTATTATTACTATTATTATTATTATTATTATCATTATTATTATTATTAGTATTATTATTATTATTATCATTATTAACATTATTAACAATGTTAGTATTATTTTTATCATTATATTATTAAGTGTAAGTTATTACTTCTATTAAAAACTACTATTTTTATTAAAATTAACATTAGTGTTAAAGTTGTATCTTTATTAAAAGTATCATTATTAAAAATTAACATTATTATTATTATCAACATTATTACTATCATTATTATTATTGTCAATATCCGTATTATTACAAATAGATATGTTAATAAAAATACATTACAATAATATTTATATATTACTATATTTTAAAATAATATTACTTAAACTATATATAAAATATATATCAATTAAATATATTAAAATAACGTATAATATAACAAGTATATTGTTAATAAAAATATATATAACTTATTCGATTATTATTATATGTTATAATATTATTTGATATATATACTTGATATAGGTTCGTGAATCCGAGGCCAACCATGTACTAGTTCAATGATGTTATATGTATTTTTACTACAAAATACATTAGGTGAGTATATAGCCCCTTTTAAACTCTAAATATTTTTGGGCGGAGAATACATGCGCTACTTTTATAAATGATTTACGATATGGACACAAGTGATCAAAAATAAATTCTACGTTGAGTTGTACCATGGCATATCTCTTTATACTTGGTAGCTAATATTTACGTGAGGAGCGTAAACGCAAATCCTGTTGATAGATCTATCGGGCCTGACAACCCCAACCGGGCTGGACGACCAGTTTTAAATGGTTGCACCGTACTTCGTTTCGTTACTACACTTGGTACGGTGTAGGGTTTATTTAAGAATATGCTGCTGTGATTTAAATGTTAAGTATGGTTACCAAGTGCTCAACGACTTTTCCTACACGAGGAGTGTATTTTGTATAAACATGAAATCTTGTGGTCCATAGTTATAACGCTGCTAGCATTAAACCTATATATCTCACCAACTTTATGTTGACATTTTAAAGCATGTTATTCTCAGGTACGAAATAAGTCTTCTGCTGTGCATTAGCTCATGTTAAGGATATTACTTGGAATCGATCATCGCAATGGAACCAAATGTTGAAGACTTCGTCCGGGAGGATAAGGTCGAGGTCCTCACATAACTTGACTTTTAAAATCAAATAAACACATGTTCTATATCTATATGATATGCTAACTTAATGATTTAAAACCTGGAAACACGAAAAACACCGTAAAACCGGATTTACGCCGTCGTAGTAACACCGCGGGCTGTTTTGGGTTAGTTAATTAAAAACTATGATAAACTTTGATTTAAAAGTTGTTATTCTGAGAAAATGATTTTTATTATGAACATGAAACTATATCCAAAAATTATGATTAAACTCAAAGTGGAAGTATGTTTTCTAAAATGGTCATCTAGACGTCGTTCTTTCGACTGAAATGACTACCTTTACAAAAATGACTTGTAACTTATTTTTCCGACTATAAACCTATACTTTTTCTGTTTAGATTCATAAAATAGAGTTCAATATGAAACCATAGCAATTTGATTCACTCAAAACGGATTTAAAATGAAGAAGTTATGGGTAAAACAAGATTGGATAATTTTTCTCATTTTAGCTACGTTAAAATTGGTAACAAATCTATTCCAACCATAACTTAATCAACTTGTATTGTATATTATGTAATCTTGAGATACCATAGACACGTATACAATGTTTCGACCTATCATGTCTGAAGGTTCTTCGTATGCCCAAGAGACATATTAAATTAATGTGGCCAATGTGTTATGATCCAAGTCGGGTCATACCCAATAACAAGCTTACCGACACCTTATTCGTATTTGATCTTAGCGACTGGATCGTTGATTAAATACGCGACACTTGGATTTTAAGAAAATTGGTTTTCTAAAATCATATTACTTGATGTGTATATAAATTATGGAATAATTTATATAATTAAAACTTAATTATTTATAAGTTAAATAATTAATAATGTTATATTACATTTTATAAAAAATGGGTTTTATATAAAATGTACATGGAAGTTTATAAAAGGGTTTTATAAAAACTAATTCTTTTATAAATCATTTCATTTATAAAACTAATTATGGAAGTGGCATTGGAGTCTTAACAAGCATGCAATTGACTAGCATTTTGTGTGGTCACTTCCATAGATTCCATGTGCATATGTACCAAGACCTCTTGGAGACACAAACACATGAAAACACATCAAAAATCTGCACAAAACACTCTCAAAAACCCTGCTGAATTCGTGGCCTTTTGGGAGGAAGAAAGGGTTCTTCATTTGGTTTTTGCAAGCTCTATTCAAGTGTAATTAAATCCTAACCAAAGGCTAGGTGTTGGTGCAAAAGCTTGGGGTATTTCTCCTTGAGGTTTCATCATTTTGAAGCTCCATTCTTCATCATCATCATCATCATCATCTTTTGAATCAACCCTCAACTAGCTTGAGGAGGTATGAACTCTAAACCCACTCTTAGTTTGTAAGTATGTTTCACAACTTGATCCTATTTGGGATTTAACTTTAAATGGTTAAAGATTTACAAGTCTAAAATTGGTAATTAACATGCTTCCGCTTTCTTAAGTCTTAAAATGGTTTAAGTATATTATAAACTTGTTAAATCCCAACAATGGTATCTTGAGCCGAAGTTGTTGAAATATGCTTCGAGATGGTTATTAAACCCACTATAATTTTGCATTCTATGAACATGCATGAAGTAGAATGTAAAATTTTCGGTTTTGGGTGGTTTGTCATTTTGGCCAAAATCACTTGTGATTCTACATTCTGTACTACCAATCACTTGTGATTCTGTGTTGCCGATCACTTGTGATTCTGTACTACCAATCACTTGTGATTCTGTGTTGCCGATCACTTGTGATTCTGTATTGCCAATCACTTGTGATTCTGTGTTGCAGATCACTTGTGATTCTGTGTTTCCAATCACTTGTGATTCTGTATTGCCTATCTCTTATGTTGATGATGTTCACAATCTAAGCCTTGACCTTGTGTTTGGTTGCATGCATGGTTGATTGATATTTATTCAATTGGTTTGTAATAATATTTATTCATTTGGCATGTAATAATTCATTTGGTTATGTAATTTATTTTATATTTGGTATGTAAAATAGATTAGGTTGTAATTTCATTTTTTAGACAAAATGTATTAGGATATATTTTGTAAAATGATGAAGAATGATGAAGACTTGAAGAACACATGAAGAAGCATTTAGATGCAAGGTTAAGTGGGAGATTTGAAATCTCCTACTTTGTGTAATTACCCCTTTCCCGGTGGCATTTTGTTTTCGGCTAAACAAAATGCTTACCAAAAGGCTTGATTGTGAACATGTTGTTTTGCATGCTTGGTTGTTTTGTATGATTATGTGGATTGTATGTTTGTATGCTACAAGTTAATCACACAAGTCGACAACTAGAAAATGGCAATTTAATTGGTTAAATTATAACATTATTAACGACATGCAAAACGTCAATTTAAATGGTTAAATTAAAAATGGCTAAAAGGACATTAATAATCGGTTATTAAGAACATGATAAGGATCATATATATAAAATGGTTTATATCAAGTAATTGGCTAAAATTACAAGACTTGAAAATGGATTTCAAATGAACCATACACTAAATGCATGTTGGTGTATGGCATAAATGTTTTCTTAAACTAGAATTAACGAAAACTTAAAATCCCTTAATCGACAAGGTAAACAAGTTTAACGCCATCCTTTTGTGGGACACTTAAACATAGTAGGGAACTCATAAATGGGATAACGGTCACCTAACCGTTATGAGCTAACTAATATGGTTAAGGTAAAATTCGCATGCTTGTGGGATAAAGGTCACCTAACCACTTGTATGTTAATTTTACATGTTTACACAATTAGGATGACTTGATTTGGGAATCATGAACTTAGGGTCACCGAAGCATGAGGAACAAATAGGCGTTGATGGGATAAATATGACATGTAAAAGGATTGCATGATCCCATAATTTAGAAGTTGCAAAAGGATTGCAATTGTCATATAATGACTACCTAGCTAAATCAAATGACGGGATAAAGGTCACCTAACCGAAATTTGGTTTACCGTTGGATTCTAAAATTTAATATATATATATATCAATTGGATTTAAAGGGTATTGATTGTTAAATTTAAAATCGATACTTAAATGAACTTTGTTAAATTTTGTAGATGGCCGCCAATAACAACAACATGCAAAACGCACCTATTAACTTGAACAACCTATCATTAAGGTCTCTCCTCGAGAAAGACAAACTCAACCATACGAACTTTATGGATTGGTTCCGCAATCTTAGGATTGTCCTCAAACTTGAGGATAAGGCGTATGTGTTGGAAGACCCCATTCCCGATCAACCCGATGAGGATGATACGGAAGGCATGGCTTATTGGGATAAGTATTGCGCCGATTCGGTGCAAGTTGCTTGCCTAATGCTTGGGACTATGATACCCGAACTCCAAAAGGATTTCGAGCATCACACTGCATACGACATGATCACGCAATTGAAGGAGATGTTCCTTCAACAAGCTCGTGTCGAGCGCTTTGAAACGGTCCGAGCGCTTCATGCATGTCGTATGGACGACTCCCAATCCGTTTCATCTTATGTCCTTAAGATGAAAAGCCTCATTGATCGCGCAAACCGTCTTAATCTAAACATATCTAATGAGCTTGCCACGGATCTTATCCTAAACTCCTTGTCAAAGAGGTTTGACCAATTTGTAATTAATTACAATATGAATGGGATGGATAAGACCATTGGCGAACTTCATGGCATGCTTAGAACGGCGGAAACTAGCATGGGTAAGAGGGCTTTACCCGTGCTAATGGTCAATGATGGTGGGTCCAAAGGTAATATCACCTCTAAGCCAAAGGCGGCTAAGAGGAAAGGACCCGCCCATCAAGGGAAGGGAAAGGGGAGGATGGTTATCCCAACCAAAAACAAGAACAAGAAGCAAAAGGTTGCCGGACAAGCAAACCCCAAGGAAGACCCGTGCTTCGGTTGCGGTGAAATGGGTCACTGGAAACGAAACTGCCCGGTCTACCTTAAGGAGTTGAAGGAAAAGAGGGATGCGGGGCAAACCTCAGGTAATATATATATGGTATATATAGAGCTTAGTATTACTTCTTCTAATACATGGGTATTAGACACTGGATGTGGAACTCACATTTGCAATTCTTTGCAGGGCTTCAAAAGAAGTAGCAAGCAAGCGGGAACATCAAGTCTCTTTATGGGTAATGGAGCCAAAGTGCAAGTGAAGGCTCAAGGAGACTTTGTATTAAAGCTTCCAAGTGGTTTGGAACTTATTTTGAACAATGTTTTGTATGCACCGGATTTATGTCGAAACATTATTTCAGTTTCCCGTTTAAAACAATGTGGTTTTTATCTTAATTTTGTTAATGATGATATCCACGTTTATTTAGATAATGTATTCTATTTTAAGGCTTCGCTTTCAAATGGAATTTATGAATTGGTTCATGATGACACATCATCTAGTAGCTCAATATACCATACTAGCACCAAGAAACTCAAAAGGGATTTGAGTGATTCCTACTTATGGCATTGTCGCCTTGGTCACATAAACAAGAACCGAATGCATACACTTCAAAAGAATGGACTTTTGAAATCAAATGAACTAGACTCGTTTGATGTATGTGAGTCTTGTTTACAAGGCAAAATGACTAAATCACCTTTCAAAGGGACCTATGAAAGGGCTAAGGACTTATTGGGATTAATACATTCGAATGTATGTGGACCCTTTAAGCCCATAACTAGGAATGGTGAAAGATACTTCGTTTCTTTCATTGATGACTTCAGCCGCTTCGGATATGTCTACTTGTTAAAACATAAGGACGAAACTTTTGAAGCATTCAAAGAGTATCAAAATGAAGTACAAAATCAACTCAATAAGACAATCAAGGTACTTCGTACCGATAGAGGAGGTGAATACCTAAGCGATGCTTTCCAAGATCATCTTAGAAGTTGTGGGATTATCTCACAACTCACTCCTCCTGGAACACCCCAACTGAATGGAGTTTCCGAAAGGAGGAACCGAACCCTAATGGATATGGTTCGATCTATGATGGCTAGAAGCTCGTTACCTCTATCATTTTGGGGTTATTGTCTATGCTCCGCGACTCGTATTTTAAATATGGCCCCAACCAAGAAAGTGGAACGAACACCTCATGAGATGTGGTTTGGAAAACCTCCATCTCTATCATACTTAAAGGTATGGGGATGTGAAGCTTACCCTAAGCGTTATGTCCCTAATAAGTTGAATGCTCGATCCACGAAGTGTATCTTCATAGGATATCCCAAGGATGATATGGGATATTATTTCTATGATCCATCCGAGTAGAATGTATTTGTTGCTCGGAAGGCGGAATTCCTTGAAACTAAGTTCCTAATGGAAGGAAATAGTGAAAGGAAGATAGATCTTGAGGAGGTTCAAGATCAAGTAGATGATACACAATTGGTTGACACTAGCACTCAACATGAAAATGTTGAGAGTGATCAAATGGATGATCAAAATACACAAGACGTTCGCAGATCTGGTAGGATTAGTAATCCTCCTGAGAGATATGGGTTTCTCATGGATGGTTGCTATATGGTTGATTTGGATGAACCAATAAACTACCAAGATGCTTTATCAAGGATTGATAAAGATAAATGGCAGGAAGCCATGAACGCTGAGATGCAATCCATGTATGACAACCAAGTTTGGGAACTTGTTACACAACCTGCTGGCTCAAGGCTAGTTGATTGTAAATGGCTTTTCAAAATGAAAACCGACATACATGGAAACTTGGATACATATAAAGCTAGACTTGTAGCAAAAGGTTTCACTCAAACTCAAGGGGTTGACTATGATGAAACCTTTTCGCCTGTGGCAATGCTAAAGTCTATTAGGATATTACTTGCCATTGCTGCTCATTATGATTATGAAATATGGCAAATGGATGTCAAGTCCGCTTTCCTAAATGGATATCTTGTGGAAGATGTCTATATGGTTCAGCCTGAAGGTTTTGTTGATCCGAAATATCCTAAAAAGGTATGCAAGTTAAAGAAGTCAATCTACGGATTGAAACAAGCATCTAGAATGTGGAATCATCGTTTTAATGAGGAAGCCGTGAAATTTGGCTTCATTAAAAATGGTGATGAAGCTTGCGTATATAAGAAAGCTAGTGGGAGCACTATCATGTTCCTTGTACTATATGTGGATGATATATTGTTATTTGGAAATGATATTCCGGCAATACAAAGAGTTAAAACTTGGCTAAGTAAATGCTTCTCCATTAAGGATCTTGGAGAAGCACAATACGTTTTGGGGATTGGGATCTACAGGGATAGATCCAAGAAACTGATAGGTTTGAATCAAAGTGCATACATTGAAAAGATCTTGAAAAGGTTCAAGATGGAGAACTCTAAGAAAGGTTTGGTACCTATTCAAAGAGGAACACTCCTTAGTTCATCTCAGTGCCCCACCACGAAAGATGAACAAGAGAGAATGAAGAAAGTCCCATATGCGTCCGCCATTGGGTCAATCATGTATGCAATGATATGTACTAGACCGGATGTGTCATGCGCTCTTAGCCTGACAAGCAGATACCAGAATAACCCAGGAAACAGTCATTGGATTGCTGTTAAAAGTATATTGAAATACCTTAGGAGGACTAAGGATATGTTTCTAATATATGGGTCTGGTGAGGAGGAACTCGCTGTAAAAGGTTACGTGGACGCGAGTTTCTAAACTGATCGAGATGATTCTCGATCACAATCTGGTTATGTCTTCACGTTAAATGGAGGTGCAGTCTCTTGGAAGAGTTTAAAACAGGATGTTGTTGCTTTATCCACTACAGAGTCGGAGTACATCGCTGCATCATTGGCAGCTCAGGAAGCTGCATGGATGAAGAAATTCATCGACGACTTAGGAGTAGTCCCTTTCATTCAGGACCCTCTTGAGATCTTTTGTGACAACGAGGGCGCGATTGCTCAAATCAAGGAACCTCGTGCTCACCAAAAGACCCGTCACATTGAGCGGAGATTCAACTACATAAGGGATGAAGTTGAAAAGGGAAAGATATGTATTCGTAAAGTTCACACAGATCTTAATATAGCGGATCCTCTCATGAAGCTCTTACATGGAGCAAAACATACTGGACATGTTTGTGCATTAGGGCTTCGATATTCTAGTGATTGGTCATGATCTGTTTAAGTATTGTAACGGAACGAAATTGTTCAAACTCATTAATATAATTATGGTATTAATTTATTTTGAGTCATGTTCCTATTTTGCATATTTTATCCATGAATAAGTAATTATTCTAAAATTCCGTAGTCGATCACATTCGTGGGAACAAATGTGAGGTTTAGACTATTATGAACTTGGATTGGTATACATTCACGGGATGAATGTGGGGCAAGGTTGCAACCAAGGTTCATAGATATTTGTGGGACACAAATATTGGAAGACCCGCTCTCAAGACTTACCAAATAGAACCTTTGGTTGATCACTTGTAATCTTGAGTAAAGGCGAATATCATTGTATCCTCTGACCTGAGATACATATTGGGTTCGGATATTTACCAAGTATTGTGCCTTGATTCTTTCCTTCGCTATTCTGAAATATGGTAGCTCACAAGGAAGAGCTCAGGTATAATGCAAGGTACATATTTAGGACGTATGTAGTCAAGATGGAATTTGTCCCTCTTATTCGTTGAGAGTCAGATGTCTAAGGCCTGATAAAGTTAAATCTAAAAGAGAGTGATCACTCTGTATCTCTTGGATTTAACATGACATCTAGGACGAAAGGAAATAATGAAAGATTCACGTATTCATATTCGAGGTGGGAACTCGAAAGGGATGATGTTATTGAATGGCACAAAGTCATAGCATATTGGGGTGATGGACGGTCGTTAGGTGGTATCCATCACTTGCATTAATTTCTTATGTTTCTCGTGCAAGTGGGAGATTGAAGGTTCTTCGTATGCCCAAGAGACATATTAAATTAATGTGGCCAATGTGTTATGATCCAAGTCGGGTCATACCCAATAACAAGCTTACCGACACCTTATTCGTATTTGATCTTAGCGACTGGATCGTTGATTAAATACGCGACACTTGGATTTTAAGAAAATTGGTTTTCTAAAATCATATTACTTGATGTGTATATAAATTATGGAATAATTTATATAATTAAAACTTAATTATTTATAAGTTAAATAATTAATAATGTTATATTACATTTTATAAAAAATGGGTTTTATATAAAATGTACATGGAAGTTTATAAAAGGGTTTTATAAAAACTAATTCTTTTATATATCATTTCATTTATAAAACTAATTATGGAAGTGGCATTGGAGTCTTAACAAGCATGCACTTGACTAGCATTTTGTGTGGTCACTTCCATAGATTCCATGTGCATATGTACCAAGACCTCTTGGAGACACAAACACATGAAAACACATCAAAAATCTGCACAAAACACTCTCAAAAACCCTGCTGAATTCGTGGCGTTTTGGGAGGAAGAAAGGGTTCTTCATTTGGTTTTTGCAAGCTCTATTCAAGTGTAATTAAATCCTAACCAAAGGCTAGGTGTTGGTGCAAAAGCTTGGGGTATTTCTCCTTGAGGTTTCATCATTTTGAAGCTCCATTCTTCATCATCATCATCATCATCTTTTGAATCAACCCTCAACTAGCTTGAGGAGGTATGAACTCTAAACCCACTCTTAGTTTGTAAGTATGTTTCACAACTTGATCCTATTTGGGATTTAACTTTAAATGGTTAAAGATTTACAAGTCTAAAATTGGTAATTAACAAGCTTCCGCTTTCTTAATTCTTAAAATGGTTTAAGTCTATTATAAACTTGTTAAATCCCAACAATGTCGACACATCTATATATATTTTGGAACAACCATAGACACTCTATATGTGAATGTTGGAGTTAGCTATACAGGTTTGAGGTTGATTCCAAAATATATATAGTTTGAGTTGTGATCAATACTGAGATACGTATACACTGGGTCGTGGATTGATTCAAGATAATATTTATCAATTTATTTCTGTACATCTAACTGTGGTCAACTAGTTGTAGGTTACTAACGAGGACAGCTGACCTAATAAACTTAAAACATCAAAATATATTAAAAGTGTTGTAAATATATTTTGAACATACTTTGATATATATGTATATATTGTTATAGGTTCGTGAATCAACCAGTGGCCAAGTCTTACTTCCCGACGAAGTAAAAATCTGTGAAAGTGAGTTATAGTCCCACTTTTAAAATCTAATATTTTTGGGATGAGAATACATGCAGGTTTTATAAATGATTTACAAAATAGACACAAGTACGTGAAACTACATTCTATGGTTGAATTATCGAAATCGAATATGCCCCTTTTTATTAAGTCTGGTAATCTAAGAATTAGGGAACAGACACCCTAATTGACGCGAATCCTAAAGATAGATCTATTGGGCCTAACAAACCCCATCCAAAGTACCGGATGCTTTAGTACTTCGAAATTTATATCATATCCGAAGGGTGTCCCGGAATGATGGGGATATTCTTATATATGCATCTTGTTAATGTCGGTTACCAGGTGTTCACCATATGAATGATTTTTATCTCTATGTATGGAATGTGTATTGAAATATGAAATCTTGTGGTCTATTGTTACGATTTGATATATATAGGTTAAACCTATAACTCACCAACATTTTTGTTGACGTTTAAAGCATGTTTATTCTCAGGTGAATACTAAGAGCTTCCACTGTTGCATACTAAAATAAGGACAAGATTTGGAGTCCATGTTTGTATGATATTGTGTAAAAACTGCATTCAAGAAACTTATTTCGATGTAACATATTTGTATTGTAAACCATTATGTAATGGTCGTGTGCAAACAGGATATTTTAGATTATCATTATTTGATAATCTACATAAAGCTTTTTAAACCTTTATTTATGAAATAAAGGTTATGGTTTGTTTTAAAAATGAATGCAGTCTTTGAAAAACGTCTCATATAGAGGTCAAAACCTCGCAACGAAATCAATTAATACGGAACGTTTTTAATCAATAAGAACGGGACATTTCAGTTGGTATCCGAGCGTTGGTCTTAGAGAACCAGAATTTTGCATTAGTGTGTCTTATCTAGTTTGTTAGGATGCATTAGTGAGTCTGGACTTCGACCGTGTTTACTTGAAAAATGATTGCTTAACAAATTTTGTTGGAAACTATATATTTTTAACATGTGAATATTATGTGATATATTAATCTCTTAACGCGTTTGATATTATGTGATAGATGTCTACCTCTAGAACAAGTCCCATTGACTCACCTAATAATAATGAAGAGTCAAATGTAAATTGAAATGATTAGTGGACTGATTCACAAGTTCCCGAAGAGGAACCGGAAGAAGAGTCGGAACCGGAAGAAGAATCGGAACCGGAAGAAGAATCGGAACCGGATGAAGAAATAGAACCGGTGGGGGAAATAATAAAACGGTTAAGTAAAAGAAAATCCTCAACCAACCGACCAAGGTTAATTATGGTCAATGGTGTTTCCGCCAAGGAAGCAAAATATTGGGAGGATTACCAATTCTCCGATGAATCGGATTCCGACGAGAATTCCGATGATGTTATAGAAATTACCCCAACTGAATTTAAAAAGGGAAAAGAAAATAATAAGGGAAAGGGCATAAAAATAGAGAAATCTAATTCCAACCCCGATGAACTTTATATGTATCGTCAACCCCCGAACTCCTTAAGTTGTAACAATGACCCGAGAACCTCTAAACCACCAGGTTTTTCTAAACCAATGTGGATAACGACGGCTCGTATTAGGGGAACATCATATATCCCTAGAAACTTGGCAAAACGAACCAAAACCGAAGAAGAAGAAAGAAGCGAGTCGGAATAAGATAGTTGTATTCGTGTGGTGTAATATAAGTAATATAGTGTGCTTATGCTTTATGATATATGTAAAAATTGCTTGTATTAATAAGTATTTTTTTATGAATCTAACTCTTGTCTATTTTACAGTATAAAAACACAAAATGGATAGACAACCCAATATTTTAAGAGACCTACCCGGAGACATGATTGATGAAATCTTGTCTAGAGTCGGTCAGAATTCTTCGACACAACTATTTAAGGCGAGATCAGTTTGTAAGACAATCGAAGAACGTTCCAAGAATGCCTTGGTTTATAAAAGGCTTTCGTTCGAAAGATGGGGGATATCACATTGGGAAATCCATAAGTTACGATGTGTTTACTTTGACTCATATATTGCGGGGAACCCAAATGCTATTTTACGCAATGGGTTAAGAAATTATTTTGACTCAATATATCCGAATATTGGACTTCGTGATTTAGAAAAAGCGGCTAACATGCAACATAAAGAAGCATGTTATGCTTACGGATTAGTAATGTTCGCTTCTCACCAAAGTGAGAACAAGAACATCGGGCTACAACTATTAAACAAAACGTTCCCACAAGTGACGGAGTCGGTAATTGGGGTAAGAAATGAGGTTTTTAGATTGTTACGGGACTGTTGGACATTACGTAACCCTCGTCCCTTTGACGACGTTACAACACGCTGTCTTATCAACGGCCATAACGGTTATGTTCCACAAGACCAAGGATGGGAAGTAATCCTAGTAAAACCAGAATGCATGACTTGTTTCTAGACGTATGAATTACGTGTCTTTATTGCCTTTGCTGAACGACTTGTGTACTAGCTAGAATTATCTTCACAACCATCTTGTATCAAATTTATTGTGTGCTATATTTCATGCTATATGTAAAATAAGCGGTATTGTAAGTTTGTAAAATATTGTGTAAAAGTTTGAACGCAAAATATTATTATAATCAGTTTTTCATATAGAATTGTAGTAGTTGAATTGTATATTAGCTACTAAGTATGAACTTAACGGGTAGGTACTACCCGAATTTAAATTTATAAAACGCTAATATGAAGAAAAAGCTTTTATAAATGAGTTCATATTATGCTACGAAATACTATTAACTACTCATAATATTCTGTATCATTAACTTGTTCCATTTGACTATTTTGAAGGAAATGGCACCGACTACTCGACACACCGTGAATATGAATGAAGAGGAATTCCGTACTTTTCTAGCTTCAAACATAGCCGCAGTACAGGCTGCGCTACATACCAACAATAACCTTGGATCTAGTAGTACAGGAAATCGTGTAGGATGCACCTACAAAGAATTCACTGCCTGCAAACCTTTGGAATTTGATGGAACCGAAGGACCAATCGGATTGAAACGGTGGACCGAGAAGGTCGAATCGGTGTTTGCCATAAGTAAGTGTACTGAAGAGGACAAAGTGAAGTACGCTACGCATACCTTCACAGGTTCTGCGTTAACATGGTGGAATACCTATCTAGAGCAAGTGGGACAAGATGATGCCTACGCACTACCGTGGTCAGCATTCAAGCACTTGATGAACGAGAAGTACCGTCCCAGAACCGAGGTCAATAAGCTCAAGACAGAACTTAGAGGGTTACGAACCCAAGGATTTGATATTACCACGTACGAAAGACGATTCACAAAATTGTGCCTATTGTGTCCTGGAGCATTCGAAGATGAGGAAGAGAAGATCGACGCGTTTGTGAAAGGATTACCGGAAAGAATCCAAGAAGATATAAGTTCACACGAGCCCGCCTCCATACAACAGGCATGTAGAATGGCTCACAAACTAGTGAACCAGATTGAAGAAAGAATTAAAGAATAGACTGCTGAAGAGGCCAATGTGAAGCAAGTCAAAAGAAAGTGGGAGGAAAACGGTGATAAGAATCACCAATACAACAACAACAGCAATTACAACAATAATCGCAACAATTATCCCAACAATCGCAACATCAATCGCGACTACAACAAACGGCCCAACAACAACAACAATAACAACAACAACAACAGCAACTACAACAATCATCCCAACAACAATAATAACCGCAACAACAATAACAATCAGAAGCAGCTATGCCAAAGGTGTGAAAAGTATCACTCGGGGTTCTGCACCAAATTTTGCAACAAGTGTAAAAGAAATGGTCATAGCGCGGTGAAGTGTGAGGTCTACGGACCAGGGGTTAATAGAACGAAAGGAACAAATGGTGTCGGAACGAGTAATGGCGGAGCAAGTAGTGTCGGAGCAAGTTATGCCAATGTAGTTTGTTATAAATGTGGAAAACCGGGCCACATTATTAGAAATTGCCCGAACCAGGAGAACACGAATGGACAAGGCCGCGGAAGAGTTTTCAATATTAATGCGGCAGAGGCACAGGAAGACCCGAAGCTTGTTACGGGTACGTTTCTTATTGACAATAAATCTGCTTACGTTTTATTTGATTCGGGTGCGGAGAGAAGCTATATGAGTAGAGATTTTTGTGCTAAATTAAGTTGTCCATTGACGCCTTTGGATAGTAAATTTTTACTCGAATTAGCAAATGGTAAATTAATTTCAGCAGATAATATATGTCGGAATTGAGAAATTAAACTGGTTAGCGAAACATTTAAGATTGATTTGATACCAGTAGAGTTAGGGAGTTTTGATGTGATAATCAGTATGGACTGGTTGAAAGAAGTGAAAGCAGAGATCGTTTGTTACAAAAATGCAATTCGCATTATACGAGAAAAAGGAAAACCCTTAATGGTGTACGGAGAAAAGGGCAACACGAAGCTACATCTTATTAGTAATTTGAAGGCACAAAAACTAATAAGAAAAGGTTGCTATGCTGTTCTAGCACACGTCGAGAAAGTACAAACTGAAGAAAAGAGCATCAATGATGTTCCCATTGCAAAAGAATTTCCCGATGTATTTCCGAAAGAATTACCGGGATTACCCCCACATCGATCCGTTGAATTTCAAATAGATCTTGTACCAGGAGCTGCACCAATAGCTCGTGCTCCTTGCAGACTCGCACCCAGTGAGATGAAAGAACTGCAAAGCCAATTACAAGAACTTTTAGAGCGTGGTTTCATTCGACCAAGCACATCACCTTGGGGAGCTCCTGTTTTGTTTGTCAAGAAGAAAGATGGTACATTCAGGTGGTGTATCGACTACCGAGAGTTGAAAAAACTTACCATCAAGAACCGCTACCCACTACCGAGAATCGACGACTTATTTGATCAACTACAAGGCTCGTCTGTTTATTCAAAGATTGACTTACGTTCCGGGTATCATCAAATGCGGGTGAAAGAAGAT
The DNA here is from genome assembly GCF_046630445.1 of Rutidosis leptorrhynchoides. Classification (NCBI taxonomy): domain Eukaryota; kingdom Viridiplantae; phylum Streptophyta; class Magnoliopsida; order Asterales; family Asteraceae; genus Rutidosis; species Rutidosis leptorrhynchoides. Next base: position 208,445,888 of record NC_092333.1, read on the forward strand.
GATATTCCAAAGACTGCTTTCAGAACACGTTACGGTCATTACGAGTTTATGGTCATGCCGTTTGGTTTAACTAATACACCAGCTGTGTTCATGGACCTTATGAACCGAGTGTGTGGACCATACCTTGACAAGTTTGTCATTGTTTTCATTGATGACATTCTTATTTACTCAAAGAATGACCAAGAACACGGTGAACATTTGAGAAAGGTGTTAGAAGTATTGAGGAAGGAAGAATTGTACGCTACGTTTTCAAAGTGTGCATTTTGGTTGGAAGAAGTTTAATTCCTCGGTCACATAGTGAACAAAGAAGTTATTAAGGTGGATCCGGCAAAGATAGAAACTGTTGAAAAGTGGGAAACCCCGAAAACTCCGAAACACATACGCCAGTTTTTCGGACTAGCTGGTTACTACAGAAGGTTCATCCAAGACTTTTCCAGAATAGCAAAACCCTTGACTGCATTAACGCATAAAGGGAAGAAATTTGAATGGAATGATGAACAAGAGAAAGCGTTTCAGTTATTGAAGAAAAAGCTAACTACGGCACCTATATTGTCATTGCCTGAAGGGAATGATGATTTTGTGATTTATTGTGACGCATCAAAGCAAGGTCTCGGTTGTGTATTAATGCAACGAACGAAGGTGATTGCTTATGCGTCTAGACAATTGAAGATTCACGAATAAAATTATACGACGCATGATTTGGAATTAGGCGCGGTTGTTTTTGCATTAAAGACTTGGAGGCACTACTTATATGGGGTCAAAAGTATTATATATACCGACCACAAAAGTCTTCAACACAAATTTAATCAGAAACAACTGAATATGAGGCAGCGTAGGTGGATTGAATTGTTGAATGATTATGACTTTGAGATTCGTTACCACCCGGGGAAGGCAAATGTGGTAGCCGATGCCTTGAGCAGGAAGGACAGAGAACCCATTCGAGTAAAATCTATGAATATAATGATTCATAATAACCTTACTACTCAAATAAAGGAGGCGCAACAAGGAGTTTTAAAAGAGGAAAATTTAAAGGATGAAATACCCAAAGGATCGGAGAAGCATCTTAATATTCGGGAAGACGGAACCCGGTATTGGGCTGAAAGGATTTGGGTACTAAAATTTGGAGATATGAGAGAAATGGTACTTAGAGAAGCTCATAAAACCAGATACTCAATACATCCTGGAACGAGGAAGATGTACAAGGATCTCAAGAAACATTTTTGGTGGCCGGGTATGAAAGCCGATGTTGCTAAATATGTAGGAGAATGTTTGACGTGTTCTAAGGTCAAAGCTGAGCATCAGAAACCATCAGGTCTACTTCAACAACCCGAAATCCCAGAATGGAAATGGGAAAACATTACCATGGATTTCATCACTAAATTGCCAAGGACTGCAAGTGGTTTTGATACTATTTGGGTAATAGTTGATCGTCTCACCAAATCAGCACACTTCCTGCCAATAAGAGAAGATGACAAGATGGAGAAGTCAGCACGACTGTATTTGAAGGAAGTCGTCTCCAGACATGGAATACCAATCTCTATTATCTCTGATAGGGATGGCAGATTTATTTCAAGATTCTGGCAGACATTACAGCAAGCATTAGGAACTCGTCTAGACATGAGTACTGCCTATCATCCACAAACTGATGGGCAGAGCGAAAGGACGATACAAACACTTGAAGACATGCTACGAGCATGTGTTATTGATTTCGGAAATAGTTGGGATTGACATCTACCGTTAGCAGAATTTTCCTACAACAACAGCTACCATTCAAGCATTGAGATGGCGCCGTTTGAAGCACTTTATGGTAGAAAGTGCAGGTCCCCGATTTGTTGGAGTGAAGTAGGGGATAGACAGATTACGGGTCCGGAGATAATACAAGAAACTACCGAGAAGATCATCCAAATTCAACAACGGTTGAAAACCGCCCAAAGTCGACAAAAGAGCTACGCTGACATTAAAAGAAAAGATATAGAATTTGAAATTGGATAGATGGTCATGCTTAAAGTTGCACCTTGGAAAGGCGTTGTTCGATTTGGTAAACGAGGGAAATTAAATCCAAGGTATATTGGACCATTCAAGATTATTGATCATGTCGAACCAGTAGCTTACCGACTTGAGTTACCTCAACAACTCGCGGCTGTACATAACACTTTCCACGTCTCGAATTTGAAGAAATGTTTTGCTAAAGAAGATCTCACTATTCCGTTAGATGAAATCCAAATCAACGAAAAACTTCAATTCATCGAAGAACCCGTCGAAATAACGGATCGTGAGGTTAAAAGACTTAAGCAAAACAAGATACCAATTATTAAGGTTCGATGGAATGCTCGTAGAGGACCCGAGTTCACCTGGGAGTGTGAAGATCAGATAAAGAAGAAATACCCGCATCTATTTCCAGAAGATTCGTCAACACCTTCAACACTTAAAATTTCGGGACGAAATTTATTTAACGGGTAGGTACTGTAGTGACCCAAACTTTTCCATGTTTATATATATTAATTGAGATTGATATTTACATGATTAAATGTTTCCAACATGTTAAGCAATCAAACTTGTTAAGACTTGATTACTTGAAATATGTTTCATATAGACAATTGACCACCCAAGTTGACCGGTGATTCACGAACGTTAAAACTTGTAAAAACTATATGATGACATATATATGGATATATATATAGTTAACATGATATTATGATAAGTAAACATATCATTAAGTATATTAACAATGAACTACATATGTAAAAACAAACTACTAACTTAATGATTTTTAAACGAGACATATATGTAACGATTATCGTTGTAAAGACATTTAATGTATATATATATATATCATATTAAGAGATATTCATACATGATAATATCATGATAATATAATAATTTAAAATCTCATTTGATATTATAAACATTGGGTTAACAACATTTAACAAGATCGTTAACCTAAAGGTTTCAAAACAACACTTACATATAACGACTAACGATGACTTAACGACTCAGTTAAAATGTATATACATGTAGTGTTTTAATATGTATTTATACACTTTTGAAAGACTTCAATACACTTATCAAAATACTTCTACTTAACAAAAATGCTTACAATTACATCCTCGTTCAGTTTCATCAACAATTCTACTCGTATGCACCTGTATTCGTACTCGTACAATACACAGCTTTTAGATGTATGTACTATTGGTATATACACTCCAATGATCAGCTCTTAGCAGCCCATGTGAGTCACCTAACACATGTGGGAACCATCATTTGGCAACTAGCATGAAATATCTCATAAAATTACAAAAATATGAGTAATCATTCATGACTTATTTACATGAAAATAAAATTACATATCATTTATATCTAATCCATACACCAACGACCAAAAACACCTACAAACACTTTCATTCTTCAATTTTATTCATCTAATTTATCTCTCTCAAGTTCTATCTTCATGTTCTAAGTGTTCTTCATAAATTCTACAAGTTCTAGTTACATAAAATCAAGAATACTTTCAAGTTTGCTAGCTCACTTCCAATCTTGTAAGGTGATCATCCAGCCTCAAGAAATCTTTGCTTCTTACAGTAGGTTATCATTCTAATACAAGGTAATAATCATATTCAAACTTTGGTTCAATTTCTATAACTATAACAATCTTATTTCAAGTGATGATCTTACTTGAACTTGTTTTCGTGTCATGATTCTGCTTCAAGAATTTCGAGCCATCCAAGGATCCGTTGAAGCTAGATCCATTTTTCTCTTTTCTAGTAGGTTTATATAAGGAACTTAAGGTAGTAATGATGTTCATAACATCATTCGATTCATACATATAAAGCTATCTTATTCGAAGGTTTAAACTTGTAATCACTAGAACATAGTTTAGTTAATTCTAAACTTGTTCGCAAACAAAAGTTAATCCTTCTAAATTGACTTTTAAAATCAAATAAACACATGTTCTATATCTATATGATATGCTAACTTAATGATTTAAAACCTGGAAACACGAAAAACACCGTAAAACCGGATTTACGCCGTCGTAGTAACACCGCGGGCTGTTTTGGGTTAGTTAATTAAAAACTATGATAAACTTTGATTTAAAAGTTGTTATTCTGAGAAAATGATTTTTATTATGAACATGAAACTATATCCAAAAATTATGATTAAACTCAAAGTGGAAGTATGTTTTCTAAAATGGTCATCTAGACGTCGTTCTTTCGACTGAAATGACTACCTTTACAAAAATGACTTGTAACTTATTTTTCTGACTATAAACCTATACTTTTTCTGTTTAGATTCATAAAATAGAGTTCAATATGAAACCATAGCAATTTGATTCACTCAAAACGGATTTAAAATGAAGAAGTTATGGGTAAAACAAGATTGGATAATTTTTCTCATTTTAGCTACGTGAAAATTGGTAACAAATCTATTCCAACCATAACTTAATCAACTTGTATTGTATATTATGTAATCTTGAGATACCATAGACACGTATACAATGTTTCGACCTATCATGTCGACACATCTATATATATTTCGAAACAACCATAGACACTCTATATGTGAATGTTGGAGTTAGCTATACAGGGTTGAGGTTGATTCCAAAATATATATAGTTTGAGTTGTGATCAATACTGAGATACGTATACACTGGGTCGTGGATTGATTCAAGATAATATTTATCGATTTATTTCTGTACATCTAACTGTGGACAACTAGTTGTAGGTTACTAACGAGGACAGCTGACTTAATAAACTTAAAACATCAAAATATATTAAAAGTGTTGTAAATATATTTTGAACATACTTTGATATATATGTATATATTGTTATAGGTTCGTGAATCAACCAGTGGCCAAGTCTTACTTCCCGACGAAGTAAAAATCTGTGAAAGTGAGTTATAGTCCCACTTTTAAAATCTAATATTTTTGGGATGAGAATACATGCAGGTTTTATAAACGATTTACAAAATAGACACAAGTACGTGAAACTACATTCTATGGTTGAATTATCGAAATCAAATATGCCCCTTTTTATTAAGTCTAGTAATCTAAGAATTAGGGAACAGACACCCTAATTGACGCGAATCCTAAAGATAGATCTATTGGGCCTAACAAACCCCATCCAAAGTACCGGATGCTTTAGTACTTCGAAATTTATATCATATCCGAAGGGTGTCCCGGAATGATGGGGATATTCTTATATATGCATCTTGTTAATGTCGGTTAAGAATGATTTTTATCTCTTAACCGACATTAACAAGATGCATATATAAGAATATCCCCATCATTCCGGGACACCCTTCGGATATGATATAAATTTCGAAGTACTAAAGCATCTGGTACTTTGGATGGGGTTTGTTAGGCCCAATAGATCTATCTTTAGGATTCGCGTCAATTAGGGTGTCTGTTCCCTAATTCTTAGATTACCAGACTTAATAAAAAGGGGCATATTCGATTTCGATAGTTCAACCATAGAATGTAGTTTCACGTACTTGTGTCTATTTTGTAAATCATTTATAAAACCTGCATGTATTCTCATCCCACAAATATTAGATTTTAAAAGTGGGACTATAACTCACTTTCACAGATTTTTACTTCGTCGGGGAAGTAAGACTTGGCCACTGGTTGATTCACGAACCTATAACAATATATACATATATATCAAAGTATGTTCAAAATATATTTATAACACTTTTAATATATTTTGATGTTTTAAGTTTATTAAGTCAACTTTCCTCGTTAGTAACCTACAACTAGTTGTCCACGGTTAGATGTACAGAAATAAATCGATAAATATTATCTTGAATCAATCCATGACCCAGTGTATACGTATCTCAGTATTGATCACAACTCAAACTATATATATTTTGGAATCAACCTCAACCCTGTATAGCTAACTCCAACATTCACATATAGAGTGTCTATGGTTGTTTCGAAATATATATAGATGTGTCGACATGATAGGTCGAAACATTGTATACGTGTCTATGGTATCTCAAGATTACATAATATACAATACAAGTTGATTAAGTTATGGTTGGAATAGATTTGTTACCAATTTTCACGTAGCTAAAATGAGAAAAATTATCCAATCTTGTTTTACCCATAACTTCTTCATTTTAAATCCGTTTTGAGTGAATCAAATTGCTATGGTTTCATATTGAACTCTATTTTACGAATCTAAACAGAAAAAGTATAGGTTTATAGTCGGAAAAATAAGTTACAAGTCGTTTTTGTAAAGGTAGTCATTTCAGTCGAAAGAACGACGTCTAGATGACCATTTTAGAAAACATACTTCCACTTTGAGTTTAACCATAATTTTTGGATATAGTTTCATGTTCATAATAAAAATCATTTTCTCAGAATAACAACTTTTAAATCAAAGTTTATCATAGTTTTTAATTAACTAACCCTAAACAGCCCGCGGTGTTACTACGACGGCGTAAATCCGGTTTTACGGTGTTTTTCGTGTTTCCAGGTTTTAAATCATTAAGTTAGCATATCATATAGATATAGAACATGTGTTTAGTTGATTTTAAAAGTTAAGTTAGAAGGATTAACTTTTGTTTGCGAACAAGTTTAGAATTAACTAAACTATGTTCTAGTGATTACAAGTTTAAACCTTCGAATAAGATAGCTTTATATGTATGAATCGAATGATGTTATGAACATCATTACTACCTTAAGTTCCTTGGATAAACCTACTGGAAAATAGAAAAATGGATCTAGCTTCAACGGATCCTTGGATGGCTCGAAGTTCTTGAAGCAGAATCATGACACGAAAACAAGTTCAAGTAAGATCATCACTTGAAATAAGATTGTTATAGTTATAGAAATTGAACCAAAGTTTGAATATGATTATTACCTTGTATTAGAATAATAACCTACTGTAAGAAACAAAGATTTCTTGAGGTTGGATGATCACGTTACAAGATTGGAAGTGAGCTAGCAAACTTGAAAGTATTCTTGATTTTATGTAACTAGAACTTGTAGAATTTATGAAGAATACTTAGAACTTGAAGATAGAACTTGAGAGAGATCAATTAGATGAAGAAAATTGAAGAATGAAAGTGTTTGTAGGTGTTTTTGGTCGTTGGTGTATGGATTAGATATAAATGATATGTAATTTTGTTTTCATGTAAATAAGTCATGAATGATTACTCATATTTTTGTAATTTTATGAGATATTTCATGCTAGTTGCCAAATGATGGTTCCCAAATGTGTTAGGTGACTCACATGGGCTGCTAAGAGCTGATCATTGGAGTGTATATACCAATAGTACATACATCTAAAAGCTGTGTATTGTATGAGTACGAATACGGGTGCATACGAGTAGAATTGTTGATGAAACTGAACGAGGATGTAATTGTAAGCATTTTTGTTAAGTAGAAGTATTTTGATAAGTGTATTGAAGTCTTTCAAAAGTGTATAAATACATATTAAAACACTACATGTATATACATTTTAACTGAGTCGTTAAGTCATCGTTAGTCGTTACATGTAAGTGTTGTTTTGAAACCTTTAGGTTAACGATCATGTTAAATGTTGTTAACCCAATGTTTATAATATCAAATGAGATTTTAAATTATTATATTATCATCATATTATCATGTATGAATATCTCTTAATATGTTATATATACATTAAATGTCTTTAAAACGATAATCGTTACATATATGTCTCGTTTAAAAATCATTAAGTTAGTAGTCTTGTTTTTACATATGTAGTTCATTGTTAATATACTTAATGATATGTTTACTTATCATAGTATCATGTTAACTATATATATATATCCATATATATGTCATCATATAGTTTTTACAAGTTTTAACGTTCGTGAATCACCGGTCAACTTGGGTGGTCAATTGTCTATATGAAACATATTTCAATTAATCAAATCTTAACAAGTTTGATTGCTTAACATGTTGGAAACATTTAATCATGTAAATATCAATCTCAATTAATATATATAAACATGGAAAAGTTCGGGTCACTACAGTACCTACCCGTTAAATAAATTTCGTCCCGAAATTTTAAGCTGTTGAAGGTGTTGACGAATCTTCTGGAAATAGATGCGGGTATTTCTTCTTCATCTGATCTTCATGCTCCCAGGTGAACTCGGGTCCTCTACGAGCATTCCATCAAACCTTAACAATTGGTATCTTGTTTTGCTTAAGTCTTTTAACCTCACGATCCGTTATTTCGACGGGTTCTTCGATGAATTGAAGTTTTTCGTTGATTTGGATTTCATCTAACGGAATAGTGAGATCTTCTTTAGCAAAACATTTCTTCAAATTCGAGACGTGGAAAGTGTTATGTACAGCCGCGAGTTGTTGAGGTAACTCAAGTCGGTAAGCTACTGGTCCGACACGATCAATAATCTTGAATGGTCCAATATACCTTGGATTTAATTTCCCTCGTTTACCAAATCGAACAACGCCTTTCCAAGGTGCAACTTTAAGCATGACCATCTCTCCAATTTCAAATTCTATATCTTTTCTTTTAATGTCAGCGTAGCTCTTTTGTCGACTTTGGGCGGTTTTCAACCGTTGTTGAATTTGGATGATCTTCTCGGTAGTTTCTTGTATTATCTCCGGACCCGTAATCTGTCTATCCCCCACTTCACTCCAACAAATCGGGGACCTGCACTTTCTACCATAAAGTGATTCAAACGGTGCCATCTCAATGCTTGAATGGTAGCTGTTGTTGTAGAAAAATTCTGCTAACGGTAGATGTCGATCCCAACTGTTTCTGAAATCAATAACACATGCTCGTAGCATGTCTTCAAGCGTTTGTATCGTCCTTTCGCTCTGCCCATCAGTTTGTGGATGATAGGAAGTACTCATGTCTTGACGAGTTCCTAATGCTTGCTGTAATGTCTGCCAGAATCTTGAAATAAATCTACCATCCCTATCAGAGATAATAGAGATTGGTATTCCATGTCTGGAGACGACTTCCTTCAAATACAGTCGTGCTAACTTCTCCATCTTGTCATCTTCTCTTATTGGCAGGAAGTGTGCTGATTTGGTGAGACGATCAACTATTACCCAAATAGTATCAAAACCACTTGCAGTCCTTGGAAATTTAGTGATGAAATCCATGGTAATGTTTTCCCATTTTCATTCCGGGATTTCGGGTTGTTGAAGTAGACCTGATGGTTTCTGATGCTCAGCTTTGACCTTAGAACACGTCAAACATTCTCCTACGTATTTAGCAACATCGACTTTCATACCCGGCCACCAAAAATGTTTCTTGAGATCCTTGTACATCTTCCCCGTTCCAGGATGTATTGAGTAACTGGTTTTATGAGCTTCTCTAAGTACCATTTCTCTCATATCTCCAAATTTTGGTACCCAAATCCTTTCAGCCCTATACCGGGTTCTGTCTTCCCGAATATTAAGATGCTTCTCCGATCCTTTGGGTATTTCATCCTTTAAATTTCCCTCTTTTAAAACTCCTTGTTGCGCCTCCTTTATTTGAGTAGTAAGGTTATTATGAATCATTATATTCATAGATTTTACTTGAATGGGTTCTCTGTCCTTCCTGCTCAAGGCATCGGCTACCACATTTGCCTTCCCCGGGTGGTAACGAATCTCAAAGTCGTAATCATTCAATAATTCAATCCACCTACGCTGCCTCATATTCAGTTATTTCTGATTAAATATGTGTTGAAGACTTTTGTGGTCGGTATATATATTACTTTTGACCCCATATAAGTAGTGCCTCCAAGTCTTTAATGCAAAAACAACCGCGCCTAATTCCAAATCATGCGTCGTATAATTTTGTTCGTGAATCTTCAATTGTCTAGACGCATAAGCAATCACCTTCGTTCGTTGCATTAATACACAACCGAGACCTTGCTTTGATGCGTCACAATAAATCACAAAAGCATCATTCCCTTCAGGCAATGACAATATAGGTGCCGTAGTTAGCTTTTTCTTTAATAACTGAAACGCTTTCTCTTGTTCACAATTCCATTCAAATTTATTCCCTTTATGCGTTAATGCAGTCAAGGGTTTTGCTATTCTGGAAAAGTCTTGGATGAACCTTCTGTAGTAACCAGCTAGTCCTAAAAACTGGCGTATGTGTTTCGGAGTTTTCGGGGTTTCCCACTTTTCAACAATTTCTATCTTTACTGGATCCACCATAATACCTTCTTTGTTCACTATGTGACCGAGGAATTGAACTTCTTCCAACCAAAATGCACACTTTGAAAACTTAGCGTACAATTCTTCCTTCCTCAATACTTCTAACACCTTTCTCAAATGTTCACCGTGTTCTTGGTCATTCTTTGAGTAAATAAGTATGTCATCAATGAAAACAATGACAAACTTGTCAAGGTATGGTCCACACACTCGGTTCATAAGGTCCATGAACACAGCTGGTGCATTAGGTAAACCAAACGGCATGACCATAAACTCGTAATGACCGTAACGTGTTCTGAAAGCAGTCTTTGGAATATCATCTTCTTTCACCCGCATTTGATGATACCCAGAACATAAGTCAATCTTTGAATAAACAGACGAGCCTTGTAGTTGATCAAATAAGTCATCGATTCCCGGTAGTGGGTAGCGGTTCTTGATGGTAAGTTTGTTCAACTCTCGGTAGTCGATACACAACCTGAATGTACCATCTTTCTTCTTGACAAACAAAACAGGAGCTCCCCACGGTGATGTGCTTGGTCGAATGAAACCACGCTCTAAAAGTTCTTGTAATTGGCTTTGCAGTTCTTTCATCTCGCTGGGTGCGAGTCTGTAAGGAGCACGAGCTATTGGTGCAGCTCCTGGTACAAGATCTATTTGAAATTCGACGGATCGATGTGGGGGTAATCCCGGTAATTCTTTCGGAAATACATCGGGAAATTCTTTTGCAATGGGAACATCATTGATGTTCTTTTCTTCAGTTTGTACTTTCTCGACGTGTGCTAGAACAGCATAGCAACCTTTTCTTATTAGTTTTTGTGCCTTCAGATTACTAATAAGATGTAGCTTCGTGTTGCCCTTTTCTCCGTACACCATTAAGGGTTTTCCTTTTTCTCGTATAATGCGAATTGCATTTTTGTAACAAACGATCTCTGGTTTCACTTCTTTCAACCAGTCCATACCGATTATCACATCAAAACTCCCTAACTCTACTGGTATCAAGTCAATCTTAAATGTTTCGCTAACCAGTTTAATTTCTCGATTCCGACATATATTATCTGCTGAAATTAATTTACCATTTGCTAATTCGAGTAAAAATTTACTATCCAAAGGCGTCAATGGACAACTTAATTTAGCACAAAAATCTCTACTCATATAGCTTATATCCGCACCTGAATCAAATAAAACGTAAGAAGATTTATTGTCAATAAGAAACGTACCCATAATAAGCTCCGGGTCTTCCTGTGCCTCTACCGCATTAATATTGAAAACCCTTCCGCGGCCTTGTCCATTCGTGTTCTCCTGGTTCGGGCAATTTCTAATAATGTGGCCCGGTTTTCCACATTTATAACAAACTACATTGGCATAACTTGCTCCGACACTACTTGCTCCGCCATTACTCGTTTCGACACTATTTGTTCCTTTCGTTCTATTAACCCCTGGTCTGTAGACTCACACTTCACCGCGCTATGACCATTTTTTTTACACTTGTTGCAAAATTTGGTGCAGAACCCCGAGTGATACTTTTCACACCTTTGGCATAGCTGCTTCTGATTGTTGTTGTTGTTGCGGTTATTATTGTTATTGGGATGATTGTTGTAGTTGCTGTTGTTGTGGTTGTTATTGTTGTTGTTGTTGTTGTTGTTGTTGTTGTTGGGCCGTTTGTTGTAGTTGCGATTGATGTTGCGATTGTTGGGATAATTGTTGCGATTATTGTTGTAATTGTTGTTGTTATTGTATTGGTGATTCTTATCACCGTTTTCCTCCCACTTTCTTTTGACTTGCTTCACATTGGCCTCTTCAGCAGTCTGTTCTTTAATTCTTTCTTCAATCTGGTTCACTAGTTTGTGAGCCATTCTACATGCCTGTTGTATGGAGGCGGGCTCGTTTGAACTTATATCTTCTTGGATTCTTTCCGGTAATCCTTTCACAAACGCGTCGATCTTCTCTTCCTCATCTTCGAATGCTCCCGGACACAATAGGCACAATTCTGTGAATCGTCTTTCGTACGTAGTAATATCAAATCCTTGGGTTCGTAACCCTCTAAGTTCTGTCTTGAGCTTATTGACCTCGGTTCTAGGAAGGTACTTCTCGTTCATCAAGTGCTTGAATGCTGACCACGGTAGTGCGTACGCATCATCTTGTCCCACTTGCTCTAGATAGGTATTCCACCATGTTAACACAGAACCTGTGAAGGTATGCGTAGCGTACTTCACTTTATCCTCTTCAGTACACTTACTTATGGCAAACACCGATTCGACCTTCTCGGTCCACCGTTTCAATCCGATCGGTCCTTCGGTTCCATCAAATTCCAAAGGTTTGCAGGCAGTGAATTCTTTGTAGGTGCATCCTACACGATTTCCTGTACTGCTAGATCCAAGATTATTGTTGGTATGTAGCGCAACCTGTACTGCGGCTATGTTTGAAGCTAGAAAAGTACAGAATTCCTCTTCATTCATATTCACGGTGTGTCGAGTAGTCGGTGCCATTTCCTTCAAAATAGTCAAATGGAACAAGTTAATCATACAGAATATTAAGAGTAGTTAATAGTATTTCGTAGCATAATATGAACTCATTTATAAAAGCTTTTTCTTCATATTAGCATTTTATAAGTTTAAATTCGGGTATTATCTACCCGTTAAGTTCATACTTAGTAGCTAATATACAATTCAACTACTACAATTCTATATGAAAAACTGATTATAATAATATTTCGCGTTCAAACTTTTACACAATATTTTACAAACTTACAATACCGCTTATTTTACATATAGCATGAAATATAGCACACAATAAATTTGATACAAGATGGTTGTGAAGATAATTCTAGCTAGTACACAAGTCGTTCAGCAAAGGCAATAAAGATACGTAATTCATACGTCCAGAAACAAGTCATGCATTCTGGTTTTACTAGGACTACTTCCCATCCTTGGTCTTGTGGAACATAACCGTTATGGCCGTTGATAAGACAGCGTGTTGTAACGTCGTCAAAGGAACGAGGGTTACGTAATGTCCAACAGTCTCGTAATAACCTAAAAACCTCATTTCTTACCCCAATTACCGACTCCGTCACTTGTGGGAACGTTTTGTTTAATAGTTGTAGCCCGATGTTCTTTTTCTCACTTTGGTGAGAAGCGAACATTACTAACCCGTAAGCATAACATGCTTCTTTATGTTGCATGTTAGCCGCTTTTTCTAAATCATGAAGTCCTATATTCGGATACATTGAGTCAAAATAATTTCTTAACCCGTTGCTTAAAATAGCATTTGGGTTCCCCGCAATATATGCGTCAAAGTAAACACATCGTAACTTATGGGTTTCCTAATGTGATATCCCCCATCTTTCAAACGAAAGCCTTTTATAAACCAAGGCATTCTTGGAACGTTCTTCGAATGTCTTACAAACTGATTTTGCCATAAATAGTTGTGCCGAGGAATTCTGACCGACTCTAGACAAGATTTCATCAATCATGTCTCCGGGTAAGTCTTCTAAAATATTGGGTTGTCTATCCATTTTGTGTTTTTATACTGTAAAATAGACAAGAGTTAGATTCATAAAAGATACTTAATAATACAAGCAATTTTTATATATATCGTAAAGCATAAGCACACTATATTACATATATTACACCGCACAAATACAACTATCTTATTCCGACTCACTCGTTTCTTCTTTTTCGAACTTGGTTCTTTTTGCTAAGTTTTTAGGGATATATGATGTTCCCCTAATACGAGCCGTCGTTTTCCACATTGGTTTAGAAAAACCTGGTGGTTTAGAGGTTCCCGGGTCATTGTTACAACTTAAGGACTTCAGGGGTTGACGATACATATAAAGTTCATCGGGGTTGGAATTAGATTTCTCTATTTTTATGCCCTTTCCCTTATTATTTTCTTTTGCCTTTTTAAATTCAGTTGGGGTAATTTCTATAACATCATCGGAATTCTCGTCGGAATCCGATTCATCGGAGAATTGGTAATCCTCCCAATATTTTGCTTCCTTGGCGGAAACACCATTGACCATAATTAAACTTGGTCGGTTGGTTGAGGATTTTATTTTACTTAACTATTTTATTATTTCCCCCACCGGTTCTATTTCTTCATCCGGTTCCGATTCTTCTTCCGGTTCCGATTCTTCTTCCGGTTCCGACTCTTCTTCCGGTTCCTCTTCGGGAACTTGTGAATCAGTCCATGAATCATTTCAATTTACATTTGACTCTTCATTATTATTAGGTGAGTCAATGGGACTTGTTCTAGTGGTAGACATCTATCACATAATATCAAATGCGTTAAGAAATTAATATATCACATAATATTCACATGTTAAAAATATATAGTTTCCAACAAAATTTGTTAAGCAATCATTTTTCAAGTAAACACGGTCGAAGTCCAGACTCACTAATGCATCCTAACAAACTCGATAAGACACACTAATTCAAAATTCTGGTTCTCTAAGACCAACGCTCTGATACCAACTGAAATGTCCCGTTCTTATTGATTAAAAACGTTCCATATTAATTGATTTCGTTGCGAGGTTTTGACCTCTATATGAGACGTTTTTCAAAGACTGCATTCATTTTAAAACAAACCATAACCTTTATTTCATTAATAAAGGTTTAAAAAGCTTTACGTAGATTATCAAATAATGATAATCTAAAATATCTTGTTTACACACGACCATTACATAATGGTTTACAATACAAATATGTTACAACAAAATAAGATTCTTGAATGCAGTTTTTACACAATATCATACAAACAGAGACTCCAAATCTTGTCCTTATTTTAGTATGTAACAGCGGAAGCTCTTAGTATTCACCTGAGAATAAACATGCTTTAAACGTCAACAAAAATGTTGGTGAGTTATAGGTTTAGCCTATATATATCAAATCGTAACAATAGACCACAAGATTTCATATTTCAATACACATCCCATACATAGAGATAAAAATCATTCATATGGTGAACACCTGGTAACCGACATTAACAAGATGCATATATAAGAATATCCTCATCATTCCGGGACACCCTTCGGATATGATATAAATTTCAAAGTACTAAAGCATCCGGTACTTTGGATGGGGTTTGTTAGGCACAATAGATCTATCTTTAGAATTCGCGTCAATTAGGGTGTCTGTTCCCTAATTCTTAGATTACCAGACTTAATAAAAAGGGGCATATTCGATTTCGATAATTCAACCATAGAATGTAGTTTCACGTACTTGTGTCTATTTTGCAAATCATTTATAAAACCTGCATGTATTCTCATCCCAAAAATATTAGATTTTAAAAGTGGGACTATAACTCACTTTCGCAGATTTTTACTTCGTCGGGGAATTAAGACTTGGCCACTGGTTGATTCACGAACCTATAACAATATATACATATATATCAAAGTATGTTCAAAATATATTTATAACACTTTTAATATATTTTGATGTTTTAAGTTTATTAAGTCAGCTGTCCTCGTTAGTAACCTACAACTATATATATTTTGAAATCAACCTCAACCCTGTATAGCTAACTCCAACATTCACATATAGAGTGTCTATGATTGTTTCGAAATATATATAGATGTGTCGACATGATAGGTCGAAACATTGTATACGTGTCTATGGTATCTCAAGATTACATAATATACAATACCAGTTGATTAAGTTGTGGTTGGAATAGATTTGTTACCAATTTTCACGTAGCTAAAATGAGAAAAATTATCCAATCTTGTTTTACCCATAACTTCTTCATTTTAAATCCGTTTCGAGTGAATAAAATTGCTATGGTTTCATATTGAACTCTATTTTATTAATCTAAACAGAAAAAGTATAGGTTTATTGTTGGAAAAATAAGTTACAAGTCGTTTTTGTAAAGGTAGTCATTTCAGTCGAAAGAACGACGTCTAGATGACCATTTTAGAAAACATACTTCCACTTTGAGTTTAACCATAATTTTTGGATATAGTTTCATGTTCATAATAAAAATCATTTTCTCAGAATAACAACTTTTAAATCAAAGTTTATCATAGTTTTTAATTAACTAACCCAAAACAGCCCGCGGTGTTACTACGACGGCGTAAATCCGGTTTTACGGTGTTTTTCGTGTTTCCAGGTTATAAATCATTAAGTTAGAATATCATATAGATATAGAACATGTGTTTAGTTGATTTTAAAAGTCAAGTTAGAAGGATTATAAGATTGTTATAGAATCATGACACGAAAACAAGTTCAAGTAAGATCATCACTTGAAATAAGATTGTTATAGTTATAGAAATTGAACCAAAGTTTGAATATGATTATTACCTTGTATTAGAATAATAACCTACTGTAAGAAACAAAGATTTCTTGAGGTTAGATGATCACCTTACAAGATTGGAAGTGAGCTAGCAAACTTGAAAGTATTCTTGATTTTATGTAACTAGAACTTGTAGAATTTATGAAGAATACTTAGAACTTGAAGATAGAACTTGAGAGAGATCAATTAGATGAAGAAAATTGAAGAATGAAAGTGTTTGTAGGTGTTTTTGGTCGTTGGTGTATGGATTAGATATAAAGGATATGAAATTTTGTTTTCATGTAAATAAGTCATGAATGATTACTCATATTTTTGTAATTTTATGAGATATTTCATGCTAGTTGCCAAATGATGGTTCCCACATGTGTTAGGTGACTCACATGGGCTGCTAAGAGCTGATCATTGGAGTGTATATACCAATAGTACATACATCTAAAAGCTGTGTATTGTACGAGTACGAATACGGGTGCATACGAGTAGAATTGTTGATGAAACTGAACGAGGATGTAATTGTAAGCATTTTTGTTAAGTAGAAGTATTTTGATAAGTGTATTGAAGTCTTTCAAAAGTGTATAAATACATATTAAAACACTACATGTATATACATTTTAACTGAGTCGTTAAGTCATCGTTAGTCGTTACATGTAAGTGTTGTTTTGAAACCTTTAGGTTAACGATCTTGTTAAATGTTGTTAACCCAATGTTTATAATATCAAATGAGATTTTAAATTAATATATTATCAAGATATTATCATGTATGAATATCTCTTAATATGATATATATACATTAAATGTCTTTACAACGATAATCGTTACATATATGTCCCGTTTAAAAATCATTAAGTTAGTAGTCTTGTTTTTACATATGTAGTTCATTGTTAATATACTTAATGATATGTTTACTTATCATAGTATCATGTTAACTATATATATATATATATATATATATCCATATATATGTCATCATATAGTTTTTACAAGTTTTAATGTTCGTGAATCACCGGTCAACTTGGGTGGTCAATTGTCTATATGAAACATATTTCAATTAATCAAGTCTTAACAAGTTTGATTGCTTAACATGTTGGAAACATTTAATCATGTAAATATCAATCTCAATTAATATATATAAACATGGAAAAGTTCGGGTCACTACAATAAGAACGGGACATTTCAGCATATATATCGCGGTTATAATAAAGTTGTTTCGGATGAAAAGTCAGAGTTGACTTGCTAGAGCTGTGACAAAATTAGCTACTTTGGAAAGGGATTGCAAAACGATCTTCGATAGTAACAATGTCAAAGGAACTAGAACAGATACGTGTCAAACGTTTACTCAGTTTCCGAGGGTTTTTCAGGTGCATAACTATATGCATCAATCTTTTCTTCCGTAGATGAAGTGCGGTTGGTTTATCCTCTCGATTGAGGTGTTTTTAAGAATCATGATAGATTTGAACGCTGATTGTAATCGTCGAGATACAATGAGGTTTAAGATGAAATCAAGTGGCAATTTTGAAGAAATGTTTAGTTTCATATGTTATAATCAATATTTTAATTCATTTTAATTGTCCAATGTGATTAGTCCACAGTCGATAGTCCACAGTAACAGTCCAATAATTCATATATAGTTTAATATATAATATATGAATTAATTAATACGTGTCGTGACCCGTATACCTCTCAGACTCGATCAAAACTCAAACTATATATATTATTGTAGAATCAACCTCAACCCTGTATAGAGAACTCGATCATTACTGCATATAGAGTGTCTATGGTGATTCCAAATAATATATATAGATGCATCGATATGATATATCAAAACATTGTATACGTGTCCCGATATTTAAAGTGCGTAAAATAATTACAGAAATTAAATGACGATAAATAAAAGTGCGATAATTAAATTGCGATAAATAAACTGCGATAAATAAAATGTAATCAGTTAGCTAGGAACAGTTAGCTGGAACAGTTAGCGTGGATTCTTGACAAAATTTTTCATAGTTAATTTGTTTGTTTCTAACAGATTTTATTTTGTCATATGTTTTCTTCATATGCCACTTGTTGGATTCTGGGAAGTCAAAATCCAAATATGAAATTGAATGAAAATGGTTATTCTGCGGTGAACGGATACGTATATCGGTGGTTGTAAATAGGATAGTAAATGACTGTTGAATCAGCTTCGACGAATGTACAATGTAACTTATTAAGATGAAATCTAATTATTCCTCGTGTATTACCTACCCGTTAAAAAAAATTTTTCGCCATTAATATTTTGTACAAAAGAACTTTTAATTACAATCTTTATGAAAACATATATACATATATATTTTCTTCAGATGAAATCATGGATTTAATGAGTTAATATGATATTAATCTCATTTGCTTTTCGGTTTGAGCTAGAATAAGAAATCTCTAAAACTTTTTGAAACCACATATTCTTCGCAGAATATCAATGAAGTTATGGATCAATACTTCATCGTTCATTATTGTTGGTACTCCTGGTTATCTATGGTGCGTATGATGTTGATGTTTGTGGGACAGATTATGATGTCAAGACGTGTGATGCGGATGTTGTTTGTTAGTGGTGATGATGGTATTGTTGATGTTATTGATGGTGGTGCTGATTATGCTGCTGGTGCTGCTGCTGGTGTTTGCAACCTTCGCACCATGTTCTCCAAAGCCGTCAGCGAGCGCAAAGTTCGTTAACTTCTGCTAGTACACCGGGATGATTGGCGGTTGGAGCGATCGAATGAACAAGATTTGTAATATGGGATAGTATATAATCGTGACGAGATACTCTAGAAATGAGAGAGAAAATGGTGTTTCGAATAGGTTCGCCGGTAAGTGCTTCAGGTTCATCGCCAAAAGGGCAATTTGGTGGATGGAATGGATCACCTTCTTCTTGTCTCCAGTGATTTAGTATATTACGAACCCATCCCCAATTCATCCAGAATAGATGATGGGAAATTGGTTGATCCATTCCGGTGACGCTTCTTTCGGAGCCCGAATGGAAATCCATATCGGCATAACTGTCGGAATCTGAAGAATTCGAACTAGATGCGGAATCCATCTTGTATAATGGGGAAAATGAATTTTTGGTATGGAATAGATTATAGGATTTAGATTTGGTACTCTTCAATACATAATTTACATATGTATATATAATACCAAAATCCCGTAAATTACGGAGAATCTTTGAAAAGATATCAGTCAAAGTTCGCAATAACAGATATGCTAAGATAAGAATTCGTCTATACACTATCAATGCAGTAAATGCAGTAAAACGTGTCTAGACTTATGAATGATAAGAAGGTAATTTCCTAAGGATGATAAGCAGATGATTTCTGACTAGAAATGATAAGCAAAACTTTTGACATGTAGACACGGTCGAAGTCCAGACTCATTAATGCATCCTAACAACTACTAGTTAGACACACTAATGCAAGACCTGGTTCACTACGACCACCGCTCTGATACCAACTAAAAGGACCAGTCCTAATCCACCTGGACGAAGTCATCAACATTTGGTCCCATTGCGATGATCGGCTCCAAGTAATGTCCTTATATTGAGCAAATGCACAGCGGAAGACTTAATTCGTACCTGAGAATAAACATGCTTTAAAGTGTCAACCAAAAGTTTGGTGAGTTCATAGGTTTATCATAATAATCATTTCAATATGTTAATAGACCACAAGATTTCATAATCATAAACATAATACACTCGCAAGTGTATGTAAAGCATTCTAAGTGGTTGAGCACTTGGTAACCATACTTAACATTTAATCAACGTCGCATATTCCCTTTATTATGAAATCTCACTACACCGTATCAAGTGTAGTCACCAAAACGAAGTACTGTGCAACCGTTGAATACTGGTCGTCCAGTCCGGTTGGGGTTGTCAGGCCCGATAGATTTATCAACAGGATTCACGTTTACAATACCCATGTAAATAGTAGTTACCAAGCTACAGGGAAATATGCCAGTGGTACAACTCAACGTAGAATATATTTTTAAGTACTTGTGTCTATTTCGTAAACATTTATAAAAGCAGCGCATGTATTCTCAGCCCAAAAATATATATTGCAAAAGCAATTAAAAAGGGAGCAAATGAAACTCACTTTTGCCTTGAAGGTATTTAATTCGACTTGGTCTCCGATAGATATCACGAACCTAACCATAATATATCAACATATTTTCTTTTTAAGTAATCGTTACATATATATATATACTTTTAATACTTTTAATATTTTCTTAGTCCGTAGTTAGCAGTCCGATGTTAGTGGTCCACAATTAGTTGCTTAAATAAAATAAATAAAGACCCCATCGTATTCGTATTGATCAGAATTAATCTCGACCCATGGTACCATGTTTTCAAATGACGTGTTGCGTACATAAAGTACCGTGTTGTCAAATGACGTGTTGCGTACAATCATGAGGTCTTATGATTAATCTTCTCGTGTTGTTTACGGGTGGTCCTGAAATATATAAAATCAAATCATAAGTAATTATATATAAAATATCATATTAATTAGAAAAGATATGATTAATTTACTTTTTCTCCAAATATTTTCGTAGCTAAACTAGCTTCGGATACCTAATCTTGTTTTAGTCGTAGTTTCTTCATTACAACTCCGTTTTTGTTGGTTCAACTTGCCACTTCCTTGGATCGAGTCAAATTTTAAGAATATGAACTGAAAATACCTTAGTTTGTATTCAAAATCATAGGTTATAGGTCAAACTTTGGTGAAACTTATGAAAGTGATCATTTTCCATCATAAAAACAACATTTAATGATCATTTTTCTAAAAATACTTAAATTTTGAGTTAAACCATGAAATTTTTATGTGTTAACATATTCGTAAGAAATATCATTTTTCCAGAACATGAACTTCCAATTCAAAGTTCAAGATGGTTTTTCATTATCCAACCCAAAATGCCCCCGGTTGCACTCCGACGACGTAGATTCAGTTTTTAAGATGTTCTTTGTAAAACCAAGTTATATCTTGTTAGGTTAGCATATCATTATGATATATTACAGGTCTTGAAGTATTTTAAAAGTCAAGTTAGAAGGATCTATTTAGTTTGCGAACAAGTTTGAAATGATTCAAACTATGTTCTTGTTGTTAAAATTTTATACCACAAAATAAGATAGCTATATGAATATGAATTGAATAAGATTATGAACAAGGTTACTACCTCAAGTTACTTGGACAAAGTTACTGCAAAATATAAGAAATAATCTTGGAATCAAAGAGTGGTGGAGTTAGATCAAAAGGTTGGAAGTAAACTTCTTCAAATGGGTGGTTATTTTGATATGTTCTTGAAAGAGTTTTCTTATGTTGTTTAAGGCTTGTAATTGAAGCTAAATGATGGGGAAAATTCTTGGAGATGATCAAGTATGAAGTTAGGAGTATTTTGAGAGAGAAATGAGGGTGTAGGTATGAGAAAATGGAGTGAAGAAATGGTGTTCATTTATAAAAACGTTTTTAGTTTATAAAGAAAGAAAAGGATTCCTAATTTTGTTTTCTTACTAATAATTCATACTACTTGACAAATTCTAGTTACCTCATATCTAGGGCAGTAATAATGTTGATTAGGATGTTGATTTGATGTGTATATGCCAATAGTAAATACGTATAGAAGCTGGGTATGATACGGGTACATATACCCTAGATATACGTATAGAAATCTTGAGGAAACGGAACGAGAATTCAAATATAGCTATCTTTTGTGAACATACTTATATTGTTTTATGTATTTAAGTCCTTAAAAAGTGATTAAATACATTATATATACGATACATGTATAAGCATTATAGATTATAAGTATATATATCAAAGAATGTTACGTATAGTTATCGTTTTGAAAACTTAAGTTAGTAGTTTCAAAATATACTTATAACTCATTGTCATTAGTACACAATGAGATGTTAAACCATCCTTAGATCATGTTAAATATATATAAATACATATATATACACAAACGTATAATTATCGTATGTTATATAGTTCGTGATATCATCGGTCATATTGGACGGTCAAACGTTGTGTATAACTCTTTTCAAAAACACAAGTCTCAACAATTTGGATTGCTTATCATGTTGGTACGGTTTAATTTATGTAAATATTAATCTCATAAGTGTAATTTGGTCGGAAAATTCCGGGTCATTACAGATTATTCTTAAAGAGGATAATGCGGGAAGACGAGACTTCCACTATAAAAACTTCAAAGATGCTCAACCTCCCACCTTTGTAGGTGAACGAGACCCACTCAAGAGTGCTCGATGGATCTCCGATATGGAGGGGGATTTCCATAATAGTGAGTGCCCTCTCGATAAAAAGACGAGGTTTGGTAGTAGCATGATGAGGGGTGATGCCAAGTTGTGGTGGGACGCGAAAATCCGACTTTATGGCGAAGAACAAAGTATGAGTTTGACGTGGGATGAGTTTAAAGAAGAATTTTTCAAGGATTACCGAACTTCGGCCGATCTTTCAAAGCTTAAGGACGAGTTACGTACTTTAAGGCAAGGGTCAATGGATTTGAACACTCTCAAGTCCACTTTCTTATCAAAGACCCAATTTTTCCCAGAGTATGACGGGAACGATCACATGTTGAAAGAATATTTCTACCGAACCTTGAATGATAACTATCAAGAAAGGATTAGTAGGAATTCGGCGAAGACTTTTGATGAGCTATTTGATATCGCTAAAGGTTTTGAGTCGCTTGCTCCAAAAAAGAGTGACTTCACCTTTGGCAAACGGAAATTTGAAGCCACTAGCCACTCGAACAAGAAGAACAAGAGTGTGACTGAGAGCGTCGGTAGTGCAAAAAAGGGGGCTTCTAAGAGTTTTGGGCCCACGTGCTACAATTGTGGTCGATAAGGGCACTTGGCCCGTGATTGTACGAACTCATCTTCCAACAAAATCGTTTGTTTTAATTATAACAAAGAGGGGCACAAGAGGCCGGAGTGTCCCAAATTGCGCAACGATAATGTTAAGTGACTAGAGAAGGCGGCGGGTACGGCTAGGGGTCGAAATTATTTAATGACCAATGAGGAGGCCAAGCAATCTAGCGGAGTTGTCTCAGGTACTTTCATGGTTAATTCCAATCCGGAAAGGATACTCTTTGATAGTGGTGCAAACTTGTCGTTTGTGTCACCAAAATTTGTGCCAAAACTTAATAAACCGTTAGCTATGTTAAGTCATCCGGTAGAAGTTGAAATAGCGGATGGCAAGACGGTGCTAGCGGTTGATGTGTGTAAAAATTGTAATATTACGTTTGATGTCGAAAACTTTAAAATCGATCTCATCCCGGTGACTTTAGGTGATTTTGATATCGTTGTTGGTATGGATTGGCTCGATCATAATAGAGCCGATATTGCATGCCATGAAAAATCTATTCGAATGAAGACCCCAAGTGGGGGAGAGTTAATTATTCATGGCGATAAACGAAGAAGACTTGTGCCGATATGCACTTTTGCACGGGCACGTCGTTTTCTGGTTGGTGGTGGCATGGCTTTTCTTGCCCATGTTGTTGATAATCGTGATGACCCACCACCCATTCGTGAAATTCTGGTGGTGAGTGAATTTGAAGACGTTTTTTCGGATGAGTTACCGGGTGTTCCGGCAGAAAGACAAGCTGAATTTCGCATTGAGTTGGTTTCGGGGGCTACCCCCATTGCTAAAACTCCTTATCGTTTAACGCCGACGGAAATGCAAGAGTTGTTAAATCAAACCCAAGAGCTACTTGAAAAGGGTTTTATCCGACCGAGTGCATCGCCATGGGGTGCTCCGGTTTTATTCGTGAAGAAGAAAAATGGTAGTATGCGGATGTGCATCGATTATCGGGAGTTGAACAAAGTGATGATCAAGAATCGTTATCTATTGCCTAGGATTAATGATTTATTCGACCAACTTCAAGGTGCAACGTATTTCTCTAAAATTGACTTACGGTCCGGCTATCACCAAATGCGGGTCCGTGAGGAAAACATCGAGAAAACGGCTTTTCGAACGCGTTATGGGCATTTTGAATTCGTAGTTATGCCTTTTGGTCTTAGGAATGCACCAGCGGCATTGTGATGCCCCGTACAAAACCATCGTGTACGAATCATCAACTACAGGATCATTACAAGGTTAAGTCCTACATGCTGTAATAAAAGAAGTTGCATTCATGATAAAAAGATGACGTCATAATCGACATCAATTGTTTTACACCAACAGTATGCTTCTACGAATAGCAAGCATGAATAAATGTATGTGACCCTTAGGTCGTTACAAAACATAGTTTCAAATGTATTAAAGTTTGAATGCAAGAAAAACAGTTCATGCGGTGATAGCACTAGAGCAGCGGGTGTCTACGGCAAGACTAGCACGACAGCGGAAGCAAATAACCTTAAGCACCTGAGAAAAACATGCTTAAAAATGTCAACACAAAAGTTGGTGAGCTATAGTTTAAGTATAACAGTATGTAAGGTAGGCCACGAGATTTCAGTGCTACAAAGAGCGTTTCAAAACAGTATGATAAAGTATATGTTAACCGTGGGCACTTGGTAACTAACTTAATGTTTATACCCCCTGAAAGTACACTTGGCAAGTGCGTATGTTTACGAAGTATTAAACACTCGTTAAATGCTAGCGCGACTAGCCCGAGTGGGGATGTCAAACCCTATGGATCCATATCTAAGATTCGCGTTCACCGGTTCAAAAACCAATGACTAAACGTTACCGAGCTAAAGGGAATGTTTCTGCCGTTATATAACCCACACATATATAAGTTTAAGTACTCGTTCCTAGTATGTAAAACATAAAATCCGCATGTATTCTCAGTTCCCAAAATAAGTTAAAGTAAAAAGGGAATGCTATAACTCACAATGATAAAGTAGAGGTAAAGTATGACTCGGAAAGTAAGCTAGTAATGAAGGTTGTCCAAATGGGTCCTCAACCTAAGTCAAATAGTACTAAGTCAGTAAATCATCTGAATAGGTTTAAATGTATGTAAATAAGGTCTTAAGGGTCATCATCATTCATCATTTAACAAAAGGTGTAAAGTAAGTTTCGTTTATGAAAGTAGTTTAAAACAAAGGCTGAGTTCGGTCAGTCGCCACGGCCTCTACCCTTACTGAATTAAGGTGAGACCAGTGGCCATGGCTCCGTATATGAGTCATTTAAGTGTGGTAAAATTTACAGAAGCAAAATCGCCTTCGGTTGACCGTGGCGACGGTCTAAGTGCGAGTAGGTCAGAAATTTCTGCACAACGTTAAAAGGACATAGTGACGATCGGAGGGCCATAAATCCTAAACCGTAACTCGGATTAAGACGAGTCCTATATGAAAAGTTATATAATCGAACAGAGATATCTGAAAATCATAATTACAGTAGCCCAGGTCGTACAGGTCAGACACATAAATAGTAGAACAGTAGGGTCAGCAGGTTCCGGTGGTTCTTGGTGTTCGATGCTTATCACGATTCTCATCCTTGATGCATATAGCTTCAAGTGTACAACTTGTTGATGTGTTTACATCATTTTCACCAAAGTTTGACCATCATAACCCAAGCGTAAGTCTAAGACATGAAGCACAACTCACTTAAGTGTTGCAAGTGTTTTGATGAACCAAAGTTACATCAAAGTCTTAGATTCAACACATACATGAAATGTAAAAGTAATATTAACCAAGTTTTGACTATTATGACACAAGTGTAGTCAAAGAAATGTAGCACAACTCACTTAAGAGTTGTATGAAGTTTGATGAACCAAAGTTACATCAAAGTCTTAGATCTAACACATACATGAACTTTAAAACTAATAATAAGTTACAAACTTGAAAGTGAACTTATGAAATCAAGATCTTAAGTTGTAGAACATAGTTATTAGTTTGATCTTGAAGATCCAAGACTCAAAAGTCTAGATCTATCATAAGTGTACAAAGTTATAATTAAAAAGTTTCATTTACATGTTCTTGAACTAGTAAAGTTAACTTTTAGTTCAAGAGAAATGAGATCAAGACTAACTTGTAGTACTTGACCAACAACAACCAAAATCACAAAATTAAAGTGCAAGTAAATGAAGTAGGAAACTAAATAAGCAAGTAACTAGTTCATTGTTGTTCATAATTCAAAGATTCAAACCAAAGTTTGATCTTTAAGAAAGTAAACTTTAAAGTTTACTAACATGAATTACTAGTATGAGTTTAACAACTATGAACTTACAATCTTTTGATACATTAAGTGTAGAACATAAACTAGTAAGTTTATATTCTTGAGTGTTCTTATAAAAACAAGATAAAAGAAGAATGAAACTAGTAAGTTTGATTCTTGAAACCAAGTAAGTAAGTAACAAACAACTACTAGTAATCAACACAAGTAACAAAAGATTGAAACAAACAAAGAATGATGATGATTAAGGGTGTGTATGGTCACGGTTTTAGAAAGAAAAGAAGAAGAGAAAAAGTCTTCAAGTTACTTACAATTTAGAAAGTAAAATGAGAGAAAAAGCTTGAGAGGGAAATGCAAGTAAATGTGTTTTGGAAAGAATGAAGTTTACAAGTAGATATGTTAATGAAATTTGAAACAAAAAACACCCATCTAGGCCACAAAGGCCGACGGTCAGCAGCTCCAAGGGGGAGGGGGAAGTGTTCTTTGGTCACTAGCATGAAAAGCTTGAAAAAGTTGGTCATTAGGTGTTAGTTCATGGGGATAAGGTGCTAAATAGATTCCATGTGCTTAAACTAACTAGTTACACTTGCAAGTAATACTTACATGTTGTAAAAATGGGCTAGTTAATCCAATAAGGTGTAGGGTGGGCTTATAAGCCTATATTCATGAGTCCATTAACATTAAACAAGCCCAAGTTCCATTAATTAACAAATAAATCCAATTAAAGCCCAAGTAACTAACTAATCACCATAGTTAATTAAAATGATTAATAAAATCAATCATGAATGTAAATAATACTCTAAAAAATACATTATTCGTGAGAGTTTCGTGTGTCACAAAGACGTTTCGGGCAATTAAAGTCAAGTACGGGCAACCATGGCAACATGTAAATGTAATAACGTACATTCGTTTAATCACACGTATTAATAATAATAATTATTAATAAATAAACGTTGGAAAATCCAGGTTCGTTACATTACCCACCTGTTAAAGAAAATTTCGTCCCGAAATTTAAGCTGAGGTAGATGGAGGAGTCGGGAAAAGGTGAGGACACTTCCGCATCATTTGATCCTCTCGCTCCCAAGTAAACTCAGACGATCGGAATCTTGTTGCGTTTCAAAGTTTTGATCTCACGATCCATAATTTCAACATGTTCTTCCACAAAGTGAAGTTTGTCGTCAATCGTAAGTTCCTCAAGTGGTATGATAAGTTCAGGTGCAGCAAGACACTTCTTCAAGTTTGGCACATGGAAGGTAGGATGAACTGAGCTCAATTGTGCTGGTAGATCCAAACGGTACGCAACGTGTCCAACACGTTCCAAAATTTCAAAAGGACCAATGTATCGTGGGTTCAACTTTCCACGTTTTCCAAAAGGAATCACACCTTTCCAAGGTACAAATTTCAACATTACACGGTCACCGACGTTGAATTCAAAGTCTTTACGTTTAAGATCGGCATAACTCTTCTGACGATCGCGGGCAGTTTTAAGTCTAGCTTGAATCTGAGCAATCTTATCCGTCGTTTCATGGACTACCTCGGGTCCGGTGATTTTCTTTTCGCCTACTTCGGCCCAACAAATAGGAGATCAGCACTTACGGCCATACAATACTTCAAAAGGTGCAGCATTAATGCTTGAGTGATAACTGTTGTTGTACGAGAATTCGGCGATTGGCAAATGTCTTTCCCAGGCCTTTCCGAAATCGATGACACATGCACGCAACATGTCTTCCAAGGTCTGAATCGTTCGTTCACTTTGTCCATCAGTCTGTGGATGATACGCAGTACTCATGTCGAGACGGGTTCCCATGGCTTCTTGCAAAGAACGCCAAAATCTAGAAGCAAAACGGGAATCGCGATCGAAGATGATCGATAAAGGTAAACCATGACGAGATACAACCTCCTTGATGTATAGTTGAGCAAGTCTCTCCATTATATCCGTTTCTTTCATCGCTAAGAAATGTGCAGATTTGGTAAGACGGTCAACGATAACCCAAATAATATCATATCCGCCCACCGTCTTCGGCAGCTTAGTAATGAAATCCATTGTGATCCTTTCCCACTTCCATTGTGGGATTTCCAGTTACTGAAGTAACCCAGAAGGTCTCTGATGCTCGGCTTTAACCTTCGAGCAAGTCAAACACTTACCAACATAAGTCGCAACGTCCTTCTTAAGATTCGGCCACCAATACTATTCCTTAAGATCATGGTACTTCATGCCCGCTCTAGGGTGAATCGATAACCTCGATTTGTGTGCTTCATCAAGTATAAGGTTCCGTAGATCTCCATAAAGTGGTACCCAAATTCTTCCGGCATAACATCAGAGTCCAGACTCCCTAACCTCGAATCGAGAGACAATTATGTTCAAATGTTCGTGAGATATGTTCTCCTCCTCGAGAGCCTCATCTTGGGCTACTCTGATCTGGTTGTTGAGGTTCGAATGGATGGTGATGTTCAGAGCCCTAACACGAGGAGGTGCCGTCCTCTCCTTTCGGCTTAAAGCGTCAGCTACAACATTGGCCTTGCCAGGATGATAACGGAGTTCACAATCGTAGTCGTTTAGCATCTCGATCCATCGACGCTATCTCATATTCAGTTGTTTCTGATCGAAGATGTGCTGGAGACTCTTGTGATCGGTGAAAATAGTACTCTTAGTTCCATACAAATAGTGTCTCCACAATTTGAGCACAAAGACAACTGCTCTAAGTTCAAGATCGTGAGTAGTGTAGTTCCGCTCGTGAATCTTCAATTGGCGGGAGGCATAGGCAATAACTTTTGATCGTTGCATCAGTACACAACCAAAACCACTTTTCAAAGCATCGCAATAAACAACAAAGTCGTCACTACCTTCGGGAAGCGATAAGATAGGTGCGGTGGTTAACTTCTTCTTCAAAGTTTGAAATGCTAATTCGTGTGCGGGTTCCCAAATGAACTTCTTACCCTTGTGAGTCAGTGCGGTCAAAGGACGCGCAATCAGAGAAAATCCTTCAATGAACCTTCGGTTGTAACCGAAGATACCTAGGAATTGGCGAATATGCGTCGGAGTAGTGGGGGTCTCCCACTTACTGATAGTTTCAATCTTGGTGGGGTCAACTTTGATACCCAGGTCGCTCACAACATGACCCAGAAACTGGACTTCCTTCAACCAAAATTCACACTTGGAGAATTTGGCGTAAAGTTGCTCTTGCCTCAAGAGTTCAAGCACAAGTCGAAGGTGTTGCTCATGTTCTTCTTCGCTCTTAGAGTAGATGAGGATATCATCTATGAAGACGATAACAAACTTATCCAAGTACGGCTTGCAGACACGATTCATGAGGTCCATGAATATGGCAGGTGCATTTGTCAACCCGAATGGCATCACAAGAAACTCATAATGACCATAACGAGTTCTGAGCGCAGTTTTCATCATGTCACTTTCCTTCACCCTCAACTGGTGATAACCGGATCATAAATCGATCTTTGAGTAAACGTTCGATCCTTGTAGTTGATCAAAAAGATCATCAATTCGTGGAAGAGGATACCGATTCTTGATAGTCAATTTGTTGAGCTCACGGTAGTCGATACACATATGGAAGGATCCATCCTTCTTCTTTACAAACAACACAGGTGCGCCCCAAGGCGAGAAGCTTGGTTGGATAAATCCTCGGTCAAGTAGTTCTTGTAGTTGGCTCTGTAATTCTTGCATCTCGGAAGGTGCGAGGCTATAAGGTGCGCGAGCTACAGGTGCAGCTCCTGGCACTAAGTCGATCTGAAACTCTACGGCTCTCAGCGGCGGTAATCCAGGCAATTCCTCTGGGAAGACATCGAAAAATTTGTTCACAATTCGAACGTCGTTCACGCTCTTCACCTCAGTTTCTACCGCTTTCACATGTGCTAGGACAGCAAAACGTCCCTTCTTCATAATCTTTTGCGCTTTCACGCAACTAATGAGGTTCAACTTCGAGGTACATCTCTCTCCATAGATAACCAGTGGCTCGCCATCTCCTTGTGGTATACAAAGAGCTTTATCTCCACAAATAATATCGGCCCTTATCTTACTCAACCAATCCATACCGACGATCACGTCAAAACTTCCTAATTTGATAGGTATCAAATCAATTTTGAAATCTGCACCAGCTATGTTGATAATAGCTCCTCGACTAATATGGTCAACTTTCTCAAGTTTTCCATTGGCGACCTCGACAAGCATACTCTCTTTTAACGGGACTAATGACCAATTAATCTTATCGCAAAAATGTCTACATACATAACTTCTATCTGCACCAGTATCAAACAAGATAGAAGCTAAAAGATTGTTGATTTTGAATATACCTGTCACCAAGTCGGAGTTTTCGCGTGCGTCCCTTGCATTAACATTGAAAACTCTAACGCGCGGTGGTCCGCCATCTTTTCGCTTATTTGGACACGCATTTCTGAAATGGCCTGTCTGCCCGCATTCATAACATTTCTTCGGCCCGTTGGTGTTCGGCTTCCCATTCAAAGTGGTGACCTTGCAGTCTTTTCCAACATGCCCAGACCGTTGGCACTTCTCACAGACAACATTGCAATACCCAGTGTGGTGTTTGTAACACCTCTTGCATTGTGGTAAGGTTCCTTTGTAGTTCGGGTTAGAGTTGGTGTTGTTATTAGGGTTGGGGTTTCCACCGTTGTTGTTTCCTCTGAAACCCTCATGTCGTTTCGCCGGGTTCTGTTCATAGTTCCTTCCCCTGTTGTTGTTGTTGTTGTTGTTGTTGTTGTGGTTATCCCATTTACGCTTCTCGCTAGTACCCGCTTCAGGCTTAGTTTTCTCCGGTTCATCAATAGTTATTTGATTCATTAAAGTATGCGCCATGCGCATCGCTTCGGGAACATTTGGTAGTTTGGATGAGGTGACATTTCCCTTAATGCTCTTAGGGAGTCCCCAGAAGTATCTCTCCATTCACTTGAATTCTGGGGTGACCATTGTCGGACACATCAGGGCTAGTTCCAAAAATCTCCTGTTGTAACCATCAAGGTCATTCCCAACGGCCTTTAACTGCATGAATTCCATTTCCATCTTTTGGATTTCGGTTCTTGAACAATACTCCTCAATCATGGCACACTTAAATTCTTCCCATAGCGTAGCATACGCCTCATCAATGCCTTGTGCCTATACCGCTGTGTTCCACCACGTGAGCGCGCCGTCAGACAGCGTGCAAGAAGCAAATTTGGTTTTGTTGTCCTCCGAATAGTTGCTAACTCGGAATACTGATTCAAGTTTCTCGAACCATCTGGTGAGACCAACCGGTCCCTCGGTTCCACTGAAGTTATGTGGTTTACAGCTCTGGAATTCCTTGTAAGTACACCCATTTCGAACGGGTTGAATAACCGGTGGTGGTGGCGGTGGCGGTGGAGCTTGGGGTTGCATTTCCGCAATGGCTGCGGCTACACGTTCTTGGATCATCTCTTCAATTTGAGCAGCAGTAGGTGTGGATCGACCGTTAGCCATGGTGTTCTATACAAACATTTTGACTCAAGTCAAAATCCAACATTCAATATATAATAATATAGTATATAACAACCAACATGTAAACAGCACAACACATGTTAATTAAGTAACGCAAGTTGATACAAGTACCGCAAAACACCATACAGTAATGTAAATAGAACACTTGTGCAAAAAGTAACATCACAAAGTTTCCATTCATTAATAATAAGTTTCATACATCATGATAGATTCGTACAATACATAAGTGAAATATGAAACTACAACTAGATTACATCATGAAATCTAATACAAAAGGTCCTACGGTGAAGGTGGGTGTAGGATGTCTAAAACCTGAGCCAACTGCTCCTCGAGCTCAGTAACCCGAGCTCGGAGGATTCCCACCTCCCTCCTCAGTTCCTCGTTAGAGGGAGATGGTGAGGCAGGCGGTACAGGTGGTGCGGGTGGTGCCGGTGGTGCGGGTGGTGCGGGTGGTGCAGACCGCACGAAACGGGGTGCAGACGTTCCAGCTCCAGAAATAGTCAGTACGTAACGGGGTGTCTTACGGACTTGTGGGTCGGCATGGTATGGCACAAGCCGATTACGAGCAGTAACCCTACGACGCCGACCAAATGCGTCAGTGAAGGCTCGTCCTTCGTTGATCCCCGGATTAATGGTACCGTCGAAGCGATACCGCTTCTTCGGCGGGGTGGAGGGTGGCTGAATAGGTGTATCAGCAGGGTCCTCATCATCATTGGAGTCGTCTGAGGAGGTGTCGTCGGATGAAGCATCAGTGGATGACGGGTCGTCCGAATCATGTGGTGGCTGTACGGGTGGCTGAACTGGCAGTCCGTGGGCGGCCATCATCTGTCTGTATCTACCTGGCGGAATCGGCACTAAACGTCCATTAGGAGCGCGTCGGCACGGCATGCGCATATGGTTACGGAATGGCCCTTCCCCGAACTCCGCGAGAATCACAACACCACCGATGCGGGGCTGTGGCTCCGAGGGTCCGGGAGCAGACGGAGCTGGAATCTCCGTAGGATCCACGTGTCCGTCAATAGTAGCCACTGGTGCCGGCGCACTACTACTAGCTCCGGAAGACGAAGCGCCGGGGTCACTCGTGGGTAGTGGGATAGTGTGTCGGTAGCAGCAGCAGGTGGAGTGGCTGACGAGTCTGGACTACCCAAAACGATAGCAGGTGGAACATCCGACATCTGAACAAGGAAAAATAAATTTTCCATGTCAGTAAGTCATAAAGCAAGCACATATTAGGCCAACAGTTTAAATCATGTATAATAATAAGTAGCATGGCAATAATAACGAATCGTACAGAAGTAGCATGCAATCGAAAGCAAGTGATATTGTACAGTAGTGAAATCATGTAGTAGCATACGGCATATAACAGTAAAAGTAAGCAGCAACATGCAGTAAGTTCAGCAGAAACAAGTAAACTAGCAAGTTGTAGATTAGTCCTATTAGTGAATCCTACTCGGGTCGGTCTTAGACTCACTAATGCAACCTAATTCCCTACAACCAATGCTCTGATACCAAATGTGATGCCCCGTACAAAACCATCGTATACGAATCATCAACAACAGGATCATTACAAGGTTAAGTACTACATGCTGTAATAAAAGAAGTTGCATTCACGATAAAAAGATGACGTCATAACCGACGTCAATTGTTTTACACCAACAGTATGCTTCTAAGAATTGTAAGCATGAATAAATGTATGTGACCCTTAGGTCATTACAAAACATAGTTTCAAATGTATTAAAGTTTGAATGCAAGATAAACAGTTCATGCGGTGATAACACTAGAGCAGCGGGTGTCTACGGCAAGACTAGCACGACAGCGGAAGCAAATAACCTTAAGCACCTGAGAAAAACATGCTTAAAAACATCAACACAAAGGTTGGTGAGCTATAGTTTAAGTATAACAGTATGTAAGGTAGGCCACGAGATTTCAGTGCTACAAAGAGCGTTTCAAAACAGTATGATAAAGTATATGTTAACCGTGGGCACTTGGTAACTAACTTAATGTTTATACCCCCTGAAAGTACACTTGGCAAGTGCGTATGTTTACGAAGTATTAAACACTCGTTAAATGCTAGCGCGACTAGCCCGAGTGGGGATGTCAAACCCTATGGATCCATATCTAAGATTCGCGTTCACCGGTTCAAAAACCAATGACTAAACGTTACCGAGCTAAAGGGAATGTTTCTGCCGTTATATAACCCACACATATATAAGTTTAAGTACTCGTTCCTAGTATGTAAAACATAAAATCTGCAGGTATTCTCAGTTCCCAAAATAAGTTAAAGTAAAAAGGGAATGCTATAACTCACAATGATAAAGTAGCGGTAAAGTATGACTCGGAAAGTAAGCAAGTAATGAAGGTTGTCCAAATGGGTCCTCAACCTAAGTCAAATAGTACTAAGTTAGTAAATCGTCCGAATAGGTTTAAAAGTATGTAAATAAGGTCTTAAGGGTCATCATCATTCATCATTTAACAAAAGGTGTAAAGTAAGTTTCGTTTATGAAAGTAGTTTAAAACAAAGGCTGAGTTCGGTCAGTCGCCACGGCCTCTACCCTTACTGAATTAAGGTGAGACCAGTGGCCATGGCTCCGTATATGAGTCATTTAAGTGTGGTAAAAGTTACAGAAGCAAACTCGTCTTCGGTTGACCGTGGAGACGGTCTAAGTGTGAGTAGGTCAGAAATTTCTACACAACGTTAAAAGGACATAGTGACGATCGGAGGGCCATAAATCCTAAACCGTAACTCGGATTAAGACGAGTCCTATATGAAAAGTTATATACTCGAACAGAGATATCTCAAAATCATAATTACAGTAGCCTAGGTCATACAAGTCAGACACATAAATAGTAGAACAGTAGGGTCAGCAGGTTCCGGTGGTTCTTGGTGTTCGATGCTTATCACGATTCTCATCCTTGATGCATATAGCTTCAAGTGTACAACTTGTTGATGTGTTTACATCATTTTCACCAAAGTTTGACCATCATAACCCAAGCGTAAGTCTAAGACATGAAGCACAACTCACTTAAGTGTTGCAAGTGTTTTGATGAACCAAAGTTACATCAAAGTCTTAGATTCAACACATACATGAAATGTAAAAGTAATATTAACCAAGTTTTGACTATTATGACACAAGTGTAGTCAAAGAAATGTAGCACAAGTCACTTAAGAGTTGTATGAAGTTTGATGAACCAAAGTTACATCAAAGTCTTAGATCTAACACATACATGAACTTTAAAACTAATAATAAGTTACAAACTTGAAAGTGAACTTATGAAATCAAGATCTTAAGTTGTAGAACATAGTTATTAGTTTGATCTTGAAGATCCAAGACTCAAAAGTCTAGATCTATCATAAGTGTACAAAGTTATAATTAAAAAGTTTCATTTACATGTTCTTGAACTAGTAAAGTTAACTTTTAGTTCAAGAGAAATGAGATCAAGACTAACTTGTAGTACTTGACCAACAACAACCAAAATCACAAAATTAAAGTGCAAGTAAATGAAGTAGGAAACTAAATAAGCAAGTAACTAGTTCATTGTTGTTCATAATTCAAAGATTCAAACCAAAGTTTGATCTTTAAGAAAGTAAACTTTAAAGTTTACTAACATGAATTACTAGTATGAGTTTAACAACTATGAACTTACAATCTTTTGATACATTAAGTGTAGAACATAAACTAGTAAGTTTATATTCTTGAGTGTTCTTATAAAAACAAGATAAAAGAAGAATGAAACTAGTAAGTTTGATTCTTGAAACCAAGTAAGTAAGTAACAAACAACTACTAGTAATCAACACAAGTAACAAAAGATTGAAACAAACAAAGAATGATGATGATTAAGGGTGTGTATGGTCACGGTTTTAGAAAGAAAAGAAGAAGAGAAAAAGTCTTCAAGTTACTTACAATTTAGAAAGTAAAATGAGAGAAAAAGCTTGAGAGGGAAATGCAAGTAAATGTGTTTTGGAAAGAATGAAGTTTACAAGTAGATATGTTAATGAAATTTGAAACAAAAAACACCCATCTAGGCCACAAAGGCCGACGGTCAGCAGCTCCAAGGGGGAGGGGGAAGTGTTCTTTGGTCACTAGCATGAAAAGCTTGAAAAAGTTGGTCATTAGGTGTTAGTTCATGGGGATAAGGTGCTAAATAGATTCCATGTGCTTAAACTAACTAGTTACACTTGCAAGTAATACTTACATGTTGTAAAAATGGGCTAGTTAATCCAATAAGGTGTAGGGTGGGCTTATAAGCCTATATTCATGAGTCCATTAACATTAAACAAGCCCAAGTTCCATTAATTAACAAATAAATCCAATTAAAGCCCAAGTAACTAACTAATCACCATAGTTAATTAAAATGATTAATAAAATCAATCATGAATGTAAATAATACTCTAAAAAATACATTATTCGTGAGAGTTTCGTGTGTCACAAAGACGTTTCGGGCAATTAAAGTCAAGTACGGGCAACCATGGCAACATGTAAATGTAATAACGTACATTCGTTTAATCACACGTATTAATAATAATAATTATTAATAAATAAACGTTGGAAAATCCAGGGTCGTTACATTACCCACCTGTTAAAGAAAATTTCGTCCCGAAATTTAAGCTGAGGTAGATGGAGGAGTCGGGAAAAGGTGAGGACACTTCCGCATCATTTGATCCTCTCGCTCCCAAGTAAACTCAGGTCCTCGTTTGGCATTCCATCGCACTCAGACGATCGGAATCTTGTTGCGTTTCAAAGTTTTGATCTCACGATCCATAATTTCAACATGTTCTTCCACAAAGTGAAGTTTGTCGTCAATCGTAAGTTCCTCATGTGGTATGATAAGTTCAGGTGCAGCAAGACACTTCTTCAAGTTTGACACATGGAAGGTAAGATGAACTGAGCTCAATTGTGCTGGTAGATCCAAACGGTACGCAACGGGTCCAACACGTTCCAAAATTTCAAAAGGACCAATGTATCGTGGGTTCAACTTTCCACGTTTTCCAAAACGAATCACACCTTTCGAAGGTGCAACTTTCAACATTACACGGTCACCGACATTGAATTCAAAGTCTTTACATTTAAGATCGGCATAACTCTTCTGACGATCGCGGGAAGTTTTAAGTCTAGCTTGAATCTGAGCAATCTTCTCCGTCATTTCATGGACTACCTCGGGCCGGTGATTTGCTTTTCGCCTACTTCAGCCCAACAAATAGGAGATCGGCACTTATGGCCATACAATACTTCAAAAGGTGCAGCATTAATGCTTGAGTGATAACTGTTATTGTACGAGAATTCGGCGAGTGGCAAATGTCTTTCCCAGGCCTTTCCGAAATCGATGACACATGCACGCAACATGTCTTCCAAGGTCTGAATCGTTCGTTCACTTTGTCCATCAGTCTGTGGATGATACGCAGTACTCATGTCGAGACGGGTTCCCATGGCTTCTTGCAAAGAACGCCAAAATCTAGAAGCAAAACGGGAATCGCTATCGAAGATGATCGATAAAGGTAAACCATGACGAGATACAACCTCCTTGATGTATAGTTGAGCAAGTCTCTCCATTATATCCGTTTCTTTCATCGCTAAGAAATGTGCAGATTTGGTAAGACGGTCAACGATAACCCAAATAATATCATATCCGCCCACCGTCTTTGGCAGCTTAGTAATGAAATCCATTGTGATCCTTTCCCACTTCCATTGTGGGATTTCCAGTTACTGAAGTAACCCAGAAGGTCTCTGATGCTCGGCTTTAACCTTCGAGCAAGTCAAACACTTATCAACATAAGTCGCAACGTCCTTCTTAAGATTCGGCCACCAATACTGTTCCTTAAGATCATGGTACATCTTGCCCGCTCCAGGGTGAATCGAATACCTCGATTTGTGTGCTTCATCAAGTATAAGGTTCCGTAGATCTCCATAAAGTGGTACCCAAATTCTTCCGGCATAACATCGGAGTCCAGACTCCCTAACCTCGAATCGAGAGACAATTATGTTCAAATGTTCGTGAGATATGTTCTCCTCCTTGAGAGCCTCATCTTGGGCTACTCTGATCTGGTTGTTGAGGTTCGAATGGATGGTGATGTTCAGAGCCCTAACACGAAGAGGTGCCATCCTCTCCTTTCGGCTTAAAGCGTCAGCTACAACATTGGCCTTGCCAGGATGATAACGGAGTTCACAATCGTAGTCGTTTAGCATCTCGATCCATCGACGCTGTCTCATATTCAGTTGTTTCTGATCGAAGATGTGCTGGAGACTCTTGTGATCGGTGA
The DNA here is from genome assembly GCF_046630445.1 of Rutidosis leptorrhynchoides. Taxonomy (NCBI): domain Eukaryota; kingdom Viridiplantae; phylum Streptophyta; class Magnoliopsida; order Asterales; family Asteraceae; genus Rutidosis; species Rutidosis leptorrhynchoides. Next base: position 208,484,200 of record NC_092333.1, read on the forward strand.
AAATAGTACTCTTAGTTCCATACAAATAGTGTCTCCACAATTTGAGCGCAAAGACAACTGCTCCAAGTTCAAGATCGTAAGTAGTGTAGTTTCGCTCATGAATCTTCAATTGGTGGGAGGCATAGGCAATAACTTTTGATCGTTGCATCAGTACAAAACCAAAACCACTTTTTGAAGCATCGCAATAAACAACAAAGTCGTCACTGCCTTCGAGAAGCGATAAGATAGGTGCGGTGGTTAACTTCTTCTTCAAAGTTTGAAATGCTGATTCGTGTGCGGGTTCCCAAATGAACTTCTTACCCTTGTGAGTCAGTGCGGTCAAAGGATGTGCAATCAGAGAAAATCCTTCAATGAACCTTCGGTAGTAAACGGCGAGACCTAGGAATTGGCGATTATGCATTGTAGTAGTGGGGGTCTCCCACTTGCTGATAGCTTCAATCTTGGCGGGGTCAACTTTGATACCCAGGTCGCTCACAACATGACCCAGAAACTGGACTTCCTTCAATCAAAATTCACACTTAGAGAATTTGGCGTAAAGTTTCTCTTGCCTCAAGAGTTCAAGTACAAGTCGAAGGTGTTGCTCATGTTCTTCTTCGCTCTTAGAGTAGATGAGGATATCATCTATGAAGACGATAACAAACTTATCTAAGTACGGCTTGCAGACACGATTCATGAGGTCCATGAATACGGCAGGTGCATTTGTCAACCCGAATGGCATCACAAGAAACTCATAATGACCATAACGAGTTCTGAACGCAGTTTTCATCACGTCACTTTCCTTCACCCTCAACTTGTGATAACCGGATCGTAAATCAATCTTTGAGCAAACGCTCGAACCTTGTAGTTGATCAAAAAGATCATCAATTCGTGGAAGAGGATACCGATTCTTGATAGTCAATTTGTTGAGCTCACGGTAGTCGATACACATATGGAAGGATCCATCCTTTTTCTTCACAAACAACACAGGTGCGCCCCAAGGCGAGAAGCTTGGTTGGATAAATCCTCGGTCAAGTAGTTCTTGTGGTTGGCTCTGTAATTTTTGCATCTCGGAAGGTGCGAGTCTATAAGGTGCGCGAGCTACAGGTGCAGCTCTTGGCACTAAGTCGATCTGAAACTCTACGCCTCTCAGCGGCGGTAATCCAGGCAATTCCTCTGGGAAGACATCAGAAAATTTGTTCACAATTCGAACGTCCTTCACGCTCTTCACCTCAGTTTCTACCACTTTCACATGTGCTAGGACAGCAAAACGTCCCTTCTTCATAATCTTTTGTGCTTTCAAGCAACTAATGAGGTTCAACTTCGAGGTACATCTCTCTCCATAGATAACCAGTGGCTCGCCATCTCCTCGTGGTATACGAAGAGCTTTATCTCCACAAATAATATCGGCCCTTATCTTACTCAACCAATGAAATGTCCCGTTCTTATTTATTAAAAACGTTCCATATTAATTGATTTCGTTGCGAGGTTTTGACCTCTATATGAGACGTTTTTCAAAGACTGCATTCATTTTAAAACAAACCATAACCTTTATTTCATCAATAAAGGTTTAAAAAGCTTTACGTAGATTATCAAATAATGATAATCTAAAATATACTGTTTACACACGACCATTACATAATGGTTTACAATACAAATATGTTACAACAAAATAAGTTTCTTGAATGCAGTTTTTACACAATATCATACAAGCATGGACTCCAAATCACGTCCTTATTTAAGTATGCGACAGCGGAAGCTCTTAATAATCACCTGAGAATAAACATGCTTAAAACGTCAACAAAAATGTTGGTGAGTTATAGGTTTAACCTATATATATCAAATCATAATAATAGACCACAAGATTTCATATTTCAATATACATCCCATACATAGAGATAAAAATCATTCATATGGTGAACACCTGGTAACCAACATTAACAAGATGCATATATAAGAATATCCCCATCATTCCGGGACACCCTTCGGATATGATATAAATTTCGAAGTACTAAAGCATCTGGTACATTGGATGGGGTTTGTTAGGCCCAATAGATCTATCTTTAGGATTCGCGTCAATTAGGGTGTCTGTTCCCTAATTCTTAGATTACCAGACTTAATAAAAAGGGGCATATTCGATTTTGATAATTCAACCATAGAATGTAGTTTCACGTACTTGTGTCTATTTTGTAAATCATTTATAAAACCTGCATGTATTCTCATCCCAAAAATATTAGATTTTAAAAGTGGGACTATAACTCACGTTCACAGATTTTTACTTCGTCGGGAAGTAAGACTTGGCCACTGGTTGATTCACGAACCTATAACAATATATACATATATATCAAAGTATGTTCAAAATATATTTACAACACTTTTAATATATTTTGATGTTTTAAGTTTATTAAGTCAGCTGTCCTCGTTAGTAACCTACAACTAGTTGTCCACAGATAGATGTACAGAAATAAATCGATAAATATTATCTTGAATCAATCCACAACCCAGTGTATACGTATCTCAGTATTGATCACAACTCAAACTATATATATTTTGGAATCAACCTCAACCCTGCATAGATAACTCCAACATTCACATATAGAGTGTCTATGGTTGTTCCGAAATATATATAGATGTGTCGACATGATAGGTCGAAACATTGTATACGTGTCTATGTTATCTCAAGATTACATAATATACAATACAAGTTGATTAAGTTATGGTTGGAATAGATTTGTTACCAATTTTCACGTAGCTAAAATGAGAAAAATTATCCAATCTTGTTTTACCCATAACTTCTTCATTTTAAATCTGTTTTGAGTGAATCAAATTGCTATGGTTTCATATTGAACTCTATTTTATGAATCTAAACAGAAAAAGTATAGGTTTATAGTCAGAAAAATAAGGTACAAGTCATTTTTGTAAAGGTAGTCATTTCAGTCGAAAGAACGACGTCTAGATGACCATTTTAGAAAACATACTTCCACTTTGAGTTTAACCATAATTTTTGGATATAGTTTCATGTTCATAATAAAAATCATTTTCTCAGAATAACAACTTTTAAATCAAAGTTTATCATAGTTTTTAATTAACTAACCCAAAACAGCCCGCGGTGTTACTACGACGGCGTAAATCCGGTTTTACGGTGTTTTTTGTGTTTCCAGGTTTTAAATCATTAACTTAGCATATCATATAGATATAGAACATGTGTTTAGTTGATTTTAAAAGTCAAGTTATAAGGATTAACTTTTGTTTGCGAACAAGTTTAGAATTAACTAAACTATGTTCTGGTGATTACAAGTTTAAACCTTCGAATAAGATAGCTTTATATGTATGAATCGAATGATGTTATGAACATAATTACTACCTTAAGTTCCTTGGATAAACCTACTGGAAAATAGAAAAATGGATCTAGCTTCAACGGATCCTTGGATGGCTCGAAGTTCTTGAAGCAGAATCATGACACGAAAACAAGTTCAAGTAAGATCATCACTTGAAATAAGATTGTTATAGTTATAGAAATTGAACCAAAGTTTGAATATGATTATTACCTTGTATTAGAATGATAACCTACTGTAAGAAACAAAGATTTCTTGAGGTTAGATGATCACCTTAAAAGATTGTAAGTGAGCTAGAAAACTTGAAAGTATTCTTGATTTTATGTAACTAGAACTTGTAGAATATATGAAGAACACTTAGAACTTGAAGATAGAACTTGAGAGAGATCAATTAGATGAAGAAAATTGAAGAATGAAAGTATTTGTAGGTGTTTTTGGTCGTTGGTGTTTGGATTAGATATAAAGGATATGTAATTTTGTTTTCATGTAAATAAGTCATGAATGATTACTCATATTTTTGTAATTTTATGAGATATTTCATGCCAGTTGCCAAATGATGGTTCCAACATGTGTTAGGTGACTCACATGGGCTGCTAAGAGCTAATCATTGGAGTGTATATACCAATAGTACATACATCTAAAAGCTGTGTATTGTGCGAGTACGAATACGGGTGCATACGAGTAGAATTGTTGATGAAACTGAACGAGGATGTAATTGTAAGCATTTTTGTTAAGTAGAAGTATTTTGATAATTGTATTGAAGTCTTTCAAAAGTGTATAAATACATATTAAAACACTACATGTATATACATTTTAACTGAGTCGTTAAGTCATCGTTAGTCGTTACATGTAAGTGTTGTTTTGAAACCTTTAGGTTAACGATCTTGTTAAATGTTGTTAACCCAATATTTATAATATCAAATGAGATTTTAAATTATTATATTATCATGATATTATCATGTATAATTATCTCTTAATAGGATATATATACATTAAATGTCTTTACAACGAAAATCGTTACATATATGTCTCGTTTAAAAATCATTAAGTTAGTAGTCTTGTTTTTACATATGTAGTTCATTGTTAATATACTTAATGATATGTTTACTTATCATAGTATCATGTTAACTATATATATATCCATATATATGTCATCATATAGTTTTTACAAGTTTTAACGTTCGTGAATCACCGGTCAACTTGGGTGGTCAATTGTCTATATGAAACATATTTCAATTAATCAAGTCTTAACAAGTTTGATTGCTGAACATGTTGGAAACATTTAATCATGTAAATATCAATCTCAATTAATATATATAAACATGGAAAAGTTCGGGTCACTACAGTACCTACCCGTTAAATAAATTTCGTCCCGAAATTTTAAGCTGTTGAAGGTGTTGACGAATCTTCTGGAAATAGATGCGGGTATTTCTTCTTCATCTGATCTTCACGCTCCCAGGTGAACTCGGGTCCTCTACGAGCATTCCATCGAACCTTAACAATTGGTATCTTGTTTTGCTTAAGTCTTTTAACCTCACGATCCATTATTTCGACGGGTTCTTCGATGAATTGAAGTTTTTCGTTGATTTGGATTTCATCTAACGGAATAGTGAGATCTTCTTTAGCAAAACATTTCTTCAAATTCGAGACGTGGAAAGTGTTATGTACAGCCGCGAGTTGTTGAGGTAACTCAAGTCGGTAAGCTACTGGTCCGACACGATCAATAATCTTGAATGGTCCAATATACCTTGGATTTAATTTCCCTCGTTTACCAAATCGAACAACGCCTTTCCAAGGTGCAACTTTAAGCATGACCATCTCTCCAATTTCAAATTCTATATCTTTTCTTTTAATGTCAGCGTAGCTCTTTTGTCGACTTTGGGCGGTTTTCAACCGTTGTTGAATTTGGATGATCTTCTCGGTAGTTTCTTGTATAATCTCCAGACCTGTAATCTGTCTATCCCCCACTTCCATCCAACAAATCAGAGACCTGCACTTTCTACTATAAAGTGCTTCAAACGGCGCCATCTCAATACTTGAATGGTAGCTGTTGTTGTAGGAAAATTCTGCTAACGGTAGATGTCGATCCCAACTGTTTCCGAAATCAATAACACATGCTCGTAGCATGTATTCAAGCATTTGTATCGTCCTTTCGCTCTGCCCATCAGTTTGTGGATGATAGGCAGTACTCATGTCTAGACGAGTTCCTAATGCTTGCTGTAATGTCTGCCAGAATCTTGAAATAAATCTACCATCCCTATCAGAGATAATAGAGATTGGTATTCCATGTCTGGAGATGACTTCCTTCAAATAAAGTCGTACTAACTTCTCCATCTTGTCATCTTCTCTTATTGGCAGGAAGTGTGCTGATTTGGTGAGACGATCAACTATTACCCAAATAGTATCAAAAACACTTGCAGTCCTTGGCAATTTAGTGATGAAATCCATGGTAATGTTTTCTCATTTCTATTCCGGGATTTCGGGTTGTTGAAGTAGACCTGATGCTTTCTGATGCTCAGCTTTGACCTTAGAACACGTCAAACATTCTCCTACGTATTTAGCAATATCGGCTTTCATACCCGGCCACCAAAAATGTTTCTTGAGATCCGTGTACATCTTCCCCGTTCCAGGATGTATTGAGTATCTGGTTTTATGAGCTTCTCTAAGTACCATTTCTCTCATATCTCTAAATTTTGGTACCCAAATCCTTTCAGCCCTATACCGGGTTCCGTCTTCCCAAATATTAAGATGCTTCTCCGATCCTTTGGGTATTTCATCCTTTAAATTTCCCTCTTTTAAAACTCCTTGTTGCGCCTCCTTTATTTGAGTAGTAAGGTTATTATGAATCATTATATTCATAGATTTTACTCGAATGGGTTCTCTGTCCTTCCTGCTCAAGGCATCGGCTACCACATTTGCCTTCCCCGGGTGGTAATGAATCTCAAAGTCGTAATCATTCAATAATTCAATCCACCTACGCTGCCTCATATTCAGTTGTTTTTGATTAAATATGTGTTGAAGACTTTTGTGGTCGGTATATATAATACTTTTGACCCCATATAAGTAGTGCCTCCAAGTCTTTAATGCAAAAACAACCGCGCCTAATTCCAAATCATGCATCGTTTAATTTTGTTCGTGAATTTTCAATTGTCTAGACGCATAAGCAATCACTTTCGTTCGTTGCATTAATACACAACCGAGACCTTGCTTTGATGCGTCACAATAAATCACAAAATCATCATTCCCTTCAGGCAATGACAATATAGGTGCCGTAGTTAGCTTTTTCTTCAATAACTGAAACGCTTTCTCTTGTTCATCATTCCATTCAAATTTCTTCCCTTTATGCGTTAATGCAGTCAAGGGTTTTGCTATTCTGGAAAAGTCTTGGATGAACATTCTGTAGTAACCAGCTAGTCCTAAAAACTGGCGTATGTGTTTCGGAGTTTTCAGGGTTTCCCACTTTTCAACAGTTTCTATCTTTGCCGGATCCACCTTAATACCTTCTTTGTTCACTATGTGACCGAGGAATTGAACTTCTTCCAACCAAAATGCACACTTTGAAAACTTAGCGTTCAATTCTTCCTTCCTCAATACTTCTAACACCTTTCTCAAATGTTCACCGTGTTCTTGGTCATTCTTTGAGTAAATAAGTATGTCATCAATGAAAACAATGACAAACTTGTCAAGGTATGGTCCACACACTCGGTTCATAAGGTCCATGAACACAGCTGGTGCATTAGTTAAACCAAACGGCATGACCATAAACTCGTAATGACCGTAACGTGTTCTGAAAGCAGTCTTTGGAATATCATCTTCTTTCACCCGCATTTGATGATACCCGGAACGTAAGTCAATCTTTGAATAAATAGACGAGCCTTGTAGTTGATCAAATAAGTCATCGATTCTCGGTAGTGGGTAGCAGTTCTTGATGGTAAGTTTGTTCAACTCTCGGTAGTCGATACACAACCTGAATGTACCATCTTTCTTCTTGACAAACAAAACAGGAGCTCCCCACGGTGATGTGCTTGGTCGAATGAAACCACGCTCTAAAAGTTCTTGTAATTAGCTTTGCAGTTCTTTCATCTCGCTGGGTGCGAGTCTGTAAGGAGCACGATCTATTGGTGCAGCTCCTGGTAGAAGATCTATTTGAAATTCAACGAATCGATGTGGGGGTAATCCCGGTAATTCTTTCAAAAATACATCGGGAAATTCTTTTGCAATGGGAACATCATTGATGCTCTTTTCTTCAGTTTGTACTTTCTCGACGTGTGCTAGAATAGCATAGCAACCTTTTCTTATTAGTTTTTGTGCCTTCAAATTACTAATAAGATGTAGCTTCGTGTTTCCCTTTTCTCCGTACACCATTAAGGGTTTTCCTTTTTCTCGCATAATGCGAATTGCATTTTTGTAACAAACGATCTCTGCTTTCACTTCTTTCAACAGTCCATACCGATTATCACATCAAAACTCCCTAACTCTACTGGTATCAAATCAATCTTAAATGTTTCGCTAACCAGTTTAATTTCTCGATTCCGACATATATTATCTGCTGAATTTAATTTACCATTTGCTAATTCGAGTAAAAATTTACTATCCAAAGGCGTCAATGGACAACTTAATTTAGCACAAAAATCTCTACTCATATAGCTTCTATTCGCACCCGAATCAAATAAAACGTAAGCAGATTTATTGTCAATAAGAAACGTACCCGTAACAAGCTCCGGGTCTTCCTGTGCCTCTGCCGCATTAATATTGAAAACTCTTCCGCGGCCTTGTCCATTCGTGTTCTCCTGGTTCAGGAAATTTCTAATAATGTGGCCCGGTTTTCCACATTTATAACAAACTACATTGGCATAAGTTGCTCCGACACAACTTGCTCCGCCAATACTCATTACGACACCATTTGTTCCTTTCGTTCTATTAACCCCTCGTCTGTAGACCTCACACTTCGCCGCGCTATAACCATTTCTTTTACACTTGTTGCAAAATTTGGTGCAGAACCCCGAGTGATACTTTTCACACCTTTGGCATAGCTGCTTCTGATTGTTGTTGTTGCGGTTATTATTGTTGTTGGGATGATTGTTGTAGTTGCTGTTGTTGTTGTTGTTGTTGTTGTTGTTGTTATTGGGCCGTTTGTTGTAGTTGCGATTGATGTTGCGATTGTTGGGATAATTGTTGCGATTATTGTTGTAATTGCTGTTGTTGTTGTATTGGTGATTCTTATCACCGTTTTCCTCTCACTTTCTTTTGACTTGCTTCACATTGGCCTCTTCAGCAGTCTGTTCTTTAATTCTTTCTTCAATCTGGTTCACTAGTTTGTGAGCCATTCTACATGCCTGTTGTATGGAGGCGGGCTCGTGTGAACTTATATCTTCTTGGATTCTTTCCGGTAATCCTTTCACAAACGCGTCGATCTTCTCTTCCTCATCTTCGAATGCTCCCGGACACAATAGGCACAATTCTGTGAATCGTCTTTCGTACGTGGTAATATCAAATCCTTGGGTTCGTAACCCTCTAAGTTCTGTCTTGAGCTTATTGACCTCGGTTCTGGGATGGTACTTCTCGTTCATCAAGTGCTTGAATGCTGACCACGGTAGTGCGTACGCATCGTCTTGTCCCACTTGCTCTAGATAGGTATTCCACCATGTTAACGCAGAACCTGTGAAGGTATGCGTAGCGTACTTCACTTTGTCCTCTTCAGTACACTTACTTATGGCAAACACCGATTCGAACTTCTCGGTCCACCGTTTCAATCCGATCGGACCTTCAGTTCCATCAAATTCCAAAGGTTTGCAGGCAGTGAATTCTTTGTAGGTGCATCCTACATGATTTCCTGTACTGCTAGATCCAAGGTTATTGTTGGTATGTAGCGCAGCCTGTACTGTGGCTATGTTTGAAGCTAGAAAATTACGGAATTCCTCTTCATTCATATTTGTCGAGTAGTCGGTGCCATTTCCTTCAAAATAGTCAAATGGAACAAGTTAATCATACAGAATATTAAGAGTAGTTAATAGTATTTCGTAGCATAATATGAACTCATTTATAAAAGTTTTTTCTTCATATTAGCGTTTTATAAGTTTAAATTCGGGTAGTACCTACCCGTTAAGTTCATACTTAGTAGCTAATATACAATTCAACTACTACAATTCTATATGAAAAACTGATTATAATAATATTTCGCGTTCAAACTTTTACAAAATATTTTACAAACTTACAATACCGCTTATTTTACATATAGCATGAAATATAGCACACAATAAATTTGATACAAGATGGTTGTGAAGATAATTCTAGCTAGTACACAAGTCGTTCAGCAAAGGCAATAAAGACACGTAATTCATACGTCCAGAAACAAGTCATGCATTCTGGTTTTGCTAGGATTACTTCCCATCCTTGGTCTTGTGGAACATAACCGTTATGGCCGTTGATAAGACATCGTGTTGTAACGTTGTCAAAGGGACGAGGGTTACGTAATGTCCAACAGTCCTGTAACAATCTAAAAACCTCATTTCTTACCCCAATTACAGACTCCGTCACTTGTGGGAACGTTTTGTTTAATTGTTGTAGCCCGATGTTCTTGTTCTCACTTTGGTGAGAAGCGAACATTACTAATCCGTAAGCATAACATGCTTCTTTATGTTGCATGTTAGCCGCTTTTTCTAAATCTAGAAGTCCAATATTCGGATATATTGAGTCAAAATAATTTCTTAACCCATTGCGTAAAATAGCATTTGGGTTCCCCGCAATATATGCGTCAAAGTAAACATATCGTAACTTATGGATTTCCCAATGTGATATCCCCATCTTTCGAACGAAAGCCTTTTATAAACCAAGGCATTCTTGGAACGTTCTTCGAATGTCTTACAAACTGATCTCGCCTTAAATAGTTGTGCCGAAGAATTCTGACCGACTCTAGAAAAGATTTCATCAATCATGTCTCCGGGTAGGTCTCTTAAAATATTGGGTTGTCTATCCATTTTGTGTTTTTATACTGTAAAATAGACAAGAGTTAGATTCATAAAAAAAAATACTTATTAATACAAGCAATTTTTACATATATCATAAAGCATAAGCACACTATATTACATATATTACACCACACGAATACAACTATCTTATTCCAACTCGCTTGTTTCTTCTTCATCGGTTTTGGTTCGTTTTGCCAAGTTTCTAGGGATATATGATGTTCCCCTAATACGAGCCGTCGTTTTCCACATTGGTTTAGAAAAACCTGGTGGTTTAGAGGTTCCCGGGTCATTGTTACAACTTAAGGACTTCAGGGGTTGACGATACATATAAAGTTCATCGGGGTTGGAATTAGATTTCTCTATTTTTATGCCCTTTCTCTTATTATTTTTTTTGCCTTTTTAAATTCAGTTGGGGTAATTTCTATAACATCATCGGAATTCTCGTCGGAATCCGATTCATCAGAGAATTGGTAATCCTCCCAATATTTTGCTTCCTTGGCGGAAACATCATTGACCATAATTAACCTTGGTCGGTTGGTTGAGGATTTTCTTTTACTTAACCGTTTTATTATTTCCCCCACCGGTTCTATTTCTTCATCCGGTTCCGATTCTTCTTCCGGTTCCGATTCTTCTTCCGGTTCCGACTCTTCTTCCGGTTCCTCTTCGGGAACTTGTGAATCAGTCCACGAATCATTTCAATTTACATTTGACTCTTCATTATTATTAGGTGAGTCAATGGAACTTGTTCTAGAGGTAGACATCTATCACATAATATCAAACGCGTTAAGAGATTAATATATCACATAATATTCACATGTTAAAAATATATAGTTTCCAAAAAAATTTGTTAAGCAATCATTTTTCCAGTAAACACGGTCGAAGTCCAGACTCACTAATGCATCCTAACAAACTCGATAAGACACACTAATGCAAAATTCTGGTTCTCTAGGACCAACGCTCGGATACCAACTGCAATGTCCCGTTCTTATTGATTAAAAACGTTCCATATTAATTGATTTCGTTGCGAGGTTTTGACCTCTATATGAGAAGTTTTTCAAAGACTGCATTCATTTTAAAACAAACCATAACCTTTATTTCATCAATAAAGGTTTAAAAAGCTTTACGTAGATTATCAAATAATGATAATCTAAAATATACTGTTTACACACGACCATTACATAATGGTTTACAATACAAATATGTTACAACAAAATAAGTTTCTTGAATGCAGTTTTTACACAATATCATACAAGCATGGACTCCAAATATCGTCCTTATTTAAGTATACGACAGCGAAAGCTCTTAATAATCAACTGAGAATAAACATGCTTAAAACGTCAACAAAAATGTTGGCGAGTTATAGGTTTAACCTATATATATCAAATCATAATAATAGACCACAAGATTTCATATTTCAATACACATCCCATACATAGAGATAAAAATCATTCATATGGTGAACACCTGGTAACCGACATTAACAAGATGCATATATAAGAATATCCCCATCATTCCGGGACACCCTTCGGATATGATATAAATTTCGAAGTACTAAAGCATCCGGTACTTTGGATGGGGTTTGTTAGGCCCAATAGATCTATCTTTAGGATTCGCGTCAATTAGGGTGTCTGTTCCCTAATTCTTAGATTACCAGACTTAATAAAAAGGGGCATATTCGATTTCGATAATTCAACCATAGAATGTAGTTTCACGTACTTGTGTCTATTTTGTAAATCATTTATAAAACCTGCATGTATTCTCATCCCAAAAATATTATATTTTAAAAGTGAGACTATAACTCACTTTCACAGATTTTTACTTCGTCGGGAAGTAAGACTTGGCCACTGGTTGATTCACGAACCTATAACAATATATACATATATATCAAAGTATGTTCAAAATATATTTACAACACTTTTAATATATTTTGATGTTTTAAGTTTATTAAGTCAGCTGTCCTCGTTAGTAACCTACAACTAGTTGTCCACAGTTAGATGTACAGAAATAAATCGATAAATATTATCTTGAATCAATCCACGACCCAGTGTATACGTATCTCAGTATTGATCACAACTCAAACTTTATATATTTTGGAATCAACCTCAACCCTGTATAGCTAACTCCAACATTCACATATAGAGTGTCTATGGTTGTTTCGAAATATATATAGATGTGTCGACATGATAGGTCGAAACATTGTATACATGTCTATGGTATCTCAAGATTACATAATATACAATACAAGTTGATTAAGTTATGGTTGGAATAGATTTGTTACCAATTTTCACATAGCTAAAATGAGAAAAATTATCCAATCTTGTTTTACCCATAACTTCTTCATTTTAAATCCGTTTTGAGTGAATCAAATTGCTATGGTTTCATATTGAACTCTATTTTATGAATCTAAATAGAAAAATATAGGTTTATAGTCGGAAAAATAAGGTACAAGTCATTTTTGTAAAGGTAGTCATTTCAGTCGAAAGAACGACGTCTAGATGACCATTTTAGAAAACATACTTCCACTTTGAGTTTAACCATAATTTTTGGATATAGTTTCATGTTCATAATAAAAATCATTTTCTCAGAATAACAACTTTTAAATCAAAGTTTATCATAGTTTTTAATTAACTAACCCAAAACAGCCCGCGGTGTTACTACGACGGCGTAAATCCGGTTTTACGGTGTTTTTCATGTTTCCAGGTTTTAAATCATTAAATTAGCATATAATATAGATATAGAACATGTGTTTAGTTGATTTTAAAAGCCAATTTATAAGGATTAACTTTTGTTTGCGAACAAGTTTAGAATTAACTAAACTATGTTCTAGTGATTACAAGTTTAAACCTTCGAATAAGATAGCTTTATATGTATGAATCGAATGATGTTATGAACATCATTACTACCTTAAGTTCCTTGGATAAACCTACCGGAAAAGAGAAAAATGGATCTCGCTTCAACGGATCCTTGGATGGCTCGAAGTTCTTGAAGCAGAATCATGACACGAAAACAAGTTCAAGTAAGATCATCACTTGAAATAAGATTGTAATAGTTATAGAAATTGAACCAAAGTTTGAATATGATTATTACCTTTTATTAGAATGATAACCTACTGTAAGAAACAAAGATTTCTTGAGGTTGGATGATCACCTTACAAGATTGGAAGTGAGCTAGCAAACTTGAAAATATTCTTGATTTTATGTAACTAGAACTTGTAGAATATATGAAGAACACTTAGAACTTGAAGATAGAACTTGAGAGAGATCAATTAGATGAAGAAAATTGAAGAATGAAAGTGTTTGTAGGTGTTTTTGGTCGTTGATGTATGGATTAGATATAAAGGATATGTAATTTTGTTTTCATGTAAATAAGTCATGAATGATTACTCATATTTTTGTAATTTTATGAGATATTTCATGCTAGTTTCCAAATGATGGTTCCCACATGTGTTAGGTGACTCAAATGGGCTGCTAATAGCTGATCATTGGATTGTATATACCAATAGTACATACATCTAAAAGCTGTGTATTGTACGAGTACGAATACGGGTGCATACGAGTAGAATTGTTGATGAAACTGAACGAGGATGTAATTGTAAGCATTTTTGTTAAGTAGAAGTATTTTGATAAGTGTATTGAAGGCTTTCAAAAGTGTATAAATACATATTAAAACACTACATGTATATACATTTTAACTGAGTCGTTAAGTCATCGTTAGTTGTTACATGTAAGTGTTGTTTTGAAACCTTTAGGTTAACGATCTTGTTAAATGTTGTTAACCCAATGTTTATAATATCAAATGAGATTTTAAATTATTATATTATCATGATATTATCATGTATGAATATCTCTTAATATGATATATATACATTAAATGTCTTTACAACGATAATCGTTACATATATGTCACGTTTAAAAATCATTAAGTTAGTAGTCTTGTTTTTACATATGTAGTTCATTGTTAATATACTTAATGATATGTTTAATTATCATAATAGTATCATGTTAACTATATATATATCCATATATATGTCATCATATAGTTTTTACAAGTTTTAACGTTCGTGAATCACCGGTCAACTTGGGTGGTCAATTATCTATATGAAACATATTTCAATTAATCAAGTCTTAACAAGTTTGATTGCTTAACATGTTGGAAACATTTAATCATGTAAATATCAATCTCAATTAATATATATAAACATGGAAAATTTCGGGTCACTACAACCAATCCATACCGACGATCACGTCAAAACTTCCCAATTTGATAGGTATCAAATCAATTTCGAAATCTGCACCAGCTATGTTGATAATAGCTCCTCGACTAATATGGTCAACTTTCTCAAGTTTTCCATTGGCGACCTCGACAAGCACACTCTCTTTTAATGGGACTAATGACCAATTAATCTTATCGCAAAAATGTGTACATACATAACTTCTATCAGCACCAGTATCAAACAAGACAGAAGCTAAAAGATTGTTGATTTTGAATATACCTGTCACCAAGTCGGGGTTTTCACGTGCGTCCCATACATTAACATTGAAAGCTCTAGCGCGCGATGGTCCGTCATCTTTTCACTTATTTGGACACGCATTTCTGAAATGGCCTGTCTGCCCACATTCATAACATTTCTTCAACCCGTTGGTGTTCGGCTTCCCATTCAAAGTGGTGACCTTGCAGTCTTTTCCAACATGCCCAGACCGTTGGCACTTTTCACAGACAACATTGCAATACCCAGTGTGGTGTTTGTAACACCTCTTGCATTGTGGTAAGGTTCCTTTTAGTTCTGGTTGGAGTTGGTGTTGTTGTTGGGGTTTCCACCGTTGTTGTTTCCTTTGAAACCCTCATGTCGTTTCGCTGGGTTTTGTTCATAGTTCCTTCCCCTGTTGTTGTTGTTGTTGTTGTTGTGGTTATCCCATTTGCGCTTCTCGCTAGTACCCGCTTCAGGCTTAGTTTTCTCCGGTTCATCAATGGTTATTTGATTCATTAAAGTATGCGCCATGCGCATCGCTTCGGGAACATTTGGTGGTTTGGATGAGGTGACATTTCCCTTAATGCTCTTAGGGAGTCCCCAGAAGTATCTCTCCATTCGCTTGAATTCTGGGGTGACCATTGTCGGACACATCAGGGCTAGTTCCAAAAATCTCCTATTGTAACCATCAAGGTCGTTCCTAACGGCCTTTAACTGCATGAATTCCATTTCCATCTTTTGGATTTCGGTTCTCGGACAATACTCCTCAATCATGGCACACTTAAATTCTTCCCATAGCGTAGCATACGCCTCATCAATGCCTTGTGCCTGTACCATTGTGTTCCACCATGTGAGCGCGCCGTCAGACAGCGTGCAAGAAGCAAATTTGGTTTTGTTGTCCTCCGAACAGTTGCTAACTCGGAATACTGATTCAAGTTTCTCGAATCATCTGGTGAGACCAATCAGTCCCTCGGTTCCACTGAAGTTATGTGGTTTAAAGCTCTGGAATTCCTTGTAAGTACACCCATTTCGAACGGGTTGAATAACTGGTGGTGGTGGCGGTGGCGGTGGAGCTTGGGGTTGCATTTCCGCAATGGCTGCGGCTACACGTTCTTGGATCATCTCTTCAATTTGAGCAGCAGTAGGTGTGGATCGACCGTTAGCCATGGTGTTCTATACAAACATTTTGACTCAAGTCAAAATCCAACATTCAACATATAATAATATAGTATATAACAACCAACATGTAAACAGCACAACACATGTTAATTAAGTAACGCAAGTTGATACAAGTACCGCAAAACACCATACAGTAATGTAAATAGAACACTTGTGCAAAAAGTAACATCACAAAGTTTCCATTCATTAATAATAAGTTTCATACATCATGATAGATTCGTACAATACATAAGTGAAATATGAAACTACAACTAGATTACATCATGAAATCTAATACAAAAGGTCCTACGGTGAAGGTGGGTGTAGGATGTCTAAAACTTGAGCCAACTGCTCCTCGAGCTCAGTAACCCGAACTCGGAGGATTCCCACCTCCCTCCTCAGTTCCTCGTTAGAGGGAGATGGTGGGGCAGGCGGTGCATGAAATGTCCCGTTCTTATTGATTAAAAACGTTCCATATTAATTGATTTCGTTGCGAGGTTTTGACCTCTATATGAGACGTTTTTCAAAGACTGCATTCATTTTTAAAACAAACCATAACCTTTATTTCATAGATAAAGGTTTTAAAAAGCTTTACGTAGATTATCAAATAATGATAATCTAAAATATCCTGTTTACACACGACCATTACATAATGGTTTACAATACAAATATGTTACAACAAAATAAGTTTCTTGAATGCAGTTTTTACACAATATCATACAAGTATAGACTCCAAATCTCGTCCTTATTTAAGTATGCGACAGCGGAAGCTCTTAATAATCACCTGAGAATAAACATGCATAAAACGTCAACAAAAATGTTGGTGAGTTATAGGTTTAACCTATATATATCAAATCATAATAATAGACCACAAGATTTCATATTTCAATACACATCCCATACATAGAGATAAAAATCATTCATATGGTGAACACCTGGTAACCGACATTAACAAGATGCATATATAAGAATATCCCCATCATTCCGGGACACCCTTCGGATATGATATAAATTTCGAAGTACTAAAGCATCCGGTACTTTGGATGGGGTTTGTTAAGCCCAATAGATCTATCTTTAGGATTCGCGTCAATTAGGGTGTCTGTTCCCTAATTCTTAGATTACCAGACTTAATAAAAAGGGGCATATTCGATTTCGATAATTCAACCATAGAATGTAGTTTCACGTACTTGTGTCTATTTTGTAAATCATTTATAAAACCTACATGTATTCTCATCCCAAAAATATTAGATTTTAAAAGTGGGACTATAACTCACTTTCACAGATTTTTACTTCGTCGGGAAGTAAGACTTGGCCACTGGTTGATTCACGAACCTATAACAATATATACATATATATCAAAGTATGTTCAAAATATATTTACAACACTTTTAATATATTTTGATGTTTTAAGTTTATTAAGTCAGCTGTCCTCATTAGTAACCTACAACTAGTTGTCCACAGTTAGATGTACAGAAATAAATAGATAAATATTATCTTGAATCAATCCACGACCCAGTGTATACGTATCTCAGTATTGATCACAACTCAAACTATATATATTTTGGAATCAACCTCAACCCTGTATAGCTAACTCCAACATTCACATATAGAGTGTCTATGGTTGTTCCGAAATATATATAGATGTGTCGACATGATAGGTCGAAACATTGTATACGTGTCTATGGTATCTCAAGATTACATAATATACAATACAAGTTGATTAAGTTATGGTTGGAATAGATTTGTTACCAATTTTCACGTAGCTAAAATGAGAAAAATTATCCAATCCGTTTTGAGTGAATCAAATTGCTATGGTTTCATATTGAACTCTATTTTATGAATCTAAACAGAAAAAGTATAGGTTTATAGTCGGAAAAATAAGTTACAAGTCGTTTTTGTAAAGGTAGTCATTTCAGTCGAAAGAACGACGTCTAGATGACCATTTTAGAAAATGTACTTCCACTTTGAGTTTAACCATAATTTTTGGATATAGTTTCATGTTCATAATAAAAATAATTTTCTCAGAATAACAACTTTTAAATCAAAGTTTATCATAGTTTTTAATTAACTAACCCAAAACAGCCCGCGGTGTTACTACGACGGCGTAAATCCGGTTTTACGGTGTTTTTCGTGTTTCCAGGTTTTAAACCATTAAGTTAGTATATCATATAGATATGGAACATGTGTTTAGTTGATTTTAAAAGTCAAGTTAGAAGGATTAACTTTTGTTTGCGAACAAGTTTAGAATTAACTAAACTATGTTCTAGTGATTACAAGTTTAAACTTTCGAATAAGATAGCTTTATATGTATGAATCGAATGATGTTATGAACATCATTACTACCTTAAGTTCCTTGGATAAACCTACTGGAAAATAGAAAAATGGATCTAGCTTCAATGGATCCTTGGATGGCTCGAAGTTCTTGAAGCAGAATCATGACACGAAAACAAGTTCAAGTAAGATCATCACCTGAAATAAGATTGTTATAGCTATAGAAATTGAACCAAAGTTTGAATATGATTATTACCTTGTATTAGAATGATAACCTACTGTAAGAAACAAAGATTTCTTGAGGTTGGATGATCACCTTACAAGATTGGAAGTGAGCTAGCAAAGTTGAAAGTATTCTTGATTTTATGTAACTAGAACTTGTAGAATATATGAAGTACACTTAGAACTTGAAGATAGAACTTGAGAGAGATCAATTAGATGAAGAAAATTGAAGAATGAAAGTGTTTGTAGGTGTTTTTGGTCGTTGGTGTATGGATTAGATATAAAGGATATGTAATTTTGTTTTCATGTAAATAAGTCATGAATGATTACTCATATTTTTGTAATTTTATGAGATATTTCATGCTAGTTGCCAAATGATGGTTCCCACATGTGTTAGGTGACTCACATGGGCTGCTAAGAGCTGATTATTGGAGTGTATATACCAATAGTACATACATCTAAAAGCTGTGTATTGTACGAGTACGAATACGGGTGCATACGAGTAGAATTGTTGATGAAACTGAACGAGGATGTAATTGTAAGCATTTTTGTTAAGTAGAAGTATTTTGATAAGTGTATTGAAGTCTTTCAAAAGTGTATAAATACATATTAAAACACTACATATATATACATTTTAACTGAGTCGTTAAGTCATCGTTAGTCGTTACATGTAAGTGTTGTTTTGAAACCTTTAGGTTAACGATCTTGTTAAATGTTGTTAACCCAATGTTTATAATATCAAATGAGATTTTAAATTATTATATTATCATGATATTATCATGTATGAATATCTCTTAATATGATATATATACATTAAATGTCTTTACAACGATAATCGTTACATATATGTCTCGTTTAAAAATCATTAAGTTAGTAGTCTTGTTTTTACATATGTAGTTCATTGTTAATATACTTAATGATATGTTTACTTATCATAGTATCATGTTAACTATATATATATCCATATATATGTCATCATATAGTTTTTACAAGTTTTAACGTTCGTGAATCACCGGTCAACTTGGGTGGTCAATTGTCTATATGAAACATATTTCAATTAATCAAGTCTTAACAAGTTTGATTGCTTAACATGTTGGAAACATTTAATCATGTAAATATCAATCTCAATTAATATATATAAACATGGAAAAGTTCGGGTCACTACAGTACCTACCCGTTAAATAAATTTCGTCCCGAAATTTTAAGCTGTTGAAGGTGTTGACGAATCTTCTGGAAATAGATGCGGGTATTTCTTCTTCATCTGATCTTCATGCTCCCAGGTGAACTCGGGTCTTCTACGAGCATTCCATCGAACCTTAACAATTGGTATCTTGTTTTGCTTAAGTCTTTTAACCTCACGATCCATTATTTCGACGGGTTCTTCGATGAATTGAAGTTTTTCGTTGATTTGGATTTCATCTAACGGAATAGTGAGATCTTCTTTAGCAAAATATTTCTTCAAATTCGAGACGTGGAAAGTGTTATGTACAGCCGCGAGTTGTTGAGGTAACTCAAGTCGGTAAGCTACTGGTCCGACACGATCAATAATCTTGAATGGTCCAATATACCTTGGATTTAATTTCCCTCGTTTACCAAATCGAATAACGCCTTTCCAAGGTGCAACTTTAAGCATGACCATCTCTCCAATTTCAAATTCTATATCTTTTCTTTTAATGTCAGCGTAGCTCTTTTGTCGACTTTGGGCGGTTTTCAACCGTTGTTGAATTTGGATGATCTTCTCGGTAGTTTCTTGTATAATCTCCGGACCCGTAATCTGTCTATCCCCCACTTCACTCCAACAAATCAGAGACCTGCACTTTCTACCATAAAGTGCTTCAAACGGCGCCATCTCAATGCTTGAATGGTAGCTGTTGTTGTAGGAAAATTCTGCTAACGGTAGATGTCGATCCCAGCTGTTTCCGAAATCAATAACACATGCTCGTAGCATGTCTTCAAGCGTTTGTATCGTCCTTTTGCTCTGCCCATCAGTTTGTGGATGATAGGCAGTACTCATGTCTAGACGAGTTCCTAATGCTTGCTGTAATGTCTGCCAGAATCTTGAAATAAATCTGCCATCCCTATCAGAGATAATAGAGATTGGTATTCCATGTCTGGAGACGACTTCTTTCAAATACAGTCGTGCTAACTTCTCCATCTTGTCATCTTCTCTTATTGGCAGGAAGTGTGCTGATTTGGTGAGACTATCAACTATTACACAAATAGTATCAAAACCACTTGCAGTCTTTGGTAATTTAGTGATGAAATCCATGGTAATGTTTTCCCATTTCCATTCCGGGATTTCGGGTTGTTGAAGTAGACCTGATGGTTTTTGATGCTCAGCTTTGACCTTAGAACACGTCAAACATTCTCCTACGTATTTAGCAACATCGGCTTTCATACCCGGCCACCAAAAATGTTTCTTGAGATCCTTGTACATCTTCTCCGTTCCAGGATGTATTGAGTATCTGGTTTTATGAGCTTCTCTAAGTACCATTTCTGTCATATCTCCAAATTTTGGTACCCAAATCCTTTCAGCCCTATACCGGGTTCCGTCTTCCCGAATATTAAGATGCTTCTCCGATCCTTTGGGTATTTCATCCTTTAAATTTCCCTTTTTTAAAACTCTTTGTTGCGCCTCCTTTATTTGAGTAGTATGGTTATTATGAATCATTATATTCATAGATTTTACTCGAATGGGTTCTCTGTCCTTCCTGCTCAAGGCATCGGCTACCACATTTGCCTTCCCCGGGTGGTAACGAATCTCAAAGTCGTAATCATTCAATAATTCAATCCACCTACGCTGCCTCATATTCAGTTGTTTCTGACTAAATATGTGTTGAAGACATTTGTGGTCGGTATATATAATACTTTTGACCCCATATAAGTAGTGCCTCCAAGTCTTTAATGCAAAAACAACCGCGCCTAATTCCAAATCATGCGTCGTATAATTTTGTTCATGAATCTTCAATTGTCTAGACGCATAAGCAATCACCTTCGTTCGTTGCATTAATACACAACCGAGACCTTGCTTTGATGCGTCACAATAAATCACAAAATCATCATTCCCTTCAGGCAATGACAATATAGGTGCCGTAGTTAGCTTTTTCTTCAATAACTGAAACGCTTTCTCTTGTTCATCATTCCATTCAAATTTCTTCCCTTTATGCGTTAATGCAGTCAAGGGTTTTGCTATTCTGGAAAAGTCTTGGATGAACCTTCTGTAGTAACCAGCTAGTCCTAAAAACTGACATATGTGTTTCGGAGTTTTCGGGGTTTCCCACTTTTCAACAGTTTCTATCTTTGCCGGATCCACCTTAATACCTTATTTGTTCACTATGTGACCGAGGAATTGAACTTCTTCCAACCAAAATGCACACTTTGAAAACTTAGCGTACAATTCTTCCTTCCTCAATACTTCTAACACCTTTCTCAAATGTTCACCGTGTTCTTGGTCATTCTTTGAGTAAATAAGTATGTCATCAATGAAAACAATGACAAACTTGTCAAGGTATGGTCCACACACTCGGTTCATAAGGTCCATGAACACAGCTGGTGCATTAGTTAAACCAAACGGCATGACCATAAACTCGTAATGACCGTAACGTGTTCTGAAAGCAGTCTTTGGAATATCATCTTCTTTCACCCGCATTTGATGATACCCAGAACGTAAGTCAATCTTTGAATAAACAGACGAGCCTTGTAGTTGATCAAATAAGTCTTCGATTCTCGGTAGTGGGTAGCGGTTCTTGATGGTAAGTTTGTTCAACTCTCGGTTGTCGATACACAACCTGAATGTACCATCTTTCTTCTTGACAAACAAAACAGGAGCTCCCCACGGTGATGTGCTTGGTCGAATGAAACCACGCTCTAAAAGTTCTTGTAATTGGCTTTGCAATTCTTTCATCTCGCTGGGTGCGAGTCTGTAAGGA
This sequence comes from Rutidosis leptorrhynchoides, assembly GCF_046630445.1. NCBI lineage: Eukaryota > Viridiplantae > Streptophyta > Magnoliopsida > Asterales > Asteraceae > Rutidosis > Rutidosis leptorrhynchoides. Next base: position 208,506,527 of record NC_092333.1, read on the forward strand.
GCACGAGCTATTGGTGCAGCTCCTGGTACAAGATCTATTTGAAATTCAACGGATCGATGTGGGGGTAATCCCGGTAATTCTTTCGGAAATACATCGGGAAATTCTTTTGCAATGGGAACATCATTGATGCTCTTTTCTTCAGTTTGTACTTTCTCGACTTGTGCTAGAACAGCATAGCAACCTTTTCTTAGTAGTTTTTGTGCCTTCAAATTACTAATAAGATGTAGCTTCGTGTTGCCCTTTTCTCCGTACACCATTAAGGGTTTTCCTTTTTCTCGTATAATGCAAATTGCATTTTTGTAACAAACAATCTCTGCTTTCACTTCTTTCAACCAGTCCATACCGATTATCACATCAAAACTCCCTAACTCTACTGGTATCAAATCAATCTTAAATGTTTCGCTAACCAGTTTAATTTCTCGATTCCGACATATATTATCTGCTGAAATTAATTTACCATTTGCTAATTCGAGTAAAAATTTACTATCCAAAGGCGTCAATGGACAACTTAATTTAGCACAAAAATCTCTACTCATATAGCTTCTATCCGCACCCGAATCAAATAAAACGTAAGAAGATTTATTGTCAATAAGAAATGTACCCGTAACAAGCTCCGGGTCTTCCTGTGCCTCTGCCGCATTAATATTGAAAACTCTTCCGCGGCCTTGTCCATTCGTGTTCTCCTGGTTCGGGCAATTTCTAATAATGTGGCCCGGTTTTCCACATTTATAACAAACTACATTGGCATAACTTGCTCCGACACTACTTGCTCCACCATTACTCGTTTCGACACCATTTGTTCCTTTCGTTCTATTAACCCCTGGTCCGTAGACCTCACACTTCACCGCGCTATGACCATTTCTTTTACACTTGTTGCAAAATTTGGTGCAGAACCCCGAGTGATACTTTTCACACCTTTGGCATAGCTGCTTCTGATTGTTGTTGTTGTTACGGTTATTATTGTTGTTGGGATGATTGTTGTAGTTGCTGTTGTTGTTGTTGTTGTTGTTGTTGTTGTTGTTGTTGTTGTTGTTGTTGTTGTTGTTGTTGGGCCGTTTGTTGTTGTTGCGATTGATGTTGCGATTGTTGGGATAATTGTTGCGATTATTGTTGTAATTGCTGTTGTTGTTGTATTGGTGATTCTTATCACCGTTTTCCTCCCACTTTCGGCCTCTTCAGCAGTCTGTTCTTTAATTCTTTCTTCAATCTGGTTCACTAGTTTGTGAGCCATTCTACATGCCTGTTGTATGGAGGCGGGCTCGTGTGAACTTATATCTTCTTGGATTCTTTCCGGTAATCCTTTCACAAACGCGTCGATCTTCTCTTCCTCATCTTCGAATGCTCCCGGACACAATAGGCACAATTCTGTGAATCGTCTTTCGTACGTGGTAATATCAAATCCTTGGGTTCGTAACCCTCTAAGTTCTGTCTTGAGCTTATTGACCTCGGTTCTGGGACGGTACTTCTCGTTCATCAAGTGCTTGAATGCTGACCACGGTAGTGCGTACGCATCGTCTTGTCCCACTTGCTCTAGATAGGTATTCCACCATGTTAACGCAGAACCTGTGAAGGTATGCGTAGCGTACTTCACTTTGTCCTCTTCAGTACACTTACTTATGGTAAACACCGATTCGACCTTCTCGGTCCACCGTTTCAATCCGATCGGTCCTTCGGTTCCATCAAATTCCAAAGGTTTGCAGGCAGTGAATTCTTTGTAGGTGCATCCTACACGATTTCCTGTACTGCTAGATCCAAGGTTATTGTTGGTATGTAGCGCAGCCTGTACTGCGGCTATGTTTGAAGCTAGAAAAGTACGGAATTCCTCTTCATTCATATTTGTCGAGTAGTCGGTGCCATTTCCTTCAAAATAGTCAAATGGAACAAGTTAATCATACAGAATATTAAGAGTAGTTAATAGTATTTCGTAGAATAATATGAACTCATTTATAAAAGCTTTTTCTTCATATTAGCGTTTTATAAGTTTAAATTCGGGTGGTACCTACCCGTTAAGTTCATACTTAGTAGCTAATATACAATTCAACTACTATAATTCTATATGAAAAACTGATTATAATAATATTTCGCGTTCAAACTTTTATACAATATTTTACAAACTTACAATACCGCTTATTTTACATATAGCATGAAATATAGCACACAATAAATTTGATACAAGATGGTTGTGAAGATAATTCTAGCTAGTACACAAGTCGTTCAGCAAAGGCAATAAAGACACGTAATTCACACGTCCAGAAACAAGTCATGCATTCTGGTTTTACTAGGATTACTTCCCATCCTTGGTCTTGTGGAACATAACCGTTATGGCCGTTGATAAGACAGCGTGTTGTAATGTCGTCAAAGGGACGAGGGTTACGTAATGTCCAACAGTCCCATAACAATCTAAAAACCTCATTTCTTACCCCAATTACCGACTCCGTCACTTGTGGAAACGTTTTGTTTAATAGTTGTAGCCCGATGTTCTTGTTCTCACTTTGGTGAGAAGCGAACATTACTAATCCGTAAGCATAACATGCTTCTTTATGTTGCATGTTAGCCACTTTTTCTAAATCACGAAGTCCAATATTCGGATATATTGAGTCAAAATAATTTCTTAACCCATTGCGTAAAATAGCATTTGGGTTCCCCGCAATATATGCGTCAAAGTAAACACATCGTAACTTATGGATTTCCCAATGTGATATCCCCCATCTTTCAAACGAAAGTCTCTTATAAACCAAGACAAGAGTTAGATTCATAAATAAAAAATACTTATTAACACAAGCAATTTTTACATATATCATAAAGCATAAGCACATTATATTACATATATTACACCACACGAATACAACTATCTTATTTCGACTCGCTTGTTTCTTCTTCTTCGATTTTGGTGTTCCCCTAATACGAGCCGTCGTTTTCCACATTGGTTTAGAAAAACTTGGTGGTTTAGAGGTTCCCGGGTCATTGTTATAACTTAAGGACTTCGGGGGGTTGACGATACATATAAAGTTCATCGGGGTTGGAATTAGATTTCTCTATTTTTATGCCCTTTCCCTTATTATTTTCTTTTGCCTTTTTAAATTCAGTTGGGGTAATTTCTATAACATCATCGGAATTCTCGTCGGAATCCGATTCATCGGAGAATTGGTAATCCTCCCAATATTTTGCTTCCTTGGCGGAAACACCATTGACCATAATTAACCTTGGTCGGTTGGTTGAGGATTTTCTTTTACTTAACCGTTTTATTATTTCCCCCACCGGTTCTATTTCTTCATCCGGTTCCGATTCTTCTTCCGGTTCTGATTCTTCTTCCGGTTCCGACTCTTCTTCCGGTTCCTCTTCGGGAACTTGTGAATCAGTTCACGAATCATTCCAATTTATATTTGACTCTTCATTATTATTAGGTGAGTCAATGGGACTTGTTCTAGAGGTAGACATCTATCACATAATATCAAACGCGTTAAGAGATTAATATATCACATATATTCACATGTTAAAAATATATAGTTTCCAACAAAATTTGTTAAGCAATCATTTTTCAAGTAAACACGGTCGAAGTCCAGACTCACTAATGCATCCTAACAAACTCGATAAGACACACTAATGCAAAATTCTGGTTCTCTAAGACCAATGCTCGGATACCAACTGAAATGTCCCGTTCTTATTGATTAAAAACGTTCCATATTAATTGATTTCGTTGCGAGGTTTTGACCTCTATATGAGATGTTTTTCAAAGACTGCATTCATTTTTAAAACAAACCATAACCTTTATTTCATAAATAAAGGTTTTAAAAAGCTTTACGTAGATTATCAAATAATGATAATCTAAAATATCCTGTTTACACACGACCATTACATAATGGTTTACAATACAAATATGTTACAACAAAATAAGTTTCTTGAATGCAGTTTTTACACAATATCATACAAGTATAGACTCCAAATCTCGTCCTTATTTAAGTATGCGACAGCGGAAGCTCTTAATAATCACCTGAGAATAAACATGCTTAAAACGTCAACAAAAATATTGGTGAGTTATAGGTTTAACCTATATATATCAAATCATAATAATAGACCACAAGATTTCATATTTCAATACACATCCCATACATAGAGATAAAAATCATTCATATGGTGAACACCTGGTAACCGACATTAACAAGATGCATATATAAGAATATCCCCATCATTCCGGGACACGCTTCGGATATGATATAAATTTCGAAGTACTAAAGCATCCGGTACTTTGGATGGGGTTTGTTAAGCCCAATAGATATATCTTTAGGATTCACGTCAATTAGGGTGTCTGTTCCCTAATTCTTAGATTACCAGACTTAATAAAAAGGGGCATATTTGATTTCGATAATTCAACCATAGAATGTAGTTTCACGTACTTGTGTCTATTTTGTAAATCATTTATAAAACCTGCATGTATTCTCATTCCAAAAATATTAGATTTTAAAAGTGGGACTATAACTCACTTTCACAGATTTTTACTTCGTCAGGAAGTAAGACTTGGCCACTGGTTGATTCACGAACCTATAACAATATATACATATATATCAAAGTATGTTCAAAATATATTTACAACACTTTTAATATATTTTGATGTTTTAAGTTTATTAAGTCAGCTGTCCTCGTTAGTAACCTACAACTAGTTGTCCACAGTTAGATGTACAGAAATAAATCGATAAATATTATCTTGAATCAATCCACAACCCAGTGTATACGTATCTCAGTATTGATCACAACTCAAACCATATATATTTTGGAATCAACCTCAACCCTGTATAGCTAACTCCAACATTCACATATAGAGTGTCTATGGTTGTTCCGAAATATATATAGATGTGTCGACATGATAGGTCGAAACATTGTATACGTGTCTATGGTATCTCAAGATTACATAATATACAATACAAGTTGATTAAGTTATGGTTGGAATAGATTTGTTACCAATTTTCACGTAGCAAAAATGAGAAAAATTATCCAATCTTGTTTTACCCATAACTTCTTCATTTTAAATCCGTTTTGAGTGAATCAAATTGCTATGGTTTCATATTGAACACTATTTTATGAATCTAAACAGAAAAAGTATAGGTTTATAGTCGGAAAATAAAGTTACAAGTCGTTTTTTTAAAGGTAGTCATTTCAGTCGAAAGAACGACGTCTAGATGACCATTTTAGAAAACATACTTCCACTTTGAGTTTAACCATAATTTTTGGATATAGTTTCATGTTCATAATAAAAATAATTTTCTCAGAATAACAACTTTTAAATCAAAGTTTATCATAGTTTTTAATTAACTAACCCAAAACAGCCCGCGGTGTTACTACGACGGCGTAAATCCGGTTTTACGGTGTTTTTCGTGTTTCCAGGTTTTAAACCATTAAGTTAGCATATCATATAGATATAGAACATGTGTTTAGTTGATTTTAAAAGTCAAGTTAGAAGGATTAACTTTTGTTTGCGAACAAGTTTAGAATTAACTAAACTATGTTCTAGTGATTACAAGTTTAAACCTTCGAATAAGATAGCTTTATATGTATGAATCGAATGATGTTATGAACATCATTACTACCTTAAGTTCCTTGGATAAACCTACTTGAAAAGAGAAAAATGGATCTAGCTTCAATGGATCCTTGGATGGCTCGAAGTTCTTGAAGCAGAATCATGACACGAAAACAAGTTCAAGTACGATCATCACTTGAAATAAGATTGTTATAGTTATAGAAATTAAACCAAAGTTTGAATATGATTATTACCTTGTATTAGAATGATAACCTACTGTAAGAAACAAAGATTTCTTGAGGTTGGATGATCACCTTACAAGATTGGAAGTGAGCTAGCAAACTTGAAAGTATTCTTGATTTTATGTAACTAGAACTTGTAGAATATATGAAGAACACTTAGAACTTGAAGATAGAACTTGAGAGTGATCAATTAGATGAAGAAAATTGAAGAATGAAAGTGTTTGTAGGTGTTTTTGGTCGTTGGTGTATGGATTAGATATAAAGGATATGTAATTTTGTTTTCATGTAAATAAGTCATGAATGATTACTCATATTTTTGTAATTTTATGAGATATTTCATGCTAGTTGCCAAATGATGGTTCCCACATGTGTTAGGTGACTCACATGGGCTGCTAAGAGCTGATCATTGGAGTGTATATATGATGTCAAAGCAGAGGGGTATAAAATACTATTAAATTTTAGCAGAAAATACTATTAAATACGATACAATTTTACACAAGATATTTATTTATTTATAGAATGGATATACTTAAACCTTGCTACAACACTTATAGGCAGTGTACCTAATCGTACAGTAGTGTAGTTTTTAGTAAGTCCGGTTCGTTCCACAGGGAGATCTTTAAGCAAAGCTCAACGCTATATTAGTTTACTTTTATTAAAATTACAAATATATATATAAATAATATTATTATTATAAAGAGGGGTTTTTACCGTTTAATGACCGGTTTGTCGATTTTAAAACTTTAGTCGCAGTTAAAACCTAATGTAAAATATAAAATAAATACAAGACTTTAAATTAAAGCGTAAAGTAAATAACGATAATGAAATTGCGAATAATAAAAATGCGATAAAAATTAAATTGCGATAATTAAAAAGTACGATAATTAAAAGTGCGATAAAATATAAAATAAAGGAAATTAAATATGAAATAAAAGAATTATGCTTATTTAAACTTCCGTAATCATGATGTTTGACGTGTTGATTTTAATTTTATGCCCATGGGTTAATTGTCCTTTGTCCTGGATTATTCAATATGTCCGTCTGGTTTTTGTCCATAACAGTCCATCAGTCATAAATATAAATTGCAAGTGTCCTTGTCAAATTATTATTATACCCGAAGATAAATATTCCAACTAATTGGGGATTCGAATTGTAACAAGGTTTTAATACTTTGTTTAATGAATACACCAGGTTATCGACTGCGTGTAAACCAAGGTTTTACTACTTTGTTAACAATTACACCAATTACCCTTGAATGTAATTTCACCCCTGTTTTAATTATTCTAGTGGCTATTAATCCATTCCCGTGTCCGGTTAAATGAACGATTATTCGTACATATAAATACCCCGCCCATCGTGTCCGATCGAGTGTATATGGTAATTTATAGGGACGCCCAATTGTAAATCTTTATATTAACATTAACAAACTTTCATTTAGTTAAACAAATATAAAGCCCATTAATAGCCCATAGCCTAGTTTCCACAAGTGTCGTTCTTTTGTCCAAACCCCAATTATGGTACAAAGCCCAATTACCCAATTTTAGTAATTAGCCCAACATCATGATTACTTCGTTTTAAATAAGCATAATAATAACTTAGCTACGAGACATTAATATAAAAAGGTTGAACATAACTTACAATGATTAAAAATAGCGTAGCGTTACACGGACAGAATTTCGACTTACACCCTTACAACATTCGCTAACATACCTTTATTATTAGAATTAAAATTAAAATATAAATTATAAATATAAATATATATATATTACTTCGTATGAAGAGAAGAAAAAAAATGATGGATAAAACTCGTCAGAAAACTGGCTATTTATAGGACCTGACCAGCAATCTTACACCATGCGACTCGCATGGTTTTGTGCTTCTGGCCATGCGAGTCGCATGGCCACCCTGGATTCAGCCAACTACTTTTGTTTTCTTCTTGCCGACGTAATATAATAATAATAATATATATAATATATAATTATATATAATTATATATATATTATATTATATTCTTGTGCATAGTAGACTAGATATTTTTGGTCCGTTGCGTCGGGCGTTTCTTCTTGGCTCAGGTCCCGGTTCCGGATTTTCGGACGTCCTCGCGTATTATTTTAAATTGCGTACTTTGCGTTCCGCAACTTGTACTTTTGTCATTTTGAGACGTTCCTCATCAATATTTTGAACCTTTTTGATTGTATCTTGTACTTTTTAGCTCTTTGGACCTTTTTGTCTTCATTTTGTCGAATCTGCCTTTTGTCTTCACCTTTTATTATTTAAACGAATATCACTTGTAAATAGAACAATTGCAACTAAAAGCTTGTCTTTCTTGAGGAATAATGCTATGAAATATATGTTCGTTTTTAGCATTATCAAATATTCCCACACTTGAGCGTTGCTTGTCCTCAAGCAATATTGTCTTGAAATACTAGAATCACTTCTTTATTCTTCACACTTTGTACATCAGTGATTTCTATACGGCGGTATAAACAATGGAAGTAACGATATGGTTTACAGTCCCACATGACTATAAAAATTTAGATCCATTAAGGAAATTGGATCTTTATGAAAACATTTGATCTTTTGAAATCTAGTTTTTACCCTAGATAAGTTTTCCGGAATAACCCTTTACCGGTGTTTGCAAAATATTTTTGTGGGTTTGGTGGGTTTCAGATTTGAAAATTTTAGCTCAAAACTTGCGGTTTTGTGTCACCCACTTGCTAACCTTGTATTAGGAAAGCAACACGTCCAGTTTACTTGTCCCGTATATTACCTTTCGGCAAACTACCGTCCGGTTGTAAAGGAAAGCGTTGAACAAGCAACTGTTAAGGCAATGTCCCGTGACATGCTTTTGATTATGGTCTATAACGTGTCGGACGCAATTACTATCCTTGGTAGGAGCAATAGTAAAGCTCATCCTTATAATTTTTCGGTCTGGCACAAGGTCCTGTCTTTGACCACTATGCAACCACCGTTCTTACGGTTGACACCCGATTTAGTTCAGGTGACCTAATGAATTCCAGGTGAATTCCTAGGATTTTACGTTCAATGGTAATGAACGCATTGAAAATAGGGTTTTTCAGAAAACAAATCGGTTTATAATTTTGATCAAAATATTTTCTCGTTCAAGCTCGAGTTTAGATATCATTGAATTCCATGAGTTTGTAATTCTCAATCTTTAAGGTCAATCTCTAGGATTGAGTAATATCAGTCTTAAAAGCTGATTTTTAATCTTTAAGGAGATTATCCTTTCTGGGGATCTGATTCATTAGTCTTATCCAGCTAATTTGCACGGTGCCTCCCCATTGTACGAGATAAATCCTTCTCATGGTTAGGATAAATCTGACCACTTGGCGACCCTGTTTAATGCTGAGGTCCGTGGATTTCCTGCTGATTTTAGTGATGACTTTTCTAGATTTTTCGTCAACCTACAGCTGGTCTGAACGACAACTTCATGACCTAAATCAAGAAGCGCGTGTCTTTTTCGGAAGACTTTACTTCCTTTTAATGATGGAATTGATTCATCGTGTAGATCCATCTCTTCTTTTCTTTCATCGGGTAAAACAGTTTAGTTTAGTCCAAAGCAAAAGTATTTTCAGTTATTTGTTACAAATATATGTGACATATGTTTAAAATAACTTGGTAAATTTTCCCACACTTGGCTTTTATTTTCCTTTTTATCGTCCTCTATTCCATTTTAAATGAATTTTAACATTTTAGTTTGTTTCTCAATTTATGTCCTTTCCGAGGTAACAATAATTTCGGTGTTAAAACCTAGTTTTATCGTTCATAAATATGTATAAACATGATTTTGAATTCATTTAATTGAAAATTTTGAAAAATTTTACTAGAATTGGGTAGTCAGTATATAAGACTAGGGCTGTTCTTTTTTATCAGAGAGCACTAGATTCTAATACAACTACTGCTTTACTAGTATTTTTTAATGGTAACCAAGTGTTTAATATAAAAATTTTAAAATCCGAAAGAATTTAACCCCTTCCCACACTTAAGATCTTGCAATGTCCTCATTTGCAAGAAATCAGTAACAATTTAAATTATTGAGGGTGATTTGTGTGAAAATGATTAAATTTTTACCAAAGTTTCCAAATATATTGGCGTTTGTTTGCTGAATGATAAATGGTGCACGTCATTTGTTCATTCCGTCTTGTTGTTATTTCACATACATTTTGCATCATTGTCGTCAAAATTACTTGCTTTTGCTGAACTTAATGCCAGTCTTTGAAAACGCGTTGTTTTACCCTGTTTTGTGCATAAAATAGAATACATACAATACAAATATAATCATACATGCAATTTGAAATGGAACTTTGGCATCCCACTTTCAAACTATAAGAAAAATATTAGTACACAATAATAATAAAATATCCAACATTACATAAACATAATAAAATGTTAAGTGTTTAAAATAAAAATAAAAATTACCACTTATCTCTACTGATCAGGAGGTGGGTTAGGAGGAAAATTAGGATATGGATCCCAATTCATGTTCGCGTCCGGGTTCCATGGCTGATTATAGGTGTACTGGTATGCTGCGTCATAATCATATGAATCATAGGGTGGTCTCATCTCTGGCTGATGTGCGGGATAGTATGCGGGTCGGGTCGGATAATACATCTCACCAGGCTGCAACTGGCTTATAATTTGGCGCTGATGATAATCCCATCGGCCATGCTCTCGTTGCCGGGAATGCTCGTAGTCATTCCGGCGTTGCCATGCCTCGTACTGCATATGCCTATCATAGTTCGTCATGTATTCATCCTCCATACGAATACCTAAATCAAGAGCAGTCTCCCGAACAACTCCTATAATGTTGTTCGCCTCCTCCATCTCGTCATCCGAACCTCTCTCTACCTGTCGCTGAGGTCCCTCGTATCGATGTACCCGACCACGTCTCATCAATAATACCCTTGCACCGTGATAAAGGTTTGAACTTATAGTTTCACCTGCGTCCTCTATTTCGTTCATTGGACCCCCTTGGTGCTTATCTACACCTAAATACTCTCCAATGAGAGTAATGAAAATACCACCACCTATAATACTCCCCGATTTCATCCCCGAAACTACATTAGCGAGATAATAACCAACACAATAGGGAATGTTAACGAAACTCCTCGGGTCTCTAATACACTTGAGGTAGAACAAATCATTTACGGTCAATTTCTCCTTATTCCTACCCCTTTGTGTAATTGTGTTTGCTAAGAATCTATGAATCACCCGGAGTTCAGCTCTGTCTATATCTAAGTATGTATGATTTCCACTGGCGTGGAATTCATTAAAGTGGGACATACGCCTCCAGACAGCGTTAATATCAAATTCCCTATCTACCCTTTCTCCTTGGGCAATCAGGCTATTACAGTCGGGGCTCAAAAGTTCAGCAGGGGTGTAAATCTGTAAGGCCCTTGCTAAATCTATCATGGACATTCTGTACATTCGTCCACCTAACAGAAACCTAATAAAGCTTCTATCATCTATCCTCCTAACATCACTGTTTAACTTAATAGTACTAAGTAATTCTATACACCATTCCCTATATATTGTTCTACGAATGGAAAATAGGCGCATCCAATCGTTAAACTGAGAATTACCATACCTTTGCACCAATAATCCCCGAATCGGTTCGGCAAGGTCAACTGTTTCCAAAGGTACCCAGTCAATTGCCCTTGGCATTTCAACAACCTTAAAGTAGAGAATGTGCATGTTCTTTTGATAATCTGGATACTCTATCCAACATCTATCAAATCTCAGATTTGGGTGTAACTGATCTTCATTAATGTCTAAACTCAGAATCCTTTGATGTGGAGCGAATTGACGAAACTGATTCACGAATAATTGATCTTGATCGTAATATGGAATATGTTGCTCCTCCTGTTCTTCTTCTTCTTGTTGCATATGTTGTTCTTGTTCATGAAACATTTCCGGTTCGGGCTCTGGTTGCCTGGACGATGATGCTCCTGAACCTCCAGTATCGGCTTTCTGCAAAACACATTAAACACAAAATTTGTGCATCCAAATATGCATTAGTGTTAGCAAAATAATAACTTGAAACAATTATGATGACCTGTTCAATTCATAACACATTTTATACACATTTTCTTAACAATAACAATTCTACACTTTTACATACGAAAATGTGTACAATGTTTTATCACATTTAAACTCTTAAACATGTCAACAATAATCATTATAGCAATTAAACACTTGTTACATGGCATTCAAATCAAACTAGTGTTCATTTTCATATTTTTGTCAAGTCTACACTTTGTCAAATAAGCCTATACGAAAAATGTACATCAAGTTCATAAGCATTTATCTCAAATAACATGCCAAATAATCACTACTAGCAATGAAACAAGTTTCAAATAGCCTTTATATCAAATTATCCAAGTTCATGAATTTTTGGACTTAAAAAGTCCACTTTAATTCTCAAAAACATGTTTAGGCTCAAAGTTTGGATCAATTAACTACCTAAACATGTTACACTACTTAATTTAGCAACAATTCATGACAAAAATCGGCCATAACCTGTTTATATCAAAAAGCCCCAAATTGCTCAAGAACACAAACCCTAGATTCTTAAAAATTTGAAGTTTTTAGCTTCAATTCATGTTAAATAGCTTCTATCTAGGATATACATGCATAATATAACAACAATTTAGCTCTAATTACACCTAAATTTAACAAAATCAAAATATAAATTTTCTAGCTCAAGAACACAAAAATTCGAATTTAAAGAGATTAGGGGTGAAATCTTTACCTTTCTCCTGAAGGGGTTGAGACTACTGAATCTAGGCATGATTATTGTGAAGTTTTGCAAGAAATTTGGTGAAAATTGGTGAAAAATTGAGAGGGTTTTGGAGATGGTTCGTGTATATGTGTGTGTAATGTGAGAGACAGAGCAGCTCGCTGGAAGTTTTGATCCTGTCCAGTATTTTATGGCCATGCGAGTCGCATGGCCTTCTGCCCATCCCCATGCGACTCGCATGGGGGTCAATTCCCAGGTATTTTTTTTTTTTTTTTTTTTTTTTTTTTTTTTTTTTTTTTTTTTTTTTATAAACCTTAAACTTTTTAGAACATAAAATTTAATAAAATTTTAAAAATTTTGTTTCTTTTTAAGACGAGGTCGTTTCGGGACTATGCCCTAGTCCGTCCCTCGACAAAATTTTAAAATTTGTCTTTTTGTAGCGATTGTTTTAAAAGCTAAGATTTTTTTTGGGTTTTTTTTTTTTAATGTTTTTGGCATACTTTAAATCAATAAGATTAAAAATAATGATAATAAAAGTTCTCGTCCCTCCCTCGGGTAAAGCAATTTCGGTTCAAAGACCTAGTCTTCAACTTACGACGAATTTTAAAAATCATATTCTTAACTTAATGAGATAAAGTAAATTTTTGTTTTTAAATTCACACAACATAAATATAAAATTCAAAATTAAAATTAAAAATTCACACCAAACTCAAAATTTAAAATGCATAAAATTAAAAATTAATATTTTAAAAATTAAAAATTCACACCAAACTTAATTTAAAAATTTATAAATTCATACCAAACTTATATTAATTTTTCAAATATTTACAGTTTTTTTTTTTTTTTTTTTTTTTTTTTTTTTTTTTTTTAAAAATATTGTTTTTACAAAGTTTACATTATTAATTTAAAATATTAAGATTAAAAACATAATAAAATTAAAAATCTTTTTGTCTTTTTATCCCACTTTAATCAATCAAATATTATCAAAAATATGCGCCCCTCTTTTCGGTAAAGTAATTTCGGTTCCAAGACCTAATTTAACTCATGACGAATTTTTGAAATATTTTGGGTTGATTGTTTAAAGATATTTATACCTTAAGAATAAACGTTAAAGTTCGCAGTGATGTAATAAATTTTTGAACGATATCAATAATTTCGGTCGCCAAACCTAATTTTATTTAATACCAATTTAATACTTTTTAGCGAACAAATTAGCGTTTATTATCAAAAGGTTAAAAATAAAAATAAAATAAAAACTGTACAGACATACCTGTGAAATAGATTTCTTAGTTATATGATCTATTATATTCATAAGATAGTCGGTTTAATTGGTCTTCCATGGCTGCATAGGCGTAACCTCGAGCATTCATTGTCTTTTCTTCTAAACATATGAACGGTCCGTCTCTGCATAAAGTAACAAATTCGGTATTTGAATAGGTTTGATTATTTGAACATTTACCTCCATGTGACCATTTTCCGCATTTGTGACATTTTTCTAGGTGTCGTGCTCTTCTTTTTGCTGCGGATTTTGATTTTCCTTTACCAAATTGTAACTTATTATCTTCGCATCTGGATCCTTTTCTAACTCCGTCCATTCTTTCTCTGATTACTGATACTATTTCACTCGGTAGTATGTCATTATTACGTTTAGTGATCAAAGCGTGTAGCATTAGACCATGGTTTAGTTCACAGGCAGTCTTCATTTTGTAAAAACCTAAAAAAAATAAAAATTCAGAATGGGGGGAGAAGACTAGTTCTTTAGGGTCTGCTAGGGAAAGACCATACGTGTTCCATTTTCGAGAACTACACGAAAACAGACAATCTAACTCTAACAGAAATACATATTATCCTTTAAAGACTTGATTCTCCCCACACTTAGTTAGCTGTGGTGTCGAAATTGTGATTAACTTCGTTGTCGACTTCCATCGGACCATGTATGTAATGTTTAACTCTGTGACCATTAACTTTAAATTCAATCCCATTTGAATTTATTAATTCTATCGTTCCGTATGGGAAAACTCTTTTGACTATGAATGGTCCAGACCATCTTGATTTCAATTTTCCAGGAAATAGCTTGAATCGTGAATTGAAAAGAAGAACTCTGTCTCCTTCTTTGAATTCTTTTGAACTTCTGATTCTTTTATCATGCCATTTCTTCGTTCTTTCTTTATAGATTAACGAATTTTCGTATGCTTCATGTCTTAATTCTTCTAATTCGTTTAGTTGACTTAATCGTAGACGTCCGGCTTCATGTAAATCAAGATTACATGTCTTCAAAGCCCAAAATGCTTTGTGTTCAATTTCTACTGGAAGATGACATGCTTTTCCATACACAAGTCTAAAAGGTGTGGTTCCAATTGGAGTTTTGTAGGCTGTTCTAAAAGCCCAGAGTGCATCCTCCAATTTAATGGACCATTCCTTCGAATTTGATCCTACGGTTTTCTCAAGAATACGTTTTAAAGCTCGGTTTGTATTTTCAACTTGTCCACTTGTTTGTGGATGATATGCGGTGGAGATTTTATGAGTTACTCCATATCTTTTAAGAACTTTCTCAAGTTGATTATTACAGAAATGAGTACCCCGATCACTTATTAAAGCTTTCGGTGTTCCAAACCTTGCAAAAAGACGTTTTAAAAAGTTGACTACAACTCGTGCATCGTTAGTTGGGAGAGCTTGTGCTTCCGCCCATTTAGATACATAATCAATGGCTACGAGTATATATAAATTATTATGAGATTTTGGAAATGGACCCATAAAGTCAATACCCCAAATGT
Organism: Rutidosis leptorrhynchoides; assembly: GCF_046630445.1. Taxonomy (NCBI): domain Eukaryota; kingdom Viridiplantae; phylum Streptophyta; class Magnoliopsida; order Asterales; family Asteraceae; genus Rutidosis; species Rutidosis leptorrhynchoides. Next base: position 208,521,815 of record NC_092333.1, read on the forward strand.
CAAATACTTCACATACTTGGATGACATTTTGTGGCATTTCATCACGTTGACTTATTTTTCCGGCCCTTTGACATGCATCACAGGATTTGCAAAGAAGGTGTGCGTCTTTGTAAATTGTAGGCCAATAGAATCCAGCTTCATAAACTTTTCTTGCTGTTAGTTGAGGCCCATAATGCCCTCCTGTTGGTCCTGTGTGACAATGGTTTAAAATTTTACTAGCTTCATCTCCAAATACACATCGGCGTATTATTCCATCGGGACAACTTTTAAACAGATGTGGATCTTCCCAGAAATAGTGTTTTATATCACTGAAGAATTTCTTTCGTCTTTGATACGATAATCCTTTTTCAAGGAATCCACAAACTAAGTAGTTCGCATAGTCTGCAAACCATGGGATTTCTTTATAATCTATCTTCAATAGATATTCATCAGGAAAGTTGTCTTGTATGGCCGATTCATTCAGAACTTCTAATTCGGGATTTTCAAGACGAGAAAGATGATCAGCGGCGAGATTTTCTGCTCCTTTTTTATCTCGGATTTCAATATCAAACTCTTGTAAGAGTAAGATCCAACGGATTAATCTTGGTTTAGCATCTTGTTTTGAAAATAGGTATCTAAGAGCAGAATGGTCGGTATAGACCACCGTTTTTGCTAGAACGAGATATGATCGAAATTTGTCAAATGCAAAGACAATAGCAAGGAGTTCTTTTTCAGTAGTTGTATAGTTCGTTTGTGCTCCTTGTAATGTCTTACTAGCATAATATATAGGTTGAAATCGTTTTTCAATCCTTTGTCCTAAAACGGCTCCCATTGCAAAATCACTTGCATCGCACATTAGTTCAAATGGTAGATTCCAATTTGGTGTTATCATGATTGGTGCATTAGTGAGTTTTTCTTTAAGAATATTAAAAGATTTGATACATTCATCTGAAAAGATGAATGGTGCATCCTTTTCTAGGAGTTTATTCATAGGAGTGGCAATTTTAGAAAAATCTTTTATAAAACGTCGGTAAAAACCGGCATGCCCTAGAAAACTCCTAACTCCTCTAACATTGGTGGGATGTGGAAGTTTAGCAATTACATCTACTTTAGCTCTATCCACTTCAATTCCTTCTTTTGAAATTTTATGTCCAAGAACGATGCCTTCTTTAACCATGAAATGGCATTTCTCCCAATTGAGTACTAGATTTGATTTTTCGCATCTAATTAGCATTCGTTCCAGATTAACTAGACATGATTTAAATGTATCACCGAAGACTGAAAAGTCATCCATGAATACTTCCATGCATTCTTCTATCATGTCGTGAAAAATCGCCATCATACACCTTTGAAAGGTTGCAGGGGCGTTACAAAGTCCAAATGGCATTCTTTTGTAAGCAAAAGTACCATAAGGGCACGTGAACGTGGTTTTCTCTTGATCTTCGGGTGCTATTGGAATTTGAAAATATCCGGAAAATCCATCTAGAAAACAATAGTAACTATTTCCGGCTAATCTTTCCAACATTTGATCTATGAAAGGTAAGGGAAAGTGATCTTTTCTGGTGGCGTCATTTAATTTTCTATAATCAATACATACACGCCATCCTGTTACAGTCCTAGTAGGAATAAGCTCATTCTTCTCATTTGTAATGACAGTCATGCCACCCTTCTTAGGCACGCATTGAACTGGGCTTACCCATGGACTATCAGAAATTGGATATATCAAACCTGCATCTAGCAGTTTAATAATCTCTTTCTTAACTACATCTTGCATATTAGGATTTAGTCTTCGTTGGCGTTGCACATACGTTTTATGACCTTCTTCCATAAGGATTTTATGTGTGCAATACGAAGGACTTATTCCTTTAATATCATGAATCTTCCATGCAATGGCTGGTTTATGAGCTTTCAACACAGAAATGAGTTGTGATTTCTCATTTTTAGTAAGAGAAGACGATATTATTACAGGTAATTCAGATTCACCATGTAAATAAGCGTATTCCAAATGGTTTGGAAGTGGCTTTAACTCTAATTTCGGAGGTTCTTCTATCGATGATTTATATCGATATCTGTCTTCTTCTTTTAGCATTTGAATTTCTTCTGTTGTTGGTTCATATCCATTAGCTATAAGTGTAGCTAACATTTCAGCTTCATCAATTGGTTCATTACCTTCTCCTAAAGAACATTCTCCTGTTCCTTGTAATTCTGGAAATTCTTCTAATAATTCTGCATGTGCATCTATAGTTTGAATATAATAACATGTATCATCTGCAGATTGTGGTTGTTGCATTGCTCTATCAACTGAAAAGGTAACACTCTCATCCTCTATACTTAGGGTCAGTTTCTTACCGAACACGTCTATCATTGCTTTAGCCGTGTTTAAAAATGGTCTTCCTAATATGAGAGGAACTTGAGAATCTTCTTCCATGTCCAAAACAACAAAATCTACTGGGAATACTAAAGTACCAACTTTAACTAGCATGTTCTCCATTATCCCTCTAGGATATTTTATTGATCTATCGGCTAGTTGTATGCTTATTCTAGTTGGTTTTAATTCTCCAAGGTCTAGTTTAGCGTATAGTGAATACGGCATTAGATTTATACTAGCACCTAAATCAGCCAATGCTTCTATTGAACTAAGACTACCCAGAAAACATGGAATTGTGAAACTTCCTGGATCAGATAATTTTTCTGGTATCTTATTCAACAGCACTGCTGAACAATTGGCATTCATAGTAACAGCCGAGAGTTCTTCCATTTTCTTTCTATTCGTGATTAGATCTTTCAAGAATTTAGCATACCTTGGCATTCCTGAAATTACATCAATGAAAGGAAGATTTACATTTATCTGTTTAAACATATCCAAGAATTTGGATTGCTCGGCTTCAAGTTTTTCCTTCTTCATTTTACTCGGGTAAGGAAGTGGTGGTTGGTATGGTTTAACATAAGGTTTAGTCTTAACTGTGTTATCTTCATTAACCTTTTCAACTACCGGTTCTTTTTCCTTATCTTGATCAGGTTGTGGTTCTTGTGAAGTAGGAATAGTTTCATCAGAAGTTACAGGTATTTCAGGTGGTTTAAGTGTTGTACCACTTCTTGTGGTAATAGCTTTGGCTGTTTCATTCCGGGGGTTAGCGTTTGTATCACTAGGTAGACTTCCCGGTTTTCTTTCACCTATTAACCTTGCTAGGTTACTTACTTCTTGTTCCAGATTTTGAATAGAAGCTTGTTGATTTCTAAATGCTTGAGCATTTTGTTCATTGGTTTGTTTTTGAGATGTGAAAAACTGCGTTTGAGTTTCAACTAGCTTCGTCATCATATCTTCTAAATTCGGCTTTTTATCATCGGTTTGTTGTGGTGGTTTGTTTTGAAAATTCGGTCTTTGCTGATTGTAAGTATTATTGGATATTTGTTGATTGCTAGGACCTTGTTGGTTGTTGTATGGAATATTTCGGTTATAATTCTGGTTTTGATTGTAAATTGGTCTTGGCGGTTGATAATTATTCTGATAATTATTTCCAGGCCTTTGGTTTATGTATGAAATATTCTCTCTTTGTTCCATTGTTAATTCAATACTGAGACAATCTTTTGTCAAATGTGGTCCTCCACACTGCTCACAACTAATTCGTATAGCATGAATATCCTTAGTCATCTTTTCCATTCGTCTCTCGAAAGCATCTATCTTTGCGGAAATGGAATCTAAGTCATGGCTAGAATCGGCTCTAGCTGCTTTAGATGATCTAATGATGTCTTTTTCTTGGTGCCACTCATGTGAGTGGGAAGCAGTATTATCAATAATTTTGTAAGCATCAGTTTCGGTTTTCTTCATAATAGAACCACCAGCTGCTATATCTATGTCTTTTCTTGTAGTGATGTCGCATCCTTGGTAGAATATTTGTACTATTTGACAGGTGTCTAAACCATGTTGCGGACATCCTCTTAACAACTTTCCATATCTTGTCCACGCCTCATATAGAGTTTCATTTGGCTTCTGTGTGAACGTAACAATTTCTGCTTGAAGTCTTACGGCTTTAGATGCAGGAAAGAATTGTTTAAGAAATTTATCAATTAAAACGTCCCATGTATCAATCGCCCCTTCAGGTAACGATTCCAACCAATCTTTGGCTTCTCCCTTTAAAGTCCAGGGAAATAACATGAGATATATCTGTTCATCCTCCACTTCTCGGATTTTAAATAGTGTGCAGATCCTATTAAAGGTACGTAGATGTTCATTTGGATCTTCCTTCGGCGCACCACTAAATTGGCATTGATTAGTCACCATGTGTAGAATTTGTCCTTTGATTTCATAATCTGGCGCATTAATGTCTGGATGAGTAATTGCGTGACCTTGGCCAGTGCGTTTAGCTCTCATTCGGTCTTCCATACTTAAAGGTTCCAGATTCTCCATAATTGAATTTGTTGACTCGGTATCACTAGATGGTTCTGATTTAATAGTTCGTTCCTCAACAATCTCTGTTTGAATGATTGGTGGTTCCGGAGGAAAGTTTAATGGTTCAGGATCTACGAACCGTTCCTGAATATTTTCTGGATTCTCAATTGTGAAGTTGGGTTCAAAAAATGGATTATCGGAAATTTGAACTGAAGTACTTGGTCGACTGGATGACGATTCTAAAGAAAAATCAACGGCGGTTATATTTGTTAAACGATGTCTTGATCTAGTTACAGGTGGTGAACGTACAAAAGGTGATGAACGTCTTGCTCGGTGCATTCACAGAATATCCTATTAGTTTTTAAAAGGAAAGAAAAATTATAATAAGTTATCCAATCAATAGACTTTTCTGATTTTGCCCACGTTTCGAATAGCCAAAAGATGCAGCAGAGGGGCAGGATTCGTTTGGTCTCAATATAATTGAGGACTGTTTGGCTCCAATAACCCGGTCCACGTACAAATCCAACTATTACTACGAACCAGAAAATTTTTATGTCTATCAATTTAACTACTTAAAATAAATTTTCGTAATTTTAAGAAATTTAGAGAAGAAGTAGAAAAAAAATTCTAAGTCCTAAAAACTAGAATGGCGAGAAATAAGAAAGACAAGGATTGCGCGTCGAAAAATGTCGAAAAAGAAAAATGGTTGAAAAATAAAAGGTGACGGAAAATTAAAAGAAACTTATCAAAACTTAAAAATACTTAACTAATTTAACCTTATTACTACAACTAACTTAAAATTATAATCGCAAATTGAAATTACTAATTGGAATGATAATTGATACATAGTAAAAGGTCTAAAAATATTAAAGCTTACAGGAAAAACTAAATCCCAAATGGAAATAACTTAAAAAGAAACTAAAACTTAAAAAGGCGTCGCAAAATTCTAAAGCACCTAAATCTTAGTCTAAAGAAAAAGCTCTTAAGGAATTTTACGGCATAGCCTAAAAATCTAGGAGTAAAAATAACTATAGCAAAAACTAAGTTTAAAATTAAATATGAGTTAGAAATACAAATATTACGCTACAACGATTAAAAAGGGACAAAATATAAAAAGTTATTAAAAGTTATAAAAATATTAGATTTTATAAAAATATTATTTTTATATTTTATAATTTAAAGTATTAAGTATTATATAATTAAAACTAGTTAAAAGTAATAATTAATTTAAATAACTAAAACTTAATTAATAATAATAAATAAAACTAGGGTTTAAATAATAATAATAAATAATATCCGTAATTATTACGAAATTAGGGTTCAGATGTGGTCCTGTCAGACCCTTCATGCGAGTCGCATGATTTAAGCCTGGGGGTCATGCGAGTCGCATGACTAACTGGACCGGTTCAACTGGACAGGTTCAATTTGACAGGTCACGTATATTTAATATTTATTTTCTTTTTTTTCTGTTTTATATTTAAAATATAAATATATATATATAATTAAAATAAAATTTAATTTTTAAAACTAAAAATAAACTTAAAATACTTTATAATTTTGTAAAAAGAAAAGAAAAACTTAAAAATACACTTTAAAATACTCTTTTTTTTTTTTTTTTTTTTCGATTTTAAAAGCTTATATATTTTTTTTTTTTATATCTTTTTAATTTTTAAACAAAAATATAAATTTTACAAAAACTAATTATAACTTAAAAATTAAAAATATGGCGTTTCGCTTCGGCGAAGAGACTCCCCGGCAGCGGCGCCAAAAATACTTGATGTCAAAGCAGAGGGGTATAAAATACTATTAAATTTTAGCAGAAAATACTATTAAATACGATACAATTTTACACAAGATATTTATTTATTTATAGAATGGATATACTTAAACCTTGCTACAACACTTATAGGCAGTGTACCTAATCGTACAGTAGTGTAGTTTTTAGTAAGTCCGGTTCGTTCCACAGGGAGATCTTTAAGCAAAGCTCAACGCTATATTAGTTTACTTTTATTAAAATTACAAATATATATATAAATAATATTATTATTATAAAGAGGGGTTTTTACCGTTTAATGACCGGTTTGTCGATTTTAAAACTTTAGTCGCAGTTAAAACCTAATGTAAAATATAAAATAAATACAAGACTTTAAATTAAAGCGTAAAGTAAATAACGATAATGAAATTGCGAATAATAAAAATGCGATAAAAATTAAATTGCGATAATTAAAAAGTACGATAATTAAAAGTGCGATAAAATATAAAATAAAGGAAATTAAATATGAAATAAAAGAATTATGCTTATTTAAACTTCCGTAATCATGATGTTTGACGTGTTGATTTTAATTTTATGCCCATGGGTTAATTGTCCTTTGTCCTGGATTATTCAATATGTCCGTCTGGTTTTTGTCCATAACAGTCCATCAGTCATAAATATAAATTGCAAGTGTCCTTGTCAAATTATTATTATACCCGAAGATAAATATTCCAACTAATTGGGGATTCGAATTGTAACAAGGTTTTAATACTTTGTTTAATGAATACACCAGGTTATCGACTGCGTGTAAACCAAGGTTTTACTACTTTGTTAACAATTACACCAATTACCCTTGAATGTAATTTCACCCCTGTTTTAATTATTCTAGTGGCTATTAATCCATTCCCGTGTCCGGTTAAATGAACGATTATTCGTACATATAAATACCCCGCCCATCGTGTCCGATCGAGTGTATATGGTAATTTATAGGGACGCCCAATTGTAAATCTTTATATTAACATTAACAAACTTTCATTTAGTTAAACAAATATAAAGCCCATTAATAGCCCATAGCCTAGTTTCCACAAGTGTCGTTCTTTTGTCCAAACCCCAATTATGGTACAAAGCCCAATTACCCAATTTTAGTAATTAGCCCAACATCATGATTACTTCGTTTTAAATAAGCATAATAATAACTTAGCTACGAGACATTAATATAAAAAGGTTGAACATAACTTACAATGATTAAAAATAGCGTAGCGTTACACGGACAGAATTTCGACTTACACCCTTACAACATTCGCTAACATACCTTTATTATTAGAATTAAAATTAAAATATAAATTATAAATATAAATATATATATATTACTTCGTATGAAGAGAAGAAAAAAAATGATGGATAAAACTCGTCAGAAAACTGGCTATTTATAGGACCTGACCAGCAATCTTACACCATGCGACTCGCATGGTTTTGTGCTTCTGGCCATGCGAGTCGCATGGCCACCCTGGATTCAGCCAACTACTTTTGTTTTCTTCTTGCCGACGTAATATAATAATAATAATATATATAATATATAATTATATATAATTATATATATATTATATTATATTCTTGTGCATAGTAGACTAGATATTTTTGGTCCGTTGCGTCGGGCGTTTCTTCTTGGCTCAGGTCCCGGTTCCGGATTTTCGGACGTCCTCGCGTATTATTTTAAATTGCGTACTTTGCGTTCCGCAACTTGTACTTTTGTCATTTTGAGACGTTCCTCATCAATATTTTGAACCTTTTTGATTGTATCTTGTACTTTTTAGCTCTTTGGACCTTTTTGTCTTCATTTTGTCGAATCTGCCTTTTGTCTTCACCTTTTATTATTTAAACGAATATCACTTGTAAATAGAACAATTGCAACTAAAAGCTTGTCTTTCTTGAGGAATAATGCTATGAAATATATGTTCGTTTTTAGCATTATCAATATACCAATAGTACATACATCTAAAAGCTGTGTATTGTACGAGTACGAATACGGGTGCAAACGAGTAGAATTGTTGATGAAACTGAACGAGGATGTAATTGTAAGAATTTTTGTTAAGTAGAAGTATTTTGATAAGTGTATTGAAGTCTTTCAAAAGTGTATAAATACATATTAAAACACTACATGTATATACATTTTAACTGAGTCGTTAAGTCATCGTTAGTCGTTACATGTAAGTGTTGTTTTGAAACCTTTAGGTTAACGATCTTGTTAAATATTGTTAACCCAATGTTTATAATATCAAATGAGATTTTAAATTATTATATTATCATGATATTATCATGTATGAATATCTCTTAATATGATATATATACATTAAATGTCTTTACAACGATAATCGTTACATATATGTCTCGTTTAAAAATCATTAAGTTAGTAGTCTTGTTTTTACATATGTAGTTCAATGTTAATATACTTAATGATATGTTTACTTATCATAGTATCATGTTAACTATATATATATCCATATATATGTCATCATATAGTTTTTACAAGTTTTAACGTTCGTGAATCACCGGTCAACTTGGGTGGTCAATTGTCTATATGAAACATATTTCAATTAATCAAGTCTTAACAAGTTTGATTGCTTAACATGTTGGAAACATTTAATCATGTAAATATCAATCTCAATTAATATATATATAAACATGGAAAAATTTGGGTCACTACAGTGCAGGTGGTGCGGGTGGTGCCGGTGGTGCGGGTGGTGCAGACCGCACAAAACGGGAGACGTTCCGGCTCCAGAAATAGTCAGTACATAATGGGGTGTCTTACGCACTTGTGGGTCGGCATGGTACGGCACAAGCCGCTTACGAGCAGTAACCCTACGACGCCGACCAAATGCGTCAGTGAAGGCTCGTCCTTCGTTGATCCCCGGAATAATGGTACCGTCGAAGCAATACCGCTTCTTCGGCGGGGTGGAGGGTGGCTGAATAGGTATATCAGCAGGGTCCTCATCATCATTGGAGTCGTCTGAGGAGGTGTCGTTGGATGAAGCATCAGTGGATGACGGGTCATCCGAATCATGTGGTGGCTGTACGGGTGGCTGAACTGGCCGTTGTGGGCGGCCATCATCTGTCTGTATCTGCCTGGCAGAATCGGCACTAAACGTCCATTAGGAGCGCGTCGGCACGGCATGCGCATATGGTTACGGAATGGCCCTTCCCCGAACTCCGTGGGAATCACAAAACCACCGATGCGGGGCTGTGGCTCTGAGGGTCCGGGAGCAGACGGAGCTGGAATCTCCGTAGGGTCCATGTGTCCGTCAATAGTAGCCACTGGTGCTGGCGCACTACTACTAGCTCCGGAAGACGAAGCGCCGGGGTCACTCGTGGGTAGCGGGATCGGTGTGTCGGCAGCAGCAGCAGGTGAGGTGGCTGACGAGTCTGGACTGCCCAAAACGATAGCAGGTGGAACATCCGACATCGACATCTGAACAAGAAAAAATAAATTTTCCATGTTAGTAAGTCATAAAGCAAGCACGTATTAGGCCAACAGTTTAAATCATGTATAACAATAAGTAGCATGGCAATAATAACGAATCGTACAGAAGTAGCATGCAATCGAAAGCAAGTGATATTGTACAGTAGTGAAATCATGTAGTAGCATACGGCATATAACAATAAAAGTAAGCAGCATCAAGCAGTAAGTTCAGCGGAAACAAGTAAACTAGCAAGTTGTAGATTAGTCCTATTAGTGAATCCTACTCGGGTCGGTCTTAGACTCACTAATGCAACCTAATTCCCTACAACCAATGCTCTGATACCAAATGTGATGCCCAGTACAAAACCATCGTGTACGAATCATCAACAACAGGATCATTACAAGGTTAAGTACTACATGCTGTAATAAAAGAAGTTGCATTCACGATAAAAAGATGACGTCATAACCGTCGTCAATTATTTTACACCAACAGTATGCTTCTACGAATTGCAAGCATGAATAAATGTATGTGACCCTTAGGTTATTACAAAACATAGTTTCAAATGTATTAAAGTTTGAATGCAAGATAAACAGTTCATGCGGTGATAACACTAGAGCAGCGGGTGTCTACGGCAAGACTAGCACGACAGCGGAAGCAAATAACCTTTAGCACCTGAGAAAAACATGCTTAAAAATGTCAACACAAAGGTTGGTGAGCTATAGTTTAAGTATAACAGTATGTAAGGTAGGCCACGAGATTTCAGTGCTACAAAGAGCGTTTCAAAACAGTATGATAAAGTATATGTTAACCGTGGGCACTTGGTAACTAACTTAACGTTTATACCCCCTGAAAGTATGATAATGCTAAAAATGAACATATATTTCGTAGCATTATTCCTCAAGAAAGACAAGCTTTTAGTTGCAATTGTTCTATTTACAAGTGATATTCGTTTAAATAATAAAAGGTGAAGACAAAAGACAGATTCGACGAATTGAAGACGCAAACGACCAAAAAGCTCAAAAGTACAAAATACAATCAATAAGGTTCCAATTATTGATAAGAAACGTCTTAAAATTACAAGAGTACAAGATTCAAAACGCAAAGTACAAGATATTAAATTGTACGCAAGGACGTTCGAAAATCCGGAACCGGGACCAGAGTCAACTCTCAACGCTCGACGCAACGGACTAAAAATTTCAAGTCAACTATGCACATGAATATAATATAATATATAATTAATTCTTAAAATTAATATATATGTTATATTATATTTAAAAACCGTCGGCATAAAAAAACAAAGACTTTTGAGTCTCCCCAGCTGGCCATGCGATCGCATGGCCTTGAAGGGTAAAGCTTATACGATCGCATGAGCATCTTTTCCAGATCACAGGCCTATAAAAATAAAGCTTTGGTGTAACACAAAACACATATTTTTCTTCTCCTCATTCAACGTATAATATTTATATTTATATTATAATTTTAATTTTAATTTATAATAATAAGGGTGTGTTAGCGAATGTTGTAAGGGTGTAAGTCGAAATTCTGTCCGTGTAACGCTACGCTATTTTTAATCATTGTAAGTTATGTTCAACCTTTTTAATTTAATGTCTCGTAGCTAAGTTATTATTATGCTTATTTAATCCGAAGTAATCATGATGTTGGGCTAAAAGTATTAAAATTGGGTAATTGGGCTTTGTACCATAAATGGGGTTTGGACAAAAGAACGACACTTGTGGAAATTAGACTATGGGCTATTAATGGGCTTTAAATTTGTTTAACTAAATGATAGTTTGTTAATTTTAATATAAAGATTTACAATTGGACGTCCCTATAAATAACCATATACACTCAATCGGACACGATGGGCAGGATATTTATATGTGCGAATAATCGTTCATTTAACCGGACACGGGAATGGATTAATAGCCACTAGAATTATTAAAACAGGGGTGAAATTATGTACAAGGACACTTGCCATAATTGATAACAAAGTATTAAAACCTTGGGTTACATTCAGTCGACATCCTGGTGTAATTATTAAACAAAGTATTAAAATCTTGTTATAGTTTAAGTCCCCAATTAGTTGGAATATTTAACTTCGGGTATAAGGATAATTTGACGAGGACACTCGCACTTTATATTTATGACTGATGGACTGTTATGGACAAAAACCAGACGGACATATTAAATAATCCAGGACAAAGGACAATTAACCCGTGGGCATAAAACTAAAATCAACATGTCAAACATCATGATTACGGAAGTTTAAATAAGCATAATTCTTTTATTTCATATTTAATTTCCTTTATTTTATATTTAATTGCACTTCTAATTATAGCACTTTTATTTATTGTTATTGTATTTATTTGCACTTTTAATTATCGTACTTTTTAATTATCGCAAGTTTATTTTATCGCACTTTTATTTATCGCAATTTCATTATCGTTATTTACTTTACGCTTTAAATTAAGTCTTTTATTTATTTAATATTTTACATTTTGTTTTAACTGCGACTAAAGTTTTAAAATTGACAAACCGGTCATTAAACGGTAAAAACCCCCCTTTATAATAATAATATTATTTATATATATATATTTGTATTTTTATAAAATAAAATTAATATAGCGTTAAGTTTAATTAAAAGATTTTCCCTGTGAAACTAACCGGACTTTCTAAAAACTACACTACTGTACGATTAGGTACACTGCCTATAAGTGTTGTAGCAAGGTTTAAGTATATCTATTCAATAAATAAATAAATATCTTGAGTAAAATTGTATCGTATTTAATAGTATTTCCTTGTAAAATTTAATAGTATTTTATACCCCTTAGCTTTGACATCAAGTATTTTTGGCGCCGCTGCCGGAGAACATCTAGCTTAAAAGCCGGAAGCGCAACGCTAATATATATAAAAAAACAAAAAGATTTTTATTTTTAGTTTACTTTTATTAAAATACGCTTTTGTAAAAAATACGTTTTAATATATTCGAAAATATAAAAAGAAAACAAAAATATAAATATTTTTAAGAGTTTGTTAAATATTTAAGTTCTATAAAAGTTTCTTTATATTTATTTTATAAAAATATAAGTTTTATTTAATTTATAAAAATATATTATATAAATATTTAAAACAGAAAAAATAAACACATCAAAATAAAAAAAATAAAAAAAACATTCGGCCTGCTACTGTAGCTGCCCGTAACCTGGCCCAAAATCCTGGCTCATGCGATCGCATGAGCCCGAAGGCATAAACTCATGCGATCGCATGAGATCGTCTGACACGCCACAGTTTACCCTAATTCAGCATTTATTACGGGTATTATTTATTATTATTAATTTAAAACCCTAATTAGGTTATATATATTATATTATTTAGTTTAGTTATTTTATTATTTGTATTATTTAGTTTAATTAGTTTAATTAATTTATAAAATTAATAGTTTTATAAAATAAATAATATAAAAATAATATTTTTATAAAAATTGTAATTTTTGCAACTTTTAGTATATTTTTATATTTTGTCCCTTTTTAATTGTTTTAGCGTAATATTTGTATTTTTCGCTCGTATTTAGTTTTAAACTTAGTTTTTGCCATAGTTATTTTTATTTATAGATTTTTAGGCCTTGCCGTAAAATCCCTTAAGTGCTTTTTCTTTAGACTAAGATTTAGGTGCTTTAGAATTTTGCGACGCCTTTTTAAGTTTTAGTACCTTTTTAAGTTATTTCCATTTGGGATATAGTTTTACTTGTAAGCTTTAATATTTTTAGACGCCTTTTACCTATGTATCAATTATCATTCCAATTAGTAATCTCAATTTGCGATTATAATTTTAAGTTAGTGATAGTAATAAGGTTGGGTTAGTCGAGTGTTTTTAAGTTTTATAAGTCACTTTTTTTCTTTCTTATTTTTCGACGCCTTTTATTTTTCAATTCTTTTCTTTTTCGACCTTTTTCGACGCGCTCTTTTTCTTTCTTATTTCTCGCTATTCTAGTTTTAGGACATAGATTTTTTTTTCTACTTCTTATCTAAATTACGAAAATTTATTTTAAGTGGTTAAATTGATAGACATCAAAATTTTCTGGTTCGTAGTAATAGTTGGATTTGTACGTGGACCGGGTTATTGGAGCCAAACAGTCCTCAATTATATTAAGACCAAACGAATCCTGCCCCTCTGCTGCATCTTTTGGCTATTCAAAACGTGGGCAAAATCAGAAAAGTCTATTAATTGGATAAATTATATAATTTTTTCTTTCCTTTTAAAAACTAATAGGATATTCAGTGAATGCACCGAGCAAGACGTTCACCACCTTTTGTACGTTCACCACCTGCAACTCGATCAAGACATCTAGCTAATATTACCGCCGTTGATTTTTCTTTAGAATCGTCATCCAGTCAACCAAGTACTCCAATTCAAATTTCCGATAATCCATTTTTTGAACCCGACCTCACAATTGAGAATCCGGAGAATATTCAGGGACAATTCATAGATCCTGAACCATTAATTTTTCCCCTGGAACCACCAATCATTCAAACAGAGATTGTTGAGGAACGAACCATTAAATCAGAATCCTCTAGTGATTCCGATTCAACAAATTCAATTATGGAGAATCTGGAACCTTTAAGTATGGAAGACCGAATGAGAGCTAAACACACTGGTCAAGGTTACGCAATTACTCATCCAGACATCAATGCGCCAGATTATGAAATCAAAGGACAAATTCTACACATGGTGACTAATCAATGCCAATTTAGTGGAGCGCCGAAGGAAGATCCAAATGAACATCTTCGTACCTTTAATAGGATCTGCACACTATTTAAAATAAGAGAAGTGGAGGATGAACAGATATATCTCATGTTATTTCCCTGGACTTTAAAGGGAGAAGTCAAAGATTGGTTGGAATCGTTACCTGAAGGGGTATTTGATACATGGGACGTTTTAGTTGAAAAATTTCTTAAACAATTCTTTCCGGCATCTAAAGCCGTAAGACTTCAAGGAGAAATTGTTACGTTCACACAGAAACCGAATGAAACTCTATATGAGGCGTGGACTAGATTTGGAAAGTTATTAAGAGGATGTCCGCAACATGGTTTAGACACCTGTCAAATAGTACAAATATTCTACCAAGGATGCGACATCACTACAAGGAAAGACATAGATATAGCAGCTGGTGGTTCTATTATGAAGAAAACCGAAACTGATGCTTACAAAATTATTGATAACACTGCTTCCCACTCACATGAGTGGCACCAAGAAAAAGATATCGTTAGATCATCTAAAGCAGCTAGAGCCGATTCTAGCCATGACTTAGATTCCATTTCTGCAAAGATAGATGCTGTCGAGAGACGAATGGAAAAGATGACTAAAGATATCCACTCAATACGAATTAGTTGTGAGCAGTGTGGAGGACCACATTTGACAAAAGATTGTCTCAGTATTGAATTAACAATGGAACAAAGAGAGAATATTTCATACATAAACCAAAGGCCTGGAAATAATTATCAGAATAATTATCGACCACCAAGACAGATTTACAATCAAAACCAGAACTATAACAGAAATATTCCATACAACAACCAACAAGGTCCTAGCAATCAACAAGTATCCAACAATACTTACAACCAGCAAAGACCTAATTTTCAAAACAAACCACCACAAACCGATGATAAAAAGCCTAATTTAGAAGATATGATGACGAAGCTAGTTGAAACTCAAACGCAGTTTTTCACATCTCAGAAACAAACTAATGAACAAAATGCTCAAGCATTTAGAAATCAACAAGCTTCTATTCAAAACTTGGAACAAGAAGTAAGTAACCTAGCAAGGTTAATAGGTGAAAGAAAACCTGTAAGTTTACCTAGTGATACAAATGCAAACCCTCGGAATGAAATAACTAAAGCCATTACCACAAGAAGTGGTACAACACTTAAACCACCTGAAATACCCGTAACTTCTGATGAAGCTATTCCTACTCCACAAGAACCACAACCTGATCAAGATAAGGAAAAAGAACCGGTAGTTAAAAAGGTTAATGAAGATAACACATTTAAGGCTAAACCTTATGTTAAACCATACCAACCACCACTTCCTTACCCGAGTAAAATGAAGAAAGAGAAACTTGAAGCCGAGCAATCCAAATTCTTGGATATGTTTAAACAGATAAATGTAAATCTTCCTTTCATTGATGTGATTTCAGGAATGCCTAGATATGCTAAATTCTTGAAAGATCTAATCTCAAATAGAAAGAAAATAGAAGAACTCTCGGCCGTAACTATGAATGCTAATTGTTCAGCAGTGCCGTTGAATAAGATACCAGAAAAACTATCTGATCCAGGAAGTTTCACAATTCCATGTTTTCTGGGTAGTCTTAGTTCAATAGAAGCATTGGCAAACTTAGGTGCTAGTATAAATTTAATGCCGTATTCACTATACGCTAAACTAGACCTTGGAGAATTGAAACCAACAAGAATAAGCATACAACTAACCGATCGATCAATAAAATATCCTAGAGGGATAATGGAGAACATGCTAGTTAAAGTTGGTACTTTAGTATTTCCAGTAGATTTTGTTGTTCTGGACATGGAAGAAGATTCTCAAGTTCCTCTCATATTAGGAAGACCATTCTTAAACACGGCTAAAGCAATGATAGACGTGTTCGGTAAGAAATTGACCCTAAGTATAGAGGACGAGAGTGTTACCTTTTCAGTTGATAGAGCAATGCAACAACCGCAATCTGCAGATGATACATGTTACTATATTCAAACTATAGATTCACATGCAGAATTGTTAGAAGAATTTCCAGAATTACAAGGAACAGGAGAATGTTCTTTAGGAGAAGGTAATGAACCGATTGATGAAGCTGAAATGTTAGCTACACTAATAGCTAATGGATATGAACCAACAACAGAAGAAATTCAAATGCTAAAAGAAGAAGACAGATATCGATATAAATCATCGATAGAAGAACCTCCGACATTAGAGTTAAAGCCACTTCCAAACCATTTGGAATACGCTTATTTACATGGTGAATCTGAATTACCTGTAATAATATCGTATTCTCTTACTGAAAATGAAAAATCTCAACTCATTTCTGTGTTGAAAGCTCATAAACCAGCCATTGCATGGAAGATTCATGATATTAAAGGAATAAGTCCTTCGTATTGCACACATAAAATCCTTATGGAAGAAGGTCATATAACGTATGTGCAACGCCAACGAAGACTAAATCCGAATATGCAAGATGTAGTTAAAAAAGAAATTATTAAACTGCTAGATGCTGGTTTAATTTATCCAATCTCTGATAGTCCATGGGTAAGCCCAGTTCAATGCGTGCCTAAGAAGGGTGGCATGACTGTCATTACAAATAAAAAAAATAAGCCTATTCCTACTAGGACTGTAACAGGATGGCGTGTATGTATTGATTATAGAAAATTAAATGACGCTACCAGAAAAGATCACTTTCCTTTACCTTTTATTGATCAAATGTTGGAAAGATTAGCCGGAAACAGTTACTATTGTTTTCTTGATGGATTTTCCGGATATTTTGAAATTCCAATAGCACCCGAAGATCAAGAGAAAACCACATTTACGTGCCCTTATGGTACTTTTGCTTACAAACGCATGCCATTTGGACTTTGCGATGCCCCTGCAACCTTTCAAAGGTGCATGATGGCGATTTTTCACGATATGATAGAAGAATGCATGGAAGTTTTCATGGATGACTTTTCAGTCTTCGGTGATACATTTGAATCATGTCTAGTTAATCATGAACGAATGCTTATTAGATGCGAACAATCAAATCTAGTACTTAATTGGGAGAAATGCCATTTCATGGTTAAAGAAGGCATCGTTCTTGGACATAAAATTTCAAAAGAAGGAATTGAAGTGGATAGAGCTAAAGTAGATGTAATTGCTAAACTTCCACATCCCACCAATGTTAGAGGAGTTAGGAGTTTTCTTGGGCATGTCGGTTTTTACCGACGTTTCATAAAATATTTTTCTAAAATTGCCACTCCTATGAATAAACTCCTAGAAAAAGATGCTCCATTCATCTTTTCAGATGAATGCATCAAATCTTTTAATATTCTTAAAGAGAAACTCACTAATGCGCCGATCATGATAATACCGAATTGGAATTTACTGTTTGAACTAATGTGCGATGCAAGTGATTTTGCAATGGGAGCCGTTTTAGGACAAAGGATTGAAAAATGATTTCAACCTATATATTATGCTAGTAAGATGTTACAAGGAGCACAAACGAATTACACAACTACTGAAAAATAACTCCTTGCTATTGTCTTTGCTTTTGACAAATTTCGTTCATATCTCGTTCTAGCAAAAACGGTGGTCTATACCGACCATTCTGCTCATAGATACCTATTTTCAAAACAAGATGCCAAACCAAGATTAATCCGTTGGATCTTACTCTTACAAGAGTTCGATATTGAAATCCGAGATAAAAGAGGAGCAGAAAATCTCGCCGCTGATCATCTTTCTCGTCTTGAAAATCCCGAATTAGAAGTTCTAAATGAATCGGCCATACAAGACAACTTTCCTGACGAATATCTATTGAAGATAGATTATAATGAAATTCCATGGTTTGCAGACTATGCAAACTACTTAGTATGTGGATTCCTTGAAAAAGGATTATCGTACCAAAAACGAAAGAAATTCTTTAGTGATATAAAACACTATTTCTGGGAAGATCCACATCTATTTAAAAGTTGTCCAGATGGAATAATACGTCGATGTGTATTCGGAGATGAAGCTAGTAAAATTTTAAACCATTGTCACACAGGACCAACAGGAGGGCATTATGGGCCTCAACTAACAGCAAGAAAAATTTATGATGCTGGATTCTATTGGCCTACAATTTACAAAGACGCACACCTTCTTTGCAAATCCTGTGATGCTTGTCAAAGGGCTGGAAAAATAAGTCAACGTGATGAAATGCCACAAAATGTCATTCAAGTATGTGAAGTATTTGACATTTGTGGTATTGACTTTATGGGTCCATTTCCAAAATCTCATAATAATCTCTATATTCTCGTAGCCATTGATTATGTATCTAAATGGGCGGAAGCACAAGCTCTCCCAACTAACGATGCACGAGTTGTAGTCAACTTTTTAAAACGTCTTTTTGCAAGGTTTGGAACACCGAAAGCTTTAATAAGTGATCGGGGTACTCATTTCTGTAATAATCAACTTGAGAAAGTTCTCAAAAGATATGGAGTAACTCATAAAATCTCCACTGCTTATCATCCACAAACAAGTGGACAAGTTGAAAATACCAACCGAGCTTTAAAACGTATTCTAGAAAAAACCGTAGGATCAAATCTGAAGGAATGGTCCATTAAATTGGAGGATGCACTCTGGGCTTTTCAAACAGCCTACAAAACTCCAATTGGAACCACACCTTTTAGACTCATTTATGAAAAAGCATGTCATCTTCCAGTAGAAATTAAACACAAAGCATTTTGGGCTTTGAAGACATGTAATCTTGATTTACATGAAGCCGGACGTCTACGATTAAGTCAATTAAACGAATTAGAAGAATTAAGACATGAAGCATACGAAAATTCGTTAATCTATAAGGAAAGAACGAAGAAATGGCATGATAAAAGAATCAGAAGTTCAAAAGAATTTAAAGAAGGAGAGAGAGTTCTTCTTTTCAATTCACGATTCAAGCTATTTCCTGGAAAATTAAAATCGAGATGGTCTGGACCATTCATAGTCAAAAGAGTTTTCCCATACGGAACGATAGAATTAATAAATTCAAATGGAATTGAATTTAAAGTTAATGATCACAGAGTTAAACATTACATAGATAGTCCGATGGAAATCGACAATGAAGTTAATCACAATTTTGATACCACAGCTAACTAAGTGTGGGGAGAATCAAGTTTTTAAAGGATAATATGTATTTCTGTTAGAGTTAGATTTTCTGTTTTCATGTAGTTCTCGAAAATGGAACCCGAATGGTCTTTCCCTAGCAGACCCTAAAGAACTAGTCTTCTCCCCCCATTCTGAATTTTTATTTTTTAGGTTTTTACGAAATGAAGACTGCCTGTGAACTAAACCATGGTCTAATGCTACACGCTTTGATCATTAAACGTAATAATGCACACTTCTGAGTGAAATAGTATCAGTAATCAGAGAAAGATTGGACGGAGTAAGAAAAGAATCCAGATGCGAAGATAATAAGTTACAATTTGGTAAAGGAAAATCAAAATCCGCAGCGAAAAGAAGAGCACGACACCTTGAAAGATGTCACAAATGCGGAAAATGGTCACATGGAGGTAAATGTTCAAATAATCAAACCTATTCAAACACCGAATTTGTTACTTTATGCAGAGACGGACCGTTCATATGTTTAGAAGAAAAAACACTGAATGCTCGAGGTTACGCCTATGTAGCCATGGAAAATCAATTAAACTGACTATCTTATGAATGAGATAGATCGTATCACTAAGAATACTATCTCACAGGTAAGTCTGTACAGTTTTTATTTTTTATTTTTATTTTTAACCTTTTGATAATAAACACTAATTTGTTCGCTATAAAGTATTAAATTGGTATTGAATAAAATTAGGTTTGGCGACCAAAATTATTGATATCATACAAAAATTTATTACATCACTGCGAAATTTAACGTTTATTCTTAAGGTATAAATATCTTTAATCAATCAACCCAAAATATTTCAAAAATTCGTCATGAGTTAAATTAGGTCATGGAACCGAAATTACTTTACCGAAAAGAGGGGCGCATATTTTTGATAATATTTGATTGATTAAAGTGGAAAAAAAGACCAAAAAGATTTTTAATTTTATTTTTACCATATTTTTAAAATTAATATATAAATATTAAATTAATATTTTGAACTTTGTAAAATCAATATATTTAAGTTTGTAAATATTTGAAAAATTAATCTTTTTAATATAAGTTTGTATGTATAAAAACAAAAATATAATATAAGTTTGGTGTAAATTTATAATATGAATTTTTAATTAAGTTTAATATGAATTTTTAATTTTATGCATTTTAAATTTAAGTTTGGTGTGAATTTAAAAACAAAAATTTACTTTATTTCGCTAAGTTAAAAATATGATTTTTAAAATTCGTCGTGAGTTGAAGACTAGGTCGTTGAACCGAAATTGCTTTACCCGAGGGAGGGACGGGTGAAAGGACCCGTTCATATACATTATAAACGATTCACAATAGTTGATTACATTGCGAGGTATTTGACCTCTATATGATACATTTTACAAACATTGCATTCGTTTTTAAATGACAATCTTTCTTTACATCAAAAATTGACAGGCATGCATACCATTTCATAATATCCACTATCCAACTATAAATTGATTTAATAATAATCTTTGATGAACTCAATGACTCGAATGCAACGTTCTTCGAAATATGCTATGAAAGACTCCAAGTAATATCTTTAAAATGAGCAAATGCACAGCGGAAGATTTCTTTAACACCTGAGAATAAACATGCTCTAAAGTGTCAACCAAAAGGTTGGTGAGTTCATTAGTTTATCATAATCATTTATTTCCATCATTTTAATAGACCACAAGAATTTCATTTCCAGTTCTCATAAATATACGTCCCATGCATAGAGACAAAAAAATAATCATTCTTATGGTGAACACCTGGTAACCGACATTAACTAGATACATATAAGAATATCCCCTATCATTCCGGGATCCTCCTTCGGACATGATATAATTTCGAAGTACTAAAGCATCCGGTACTTTGGATGAGGCTTGTTAGGCCCAATAGATCTATCTTTAGGATTCGCGTCAATTAGGGTGTCTGTTCCCTAATTCTTAGATTACCAGACTTTAATAAAAAGGGGCATATTCGATTTCGATAATTCAACCATAGAATGTAGTTTCACGTACTTGTGTCTATTTCGTAAAACATTTATAAAAGTTGCGCATGTATTCTCAGCCCAAAAATATAAAGGGTAAAAAGGCAAATGAAACTCACCATACTGTATTTCGTAGTAAAAATACATATAACGTCATTGAACAAGTGCAAGGTTGGCCTCGGATTCACGAACCTAAATTAATTATATATATTTATATGTTGGTCAATATTTGTCTAACAAATTAGGTCAAGTCATAGTGTACCACAATCCTAATGCTCGAGACTAATATGCAAAAGTCAACAAAAGTAAATTTGACTCAAAATAATTTCTAAAAATCTATACATGATTAATATATAGTTTAAATATCGTCGTTTTATATTTTTAAATATTTTAAAAAGATTTATTAGAGTAAATAATATAATTTATTTATTAATAAATAAAATTTTATATTAAATTTATATAATCAAATATACTTTTATATATATTAAGTAATAAAATTTATATGGTTCATTTAATATCATAAAGATAATATGATAGGTATTATTAAAGTAAGTTATTACACGTAGTAAAATATGTTTGTATCACATATTTATTTTATAAAATAATATCTATAATGATAGTAAGTAAAAGTTGTATTATTTTGTAATAATAATTATTATTATAAAATATCAATATTTATAATTACTAAGATGACATTATGATAAAACGATAATTCTAATTATGATAACTTGAATATTTACGATAATTTTTAATATTATCTTTAAAATAATAATTCTATTTAAAATAATAATAATAATAATGATATTTTATAGTAACAATGACATTTCTATTAAAATGATAATTTTTGTTAAAATGATAGTTTTAATACTAACGATACTTTTAATAATAATAGTAATGATAAAAATAATAAGAACGATAATTTTATCTAAATTAATATCTTATAATATTTTAATTTCATCATGATACTCTTACTCATTATTTCATAATCGTTTCGTTTAATAGCTTTTAATCGTCTTTTATATCGTGTTCATAATAATGATAATAATAGTAATCAAAATATTTAGGTGTTACAATTATTTGTTTTAATTACACTAATATTAATAATGATAGTTACTATAATATTATTAACGATAATACTAATAATTATCTTAATGATAATATAGTAATAATAATAATAACAATAACAATAACCATTTTTAAATAATGATATATATATATATATATATATATATATATATATATATATATATTAATAATGATAATAATAATAATAATACTAATAATAATAATAATAATAATAATAATAATAATTGGATAATAATAATAATAATAATACTAATTATAACTTTAACGATAATAACGATAGTAAAAAAAAAAAAAATAATAATTTTTAATGATAAATCCTTTTATTGATAAAGATAATAATAATAATAAGATAAAACTAGAACGACGATAATAAAGACGATAATAATAATCATTTTTAATAATAATACAAAAGTTCGATGGACTATAACTTCACATCCGTTCATCGAAATCATTCGATATCTAAATGAAAAATTCTTAATTTTTCACTACCTTTCCAACGACATGCATATCTTATACCTTATCTCAGTCGCATATATAACTAATTCAGGATTCAACATAACCTAACTAAAGGCAATATCAAAAGTACAAACATGCATAATCCTATATACTCGAGCACTAGTCAGGGATACACTATTAGTATGTAAAAGTTAAATTATGAGTACTCACATATCAATATTGAGATTCAATATTGCAGGAAAGGTACGTAGACGCAAAGGAGATGATAAACACTATATTGACCTCACGAGCATACCCATGAACCATACCCAATCACCTCCATAGCTATAACCCATAATTTCCTTAATCCAATCCCACTCGAAAAACAATTTCGAAATCACCCGGACAGCACTCTGACGTAATATTTTATGTATACTAATAATATCTTGAAATAATACGGAGTAAGTATATATATGTAAATCGATTGAGAGAGTTTAGAGAAAAATATTTTCAAGTTTCTATGAAATAATGAAACCTATTGAATTCTATTTATAATGGATTTTTGAATTATTAAAGTATGAATTATTAAAGTGAATTATTAAAATATGAATTATTAAAGTGAATTATTAAAGTATGAATTATTAAAGTGAATTATTAAAGTATGAATTATTAAAGTGAATTATTAAAGTTAAAGTAAAGTAAAAATAAAGTAAAGGTAAAGTTTAAGTATAGTAAAAGTATAAAACTATGTACGTATAATACGCGTATAAATATATATAATATTAATTTAAATCGTTATATATATTTAATAAAATAAAATATAAATATCGTTATCTTTATCATACTGGTTAAGTAATGAGTTGTCAAAAGTGGTTCTAGATATTTATAAAAGTTATATAAGTTTTAATAATAAAGTTCTTTTTAAACTGAAAACGTTTTTGTACGTTTGAAACTAAATCAAATAAATATAATAATTTTGTTTTCCAAAACCAAATATATTTTTAAGAATCATTTTGTTTTAAGGTTAAAATAATGGAAATCGTTATATCATAAAATATTTTAGAAAAGTAGAATCATATATATTCATAATAGGTTTCAAGTTTTTAAATTACAGTTTGTTGGTGAAGCATGGGATAAAGTTCAAAGGTTAAATAAACGTATGAAATCATCTTAATGAAAAATGTCGAGTTACTTAACTTGTCGATATCCAACATCTAAGTTATTTACACTTCACGTTCTTACTTATAAATCACTTTACCATTTTTCGAATGTTGTCAAAAAGAATAGATTTCTTAAATCACATTGGACCTCATAACATAGACCCGTAATCATATCATAATGTATATGATAAATCAATCATTTGATATTATCTTCTAATTCCATCGATAAACATATTGAAACAAATACGTTCATGTAAAGTATTATACGTTTAATACTTTATTAATATTCTCAAGTTATAATATATATATACATATATATACATATTTATTTATATATAACGGTTCGTGAATCGTCGGAATTTGGTCGAGGTTATAATGAATGTATGAACACAATTTAAAATTCTTGAGATTTAACTTAACAAACTTTGCTTATCGTGTCGGAATAATATAAAGAGAAAGTTTAAATATGGTTGGAAATTTCCGGGTTGTCACAGTACCTACCCGTTAAAGAAATTTCGTCCCGAAATTTGAGTGAAAAGGTCGTGAATGATAATAAGTATGTTTTCATGATGCATACAGGCTGAAAATTAGAGTTTTATCATCAGCGAATAATTTGGATAAACAATCCATTTATATAAAGAGTACGAGTGAAGCTAACATAGAAGAGTGAAATGAGTAAGTGTAGATTCATCTTATCATTTGACGTAGATATGATTGATTTCCAGATTTCAAGGGATTTGAAGAAAATCTTTGTAATAAGATTTGATTCTCCGGTAACAAAAGGAATTAGGATCCGCTTTAAATACGATCGTCCATTTTAATTGTTCTGTCAGAGATTTTCTTATAAATTCACCTCCTTCGTTTTCTTACAACTCACACCTTCTATTGATGCATTTTATGCAAGTCCCTAGACATCTACCCACGTCCATTGCAGGTACAATAGTTTACAGGCCACCATGATCGTTCGTTATTATCCTATCCGTGTTTGTATGTTGTTACAGCAACTGCAGGAATGAGATTTGGATGTTTGACTATGTTAGACTTAGTCAGACGTCTGAGTGAAGCCTCACTCGTACGGCTGATAGGCTCATACGCACGGTTGATGCTGAGCTAAGTCACAATTACAACCTAAATGAGAAGACACGAGTGAGTGATCACCCGTACGGCTGATGAAGCCAACTCGTACGTGTGATGAATGAATCGTATGGGTGAGTCAACAACAGGGGTATATAAGGTCTTATGTTCTTCATTTTAGGTTAAGCCTCTCATTTGTTACACACACTCAGATCTGGTGAGCTCTTCCGATTCTCTCTCAACCCAAATCACCCAGGTGGTGAATAATAGCTCTAGGTGTTGATCTAATCACACTTGATTTAGTTGTGGTATGACTAAATTAATCCCAAAAAGCTTAACCTATTCACTAGAGGGTTTGATTCACTTATTCCGTCATTGTGTGAGTTAAATCTGTTGATTTTTAAGTTCCTAGTCATGTTTCATCACCTTCTATTCTTTCCCCCTCAACTCATATTTTAAAGTATTCATCAATATGCTCCATCCAGTTCTGATTCTCGATATACTTATAACTTTCATATCGGTCATTCTTCTTTTTCATCTACTGCCGGAAGAATCTATTTACTTCTACTATACTCTTGGGTTTATAGTGTTTCTAGTTCTCCCGTGTCTTTATATTGCTATATGCATCGATATATATGGTTTATAATTTTTGATTTGTCGTTGGGCTTTATATCTTCCCTTATATTTCAAAGTCTCTGTTTCTATCTTCTATAATCATTGTTATCCACATTTAATGCTCTCTTTTATTTGCTGCAATTTATACCCCAATTTCTATTTCGAAGTTTTGTCCTTTCGTTTCTTCTTCTTGCGATTAAGCACCACTTGTAATGGTCCAGAATTCACAGATATGAATTTCGGAATGAACATTGTTAATGTTCTAGGAAGGAAATTGTGATGGCACGATCTTGACTTGTCAAATTACTAGAATACCTTGGAAAAGGCCGAATCATCAAGAAATATTTTCTTGATATTTTAGAGGTTAAATAGAATAAAAGAGTCATATAACATGGCACATGATGATGTTATGATCTGTGAATCATCACGTTCCATTTAGAAACTCATCATGACTTACTGTAATATAATCACATTGATCAAGTGTCATTATATTATACTAATTCATGCTTCAGTTCTCAACACTACTTCAAAATATTCATATTTTAAACTTGAATCTTTCAGAATTTAGAAACTAAAATAGTTTCTTTTATGATGTAATACAGATAGCGCGAAGAGGTAAATGATTTCAAATAAGAAAAATTAAGAAAATATCTTCAGAAATATGGAGGATATTTATAATGAAAGATACGATGATATCTTAGAATTTCTAATATCAGAGGATGATGAAGAATATTGTCTGTAAGGGTTTAGTGTCAGGAGCAAGGTATTCGTTAATGACTTCAGCAGACACTGAATCATTTGGATTCTTTGAAGGCAGGTTCAGTCTTGGTGATTTGTCCACAGCCTCCTTCATACTTTGCTCAATCCGTTTTCCAGTTCCAAAACTTCTCTATTTCTGAGCTTTGTTAATACACTAATCTTTATCATCAAACTTTTTACTACTAAGGTCGTTTACAGTTTTTGTTGCTTCATCAGCATTTCGAGAACTAGTTCGCGGTTCAGAGTGTTTTTCAGAAACTTCACATTCGAAGTATGTAAGCCTTGGAAATAGACGTTATGTATAACTGTTGGCGTCAACATGCTGTGAGATTTCAAAATACTGATTACTAATTCCCAATGATTCGTATGGCAATTCTCATTACAAGAGGCAGATGAGTAAATGATGAGGTTTCGATAAATATAAAGATTCTTCGAAATGCCCAAGATCAGTGAAGTTGTTGGTAAGTTTATTGCTAATGTGGTGGAATATGAAAGGTTCTCCGGTAACAAAAGGGTAATCACATATATCAAAATTATGATAAGGCTACTCCGAATGAAAGAATCGAAGTTGTCTTGCTGGAGCTGTGATATAATTTGCTACTTTGCAAAGGAATTGCAAGGTTATTTTTTTTAATAAATGCCAAAAGATCTGACACAGATATGTGTTGAATTATGACTTTGGTTTCAAGAGCTTTTTAAGTACATAACTGTGGGTAATATGTGGTTGGATCATCATCTCGATTGCTCATTATTTGAAGTGTCTTCAGAGATTTTCGAAGGGTTTGAACACAGATTGTAATCGTTGGTATACATTTGATGTTCTAACACACTTTTGAAGTCAAAGTATAGCTTTGAAAGATGTAGGAATCTAAAAGTGATGGTACCGGTTATATCTCGAATTGAATTCTGAGATTTTAAAATCAGAATATGTAATTGGGTTTGAATGAGTATGGTTGTTTTGATTTCTATGAAAGAATGTATATTATTGTGAAAGTAGGAAGTATAATTTATATTTTTTCTTAATCTGATTCGAAGAATGTAACATATTAATTGTGAATTTATATATATCTCTTGGGTATTACCTACCTGTAAAAAAATTTTCACAATTAATATTTTGTACATAAGAATTTTATTACAGTCTTTATGAAAATATATATGTATATATTCTCCTCAGATGTAACATAGATTTTAATGAGTTAATACTAAATTAAACTCATTCGATTTACGGTTAGAACTAGAATTTAATAATTCCTTGAAGGCTTTAGAGGTTACATAAGTATTTCTTCAATAATATTGAAATTATGAATCAATACTTCATTATTTGTTGAGATGTGATGTTGGTTTTCGTTAAATTATTGTGAACTTCGCAAAGTACGAATGATGTTATCTGAAAAGTTTCGGTTACATCAATGATGAAGTGTAAAATCAAATATATACTTGATTTATTAGGAATTGGAATTTGTTGAATTGAGACAGAGATTGTAGTTAACGATGGTTAAGTCGCGGGCGAGGGACGTACATTATTGCATATTTGTAATATGAATTAACCGAGTAGTTAAGATTCACACACAATAGCTTAGCACTGAAAGATTTATTTCAATATATATATATATATATATATATATATATATATATATATATATATATATATATATACATATAATTTCTTCAGAGGAAATGAGTTAATTCTTCATAACTCGTTGATACAATATAAACGTTATTGATTCGTAATGATGTCCACAGTGATTCTTGAACTGACGGAGTTTGTGATGTTATCGGTGTTGTTGATTCGGATGTTGACTGTACTGACGATGCTGGTAACGCTGATGGTACTGTTGATGCTGTTGGTAAAACAAGTTTAACTTGTTAATCACACACCATTTTGTCAGGGTTTCTACTCTTCCTTCTATCATTTTGGTTCGCTTAACTGATTTATGGTTAGGGCTAGATTAGATAATCTCTAAGACTTTACAGATTATATAATCATCGCAGAATGTTTCTCCAATGAAGTTATGAATTAATACTTCATCAGTTATTGTTGTTGGTACTCCTTGGTATCTATGGTGCGTATGACGTTGATGCTCGTGGGACAGATTGTGAAGTTGAGGTTTACAATGCGGTTATGGTTGGAGGTGGTAATGGTACTATTGGCGTTGATGATGGTGGTACTGGTTATGCTGCTGGTGCTGCTGCTGGTGTTTGTAATCTCTGCACCATATTCTCCAAAGCCACTACCCGAGAGCGAAGTTCGTTGACTTCTTCTATTATTCCAGGATGATTGTCGGTCGGAACGAGCGGATAAATAAAATCTAGAATTTGATGTAGTATATAATCGTGACGAGATACACTGGAAATGAGAGAGAAAATGGTGTCTCGAACAGGTTCACCGGTAAGTGCTTCAGGTTCTTCGCCAAGAGGGCAATGTGGTGGATGGAAAGGATCACCTTCTTCTTGTTTCCAATGATTGAGGAGGCTACGAACCCATCCCCAATTCATCCAGAATAGGTGATGACTGATTGGTTGATCCATTCTGGTCACACTGCTTTCGGAGCTTGAGTGAGATTCCATTTCGGAATCCGAGTGACTGGAACTGATGACAAATTCCATTTCGTACGATTGGATAAAGGATTTTCGATATAAAATGATTTTTCGGCTATCGGGTGGTATTCTATTTACATAGGATATCTATATATAGAGATCAAAAGATTTCAAAGATTACGGAGGAATTTGCGGGATATGTCAGGCAAAGTTTAAAGTAACAGATACGATAAGATATGATTTAGCAGATACGCTAAGATATGAATTTTGTCTATACACTACTCATGCAATTAATGTAGCAAGACGTGTCTAGACTAATAATGATAAGCAGGTAATTTCCTATGGATGATAAGCAGATGATTTCCGACTAGAAATGATAAGCAAAACTTTTGACATGCAGACACGGTCGAAGTCCAGACTCACTAATGCATCCTAACGATTTATCAGTTAGACACACTAATGCAGACCTGGTTCGCTAAGACCACCGCTCTGATACCAACTGAAAGGACCCGTTCATATACATTATAAATGATTCACAATAGTTGATTACATTGCGAGGTATTTGACCTCTATATGATACATTTTACAAACATTGCATTCGTTTTTAAATGACAATCTTTCTTTACATCAAAAATTGACAGGCATGCATACCATTTCATAATATCCACTATCCAACTATAAATTGATTTAATAATAATCTTTGATGAACTCAATGACTCGAATGCAACGTTCTTCGAAATATGCTATGAAAGACTCCAAGTAATATCTTTAAAATGAGCAAATGCACAGCGGAAGATTTCTTTAACACCTGAGAATAAACATGCTTTAAAGTGTCAACCAAAAGGTTGGTGAGTTCATTAGTTTATCATAATCATTTATTTCCATCATTTTAATAGACCACAAGAATTTCATTTCCAGTTCTCATAAATATACGTCCCATGCATAGAGACAAAAAAATAATCATTCTTATGGTGAACACCTGGTAACCGACATTAACTAGATACATATAAGAATATCCCCTATCATTCCGGGATCCTCCTTCGGACATGATATAATTTCGAAGTACTAAAGCATCCGGTACTTTGGATGAGGCTTGTTAGGCCCAATAGATCTATCTTTAGGATTCGCGTCAATTAGGGTGTCTGTTCCCTAATTCTTAGATTACCAGACTTTAATAAAAAGGGGCATATTCGATTTCGATAATTCAACCATAGAATGTAGTTTCACGTACTTGTGTCTATTTCGTAAAACATTTATAAAAGTTGCGCATGTATTCTCAGCCCAAAAATATAAAGGGTAAAAAGGCAAATGAAACTCACCATACTGTATTTCGTAGTAAAAATACATATAACGTCATTGAACAAGTGCAAGGTTGGCCTCGAATTCACGAACCTAAATTAATTATATATATTTATATGTTGGTCAATATTTGTCTAACAAATTAGGTCAAGTCATAGTGTACCACAATCCTAATGCTCGAGACTAATATGCAAAAGTCAACAAAAGTAAATTTGACTCAAAATAATTTCTAAAAATCTATACATGATTAATATATAGTTTAAATATCGTCGTTTTATATTTTTAAATATTTTAAAAAGATTTATTAGAGTAAATAATATAATTTATTTATTAATAAATAAAATTTTATATTAAATTTATATAATCAAATATACTTTTATATATATTAAGTAATAAAATTTATATGGTTCATTTAATATCATAAAGATAATATGATAGGTATTATTAAAGTAAGTTATTACACGTAGTAAAATATGTTTGTATCACATATTTATTTTATAAAATAATATCTATAATGATAGTAAGTAAAAGTTGTATTATTTTGTAATAATAATTATTATTATAAAAATATCAATATTTATAATTACTAAGATGACATTATGATAAAACGATAATTCTAATTATGATAACTTGAATATTTACGATAATTTTTAATATTATCTTTAAAATAATAATTCTATTTAAAATAATAATAATAATAATGATATTTTATAGTAACAATGACATTTCTATTAAAATGATAATTTTTGTTAAAATGATAGTTTTAATACTAACGATACTTTTAATAATAATAGTAATGATAAAAATAATAAGAACGATAATTTTATCTAAATTAATATCTTATAATATTTTAATTTCATCATGATACTCTTACTCATTATTTCATAATCGTTTCGTTTAATAGCTTTTAATCGTCTTTTATATCGTGTTCATAATAATGATAATAATAGTAATCAAAATATTTAGGTGTTACAATTATTTGTTTTAATTACACTAATATTAATAATGATAGTTACTATAATATTATTAACGATAATACTAATAATTATCTTAATGATAATATAGTAATAATAATAATAACAATAACAATAACCATTTTTAAATAATGATATATATATATATATATTAATAATGATAATAATAATAATAATACTAATAATAATAATAATAATAATAATAATAATAATTGGATAATAATAATAATAATACTAATTATAACTTTAACGATAATAACGATAGTAAAAAAAAAAAAATAATTTTTAATGATAAATCCTTTTATTGATAAAGATAATAATAATAATAATAAGATAAAACTAGAACGACGATAATAAAGACGATAATAATAATCATTTTTAATAATAATACAAAAGTTCGATGGACTATAACTTCACATCCGTTCATCGAAATCATTCGATATCTAAATGAAAAATTCTTAATTTTTCACTACCTTTCCAACGACATGCATATCTTATACCTTATCTCAGTCGCATATATAACTAATTCAGGATTCAACATAACCTAACTAAAGGCAATATCAAAAGTACAAACATGCATAATCCTATATACTCGAGCACTAGTCAGGGATACACTATTAGTATGTAAAAGTTAAATTATGAGTACTCACATATCAATATTGAGATTCAATATTGCAGGAAAGGTACGTAGACGCAAAGGAGATGATAAACACTATATTGACCTCACGAGCATACCCATGAACCATACCCAATCACCTCCATAGCTAAAGTAAAGGTAAAGTTTAAGTATAGTAAAAGTATAAAACTATGTACGTATAATACGCGTATAAATATATATATTATTAATTTAAATCGTTATATATATTTAATAAAATAAAATATAAATATCGTTATCTTTATCATACTGGTTAAGTAATGAGTTGTCAAAAGTGGTTCTAGATATTTATAAAAGTTATATAAGTTTTAATAATAAAGTTCTTTTTAAACTGAAAACGTTTTTGTACGTTTGAAACTAAATCAAATAAATATAATAATTTTGTTTTCCAAAACCAAATATATTTTTAAGAATCATTTTGTTTCAAGGTTAAAATAATGGAAATCGTTATATCATAAAATGTTTTAGAAAAGTAGAATCATATATATTCATAATAGGTTTCAAGTTTTTAAATTACAGTTTGTTGGTGAAGCATGGGATAAAGTTCAAAGGTTAAATAAACGTATGAAATCATCTTAATGAAAAATGTCGAGTTACTTAACTTGTCGATATCCAACATCTAAGTTATTTACACTTCACGTTCTTACTTATAAATCACTTTACCATTTTTCGAATGTTGTCAAAAAGAATAGATTTCTTAAATCACATTGGACCTCATAACATAGACCCGTAATCATATCATAATGTATATGATAAATCAATCATTTGATATTATCTTCTAATTCCATCGATAAACATATTGAAACAAATACGTTCATGTAAAGTATTATACGTTTAATACTTTATTAATATTCTCAAGTTATAATATATATATACATATATATACATATTTATTTATATATAACGGTTCGTGAATCGTCGGAATTTGGTCGAGGTTATAATGAATGTATGAACACAATTTAAAATTCTTGAGATTTAACTTAACAAACTTTGCTTATCGTGTCGGAATAATATAAAGAGAAAGTTTAAATATGGTTGGAAATTTCCGGGTTGTCACAACGGGAACTTTTATTATCATTATTTTTAATCTTATTGAATTAAAGTATGCCAAAAACATTAAAAAAATCCAAAAATCTTTAATTTTAAAACCGCGCTTTGATTTGACAAATTTTAAAAATTTTGTCGAGGGACAGACTAGGACATCGATCCGAAACGCCCTCATCCTAAAAAGAAATAAATTTTTAAAATTTTATTAATTTTATGTTTTATTAAGAATAAGGTTTTATAAAAAAAAAAAAACCTGAAAGTACTGTACCTGGAACCCCATGCGATCGCATGGGGTTTACTCTTCAACCTCATGCGATCGCATGAGGCTGGATTCCAGGCCAGTTTGATAAAAAGAACAGCTCGCTGTTCTGCACAAAAAACACACACACATATACGAACCAACCCCAAAATACACTCTAAAATTCGTAATTTTCCACCGTAATTCATCATTTTTCTTGCCCTAATCATGCATAGATTCTCATTTTTCAGCAAAATGGTAAAAATTACACCCCTAAACTCTATAAATTCCTAGTTTTTGTGATAATTACCAATTTTTTACCTAATGCAATTTTGTTAATTTCTAGTGTAATTAGTGTTAAATTGTTAGTATTTTATGCATGTATAACATCGATTGATGCTATTTAACATGATTTGAAGCCAAAAACTTCAAAATTTTTAGAAATCTAGTGTTTGTGTTCTTGAGCAATTTGGGGCTTTTTGATATAAACAGATTATGGCAGATTTTTTTCATGAATTATTGCTAAATTGAGTAGTGTAACATGTTTAGATAGTTAAATGATCCAAACATTGATCCTAAACATGATTTTTAGAGATTAAAGTGGACTTTTTAAGTCCAAAATTCATGAACTTGATTAATTTGATATATTTGCCATTTGAGACTTGTTTAATTATTAGTAATGACTATTTTGACATGTTATTTGAGTTAAATGCTTATGAATTTTGTATACATTTTCATATGTGCTTATTTGAAAAGTGTAGAATTATGAAAAATTGTGAAAATGTGTATAAGTTTAATTTTGATTTAACATGTTATAGTGATTGTTTTAAGTTGTTATTTTGCTAACACTAATGCATATTTGGATGCACAAATTTTGTGTTTAATGTGTTTTGCAGAAAGCCGATACTGGAGGTTCAGGAGCATCATCATCTAGACGACCAGCACCAGCACCAGAACCAGAACCAGAACCAGAAATGCAACACGAACAAGAACCACAACAAGAACCACAACAACAGCCTGATCAGCACATACCTTATTATGATCCGGTACAGTTTGTTGATGAATTCATAGTATTCCCGATGAGGCCGCCAGTAGAATTACCAACGATTCCTGAGAACACTCTGCATCCTAATCTAAGATTTGATAGGAGATGGAGAGATTACGAGACATATCAAAGGAACAAATTCAAATTGGTAACAAAAAATGTAGAGGTGCCAAAGGTAATCGATTGGGCCCCTTTGGAAATGGTCCATCTAGCTGACCGTGTTAGACAGCTTTTGGTACAAAGGTATGGCAGTTCTTCTTTTACAGATTGGGAACGTCTTTTCACCATTCGTAGACCTGTATATAAGGAATGGTGTGTTGAGTTAATGAGTACTGTATCACTTGATACAAATATAGTTAGAATAGATGATAGAAGATTTCTTAGGTTTATCCTTGGCGGTAGGATGTACAGAATGTCCATGCTTGACATGGCCAGGGCCTTACAGATATATACTCCTGGTGAGTTGCTATTACCCGATTGTACAAATTTGATTCATTATGGTGAAAGGGTAGATAGTAACTTTGACGCTGACGCCATTTGGAGGCGTATGTCACATTTTGATGTTTTTACACGAGCAGGAGGACACTCCTATACACATATTGACAGAGCTGAGCTTCGTATTATTCATAGATTTTTGGCTAACTCAATTACACAGAGAGATCACAATAAAGAAAAAATTACCTTACATGATTTATTCTACCTAAAGTGTATTCGGGATCCTAGAAGCTTTGTCAATATCCCTTACTGTGTTGCTTTTTATTTATCTAAAATGGTAGAGGGAATGCAGGACGAGAGTATAATAGGAGGAGGTATTTTTGTTACTCTCATTGGAGAGTATTTAGGTGTTGATAGGAACCAAGGTGGTCCATTACAGCTTTGTAGAGAACAGGTTGAGCCCTTAGGATTGAAAGTCTATGTGGGTGCTAAGGTATTGAAAAGTAGACGTAACCAGGAAGTACCCTATGAGGGATCACATCCTCAGGTAGAGAGAGGCTCAGACGAGGAAATGGAGGAGGCGGAAGACATTAGGGATGTCTTTCGAGATGCTATTCTTGACGTCCACGTTCGTATAGATGAGGAAGCAATGACGAACCCAGCCAGACATAGTATGTATGAGCAGTGGAACTCCGAGCGAGTATACGAGGATTATAGGCGATGCCAACACGATAGCTGGGTAGTTCATCAGCACCAAATAATGAGCCAGCTATCATATCAGGTACCAAATAACTATGTACCTACTCGACCTGCTCATTTTCTGCCACACAGCCCCGATATCCGACCACCCTTTAACCGGTATGACTATAACCAAGCCTATCAGAACACCTATAACCAACAATGGAACCCACCTGATGAGATGAACTGGAACCCCTATCCAGACTGATTTGGTTCTATTTGGTTATTTATATGATTTTTATGTTTTTATCTTTTTACTTATTCATGTTTAAACTTATGTTATTGAATATACTTATGTAATTTTTATAGTTTTTATTATTATTGTGTACTAATATTTCACATTTAGGATTTGAAAGTGGAATATTAAGTCCCATTTCAAATTGCCATGCATGTGTATATTTGTATGTATGTATATTGTAAATTGTACAAAACAGGGTAAAACAGCGCATTTTCAAAGACTGGCATTAAGTTCAGCAAAAGCTACTAATTTTAACGACAAGATGACAAATAAATGTGATGTAACAACAGACGGAATGAACAAATGATATGCACCATTTATCATTCAGCAAACAAACGCCAATATGTTTGGAAACTTTGGTAAAATTTAATCATTTTTCTACGCTAATCACCCTCAATAATTTAAATTGTTACTGATTTCTTACAAGTGAGGGCATTGCAAGATCTTAAGTGTGGGAAGGGGTTAAATTCTTTCGGATTTTTAAAATTTTTTTAAACACTTGGTTACCATTAGAAATACTAGTAAAGTAGTAGTTGTATTAGAATCTTGTGCTCTCTGATAAAGAACAGCCCTAGTCTTATATACTGACTACCCAATTCTAGTAAAATTTTTCAAAATTTTCAATTAAATGAACTCAAAATCATGTTTATACATATTTATGAACGATAAAACTAGGTGTTAACACGGAAATTATTGTTACCTCGGAAAGGACATAAATTGAGAAACAAACCAAAATGTTAAAATTCATTTAAAATGGAATAGAGGACAATAAAAAGGAAAATAAAAGCCAAGTGTGGGAAAAATTACCAAGTTATCTTAAACATATGTCACATATTTCTGTAACAAATAATTGAAGATACTTTTGCTTTGGACTAAACTAAACTGTTTTACCCGATGAAAGAAAAGAAGAGATGGATCTACACGATGAATCAATTCCATCGTTAAAAGGAAGTAAAGTCTTTCGAAAAAGAAACGCGCTTCTTGATTTAGGTCATGAAGTTATCGTCCAGACCAGCTGTAGGTTGATGAAAAATCTAGAAAAGTCATCTCTAAAATCAGCAGGAAATCCACGGACCTCAGCATAAAATAGGGTCGCCAAGTGGTCAGACTTATCCTAACCATGAGAGGATCTGTCTCGTACAATGGGGGGGGGGGGTACCGTGCAAATTAGCTTGATAAGACTAATAAATCAGATCCCCAGAAAGGATAATCTCCTTTAAAGATAAAAAATCAGCTTTTAAGACTGATATTACTCAATCCTAGAGATTGACCTTAAAGATTGAGAATTACAAACTCATGGAATTCAATGATATCTAAACTCGAGCTTGAACGAGAAAATATTTTGATAAAATTACAAACCGATTTGTTTTCTGAAAACCCATTTTCAATGCGTTCATTACCAATGAACGTAAAATCCTAGGAATTCATCTGGAATTCATTAGGTCATCTGAACCAAATCGGGTGTCAATCGTAAGAACGGTGGTTGCATATCATGGTCAAAGACAGGACCTTGTGCCAGACCAAAAAATCATAAGGGTGAGCTTTACTATTGCTCCTACCAAGCATAGTAATTGCGTCCGACACGTTATAAACCATAATTAAAAGCATGTCAGGGGACATTGCCTTAACAGTTGCTTGTTCAAACGCTTTCCATTACAACCGGACAGTAGTTTACCGAAAGGTAATATACGGAGCAAGTATACTGGACGTGTTGCTTTCCCAATACAAGGTTAGCAAGTGGGTGACACAAAACCACAAGTTTTGAGCTAAAATTTTCAAATCTGAAACCCACCAAACCCACAAAAATATTTTGCAAACACCGGTGAAGGGTTATTCCGGAAAACTTATCTAAGGTAAAAGCTAGATTGAATTTTCAAAAAGATGAAATGTTTTCATAAAGATCCAATTTCTTAAAGGATCTAAATTTTTATAGTCATGTAGGACTGTAAACCACAACGTTACTACCATTGTTTATACCGCCGTATTGAAATCACTGATGTACAAAGTGTGAAGAATAAAGAAGTGATTCTAGTATTTCAAGACGATATTGCTTGAGGATAAGCAACGCTCAAGTGTGGGAATTTTTGATAATGCTAAAAACGAACATATATTTCATAGCATTATTCCTCAAGAAAGACAAGCTTTTAGTTGCAATTGTTCTATTTACAAGTGATATTCGTTTAAATAATAAAAGGTGAAGACAAAAGACAGATTCGACGAATTGAAGACTCAAACGACCAAAAAGCTCAAAAGTACAAAATACAATCAATAAGGTTCCAATTATTGATAAGAAACGTCTCAAAATTACAAGAGTACAAGATTCAAAACGCAAAGTACAAGATATTAAATTGTACGCAAGGACGTTCGAAAATCCGGAATCGGGACCATAGTCAACTCTCAACGCTCGACGCAACGAACTAAAAATTTCAAGTCAACTATGCACATGAATATAATATAATATATAATTAATTCTTAAAATTAATATATATATTATATTATATTTAAAAACCGTCGGCATAAAAAAACAAAGACTTTTGAGTCTCCCCAGCTGGCCATGCGATCGCATGTCCTTGAACGGTAAAGCTCATGCGATCGCATGAGCATCTTTTCCAGATCACAGGCCTATAAAAATCGAGCTTTGTTGTAACACAAAACACATCTTTTTCTTCTCCTCATTCAACGTATAATATTTATATTTATATTATAATTTTAATTTTAATTTATAATAATAAGGGTGTGTTAGCGAATGTTGTAAGGGTGTAAGTCGAAATTCTGTCCGTGTAACGCTACGCTATTTTTAATCATTGTAAGTTATGTTCAACCTTTTTAATTTAATGTCTCGTAGCTAAGTTATTATTATGCTTATTTAATCTGAAGTAATCATGATGTTGGGCTAAAAGTATTAAAATTGGGTAATTGGGCTTTGTACCATAAATGGGGTTTGGACAAAAGAACGACACATGTGGAAATTAGACTATGGGCTATTAATGGGCTTTATATTTGTTTAACTAAATGATAGTTTGTTAATTTTAATATAAAGATTTACAATTGGACGTCCCTATAAATAACCATATACACTCAATCGGACACGATGGGCGGGATATTTATATGTGTGAATAATCGTTCATTTAACCGGACACGGGAATGGATTAATAGCCACTAGAATTATTAAAACAGGGGTGAAATTATGTACAAGGACACTTGGCATAATTGACAACAAAGTATTAAAACCTTGGGTTACATTCAGTCTACATCCTGGTGTAATTATTAAACAAAGTATTAAAATCTTGTTACAGTTTAAGTCCCCAATTAGTTGGAATATCTAACTTCGGGTATAAGGATAATTTGACGAGGACACTCGCACTTTATATTTATGACTGATGGACTGTTATGGACAAAAACCAGATGGACATATTAAATAATCCAGGACAAAGGACAATTAACCCATGGGCATAAAACTAAAATCAACACGTCAAACATCATGATTACGGAAGCTTAAATAAGCATAATTCTTTTATTTCATATTTAATTTCCTTTATTTTATATTTAATTGCACTTCTAATTATAGCACTTTTATTTATTGTTATTGTATTTAATTGCACTTTTAATTATCGTACTTTTTAATTATCGCAAGTTTATTTTATCGCACTTTTATTTATCGCAATTTCATTATCGTTATTTACTTTACGCTTTAAATTAAGTCTTTTATTTATTTAATATTTTACATTTTGTTTTAACTGCGACTAAAGTTTTAAAATCGACTGTACCTGGAATAATAATATTACTTATATATATATATATATATATATATATATATATATATATATATATATATATATATATATATATATATATATATATATATTTGTATTTTTATAAAATAAAACTAATATAGCGTTAAGCTTTGATTAAAAGATTTTCCCTGTGGAACGAACCGGACTTACTAAAAACTACACTACTGTATGATTAGGTACACTGCCTATAAGTGTTGTAGCAAGGTTTAAGTATATCCATTCAATAAATAAATAAATATCTTGAGTAAAATTGTATCGTGTTTAATAGTATTTCCTTGTAAAATTTAATAGTATTTTATACCCCTTAGCTTTGACATCAAAGTACACTTGGCAAGTGTGTATGTTTATGAAGTATTTAACACTCGTTAAATGCTAGCACAACTAGCCCGAGTGGGGATGTCAAACCCTATGGATCCATATCTAAGATTCGCGTTCACCGGTTCAAAAACCAATGACTAAACGTTACCGAGCTAAAGGGAATGTTTCTGCCGTTATATAACCCACACATATATAAGTTTAAGTACTTGTGCCTAGTATGTAAAACATAAAATCCGCATGTATTCTCAGTTCCCAAAACAAGTTAAAGTAAAAAGGGAATGCTATAACTCACAATGATAAAGTAGCGGTAAAGTATGACTCGGAAAGTAAGCAAGTAATGAAGGTTGTCCAAACGGGTCCTCAACCTAAGTCAAATAGTACTAAGTCAGTAAATCGTCTGAATAGGTTTAAAAGTATGTAAAAAGGTCTTAAGGGTCATCATCATTCATCATTTAACAAAAGGTGTAAAGTAAGTTTCGTTTATGAAAGTAGTTTAAAATAAAGGCTGAGTTCGGTCAGTCGCCACGGCCTCTACCATTACTAAATTAATGTGAGACCAGTGGCCATGGCTCCGTATATGAGTCCTTTAAGTGTGGTAAAATTTACAGAAGCAAAATCGTCTTCGGTTGACCGTGGCGACGTTCTAAGTGCGAGTAGGCCAGAAATTTCTGCACAACGTTAAAAGGACATAGTGACGATCGGAGGGCCATAAATCCTAAACCGTAACTCGGATTAAGATGAGTCCTATATGAAAAGTTATCTACTCGAACAGAGCTATCTGAAAATCATAATTACAGTAGCCCAGGTCGTACGGTTCAGACACATAAACAGTAGAACAGTAGGGTCAGTAGGTTCCGGTGGTTCTTGGTGTTCGATGCTTATCACGGTTCTCATCCTTGATGCATATAGCTTCAAGTGTACAACTCGTTGATATGTTTGCATCATTTTTACCAAATTTTGACCATCATAACCCAAGCGTAAGTCTAAGACATGAAGCACAACTCACTTAAGTGTTGCAAGTGTTTTGATGAACCAAAGTTACATCAAAGTCTTAGATTCAACACATACATGAAATGTAAAAGTAATATTAACCAAGTTTTGACTATTATGACACAAGTGTAGGTCTAAGACATGTAGCACAACTCACTTAAGAGTTGTATGAAGTTTGATGAACCAAAGTTACATCAAAGTCTTAGATCTAACACATACATGAACTTTAAAACTAATAATAAGTTACAAACTTGAAAGTGAACTTATGAAATCAAGATCTTAAGTTGTAGAACATAGTTCTCAGTTTGATCTTGAAGATCCAAGACTCAAAAGTCTAGATCTATCATAAGTGTACAAAGTTATAATTAAAAAGTTTCATTTACATGTTCTTGAACTAGTAAAGTTAACTTTTAGTTCAAGAGAAATGAGATCAAGACTAACTTGTAGTACTTGACCAACAACAACCAAAATCACAAAATTAAAGTGCAAGTAAATGAAGTAGTAAATTAAATAAGCAAGTAACTAGTTCATTGTTGTTCATACTTCAAAGACTCAAACCAAAGTTTGATCATTAAGAAAGTAAACTTTAAAGTTTACTAACATGAATTACTAGTATGAGTTTAACAACTATGAACTTACAATCTTTTGATACATTAAGTGTAGAACATAAACTAGTAAGTTTATGTTCTTGAGTGTTCTTGTAAAAACAAGATAAAAGAAGAATGAAACTAGTAAGTTTGATTCTTGAAACCAAGTAAGTAAGTAACAAACAACTACTAGTAATCAACACAAGTAACAAAAGATTGAAACAAACAAAGAATGATGATGATTAAGGGTGTGTATGGTCACGGTTTTAGAAAGAAAAGAAGAAGAGAAAAAGTCTTCAAGTTACTTACAATTTAGAAAGTAAAATGAGAGAAAAAGCTTGAGAGGGAAATGCAAGTAAATGTGTTTTGGAAAGAATGAAGTTTACAAGTAGATATGTTAATGAAATTTAAAACAAAAAACACCCATCTAGGCCACAAAGGCCGACGGTCAGCAGCTCCAAGGGGGAGGGGGAAGTGTTCTTTGGTCACTAGCATGAAAAGCTTGAAAAAGTTGGTCATTAGGTGTTAGTTCATGGGGATAAGGTGCTAACTAGATTCCATGTGCTTAAACTAACTAGTTACACTTGCAAGTAATACTTACATGTTGTAAAAATGGGCTAGTTAATCCAATAAGGTGTAGGGTGGGCTTATAAGCCTATATTCATGAGTCCATTAACATTAAACAAGCCCAAGTTCCATTAATTAACAAATAAATCCAATTAAAGCCCAAGTAACTAACTAATCACCATAGGTAATTAAAATGATTAATAAAATCAATCATGAATGTAAATAATACTCTAAAAAATATT
The DNA here is from genome assembly GCF_046630445.1 of Rutidosis leptorrhynchoides. Lineage (NCBI taxonomy): Eukaryota > Viridiplantae > Streptophyta > Magnoliopsida > Asterales > Asteraceae > Rutidosis > Rutidosis leptorrhynchoides. The sequence goes on from NC_092333.1 coordinate 208,564,105, forward strand.
ATTCGTGAAAGTTTCGTGTGTCACAAAGACGTTTCGGGCAATTAAAGTCAAGTACGGCAACTATGGCAACATGTAAATGTAATAACGTACATTCGTTTAATCACACGTATTAATAATAATAATTATTAATAAATAAACGTTGGAAAATCCAGGGTCGTTACATTACCCACCTGTTAAAGAAAATTTCGTCCCGAAATTTAAGCTGAGGTAGATGGAGGAGTCGGGAAAAGGTGAGGATACTTCCGCATCATTTGATCCTCTCGCTCCCAAGTAAACTCAGGTCCTCGTTTGGCATTCCATCACACTCAGACGATCGGAATCTTATTGCGTTTCAAAGTTTTGATCTCACAATCCATAATTTCAACAGGTTCTTCCACAAAGTGAAGTTTGTCGTCAATCGTATTGTTACGGGCGTGTATTATTGATTTCGGTGGTAGTTGGGATGAGCACTTACCTTTGGTGGAATTCTCGTACAATAATAGTTATCATGTTAGTATCGGGATGCCACCTTACGAGATGCTTTATGGGCGGAGGTGTTGAACTCCGATTTGTTGGGGTGAAGTTGGTCAAAAAGAAATCGGGAGTACCGATTTGGTTTTAGAAACGAATAGCAAGATCGATATAATTCGAGATCATTTGAAAAAGGCGCAAGATAGACAAAAGTCATTTACCGACAAGCGTAGACGAATGATTGAGTTCCAAGAGGGCGACAAAGTGATGCTTAAAGTTTCGCCATGGAAAGGTATTATTTGGTTTCGAAAATAGGGAAAGTTAGCTCCTCGGTTTATTGGGCCATTTAAGGTTTTAGCTCGTGTTGGTGAAGTCGCGTATCGATTGGAATTACCCGAAGAGCTTGCGGGGATCCATAATATATTTCATGTTTCCCATCTCTGTAAGTGTCTTGCGGATGATTCATCATGGGTGCCTTTGGACGAAATCGAGCTAAACAATAAGTTAGAGTATATTGAGGAGCCGATTGCCATACTCGATGAGAAGGTCAAAAGGTTGAGACATAAAGAGGTTAGGACTTTTAAAGTTCAATGGCGTCGTAGTAAGGGTTCCGAGTTTACTTGGGAGCCCGAAGAATTCGTGTTGGTTTATCTTTCCTCTTGTCATGCGGCTTGGATCGCGAGGACACGCTCCGATTCAAGTGGGGGAGAGTTGTAAGATCCTAATCTTCATTGTACAGTAGAGTATATAGAGTACATAAAGTGTGGGAATGATTGTGCAGTTAAACAGAAGTCAGAGAGTGATCTGAGCTTAGTGCGCGCCGCGCACACCAAAGGGAGCGCGCCGCGCACTCCCTACTGTTGCCGATTTTTTTTGCTGTTTTAATGAGATATTTTGATGGGCATTTTGGTAATTTCATTTGTGGACGGGATAAAGGCTAGCAGATCTGTTTGGGTGGAGTCATAACTCCATCTTCAACTACCTTATCCTTATCACTTTAAATCTAGAGAGAGACTTTGATTCTTGAGTGAGAAAGCTTAAATCCAAGAGGAAGAAGTTGCTTTCGGGTCAAATCGCGTGCATTAAAGTTGTTCATCTCATCTCTAGCTTCGTTTTGGTTGTAGTGGTACGTTCTAACTTTAATTTCCTTACTTTGATTTTGTGTAAGGGTTAGGATTTGGGTAAATGAAGAACATAAAACCCATATTTGGTGATTTTGAGTGTTCTTGGGTAAGATGGAGTCATAAAGACTCAATGGTGACTAACCTAGGGTTTTAAAATGTTAATTGATGTTTATGAGTTCTAATTGGTTAGTTAATCACTAGCACACCTAGTTAATTTAGTAAATGGGTGTTAGATGGATTAGTAGATAACCCGAAATGGGTGTGTTGACTTTAAATTAGTCAAAGGGCTAATGATTGACCTAATTGTGAAATATGGGTATGAAATACCCTAATTGTGTAATGGTTAGTGTTGTTGGACCTTAATCACTAGCTTTTAAGTGATTAATGATGGACTTGACCCTTAAAGGGCGGTTTTGGTGAAAATGGGGCATTTAATGCATTTAAGTCATTAAATGCACATAAGTGAAATTGTTGGTATTTAGTCCAACTAGTTATGTGGGTTGATTGAAGTACTTATTATATTAGGTACTTTGCTTTGAAGCTTGCGGAAGTATAAAACCGTCACCAAATCGTTAAAGGTGAGTGGAATGATTATATGCATATGTATGTAATGTATTTATTTGAATGCTATGGTATGAACCAAAGAGCCGGTAGTGCCATAGTATGTGCGAGCGTGCTATGATGTAAACCAAAGAGCCTGTAGCATCATAGTACGTGTGTTATAGTGCGAACCAAAGAGCTAGTAACGCTATAGCACGATTTGTTAGGGTGTGAACCAAAGAGCCGGTAGCACCTTAGCGTTGTTAGAGTGTGAACCAAAGAGTCGGTAGCACTCTAGTGTGAGTATGACTCGAGTTGTGATGTGAACCAAAGAGCCAGTATCATCATGATAAATGCGTATGGTGTGAACCAAAGAGCCGGTAGCAGCATGACGCTAGAATGGTTAACCATGGTTGTGTATTTTGTTTTGTAGCATATTATATTATGTCGACTATATGTTATTGATTACGCTAGTAGCGGTTTGTTGGAGATTATTAGCTTTGTACTTGAGATGGTATGCTAATTGTATTGCTAGCGTGTATGCTGTATATGTGTAAGTGATTGCAAGTAGGTATGTTATATATATATATATATATGGGTATAATTATTGCATTCACTAAGCTTTGCTTACCCTCTCATTGTTTATCTTTTTATAGGCTCCAGCGTTGACAAGGGTAAGGGCCTTCGATTGGATTAGAGATCCCGCTTGTTGTTTAGGGGATGCTTTTGGGATGTGATAGCTTTTGGAGTTTGACCGAGATTTGGGTAGTTTAACTCCAAACACCATGCTCATAGTGTCGTTTGGAATTTAAACTAGTGTGGTTGAAACTCGAACTTTTGTATGAAACTCGTAAAACGGCCGATGTGGGCCCCGTTTTGTAAAACTCATTTTATTATTGAATCGTGTGAGTTTTAACCATTATAACATATTGTGAAAAGCGTTTCGTCTAAATATGTCGGGAAGTGGGAGATCTTTAAGTGAAAATTGACGAAATCGGACAGAACTGAATGTGGGCCTGTGCGCGCCGCGCACCCTGAGGTGTGCGCGTGGCGCACTCCACTGTAAAATAATAAAAAAAAAATTTTATTACACGTGTTCGATTGTATATTGGGTTGTGTTGTTACAATTTGAACCCGTCCAAGCCCGGTGCTTTTGAACAACCACATTCATTAATCGCATCCGAAACTTCAGTTATCGAGAAAGGTTTTTCAAGGTGCAAAACCTACTCGTCACTGAGGTGCTTCGGTAACAGTCCCTGACTGCCACCCTGATCAGTCGACAGTCTCATCATCAAGCTATGGTGCTTGGAGAATTGAGATTTTAAGTGACAGAAAGCTTCTTATTTAATTTGAGAGGGGTCTTCGCACCATACCCCTTCGATATTAAATCCCCGGATATTACATTTTTTGAGTCTTCTTCATATGTGGGAGTGAAACTAATTTGTAATTTTGTCACCCTCAATTATTCATTTAACACGTGACTTTTGTCTAGCCATACCGTCTTTGATCTTCGCTTTATCTATCCATTTTTCCTAGAATCGAGCCATTCTTTCCTTTCATTTTCATTGAGAATTTTACTCTCCGCCAACCTTTCCCATTTTTTGGATGCATCTCTAAGGGTCTCAATCTCCTCGTCTAATTTTCCAAATTTTCCTTTACTCCATTCTTTATGTGCAAGTTTGACATTTTTGAGCTTCAAACAAAAGTTGCAGTCGGGACTTAAACTTTAATTAGAAACAAGCCACACCTTTTTAATTACATCCTCGGAATCACCATCATCTAGCCATTCATCAAATATCTTAGTCAGCTTTGGACCAAAATCAATTTCCTTATCCCTCAAGATGATAGGACAATGATCAGAAATTTTTCGTTCCAATGCAAGTACCAATACATCACCCCACATACAATTAAACTTTTCAAAATTGAGGAATCTGTGAAGTTCGCTAAACTTTATCCCGTTATTGCAAATTCTTCTGAATCTCTTGCCACATAATGCTACCTCGATTAGGTGAGTATTATTAATGAATTCATTAAACCACCTTGCCCTTCTTTCCATGAAAACACAACTTTGTCTCTCGGATTGGTCTTGAACTTCATTAAAATCTCCACAAATGACCCACGCTCCATCACATTGACCTAAAAAATTATTGAGACTCGAACACATTTTCTTTTTGTTAGTATCATCGTGGGGCCCATAAAATTAACTATAAAAGAAGTGTCATCTATAGTGACCCGAACTTTTCCATGTTTATATATATTAAATGAAATTGTTATTTACATAATTAAGTGTTTCCAACATGTTAAGCAATCAAACTTGTTAAGACTTGATTAATTGAAATAGGTTTCATATAGACAATTGACCACCCAAGTTGACCGGTGATTCACGAACGTTAAAACTTGTAAAAACTATATGATGACATATATATGATTATATATATAGTTAACATGATATTATGATAAGTAAGTATCTCATTAGGTATTTTAACTATGAGTTATATACATAAAATTGAGTTTATTGAATTAAGAAACTCGAAACGATATATATAACGATTATCGTTATAACAACGTCTTACTAAATACATATGAATCATATTAAGATATTGATACACTATGTTTAATCATGATAAATGATAAGTAAACATGTCATTAAGTGTATTAACAATGAACTACATATGTAAAAACAAGACTACTAACTTAATGATTTCTAAACGAGACATATATGTAACGATTATCGTTGTAAAAATATTTAACTGTATATATATCCTACTAAAATATATTAATATATCATAATATAATGATAATGTAATAATTTAACATCTCTTTATATATAATAAACAATGGGTTAACAACATTTAACAAGATCGTTAACCTAAAGGTTTCAAAACAACATTTACATGTAACGACTAACGATGACTTAACGCCTCAGTTAAAATGTATATACATGTAGTGTTTTAATATGTATTCATACACTTTTGAAAGACTTCAATACACTTATCAAAATACTTCTATTTAACAAAAATGCTTACAATTACATCCTCGTTCAGTTTCATCAACAATTCTACTCGTATGCACCCGTATTCGTACTCGTACAATACACATCTTTTAGATGTATGTACTATTGGTATATACACTCCAATAATCAGCTCTTATTAGCCCATGTGAGTCACCTAACACATGTGGGAACCATAATTTGGCAACTACCAAGAAATATCTCATAAAATTGCAAAAATATTAGTAATCATTCATGACTTATTTACATGTAAACAAAATTACACATCCTTTATATCTAATCCATATACCAATGACCAAAAACACCTACAAACACTTTCATTCTTTAATTTTATTCATCTAATTAATCTCTCTCAAGTTCTATCTTCAAGTTCTAAGTGTTCTTCATAAATTCTATAAGTTCTAGTTTCATAAATTCAAGAATACTTCCAAGTTTGCTAGCTAACTTCCAATCTTGTAAAGTGATCATCCAACCTCAAGAAATCTTTCTTATTTACAGTAATATATCTTTCTAATACAAGGTAATACTCATATTCAAACTTTGATTCAATTTCTATAACTATAACAATCTTATTTCGAGTGGAAATCTTACTTGAACTTGTTTTCGTGTCATGATTCTGCTTCAAGAACTTTCAAGCCATCCAAGGATCCTTTGAAGCTAGAACTATTTTTTCATTTCTAGTAGGTTTATCCACAAAACCTGAGGTAGTAATGATGTTCATAACATCATTCGATTCATATATATAAAACTACCTTATTCGAAGGTTTAAACTTGAAATCACTAGAACATAGTTTAGTTAATTTTAAACTTGTTCGCAAACAAAAGTTAATCCTTCTAACTTGACTTTTAAAATAAACTAAAAACATGTTCTATATCTATATGATATGCTAACTTAATGATTTAAAACCTGGAAACACGAAAAACACCGTAAAACCGGACATACGCCGTCGTAGTAACACCGCGGGCTGTTTTGGGTTTGATAATTAAAAACTATGATAAACTTTGATTTAAAAGTTGTTCTTATGGGAAAATAATTTTTCTTATGAACATGAAACTATATCCAAAAATCATGGTTAAACTCAAAGTGGAAGTATGTTTTTCAAAATGGTCATCAAGACGTCGTTCTTTCGACTGAAATTACTACCTCTTACAAAAATGACTTATAACTTATATTTTTGTCGTAATCAGAATATTATGACTACGAAATCTTAATTATTATTTTAAAATAATAATTACTTAGGTTTATGGATGCTTAATTACGCGTAGTAATTTACTTATGCTTACTAGTTAGTCTTGTTGGACTTTCTATCTTGTTGGGCCTTAGCCCACCCTACACTAGTTAGTGGACTATTTAATTAGCCCAATTAATATTAGCTAGTGACCTATTAATATGTAAGATAAATGCCCATTTATTAGAGGGAACATGCTAGCATTTATGTCAAGTATTATCCTTAATGTTGCATGGGATCCTAACATAAGCACCAACTTTAGACAACCATTAACCAAAAAGCAAACTTTTGTCCCCCCTTGTCCCCCCTAATTCCAATGGCCACAACACCCCTCCCACACCCCATTCACCTATAAATACAAGCCTTATTCCATCCATTTTACACTTGCTTTCATTTGTAATTCACACACACTCACTCTCTAATTCTTTCTCTAGTCTTTCTCTCTCTAAAAAGTGTAAGTATTTTGAATTTCTCTTCTTCTTCTTCTTCTCTTTCTCATCATCACGAATTCTTCATCATCATCATCATCATCATCATGGGTCTAGCTTTTTAGCTTTTGATCTTGATTACATCTTGTAGATTCAAACATGGATTTGAATCCTTTAAGAATATGGAAGATTCAAGCTTTCTAGCTTTGAATCTTCACCTACTTTGTAGATCTATATCTTTTAACTTTAAGTCTTGTTATTTTATTATAAAGATTCAAACTTGTGTTTGTAATCTTCATGTAACTTAAAGATCCAAGCTTTATGCTTCAAGATCTTTAAGAACAACCAAGATGCAAGCTTTCTAGCTTGGATCTTCATATATTTTTTTGGATCTAAGTTTCCTAACTTATGATCTCATTATTTTGTTATAAAGATCAAAACTTGTGTTTATGGTCTTCATACAACTTAAAGATCTAAGCTTTATGCTTCAAGTTCTTCAAGAACACTAAAGGTTCAAGCTTTCTAGCTTTGTGACCTTATAACTTGTGTGAAAGGGATCCAAGCTCTCTAGCTTAGGGTTCCATCACTTCATTTGACTTAGATTATGTTCCTGCTTGTTTGATTGAGGTAAAGTTTGTAGCTTTAGTTAAAAATGTAACTTGTAATTGTGTTAAGACTAAGGATATGATGTAACCTTGGTTCATCATCCATCTAAGACTCTTAAATGAGTTGTGTTCTTACTTGGTCTTAACATATTATGTGTTGATGGTAGAATCTTGGTCAAGGTGATGCTAACCCATCAATGAGTTGTACACTTGAAGCTACAAGCATCAATGATGAAAACCGTGATGAGCATCAAGCACTAAGAACCCCACCGGAGCACTTTGCTTACTGTTTTCAGGATCTGATCAGACCACCTGGGCTACTGGAAAGTTAATTTTCAGTTAGGTCGGTTCGAGTAGATGATTTTCCATTTAGACCTCGTCTTAATCCGAGTTACGGTTTAGGATTTATGGCCTTCCGAAAGTCACTACACCCTATTAACGTTGTGCTGAAATTTCTGACTTACTCGCACTTAAACCGTCGTCACGGTCAAACGAAGACGAGTTAGATTCTGAAAATTGGTCAGCGGTTAGGGGACTCATATTCGGAGCCATAGCCACTGGTTACGCATCTTTTCGATTTATGTAGAGGTCGTAGCAGCTGACCAAAATCAGCATATTGTTTCGATCTCTATTCTTGTCAAATTTACTTAGCTTTTATGATGATGAATGATGATGATGATGACACTTAAACTTATTTTATGCACTATTAGAACTTATGAGGATAACATACTGACCTAGTAACCTTTGACTTAGGTTGACGACCTTTCGGACCGACTTACTACTTGCATACTTTCATTATCGACTTTACCGCTCTTATCACTGTGAGTTATAGCATCCCTTTTTTATTTTAATTATTTTTGGACTGAAAATACATGCACTTTTTACGTTTTACATACTAGGCATGAGTACTTAAACTTTATATATGTGTGGGCTATACAACGGCATAAACTTTCCCCTTAGCTCGGTAACGTTTAGTCATTGGTTTTTGAACCGGTGAACTCGAAATTAGATATGGATCCATAGGGTTTGATATCCCCACTCGGGCTAGTCACGCTAGCATTTAATGGGTGTTTAATACTTCGTAAACATATGCACTCGCCAAGTGTACTTTTAGGGGGTTATAAGCGTTAAGTTAGTTACCAAGTGCCCACGGATAAGCATATACTTTATCATACTGACTTGAAACACTGATTTGAAACGCTAGTGTGAAGCACTAAAATCTCGTAGCCTACATTACATTACTGATTACAAACAAACTATAGCTCACCAACATTCGTGTTGACTTTTTAAGCATGTATTTCTCAGGTGCTTAGACGTTGTTGCTTCTGCTGTTTAGACTTGCTGTCTTGGTGTTTAAACTTGCTGTTAAGGACCTGCTGTGCTAGAATTCTGCTGCATTACTTAAAGATGTCTCAATCATGGAACTTTTCTTTTGCATTCGTAGTTTATGTTATTTTCAAATAATGACTTTGTAACGACCTTTGTGTCACGTTATCTTTTGTAAACGCTATCTTTTATGAATGCAAAACTGGTTTTCAAACAGCATGTAGTATTCAACCTTGTAAAGATCCTGTTGTTGACGAATCGTACACGATGGTTTTGTACGGGGCGTCACATTTGGTATCAGAGCATTGGTTGTAGGGAATTAGGTTGCATTAGTGAGTCTTGACCGAGTCGAGTAGGATTCGCTAATAGGACTAATCTAAAACTTGCTCGTTTACTTGTTTATGCGGAACCTGCTGCATGCTACTGTGTTATATTACTGCATGTTACTGCTTACTACTACTGTGAAATGTCCCGTTCTTATTGATTAAAAACGTTCTATATTAATTGATTTCGTTGCGAGATTTTGACCTCTATATGAGACGTTTTTCAAAGACTGCATTCATTTTAAAACAAACCATAACCTTTATTTCATCAATAAAGATTTAAAAAGCTTTACGTAGATTATCAAATAATGATAATCTAAAATATCCTGTTTACACACGACTATTACATAATGGTTTACAATACAAATATGTTACAACAAAATAAGTTTCTTGAATGTAGTTTTTACACAATATCATACAAGCATGGACTCCAAATCTTGTCCTTATTTAAGTATGCGACAGCGGAAGCTCTTAATAATCACCTGAGAATAAACATGCTTAAAACGTCAACAAAAAATGTTGGTGAGTTATAGGTTTAACCTATATATATCAAATCGTAACAATAGACCACAAGATTTCATATTTCAATATACATCCCATACATAGAGATAAAAATCATTCATATGGTGAACACCTGGTAACCGACATTAACAAGATGCATATATAAGAATATCCCCATCATTCCGAGACACCCTTCGGATATGATATAAATTTCAAAGTACTAAAGCATCCGGTAGTTTGGATGGGGTTTGTTAGGACCAATAGATATATCTTTAGGATTCACGTCAATTAGGGTGTCTGTTCCCTAATTCTTAGATTACCAGACTTAATAAAAAGGGGCATATTCGATTTCGATAATTCAACCATAGAATGTAGTTTCACGTACTTGTGTCTATTTTGTAAATCATTTATAAAACCTGCATGTATTCTCATCCCAAAAATATTAGATTTTAAAAGTGGGACTATAACTCACTTGCACAGATTTTTACTTCGTCGGGAAGTAAGACTTGGCCACTGGTCGATTCACGAACCTATAACAAATATGTACATATATATCAAAGTATATTCAAAATATATTTACAACACTTTTAATACATTTTGATGTTTTAAGTTTATTAAGTCAGCTGTCCTCGTTAGTAACCTACAACTAGTTGTCCAACGTTAGATGTACAGAAAAAAATTGATATATATTATCTTGAATCAATCCACGACCCAGTGTATACACGTCTCAGGCTAGATCACAACTCAAAGTATATATATTTTTGGAATCAACCTCAACCCTGTATAGCTAACTCCCTCATTACTGCATATAGAGTGTCTATGGTTGTTCCAAATAATATATACACATGGGTCGATATGATATGTCAAAACATTTGCATACGTATATATGGTATCCCAAGATTACATAATATATTAGAATACATGTATAATACAATATAAGTTAGCTAGGATATGATTAATATAGATTTGTTACCAATTTTCACGTTGCTACAACAACAAAAATTATCCAATCTTGTTTTACCCATAACTTCTTCATTTTAAATCCGTTTTGAGTGAATCAAATTGCTATGGTTTCATATTGAAATCTATTTTATGAATCTAAACAGAAAAAGTATAGGTTTATAGTCAGAAATATAGGTTACAAGTCATTTTTTAAAGGTAGTCATTTCAGTCGAAAGAACGACGTCTAGATGACCATTTTAGAAAACATACTTCCACTTTGAGTTTAACCATGATTTTTGGATATAGTTTCATGTTCATAAGAAAAATCATTTTCCCAGAAGAACAACTTTTAAATCAAAGTTTATCATAGTTTTTAATTAACTAACCCAAAACAGCCCGCGGTGTTACTACGACGGCGTATGTCCGGTTTTACAGTGTTCTTCGTATTTCCAGGTTTTAAATCATTAAGTTAGCATATCATATAGATATAGAACATGTGTTTAATTGATTTTAAAAGTCAAGTTAGAAGGATTAAATTTTGTTTGCGAACAAGTTTAGAATTAACTAAACTATGTTCTAGTGATTACAAGTTTAAACCTTCGAATAAGATAGCTTTATATGTATGAATCGAATGATGTTATGAACATCATTACTACCTCAAGTTTTTTGGATAAAGCTACTGCAAATGAGAAAAATGGATCTAGCTTCAAAGGATCCTTGGATGGCTTGAAAGTTCTTGAAGCAGAATCATGACACGAAAAACAAGTTCAAGTAAGATTTCCACTCGAAATAAGATTGTTATAGTTATAGAAATTGAATCAAAGTTTGAATATGAGTATTACCTTGTATTAGAAATATATCTTACTGTAAATAGGAAAGATTTCTTGAGGTTGGATGATCACTCTACAAGATTGGAAGTAAGCTAGCAAACTTGGAAGTATTCTTGATTTTATGAAACTAGAACTTGTAGAATTTATGAAGAACACTTAGAACTTGAAGATAGAACTTGAGAGAGATCAATTAGATGAAGAAAATTGAAGAATGAAAGTGTTTGTAGGTGTTTTTGGTCGTTGGTGTATGGATTAGATATAAAGGATATGTAATTTTGTTTTCATGTAAATAAGTCATGAATGATTACTCATGTTTTTGTAATTTTATGAGATATTTCATGCTAGTTGCCAAATGATGGTTCCCACATGTGTTAGGTGACTCACATGGGATGCTAAGAGCTGATCATTGAAGTGTATATACCAATAGTACATACATCTAAAAGCTGTGTATTGTATGAGTACGAATACGGGTGCATACGACTAGAATTGTTGATGAAACTGAACGAGGATGTAATTGTAAGCATTTTTGTTAAGTAGAAGTATTTTGATAAGTATCTTGAAGTCTTTCAAAATTTTATGAATACATATTAAAACACTACATGTATACACATTTTAACTGAGTCGTTAAGTCATCGTTAGTCGTTACATGTAAGTGTTGTTTTGAAACCTTTAGGCCAACGATCTTGTTAAATGTTGTTAACCCAATGTTTATAATAACAAATGAGATTTTAAATTATTATATTATCATGATAATATGATGTATGAATATCTCTTAATATGATATATATACATTAAATGTCGTTACAACGATAATCGTTACATATATGTCTCGTTTCAAAATCATTAAGTTAGTAGTCTTGCTTTTACATATGTAGTTCATTGTTAATATACTTAATGATATGTTTACTTATCATAATATCATGTTAACTATATATATATCCATATATATGTCATCATATAGTTTTTACAAGTTTTAACGTTCGTGAATCACCGGTCAACTTGGGTGGTCAATTGTTTATATGAAACCTATTTCAATTAATCAAGTCTTAACAAGTTTGATTGCTTAACATGTTGGAAACATTTAATCATGTAAATATCAATTTCATTTAATATATAAAAACATGGAAAAGTTCGGGTCACTACAGTACCTACCCGTTAAATAAATCTCGTCCCAAAATTTTAAGCTGTTGAAAGTGTTGACGAATCTTCTGGAAATAGATGCGGGTATTTCTTCTTCATCTGATCTTCACGCTCCCAGGTGAACTCGGGTCTTCTACGAGCATTCCATCAAACCTTAACAATCGGTATCTTGTTTTGTTTAAGTCTCTTAACCTCACGATCCATTATTTCGACGGGTTCTTCAATGAATTGAAGTTTTTCATTGATTTGGATTTCGTCCAACGGAATAGTGAGATCTTCTTTAGCAAAATATTTCTTCAAATTCGAGACGTAGAAAGTTTTATGTACATTCGCAAGTTGTTGAGGTAACTCAAGTCGGTAAGCTACTGGTCCGACACGATCAATAATCTTGAATGGTCCAATGTACCTTGGATTTAATTTCCCCCGTTTACCAAATCGAACAACACCTTTCCAAGGTGCAACCTTAAGCATGACCATTTCTCTAATTTCAAATTCTATGTCTTTTCTTTTAATGTCGGCGTAGCTCTTTTGTCGACTTTGGGCGGTTTTCAACCGTTGTTGAATTTGGATGATCTTCTCGGTAGTTTCTTGTATTATCTCCGGACCCGTAAACTGTCTATCCCCCACTTCAATCCAACCAATCGGGGACCTGCACTTTCTACCATAAAGTGCTTCAAACGGCGCCATCTTAATGCTTGAATGATAGCTGTTGTTGTAGGAAAATTCTGCTAACGGTAGATGTCGATCCCAACTGTTTCCGAAATCAATAACACATGCTCGTAGCATGTCTTCAAGCGTTTGTATCGTACTTTCGCTCTGCCCATCATTTTGTGGATGATAGGTAGTACTCATGTCTAGACGAGTTCCTAATGCTTGCTGTAATGTCTGCCAGAATCTTGAAATAAATCTGCCATCCCTATCAGAGATAATAGAGATTGGTATTCCATGTCTGCAGACGACTTCCTTCAAATACAGTCGTGCTAACTTCTCCATCTTGTCATCTTCTCTTATTGGCAGAAAGTGTGCTGACTTGGTGAGACGATCAACAATTACCCAAATAGTATCAAAACCACTTGCAGTCCTTGGCAATTTAGTGATGAAATCCATGGTAATGTTTTCCCATTTCCATTCCAGGATTTCGGGTTGTTGAAGTAGACCTGATGGTTTCTGATGCTCAGCTTTAACCTTAGAACACGTTAAACATTCTCCTACGTATTTAGCAACATCCGCTTTCATACCCGACCACCAAAAATGTTTCTTGAGATCCTTGTACATCTTCCCCGTTCCAGGATGTATTGAGTATCTGGTTTTATGAGCTTCTCTAAGTACCATTTCTCTCATATCTCCAAATTTTGGTACCCAAATCCTTTCAGCCCTATACCGGGTTCCGTCTTCCCGAATATTAAGATGCTTCTCCGATCCTTTGGGTATTTCATCCTTCAAATTTCCCTCTTTTAAAACTCCTTGTTGCACCTCCTTTATTTGAGTAGTAAGGTTATTGTGAATCATTATATTCATAGATTTTACTCGAATGGGTTCTCTGTCCTTCCTTCTCAAGGCGTCGGCTACCACATTTGCCTTCCCCAGGTGGTAACGAATCTCAAAGTCGTAATCATTCAACAATTCAATCCACCTACGCTGCCTCATATTCAGTTGTTTCTGATTAAATATGTGTTGAAGACTTTTGTGGTCAGTATATATAATACTTTTGACCCCATATAAGTAGTGCCTCCAAGTCTTTAATGCAAAAACAACCGCGCCTAATTCTAAATTATGCGTCGTATAATTTTTTTCGTGAATCTTCAATTGTCTAGACGCATAAGCAATCACCTTCGTCCGTTGCATTAATACACAACCGAGACCTTGCTTTGATGCGTCACAATAAATCACAAAATCATCATTCCCTTCAGGCAATGACAATATAGGTGCCGTAGTTAGCTTTTTCTTCAATAATTGAAACGCCTTCTCTTGTTCATCCTTCCATTCAAATTTCTTCCCTTTATGCTTTAATGCAGTCAAGGGTTTTGCTATTTTGGAGAAATCTTGGATGAATCTTCTGTAGTAACCAGCCAATCCTAAAAATTGACGTATATGCTTCGGAGTTTTTTGGGGTTTCCCACTTTTCAACGGTTTCGATCTTTGCCGGGTCCACCTGGATACCTTCTTTGTTCACTATGTGACCGAAGAATTGAACTTTTTCCAACCAAAATGCACACTTTGAAAACTTAGCGTACAGTTTTTCTTTCCTCAATACTTCTAGCACTTTTCTCAAATGTTCTTCGTGCTCTTGATCATTCTTTGAGTAAATAAGTATGTCATCGATGAAAATAATGACAAACTTGTCAAGATATGGCCCACACACTCGGTTCATAAGGTCCATGAACACAGCTGGTGCGTTAGTCAATCCAAACGGCATAACCATAAACTCGTAATGACCATAACGCGTCCTAAAAGTAGTTTTTGGAATATCATCCTCCTTTAATCGCATTTGATGATATCCAGAACGTAAATCGATCTTCTAATAAACCAACGAGCCTTGTAGTTGATCAAATAAGTCGTCAATTCTCGGCAGTGCATAACGGTTTTTGATGGTAAGTTTGTTCAACTCTCTGTAGTCAATACACAACCTAAATGTACCATCCTTCTTTTTAACAAACAAAACAGGAGCTCCCCATGGTGATGTGCTTGGTCGAATGAAACCACGTTCTAATAGTTCTTACATCTGGCTTTGTAGTTCTTTCATCTCGCTGGGTGCGAGTCTATAAGGAGCACGAGCTATTGGTGCAGCTCCTGGTATAAGATCTATTTGAAATTCAACAGATCGATGTGGAGGTAGTCCCGGTAATTCTTTCGGAAATACATCGGGAAATTCTTTTGCGACGGGAACATCATTGATGCTCTTTTCTTCAGTTTGTACTTTCTCGACGTGTGCTAGAACAGCATAGCAACCTTTTCTTATTTGTTTTTGTGCCTTCAAATTACTAATAAGATGTAGCTTCGTGTTTCCCTTTTCTCCGTACACCATTAAGGGTTCTCCTTCTTCTCGTACAATGCGAATTACATTTTTATAACATACGATCTCTGCTTTCACCTTCTTCAGCCAGTCCATGCCAACTATTATATCAAAACTCCCTAACTCTACGGGTATCAAATCAATCTTAAATATTTCGCTACCCAGTTTAATTTCTCGATTCCGGCATATATAATCTGCTGAAATTAATTTACCGTTTGCTAATTCGAGTAAAAATTTACTATCCAACATCGTCAATGGACAACTTAATTTAGAACAAAAATCTCTACTCATATAGCTTCTATCCGCACCCGAATCAAATAAAACGTAAGCAGATTTATTGTCAATAAGAAACGTACCCGTAACAAGCTCCGGGTCTTCCTGTGCCTCTGCCGCATTAATATTGAAAAATCTTCCACGGCCTTGTCCATTCGTGTTCTCCTGGTTCGGGAAATTTCTAATAATGTGACCCAGTTTTCCACATTTATAACAAACTACATTGGCATAACTTGCTCCGACACTACTTGCTCTGCCATAACTTGTTCTGACACCATTTGTTCCTTTCATTCTGTTAACCCCTGGTCCGTAGACCTCACACTTCGCTGCGCTATGACCATTTCTTTTACACTTGTTGCAAAATTTCGTGCAGAACCCCGAGTGATACTTTTTACATCTTTGGCGTAGCTGCTTCTGATTGTTGTTGTTGTTGCAGTTGTTATTGTTGTTGGGATGATTGTTGTAGTTGCTATTGTTGTTGTTGTTGGGCCGTTTGTTGTAGTTGCGATTGATGTTGCGATTGTTGGGATAGTTGTTGCGATTATTGTTGTAATTGCTGTTGTTGTTGTATTGGTGATTGTTATCACCGTTTTCCTCCCACTTTCTTTTGACTTGCTTCACATTGGCCTCTTTAGCCACCTGTTCTTTAATTCTTTCCTCAATCTGGTTCACTAGTTTGTGAGCCATTCTACTGAAATGTCCAGTTCTTATTGATTAAAAACGTTCCATATTAATTGATTTCGTTGCGAGGTTTTGACCTCTATATGAGACGTTTTTCAAAGACTGCATTTATTTTTAAAACAAACCATAACCTTTATTTCATAAATAAAGGTTTAAAAAGCTTTACGTAGATTATCAAATAATGATAATCTAAAATATCCTGTTTACACACGACCATTACATAATGGTTTACAATACAAATATGTTACATCGAAATCAGTTTCTTGAATGCAGTTTGTACACAATATCATACAAACATGGACTCTAAATCTTGTCCTTATTTTAGTATGCAACATCGGAAGCTCTTAGTATTCACCTGAGAATAAACATGCTTTAAACGTCAACAAAAATGTTGGTGAGTTATAGGTTTAACCTATATATATCAAATCGTAATAATTGAAAGGACCCGTTCATATACATTATAAACGATTCACAATAGTTGATTACATCGCGAGGTATTTGACCTCTATATGATACATTTTACAAACATTGCATTCGTTTTTAAAAGACAAACTTTCTTTACAACGAAAGTTGACGGCATGCACACCATTTCATAATACATCCAACTATAATTGACTTAATAATAATCTTGATGAACTCAATGACTCGAATGCAACGTCTTTCAAAATATGCCATGAATGACTCCAAGTAATATCCTTAAAATGAGCTAATGCACAGCGGAAGATTTCTTTAATACCTGAGAATAAACATGCTTTAAAGTGTCAACCAAAAGGTTGGTGAGTTCATAGGTTTATCATAACAATCATTTCAATATATTAATACACCACAAGATTTCCGTTTATAAATATATGTACACTCGCAAGTGTATAAAAGTATTCTATAAGTTGTAGGCACCCAGTAACAAGCCTTAACGTTCATGTTTTACCCTCTGAAGTACACCAGATCAAGTGTGTTTAAAATAACCTCGAAGTACTAAAGCATCCCATAGTCAGGATGGGGTTTGTCAGGCCCAATAGATCTATCTTTAGGATTCGCGCCTACCGTACATAGACAAGTAGTTTAATGTTACCAAGCTAAGGGTATATTTCTGGTTTAAACCCACATAGAATTAGTTTTAGTACTTGTGCCTATTTCGTAAAACATTTATAAAAACAGCGCATGTATTCTCAGTCCCAAAAATATATATAAAAGGGAGCAAATGAAACTCACAATACTGTATTTCGTAGTAAAAATACATATAACGTCATTTAACAAGTGCAAGTTTGGCCTCAGATTCATGAACGTACCAATATTGAGATTCAATATTGCAGAAAAGTACGTAGACGCAACGGAGATGATAAACACTTGATTGACCTCACGAGCATACCCATAAACCATACCCATCACCTCCATAGCTATAACCCATAATTTCCTTAGCTTCGACTCATTCAAAAAAAACTATTTTGAAATCATTCGGACAGCACTCCGTCGTAATATTTTATGTGTACTAGTAATATCTTGAAATAATACAGAGCAATATATATATATATATATATATATATATATATATATATATATATATATATATATATATATATATATATATATATATATATATATATGTATATATATATATATATATATGTATATATATATATATATATGTATATATATATATATATATATATGTATATATATATATATATATATATATATATATATGTATATATATATATATATGTATATATATATATATATATATATATATATATGTATATATGTATATATAAAATAGATTTTTGAATTATGAAAGTGAATTATTAAAGTATAAATTATTAAAGTGAATTATTAAAGTATGAATTATTAAAGTGAATTATTAAAGTATGAATTATTAAAGTGAATTATTAAAGTATGAATTATTAAAGTGAATTATTAAAGTATGAATTATTAAAGTGAATTATTAAAGTTAAAGTAAAGTAAAAGTAAATTAAAGGTAAAGTTAAAGTATAGTAAAAGTATAAAAACTATGTATGTATAATACGCGTATAAATATATATAATATTAATTTAAATCGTTATATATATTTAATGAAATAAAATATAAATATCGTTATATTTATTATACTGGTTAAGTAATGAGTTGTCAAAAGTGATTCTAGATATTTATAAAAGTTATATACGTTTTAATAATAAAGTTCTTTTTAAACTGAAACCGTCTTTGTACGTTTGAAAATAGATTAATAGAATATTATGGAAACCAATTCTCCACTAACTTTTGTCTAACTTTCGTAAATGACACTTTTTGTTTTTATTTATAAATAGCTTTACAAATTATTCTGAATATCGTTAAGAGGAATAGATTTTCTCAAATCATAGTGGACCTCTCAACAGAGACTTGTAATCATAATTCAATGTTTCTGATAATTCAATCATTTAATATATATATTTTTAATTTCGTCGAAAATCATATTGAAACAAATACGTTCGTGTAAAGTATTATACGTTTAATACTTTATTAATATTCTCAAGTTATAATATATATATACATATACATATCTATTTATATATAACGGTTCGTGAATCGTCGGAATTTGGTCGAGGTTATAATGAATGTATAAACACAGTTTAAAATTCTTGAGATTTAACTTAACAAACTTTGCTTATCGTGTCGGAATAATATAAAGATTAAAGTTTAAATTTGGTCGGAAATTTTCGGGTCGTCACAGTACCTACCCGTTAAAGAAATTTCGTCCCCAAAATTTGATAGAGGTCGTCATGACTAACAATGAGAATGTTATTATAACGATTATAGAGTTTTATCATGTTTAAGAAGAATGGATAAAATATTTCGATTACTCGAAGCGTGTGAGTGAAGTTATCGTAAATGAATAAAATAAGATAATAGTGATTCGTCGTATCTTTTGACGTCATCACGATTGATCTACGAAAAGAAAATCTTTGTAATCTATATTGGATTTGATTATTCGGCGATTAAGGAAATTATGATCCTCTTCGAATTAATGCGATAATCCATTTTGATTTCTATGTCGGATATTTCACTATAAATCCACCTCATTTGTTTTCTTACAACTCACACCTTCTCAACTCATATTTTAAAGTATTTGTCAAGATGCTTCATCCAGTGCTGATTCTTGATATACTCCTCACTTTCATATCTGTCGCTCTTCTTTTTCATCTGCCTCCAGAAGAATCTATTTACTTCTACTATACTCTTGGTTTTATAGTGTTTTTAGTTCTCCCGTGTCTTTATATTGCTATATACATTGATATATACGGTTTGTGATTTCTGGGTTGTTGTTGGATTTTATATATTCCCTTATATTTCAAAGTCCTTGCTTCTTCTATAATCATTGTCATCCACAGTTAATGCTCTCTTCTATTTGCTATGATTTATACTCCCATTTCTAGTTCGGAGCTTTGTCCTTTCGTTTCTTCTTCTTGCGATTAAGCACCGCTTGTAATGGTCCAGAATTCGCAGATATAAATTTCGGAATGAACATTGTTAATGTTCTAGGAAGAAAATTGTAATGGCACGATCTTGACTTGTCAAATTACCAGAATACCTCGAAAAAGGCCGAATCATCAAAAAATATTTTCTTGATATTTAGAGATCAAAGAGAATACAAGAGTCGTGTAACATAGCACATGATGACGTTATGATCTATGAATCATCATGTTCCATTTAGAAACTCATCATGAATTACTGTAATATAATCACGTTGATCAAGTGTCATTATATTATACTAACTCATGCTTCAGCTCCCAACGCTTCTTCAAGAATATTCCTATTTTAAACTCGAATGTTTCAGAATTTAGAAACTAAAATAGTTTTTTTTATGATATAATACAGATAGCGCGAAGAGGTAAATGATTTCAGATAAGAATAATTATAAAAATATCTTCAGAAGTATGGATGATATTTATAATGAAAGATACGATGATATCTTAGAATGTCTAATATCAGAGGATGATGAAGGATATTATCCGAAGGGGTTTAGAGTCAGGAGCAAGGTATTCGTTAATGACTTCAGCAAGAACTGAATCATTTAGATTCTTTGAAGGCAGGTTCAGCCTTTGTGATTTGTCCACAGCCTCCTTCATACTTTGCTCAATCCGTTTTCCAGTTCCAAAGCTTCTCTTTTTCTGAGCTTTGCCAATATACTATCCTTTATCATCCAACTTTTTACTGTTAATGTCGTTTACAGTTTTTGCTGCTTCATCAGCATTTTTCAAAATTTCGAGAACTGGTTCGCAGTTTAGGGTGTTTTTCAGAAATTTCTCATTCAAAGAATGTAAGTCTTGGAGGTAGACGTTGTGTATATGTAATTGTTGATGTAGACATGCTGCGAGGTTTCAAAATACTGATTGCAGATTCTCAATAATTGGTATGGTAATTCTTGTTATAAGGTACGAATGAGCATATGATAGGGTTTCGATAATTATAATGATTTTTTTTTTTTTTGGAAAGTCAAATATCAGTGAAGTTGTTGGTAAGTTTATTGCTAATGTGGCAAAAGGGCAACGTATCTATCGAGGTTATAATAAGACTAGTCCGATTGAAAAGTCGAAGTTGACTTGCTGGAGCTGTGACAAAACTGGCTACTTTGAAAAGGAATTGAAAAGTCATTTTAGCTAATAAATGGCAAAAGGTCTAACATGGATACACGTCGAACTATGACTTTGGCTTCGAGAGCTTTTTAGGTACATAACTGTGGGTAATATGTGGTTGGATCATCATCTCGATTGTTCATTGTTTGAAGTGTCTTTGAAAACTTCGGAGAGTTTGAACACAGTTTGTAATCGTTAATATATATATGATGTTCTAACACAGTTTTGAAGTTAAAGTATAGCTTTGAAAGATATAGGAATCTAAGAGTGATGTCTTCTGTTAAATCATGACTTGGATTTTGATTTGTCAAAATCAGAATGCGTAATCAAATTTGGGTGAGAATGGTTGTTTTGATTTCTATACAAGAATATATATTGTTGTGAGATTAGGGAGTATAGTTGATGATTTGCTTAATCAGATTCGAAAAATGTAACATATTAATTGTGAATTTATATATCTCAAAGGGTATTACCTACCCGTTAAAATTTTTTTTCACAATTAATATTTTGTACAACAGAATTTTATTACAGTCTTTGTGAAAATATATATGTGCATATTTTCTTCAGATGTAACATAGATTTAATGAGTTAATATTAAATTAAACTCGTTTGATTTACGGTTGAAACTAGAACTGAATAATCCCTAAAGACTTTGGAAATTACATAACTTTTACGGAGTATTTATTCAATAAAATTGAAATTATAAATTAATACTTCGTTATTTGTTGGTGTTTGTGGAATTCTTGTGAATTTCGCAAGGTACGAATAATGTTATTTGAAAAGTTTCGAGTACATCGACGATGAAAGTAAAAAATCAAACTTATATTTGAATAATTCATTTGATTTATTATGAATTGGGATTTATTGAATTGAGGTAGAGATTGTAGTTAACGATGGTTAAGTTGCAGACGAAGGACGTACATCATTGCATATTTGTAATATGAATTAACTGAGTAGTTAAGATTCACACATAATAGCTTAGTACGGGAAGATTTATTATGGTTTAAAAATTTATACATATAAAATATACATATAAATCTTTCGATTGAAAATGAGTTAATACTTCATAACTCGTTGATACAATATATTTGTTGTTGATTCGTAATGATGTCCACAATGATTCTTGAACTGACAGAGTTTGTGATGTTACAGGTGCTGTTGATTCTGACGATACTGACGGCACTGACTGTGTTGATAATGCTACGGTCCTGTTGATGCTGTTGGTAAAACAATTCTAGCTTGTAAATTGTACACCATTTTCGATCAAAGTTTCTACTCTACCATCTCCGTTCACTCATCCGATTTACGGTCAGAATTAAATAATCTCTAAGATTTTGGAGATAACATAACTGCCGCAGAGATATCTCTTCAATGAAGTTTATGAATTAATACTTCATCGTTTGTTGTTGTTGTTGATATTCCTGAATATTTACAGGGCGTATGACGATGATGTTTGAGATACAGATTGTGATGTTGCGGTGTGGGATGTGGATGTTGTTGTTAGTGGTGGTGATGGTACTGTTGGTGTTGCTGATGGTGGTACTGTTTATGCTGCTGGTGCTACTGCTGGTGTTTGTAACCTTTGCACCATATTCTCCAAAGCCACTACCCGAGCGCGAAGCTCGTTGACTTCTTCTATTACACCGGGGTGATTGTCGGTTCGGACGAGCGGATAAATAAAATCTAGAATTTGGTGTAGTATGTAATCGTGACGAGATACTCTAGAAATAAGAGAGAAAATGGTGTTTTGGATAGGTTCGCCGGTAAGTGCTTCAGGTTCTTCGCCAAGAGGGCAATGTGGTGGATGAAAGGGATCACCTTCTTCTTGTCTCCAATGATTAAGGAGGCTACGAACCCATCCCCAATTCATCCAGAATAGATGATGACTAATTGGTTGATCCATTCCGGTCACACTGCTTTCGGAACTTGAGTGGGATTCCATTTCGGAATCCGAGGGATTTGAACTAATGACGAATTCCATTTCGTACGATTGAATAAAGAATTTTTCGATATGAAATGATTTTCCGGCTATCGGGTGGTATTTTAATTATATAGAGCAAAAGGTTTCGTAGATTACGGAGGAATTTACGAAATATGTCAGGCAAAGTTTACAGTAACATATACGCTAAGATATGAATTAGCAGATACGCTAAGATATGAATTTTATCTATACACTATTCATGCAATCAATGCAATAAGATGTGTCTAGACTAAGAATTATAAGCAGGTAATTTTCGACAAAAATGATGAGCAAAACTTTTGACATGCAGACACGGTCGAAGTCCAAACTCACTAATGCATCCTAACGACTATCAGTTAGACACACTAATGCAGACCTGGTTCGCTAAGACCACCGCTCTGATACCAACTGAAAGGACCCGTTCATATACATTATAAACGATTCACAATAGTTGATTACATCGTGAGGTATTTGACCTCTATATGATACATTTTACAAACATTGCATTCGTTTTTAAAAGACAAACTTTCTTTACAACGAAAGTTGATGGCATGCACACCATTTCATAATACATCCAACTATAATTGGCTTAATAATAATCTTGATGAACTCAATGACTCGAATGCAACGTATTTCAAAATATGCCATGAATGACTCCAAGTAATATCCTTAAAATGAGCTAATGCACAGTGGAAGATTTCTTTAATACCTGAGAATAAACAAGCTTTAAAGTGTCAACCAAAAGGTTGGTGAGTTCATAGGTTTATCATAACAATCATTTCAATATATTAATAGAACACAAGATTTCCGTTTATAAATATATGTACACTCGCAAGTGTATAAAAGTATTCTATAAGTTGTAGGCACCCGGTAACAAGCCTTAACGTTCATGTTTTACCCTCTGAAGTACACCAGATCAGGTGTGTTTAAAATAACCTCGAAGTACTAAAGCATCCCATAGTCAGGATGGGGTTTGTCAGGCCCAATAGATCTATCTTTAGGATTCGCGCCTACCATACATAGACAAGTAGTTTAATGTTACCATGCTAAGGGTATATTTCTGGTTTAAACCCACATAGAATTAGTTTTAGTACTTGTGCCTATTTTGTAAAACATTTATAAAAACAGCGCATGTATTCTCAGTCCCAAAAATATATATAAAAGGGAGCAAATGAAACTCACAATACTGTATTTCGTAGTAAAAATACATATAACGTCATTTAACAAGTGCAAGGTTGGCCTCAGATTCACGAACGTATCAATATTGAGATTCAATATTGCAGAAAAGTAGGTAGACGCAACGAAGATGATAAACACTAGATTGACCTCACGAGCATACCCATAAACCATACCCATCACCTCCATAGCTATAACCCATAATTTTCTTAGCTTCGACTCATTCAAAAAAAACTATTTTGAAATCATTCGGACAGCACTCCGTCGTAATATTTTATGTATACTAGTAATATCTTGAAATAATACAGAGCAAATATATATATATATATATATATATATATATATATATATATATATATATATATATATATATATATATATATATATATATATAAATCGATTGAGAGAGTTTAGAGAAATATATTTTCAAGTTTCTATGAAATAATGAAACCTATTGAATTCTATTTATAATAGATTTTTGAATTATTAAAGTGAATTATTAAAGTATGAATTATTAAAGTGAATTATTAAAGTATGAATTATTAAAGTGAATTATTAACGTATGAATTATTAAAGTGAATTATTAAAGTATGAATTATTAAAGTGAATTATTAAAGTATGAATTATTAAAGTGAATTATTAAAGTATGAATTATTAAAGTGAATTATTAAAGTTAAAGTAAAGTAAAAGTAAATTAAAGGTAAAGTTAAAGTATAGTAAAAGTATAAAAACTATGTATGTATAATACGCGTATAAATATATATAATATTAATTTAAATCGTTATATATATTTAATGAAATAAAATATAAATATCGTTATATTTATTATACTGGTTAAGTAATGAGTTGTCAAAAGTGATTCTAGATATTTATAAAAGTTATATACGTTTTAATAATAAAGTTCTTTTTAAACTGAAACCATCTTTGTACGTTTGAAAATAGATTAATAGGATATTATGGAAACCAATTCTCCACTAACTTTTGTCTAACTTTCGTAAATGACACTTTTTGTTTTTATTTATAAATAGCTTTACAAATTATTCTAAATATCGTTAAGAGGAATAGATTTTCTCAAATCATAGTGGACCTCTCAACAGAGACTTGTAATCATAATTCAATGTTTCTGATAATTCAATCATTTAATATATTTTTTTGTAATTTCGTGGAAAATCATATTGAAACAAATACGTTCGTGTAAAGTATTATACGTTTAATACTTTATTAATATTCTCAAGTTATAATATATATATATATATATATATATACATATACATATCAATTTATATATAACGGTTCGTGAATCGTCGGAATTTGGTCGAGGTTATAATGAATGTATGAACACAGTTTAAAATTCTTGAGATTTAACTTAACAAACTTTGCTTATCATGTTGGAATAATATAAAGATTAAAGTTTAAATTTGGTCGGAAATTTTCGGGTCGTCACAGTACCTACCCGTTAAAGAAATTTCGTCCCCAAAATTTGATAGAGGTCGTCATGACTAACAATGAGAATGTTATTATAACGATTATAGAGTTTTATCATGTTTAAGAAGAATGGATAAAATATTTCGATTACTCGAAGCGTGTGAGTGAAGTTATCGTAAATGAATGAAATAAGATAATAGTGATTCGTCGTATCTTTTGACGTCATCACGATTGATCTACGAAAAGAAAATCTTTGTAATCTATATTGGATTTGATTATTCGGAAATTAAGGAAATTATGATCCTCTTCGAATTAATGCGATAATCCATTTTGATTTCTCTGTCGGATATTTCACTATAAATCCACCTCATTTGTTTTCATACAACTCACACCTTCTCAACTCATATTTTAAAGTATTTGTCAAGATGCTTCATCCAGTGCTGATTCTTGATATACTCCTCACTTTCATATCTGTCGCTCTTCTTTTTCATCTGCCTCCGGAAGAATCTATTTACTTCTACTATACTCTTGGTTTTATAGTGTTTTTAGTTCTCCCGTGTCTTTATATTGCTATATGCATTGATATATACGGTTTGTGATTTCTGGGTTGTTGTTGAATTTTATATCTTCCCTTATATTTCAAAGTCCTTGCTTCTTCTATAATCATTGTCATCCACAGTTAATGCTCTCTTCTATTTGCTATGATTTATACTCCCATTTCTAGTTCGGAGCTTTGTCCTTTCGTTTCTTCTTCTTGCGATTAAGCACCGCTTGTAATGGTCCAGAATTCGCAGATATAAATTTCGGAATGAACATTGTTAATGTTCTAGGAAGAAAATTGTAATGGCACGATCTTGACTTGTCAAATTACCAGAAAACCTCGAAAAAGGCCGAATCATCAAAAAATATTTTCTTGATATTTAGAGATCAAAGAGAATACAAGAGTCGTGTAACATAGCACATGATGACGTTATGATCTATGAATCATCATGTTCCATTTAGAAACTCATCATGAATTACTATAATATAATCACGTTGATCAAGTGTCATTATATTATACTAACTCATGCTTCAGCTCCCAACACTTCTTCAAGAATATTCCTATTTTAAACTCGAATGTTTCAGAATTTAGAAACTAAAATAGTTTCTTTTATGATATAATACAGATAGCGCGAAGAGGTAAATGATTTCAGATAAGAATAATTATAAAAATATCTTCAGAAGTATGGATGATATTTATAATGAAAGATACGATGATATCTTAGAATGTCTAATATTAGAGGATGATGAAGGATATTGTCCGCAGGGGTTTAGAGTCAGGAGCAAGGTATTCGTTAATGACTTCAGCAAGTACTGAATCATTTAGATTCTTTGAAAGCAGGTTCAGCCTTTGTGATTTGTCCACAGCCTCCTTCATACTTTGCTCAATCCGTTTTCCAGTTCCAAAGCTTCTCTTTTTCTGAGCTTTGCTAATATACTATCCTTTATCATCCAACTTTTTACTGTTAATGTCGTTTACAGTTTTTGCTGCTTCATCAGCATTTTTCAAAATTTCGAGAACTGGTTCACAGTTTAGGGTGTTTTTTAGAAATTTCTCATTCAAAGAATGTAAGTCTTGGAGGTAGACATTGTGTGTATATGTAATTGTTGATGTAGACATGCTGCGAGGTTTCAAAATACTGATTGCAGATTCTCAATAATTGGTATGGCAATTCTTGTTATAAAGTACGAATGAGCATATGATAGGGTTTCGATAATTATAATGATTTTTTTTTTGGAAATCAAATATCAGTGAAGTTGTTGGTAAGTTTATTGCTAATGTGGTGAATATAAATGATTCCCCGGTGACATTGGCAAAAGGGCAACGTATCTATCGAGGTTATAATAAGACTAGTCCGATTGAAAAGTCGAAGTTCACTTGCTGGAGCTGTGACAAAACTGGCTACTTTGAAAAGGAATTGAAAAGTCATTTTAGCTAATAAATGCCAAAAGGTCTAACACGGATACGCGTCGAACTATGACTTTGGCTTCGAGAGCTTTTTAGGTACATAACTGTGGGTAATATGTGGTTGGATCATAATCTCGATTGTTCATTGTTTGAAGTGTCTTCGAAAACTTCGGAGAGTTTGAACATAGTTTGTAATCGTTAATATATATATGATGTTCTAATATAGTTTTGAAGTTAAAGTATAGCTTTGAAAGATATAGGAATCTAAGAGTGATGTCTTCTGTTAAATCATGACTTGGATTTTGATTTGTCAAAATCAGAATGCATAATCAAATTTGGGTGAGAACGGTTGTTTTGATTTCTATACAAGAATGTATATTGTTGTGAGATTAGGGAGTATAGTTGATGATTTGCTTAATCAGATTCGAAAAATGTAACATATTAATTGTGAATTTATATATCTCAAAGGGTATTACCTACCCGTTAAATTTTTTTTCACAATTAATATTTTGTACAACAGAATTTTATTACGGTCTTTGTGAAAATATATATGTGCATATTTTCTTCAGATGTAACATAGATTTAATGAGTTAATATTAAATTAAACTCGTTTGATTTACGGTTGAAACTAGAACTGAATAATCCCTAAAGACTTTGGAAATTACATAACTTTTACGGAGTATTTATTCAATAAAATTGAAATTATAAATTAATACTTCGTTATTTGTTGGTGTTTGTGGAATTCTTGTGAATTTCGCAAGGTACGAATAATGTTATTTGAAAAGTTTCGAGTACATCGACGATGAAAGTGAAAAATCAAACTTATATTTGAATAATTCTTTTGATTTATTATGAATTGGGATTTATTGAATTGAGGTAGAGATTGTAGTTAACGATGGTTAAGTTGCGGACGAAGGACGTACATCATTGCATATTTGTAATATGAATTAATTGAGTAGTTAAGATTCACACATAATAGCTTAGTACGGGAAGATTTATTATGGTTTAAAAATTTATACATATAAAATATACATATAAATCTTTCGATTGGAAATGAGTTAATACTTCATAACTCGTTGATACAATATATTTGTTGTTGATTCGTAATGATGTCCACAATGATTCTTGAACTGACAGAGTTTGTGATGTTACAGGTGCTGTTGATTCTGACGATACTGATGGCACTGACTGTGTTGATAATGCTACGGTCCTGTTGATGCTGTTGGTAAAACAATTCTAGATTGTAAATTGTACACCATTTTCGATCAAAGTTTCTACTCTACCATCTCCGTTCACTCATCAGATTTACGGTCAGAATTAAATAATCTCTAAGATTTTGGAGATTACATAACTGCCGCAGAGATATCTCTTCAATGAAGTTTATGAATTAATACTTCATCGTTTGTTGTTGTTGTTGATATTCCTGGATATTTACAGGGCGTATGACGTTGATGTTTGAGATACAGATTGTGATGTTGCGGTGTGGGATGTGGATGTTGTTGTTAGTGGTGGTGATGATACTGTTGGTGTTGCTGATGGTGGTACTGTTTATGCTGCTGGTGCTACTGCTGGTGTTTGTAACCTTTGCACCATATTCTCCAAAGCCACTACCCGAGCGCGAAGCTCGTTGACTTCTTCTATTACACCGGGGTGATTATCGGTTCGAACGAGCGGATAAATAAAATCTAGAATTTGGTGTAGTATGTAATCGTGACGAGATACTCTAGAAATAAGAGAGAAAATGGTGTTTCAGATAGGTTCGCCGGTAAGTGCTTCAGGTTCTTCGCTAAGAGGGCAATGTGGTGGATGGAAGGGATCACCTTCTTCTTGTCTCCAATGATTAAGGAGGCTACGAACCCATCCCCAATTCATCCAGAATAGATGATGACTAATTGGTTGATCCATTCCGATCACACTGCTTTCGGAACTTGAGTGGGATTCCATTTCGGAATCCGAGGGATTTGAACTAATGACGAATTCCATTTCGTACGATTGAATAAAGAATTTTTCGATATGAAATGATTTTCCGGCTATCGGGTGGTATTTTAATTATATAGAGCAAAAGGTTTCGTAGATTACGGAGGAATTTACGGAATATGTCAGGCAAAGTTTACAGTAACAGATACGCTAAGATATGAATTATCAGATACGCTAAGATATGAATTTTGTCTATACACTATTCATGCAATCAATGCAATAAAATGTGTCTAAACTAAGAATTATAAGCAGGTAATTTCCGACAAAAATGATGAGCAAAACTTTTGACATGCAGACACGGTCGAAGTCCAGACTCACTAATGCATCCTAACGACTATCAGTTAGACACACTAATGCAGACCTGGTTCGCTAAGACCACCGCTCTGATACCAACTGAAAGGACCCGTTCATTTACATTATAAACGATTCACAATAGTTGATTACATCGCGAGGTATTTGACCTCTATATGATACATTTTACAAACATTGCATTCGTTTTTAAAAGACAAACTTTCTTTACAACGAAAGTTGATGGCATGCACACCATTTCATAATACATCCAACTATAATTGGCTTAATAATAATCTTGATGAACTCAATGACTCGAATGCAACGTATTTCAAAATATGCCATGAATGACTCCAAGTAATATCCTTAAAATGAGCTAATGCACAGCGGAAGATTTCTTTAATACCTGAGAATAAACATGCTTTAAAGTGTCAACCAAAAGGTTGGTGAGTTCATAGGTTTATCATAACAATCATTTCAATATATTAATAGACCACAAGATTTCCGTTTATAAATATATGTACACTCGCAAGTGTATAAAAGTATTCTATAAGTTGTAGGCACCCGGTAACAAGCCTTAACGTTCATGTTTTACCCTCTGAAGTACACCAGATCAGTTGTGTTTAAAATAACCTCGAAGTACTAAAGCATCCCATAGTCAGGATGGGGTTTGTCAGGCCCAATAGATCTATCTTTAGGATTCGCGCCTACCGTACATTGACAAGTAGTTTAATGTTACCAAGCTAAGGGTATATTTCTGGTTTAAACCCACATAGAATTAGTTTTAGTACTTGTGCCTATTTCGTAAAACATTTATAAAAACAGCGCATGTATTCTCAGTCCCAAAAATATATATATAAGGGAGCAAATGAAACTCACAATACTGTATTTCGTAGTAAAAATACATATAACGTCATTTAACAAGTGCAAGGTTGGCCTCAGATTCACGAACGTATCAATATTGAGATTCAATATTGCAGAAAAGTACGTAGACGCAACGAAGATGATAAACACTAGATTGACCTCACGAGCATACCCATAAACCATACCCATCACCTCCATAGCTATAACCCATAATTTTATTAGCTTCGACTCATTAAAAAAAAACTATTTTGAAATCATTCGGACAGCACTCCGTCGTAATATTTTATGTATACTAGTAATATCTTGAAATAATACAGAGGAAATATATATATATATATATATATATATATATATATATATATATATATATATATATATATATATATATATATATATATATATATATATATATATATAAATCGATTGAGAGAGTTTAGAGAAATATATTTTCAAGTTTCTATGAAATAATGAAACCTATTGAATTCTATTTATAATAGATTTTTGAATTATTAAAGTGAATTATTAAAGTATGAATTATTAAAGTGAATTATTAAAGTATGAATTATTAAAGTGAATTATTAAAGTATGA
Source organism: Rutidosis leptorrhynchoides (assembly GCF_046630445.1). Taxonomy (NCBI): domain Eukaryota; kingdom Viridiplantae; phylum Streptophyta; class Magnoliopsida; order Asterales; family Asteraceae; genus Rutidosis; species Rutidosis leptorrhynchoides. The sequence continues at coordinate 208,595,354 of NC_092333.1, forward strand.
ATTATTAAAGTTAAAGTAAAGTAAAAGTAAATTAAAGGTAAAGTTAAAGTATAGTAAAAGTATAAAAACTATGTATGTATAATACGCGTATAAATATATATAATATTAATTTAAATCGTTATATATATTTAATGAAATAAAATATAAATATCGTTATATTTATTATACTGGTTAAGTAATGAGTTGTCAAAAGTGATTCTAGATATTTATAAAAGTTATATACGTTTTAATAATAAAGTTCTTTTTAAACTGAAACCGTCTTTGTACGTTTGAAAATAGATTAATAGGATATTATGGAAACCAATTCTCCACTAACTTTTGTCTAACTTTCGTAAATGACACTTTTTGTTTTTATTTATAAATAGCTTTACAAATTATTCTGAATATCGTTAAGAGGAATAGATTTTCTCAAATCATAGTGGACCTCTCAACAGAGACTTGTAATCATAATTCAATGTTTCTGATAATTCAATCATTTAATATATATTTTTTTAATTTCGTCGAAAATCATATTGAAACAAATACGTTCGTGTAAAGTATTATACGTTTAATACTTTATTAATATTCACAAGTTATAATATATATATACATATACATATCTATTTATATATAACGGTTCGTGAATCGTCGGAATTTGGTCGAGGTTATAATGAATGTATGAACACAGTTTAAAATTCTTGAGATTTAACTTAACAAACTTTACTTATCGTGTCGGAATAATATAAAGATTAAAGTTTAAATTTGGTCGAAAATTTCCGGGTCGTCACAACAATAGACTACAAGATTTCATATTTCAATACACATCCCATACATAGAGATAAAAATCATTCATATGGTGAACACCTGGTAACCGATATTAACAAGATGCATATATAAGAATATCCCCATCATTCCGGGACACCCTTCGGATATGATATAAATTTCGAAGTACTAAAGCATCCGGTACTTTGGATGAGGGTTGTTAGGCCCAATAGATCTATCTTTAGGATTCACGTCAATTAGGGTGTCTGTTCCCTAATTCTTAGAATACCAGACTTAATAAAAAAGGGCATATTCGATTTCGATAATTCAACCATAGAATGTAGTTTCACGTACTTGTGTCTATTTTTTAAATCATTTATAAAACCTGCATGTATTCTCATCCCAAAAATATTAGATTTTAAAAGTGGGACTATAACTCACTTTCACAGATTTTTACTTCGTCGGGAAGTAAGACTTGGCCACTGGTTGATTCATGAACCTATAAAAATATATACATATATATCAAAGTATGTTCAAAATATATTTACAACACTTTTAATATATTTTGATGTTTTAAGTTTATTAAGTCAGCTGTCCTCGTTAGTAACCTACAACTAGTTGTCCACAGTTAGATGTACAGAAATAAATCGATAAATATTATCTTGAATCAATCCACGACCCAGTGTATACGTATCTCAGTATTGATCACAACTCAAACTATATATATTTTGGAATCAACCTCAACCCTGTATAGCTAACTCCAACATTCACATATAAAGTGTCTATGGTTGTTCCGAAATATATATAGATGTGTCGACATGATAGGTCGAAACATTGTATACGTGTCTATGGTATCTCAAGATTACATAATATACAATACAAGTTGATTAAGTTATGGTTGGAATAGATTTGTTACCAATTTTCACGTAGCTAAAATGAGAAAAATTATCCAATCTTGTTTTACCCATAACTTCTTCATTTTAAATCCGTTTTGAGTGAATCAAATTGCTATGGTTTCATACTGAACTCTATTTTATGATTATAAACATAAAAATTATAGGTTTATAGTCGGAAAAATAAGTTACAAGTCGTTTTTGTAAAGGTAGTCATTTCAGTCGAAAGAACGACGTCTAGATGACCATTTTAGAAAACATACTTCCACTTTGAGTTTAACCATAATTTTTGGATATAGTTTCATGTTCATAATAAAAATCATTTTCCCAGAATAACAACTTTTAAATCAAAGTTTATCATAGTTTTTAATTAACTAACCCAAAACAGCCCGCGGTGTTACTACGACGGCGTAAATCCGATTTTACGGTGTTTTTCGTGTTTCCAGGTTTTAAATCATTAAGTCAGCATATCATATAGATATAGAACATGTGTTTAGTTGATTTTAAAAGTCAAGTTAGAAGGATTAACTTTGATTTGCGAACAAGTTTAGAATTAACTAAACTATGTTCTAGTGATTACAAGTTTAAACCTTCGAATAAGATAGCTTTATATATATGAATCGAATGATGTTATGAACATTATTGTAACATCCCGCCTTTTTCCATTTACTTTTCCGTTATACTAATATAAAGTCCGTTATATGTTTATAACATCTCCCGTTGATGCGCGTTTTAAATTATCTCGTTTAGGTAATTCCCGCACCCGAACGAAAGTTGAGGAACTAAACTTGACAAGGGATCAAACCCTTGACTAGGTCAAAGGGTCAAACCCCTTTCACCCATTCATTATCATCTCCATCTCTCTCTTTCTCTCTAGCAAGAACACACACCCATTTACAAAATTCATTCAATCATCATCTAAATCCGATCTAGGAGGCTTACAACAAAATAAATTACATATTCGTGATCCTCTCTTCATCCTCTTCATTTTGGTACCAACTTCATCTCGTTTGGGTAACATTTCTAAAACTCTAGATTTCTCTAAATTCGTGTTTTTGACTTGAAATGGTGTTAGTTAGTGTCTATGGCTCATTGTGATGTCGTGTATGTAATTTGTATGCTCGATCTCGTTGTTTTAGTGTAACTAGCATGAACTTGAATTTTGGTGTGTTGTTCTTGAATTTTGGATGATCATATGTTGTTAGATGTTAAAAGTTCATGTTCTAATTGTGTTCCTAGTATCATTAGCTTCGTTTTGATGTATAGGTTGATTAAGGAAACTCCAAGAACATGATTAGTGATTTTGTGAACTTGGATTAGGGTTTGATAAGCTTTAGATGAACTTTTGATGCACCAAATGCTATGAAATATTGTAGATGAGAATTTTGTTGCAATGTGTGTATGATTACCTTCGAAACGGCATATCATACATGTAAATTGGTTGCCCGAATCATGAAATGCATATTTGGAACTTGAACCTTGATTATGGACGTTTAAATGCGGTTTTGGGGTGTGTAAGTGTTGAATTGCTTGATGAAATGTGTCTAGGTGTTTTCCTCGTCAAATTACCTTTCCGGTGGTATAAAATACATGTTCTAATTATTTGCGGTTTGTAATTTGGGTTGGTTTGATTGTTGGTTCGTGCACTTAGAGTTGCAGCAAACAGGGCCTGCAAACCAACCAGGACGCCGTCCAGAAACTCAGGACGCCGTCCCAACCTTCATTTTGGGACGCCGTCTAGCAACTTGGGACGCCGTCCCAACCTTCATTTTGGGACGCCGTCTAGCAACTTGGGACGCCGTCCCGTTTGCCTAAAACTGGCTGTTTGCTTGACCTTTTGACGAAAAATGTTTGGCATGTTCTAGACCTCCGATTAACATGAAACTTGGCCAACATGCTCATATATGATTATATAACTTAGAAAAATTGTCGGATACCCGACCCGACCCCGTTGACTTTGACTTTGACCAAGTTTGACTTTTAATCAAACTTAACCAAATGGTTGTGCAATCGTTCTAACATGCTTTTATACTTGTATCTTGCATGAAACATGACAACTTGATTCACATGCTACATTATTGAGTCGTAACGAGCCATAGGACTAATTGAACATCTTTGACCTATCGTGTTTACCGTTATTGATACAACCTATTGTTTAGGTCAAGACTAGCATTGTTCTTTGCACACGTTTACTTGTCGAAGTACTTTACTACTCGTGCACTCAAGGTGAGATCATAGTCCCACTTTTACTCTTTTTGAACTTACATTTGGGATGAGAAAACATAAACATTTCTTTACTAAGTGAACACAAGTACAGGAAAACAAACATTCTACATACGAGTTTAGAACAAAATCCTCAATTCGATTATCATTAGTTACACTTGCCGGGTGTAAGCGAGAACTTATGTTGTATGGATCCATATGGGTTTGACAAACCCTCATTCAAACGGTTCGCTACCGTTTACGAATGAAATATATTTTCGAGAAACAGTGTATGTTCTAGCACTAAGTGATGGGGTTCAATGGAAGGAAATGTTAAGCATTGATAATTGGGTGCTCGTGAAACAAACTTTTGGAATGTATTACTATTATTTCATTGATGCAAATCTTGTGGTTCACTTGTACTTACTTACTTAAACCTATGATTTCACCAACGTTTTCGTTGACAGATTTCTATGTTTTTCTCAGGTCCTTGAACGATACATGATACATGCTTCCGCTCATTATTTTGATACTTGCATTGGATGTCGAGTATACATGCATACATGGAGCATCTTTTGGATACTTTTAAATTGTGTCGCATAAGTTTCATTTGTACTTAAAACTTTGTATCATAACTTGTGGTGGAACTATTCTTGTAAAACTTGAACAACCTTTACATTTGAAATGAATGCGATATATCTTTTGGTCAAACGTTGTTTTAAAGACTTATGACCACGTAACGGGACCTAAGTAGACGGCGCCGTCAATGACGATTTGGTCGGGTCGCTACAGATGGTATCAGAGCGTTGGTTGTAGGGATTTAGAGTTCATTAGTGTCAACCCCGAGTCATAGGGTACATTGGTGAGTCTAGACTACAACCGGCATATAGACTTGAAGTAGGAATTACTTGACTACTTGTGCATTTATACTCGAACGCTTCTACTCATATCTACTCTTAGTTCATCTTAATCTCACGTTGTTTAATTTGATTGACGCGCCACCTTGACTATATGAAATGATGTCGAATGCACATATGAATCAGGGTAATATAATTTCCGGGATTATATTACGGTGACTCATATGAACGTTCCGACATTATGACATAAAGAATTTAAGGCGAGTCGAGGAAAAACTTCTCTTTATCTTTATTCTATATCACGGTTAGTATTATTGAGAATACTAATCAATGATATTCTTGTGTCTTGAAGGAACAATGGCTCCTCGTCGTGTACGCCGCAATGAAACTCCCGAACAAGCTCTCGAACGGATGATAGCCACCGCCGTAGATGCGGCCATGGCCGGTCACTCATCCAACAACAATAATAATAACAACCACAACAACAACAACAACAACAACAACAACAACAATGGAGCCGAAAACTCAAACGAGGGATGCTCCTATAAAGCTTTCATGGGGTGCAAACCTCACACTTTTGATGGAACCGGGGGACCGGTCGTGCTCACCCGATGGTTTGAGCAAACGGAAGTCGTCTTTAGCATAAGCGGTTGTCGGGACCAAGACAAGGTCAAATACTCCACTCACACTTTCTCCGGAATTGCTCTAACATGGTGGAACACCTATGTTCAATCGGTGGGTACCGATGAAGCTCATGCCCTCTCTTGGGCCGATCTAAAGGAAAAGATGATTGTTGAATATTTTCCGCGCGAAGAAACCCGAAAGCTTGAGGAAGAACTAAGAGCTTTGAAAGCGGTCGGAAACGATCTTAAAGCTTATAATCAACGCTTCGCTGAACTATCCTTGATGTGTCCTAATCTTGTTAACCCCGAATCTCAAAGGATTGAGCTCTACATGCTCGGTCTCCCAAAAAGCATCAAACAAGGGGTGATGTCATCCAAACCCACTACTCATCAAGCCGCTATGAACATGGCTCGCCAACTAATTGAAACGGTTGACGAAATCGTAGTTCCGGCACCTAAGGCCGAGGATAAATCGGGCGGCAACAAAAGAAAGTGGGAACCCTCCCAATCAAGCAACAACAACTTTGCTAAGAAGCCTTACACCTCCGACGGCAAGAAAGGTTATGCCGGGAACCTACCTATTTGCAACAAATGCAACAAACATCACTTTGGCGAATGTAGTAAGTTAATTTGCCACCGGTGCCAAGGAGTTGGTCATAAGGCCAACGATTGTAAAAGTGCCACTCCCGTCGCTCGAAAGTGGCCCAATGCACCAAAGACGGGCACTTGTTACGAATGTGGCCAAACGGGTCATTATAGAAATGCATGCCCAAAGAAGAAAGATAACCCCAATACGCGCGGCCGAGCTTTCAACATAAACACCGAGGAAGCCCGGGATGACACTGAACTAGTCACGGGTACGTTTCTTCTCAACAATTCTTATGTCTCTTGCTTATTCGATTCAGGTGCCGATAAATGCTTTGTATCCAAGACTTTGACTCATTCTTTTAACACTCCACCTCTTCCATTAGATACCACTTATACCATTGAAGTGGCTAATGGGAAACTATTAAGTGCCGACACATGTTACCGGGGGTGTACGATAAACATTTTGGGTAAGGAATTTGAAATTGATTTGATACCCATGGAACTAGGAAGCTTTGATGTAATAATCGGTATGAATTGGTTAGTCAAAACGAAATCTCACATTCTTTGTGATCTTAACGCAATCCGAATTCCTATCGAGAATGGTGAACCTTTGATCGTCTATGGCGATAAGAGTTGCACCGGACTCAACCTCGTTTTGTGTGTTAAAGTTAGAAAACTACTCCGTAAGGGTTGTTTTGCGATCCTTGCTCACGTTAAGAAAGTCGAGTCCGATGAGAAGCACATCGATGATGTGCCAATTGTTAGTGACTATTCCGATGTATTTCCCGACGAATTGCCGGGTCTTCCGCATCATCGACCGGTTGAATTCCAAATCGATCTAATTCTGGGAGCCGCACCCGTAGCGCGTGCACCATATAGACTCGCTCCATCTGAAATGCAAGAATTGCAAAGTCAAATCCAAGAACTACTTGATCGAGGTTTTATCCAACCTAGCCATTCACCTTGGGGCGCTCCGATTTTGTTTGTTAAAAAGAAAGACGGATCCCTACGAATGTGCATTGATTATCGTGAACTAAATAAATTGACGGTTAAGAACCGATATCCTCTTCCTCGCATCGATGACCTCTTTGATCAACTACAAGGGTCTTGTGTATATTCGAAAATCGACCTCCGCTCGGGTTATCATCAATTAAGGGTTAAGGGGGAAGATGTCTCCAAAACCGCTTTCCGGACTCGTTACGGTAGTTATGAATTCCTTGTCATGCCATTTGGTCTCACTAACGCACCGGCGGTGTTCATGGATCTTATGAACCGCGTGTGCAAACCGTATCTCGATAAATTTGTTATTGTGTTCATCGATGACATATTGATCTATTCTAAAAATGAAGAAGAGCACGAACAACATCTCCGACTTGTGCTTGAACTTTTAAGACAAGAACAACTCTATGCCAAATTCTCCAAGTGTGAATTTTGGTTAAAGGAAGTTCAATTTCTTGGTCATGTTGTAAGTGACCAAGGTATTAAAGTCGATCCAACGAAAATCGAAGCCATTAGCAAATGGGAGACTCCTACTACTCCTACTCACATTCGTCAATTTTTGGGTCTCGCCGGGTACTATCGTAGATTCATCAAAAATTTCTCTTTGATTGCACGTCCTCTAACCGCATTGACTCACAAGGGAAAGAAATTCATTTGGGCGACCGAACATGAATCCGCATTCCAAATCTTGAAAACGAAACAAACCACCGCTCCTATCTTGTCACTTCCCGAAGGCAATGATGACTTTGTTGTATATTGCGATGCCTCAAAACATGGTTTTGGGTGTGTATTGATGCAACGAACGAAAGTCATTGCTTATGCTTCTCGACAACTCAAAATTCATGAACGAAACTATACGACACATGATCTCGAACTCGGAGCCGTTGTCTTTGCACTTAAAATGTGGAGACACTATCTTTATGGAACCAAGAGTACTATCTTTACCGACCACAAAAGTCTCCAACACATTTTCGATCAAAAGCAACTAAACATGAGACAACGAAGGTGGATTGAAACCTTAAACGATTACGATTGCGAGCTTCGTTACCATCCCGGGAAGGCAAATGTAGTAGCCGATTCCTTAAGTCGAAAAGAAAGAGTGGTGCCTCTTCGTGTCCGAGCCTTAAACATCACCATCCACACAAACCTTAATAGCCAAATTCGGGTAGCCCAAGATGAGGCTCTCAAGGATGAAAACATCTCTCTCGAACACTTGAACGTCCTCACCTCTCGATTCGAAGTTAAAGAAACCGGACTCCGATATTTCGCCGGAAGAATTTGGGTGCCTAGTTATGGGGATCTACGAAGCCTTATTTTAGATGAAGCCCATAAGTCACGATACTCGATTCACCCCGGTGCCAATAAGATGTACCACGACCTTAAACAACTATATTGGTGGCCGAACATCAAAAGGGACGTAGCTACTTATGTTTCCAAGTGTTTGACATGTTCCAAAGTCAAAGCCGAACACCAAAGACCGTCCGGACTACTTCAACAACCCGAGATCCCGCAATGGAAGTGGGAAAGGATAACGATGGATTTTATCACCAAACTACCAAAAACGACGGGCGGTTATGATACCATTTGGGTTATTGTTGACCGTCTCACCAAATCCGCACACTTCCTTGCCATGAAAGAAACGGACAAAATGGAGAAACTTGCACAACTTTACATTAAGGAGATCGTAGCCCGACACGGTGTACCTTTATCGATTATCTCCGACCGAGATGGCCGTTTCGTTTCTAGATTTTGGCGTACATTGCAAGAAGCGTTGGGAACGCGTTTAGACATAAGCACCGCATATCATCCTCAAACCGATGAACAAAGCGAACGTACAATTCAAACCTTAGAGGACATGTTACGAGCTTGCGTGGTTGATTTTGGAAAAGCTTGGGACAAGCACTTACCTCTCGCCGAGTTCTCTTACAACAATAGTTATCACGCGAGTATTAAAGCCGCACCTTTTGAAGCGCTATATGGCCGCAAATGTCGTTCACCTCTTTGTTGGGCCGAGGTAGGCGACGTGCAAATCACCGGACCCGAACTCATTCACGAAACCACCGAGAAAATCGTTCAAATCCGAGATAGGCTTAGGACGGCCCGAAGTCGTCAAAAGAGCTATACCGACAAACGACGCAACGATCTTGAATTTCAAGTCGGTGACCGAGTAATGTTAAAAGTCGCACCTTGGAAGGGTGTAATCCGTTTTGGGAAACGCGGGAAGCTAAATCCGCGGTATATTGGTCCTTTCGAAATCTTGGAGCGTATTGGAACCGTTGCTTATCGTTTAGATCTTCCGCCTCAATTGAACTCCGTTCATCCTACCTTCCATGTATCTAACTTGAAAAAGTGTCTTGCCGAACCCGATATCGTCATCCCTCTCGAAGAACTTACTATTGATGACAAACTTCATTTTGTGGAGGAACCGGTTGAAATTGTGGACACCTCCGTCAAGACATTGAAACAAAGCCGAATCCCGATTGTCAAGGTTCGTTGGAATGCCAAAAGAGGACCCGAGTTTACTTGGGAAAGACAAGATCAAATGCAAAGGAAGTATCCTCATCTATTCATGAATTCGGAAACCCAAGATCTCGAGGAAGAAACAACGACTACTACGCCTACTTAAATTTCGGGACGAAATTTCTTTTAAGGAGTAGGTAATGTAACATCCCGCCTTTTTCCATTTACTTTTCCGTTATACTAATATAAAGTCCGTTATATGTTTATAACATCTCCCGTTGATGCGCGTTTTAAATTATCTCGTTTAGGTAATTCCCGCACCCGAACGAAAGTTGAGGGACTAAACTTGACAAGGGATCAAACCCTTGACTAGGTCAAGGGGTCAAACCCCTTTCACCCATTCATTATCATCTCCATCTCTCTCTTTCTCTCTAGCAAGAACACACACCCATTTACAAAATTCATTCAATCATCATCTAAATCCGATCTAGGAGGCTTACAACAAAATAAATTACATATTCGTGATCCTCTCTTCATCCTCTTCATTTTGGTACCAACTTCATCTCGTTTGGGTAACATTTCTAAAACTCTAGATTTCTCTAAATTCGTGTTTTTGACTTGAAATGGTGTTAGTTAGTGTCTATGGCTCATTGTGATGTCGTGTATGTAATTTGTATGCTCGATCTCGTTGTTTTAGTGTAACTAGCATGAACTTGAATTTTGGTGTGTTGTTCTTGAATTTTGGATGATCATATGTTGTTAGATGTTAAAAGTTCATGTTCTAATTGTGTTCCTAGTATCATTAGCTTCGTTTTGATGTATAGGTTGATTAAGGAAACTCCAAGAACATGATTAGTGATTTTGTGAACTTGGATTAGGGTTTGATAAGCTTTAGATGAACTTTTGATGCACCAAATGCTATGAAATATTGTAGATGAGAATTTTGTTGCAATGTGTGTATGATTACCTTCGAAACGGCATATCATACATGTAAATTGGTTGCCCGAATCATGAAATGCATATTTGGAACTTGAACCTTGATTATGGACGTTTAAATGCGGTTTTGGGGTGTGTAAGTGTTGAATTGCTTGATGAAATGTGTCTAGGTGTTTTCCTCGTCAAATTACCTTTCCGGTGGTATAAAATACATGTTCTAATTATTTGCGGTTTGTAATTTGGGTTGGTTTGATTGTTGGTTCGTGCACTTAGAGTTGCAGCAAACAGGGCCTGCAAACCAACCAGGACGCCGTCCAGAAACTCAGGACGCCGTCCCAACCTTCATTTTGGGACGCCGTCTAGCAACTTGGGACGCCGTCCCAACCTTCATTTTGGGACGCCGTCTAGCAACTTGGGACGCCGTCCCGTTTGCCTAAAACTGGCTGTTTGCTTGACCTTTTGACGAAAAATGTTTGGCATGTTCTAGACCTCCGATTAACATGAAACTTGGCCAACATGCTCATATATGATTATATAACTTAGAAAAATTGTCGGATACCCGACCCGACCCCGTTGACTTTGACCAAGTTTGACTTTTAATCAAACTTAACCAAATGGTTGTGCAATCGTTCTAACATGCTTTTATACTTGTATCTTGCATGAAACATGACAACTTGATTCACATGCTACATTATTGAGTCGTAACGAGCCATAGGACTAATTGAACATCTTTGACCTATCGTGTTTACCGTTATTGATACAACCTATTGTTTAGGTCAAGACTAGCATTGTTCTTTACACACGTTTACTTGTCGAAGTACTTTACTACTCGTGCACTCAAGGTGAGATCATAGTCCCACTTTTACTCTTTTTGAACTTACATTTGGGATGAGAAAACATAAGCATTTCTTTACTAAGTGAACACAAGTACAGGAAAGCAAACATTCTACATACGAGTTTAGAACAAAATCCTCAATTCGATTATCATTAGTTACACTTGCCGGGTGTAAGCGAGAACTTATGTTGTATGGATCCATATGGGTTTGACAAACCCTCATTCAAACGGTTCGCTACCGTTTACGAATGAAATATATTTTCGAGAAACAGTGTATGTTCTAGCACTAAGTGATGGGGTTCAATGGAAGGAAATGTTAAGCATTGATAATTGGGTGCTCGTGAAACAAACTTTTGGAATGTATTACTATTATTTCATTGATGCAAATCTTGTGGTTCACTTGTACTTACTTACTTAAACCTATGATTTCACCAACGTTTTCGTTGACAGATTTCTATGTTTTTCTCAGGTCCTTGAACGATACATGATACATGCTTCCGCTCATTATTTTGATACTTGCATTGGATGTCGAGTATACATGCATACATGGAGCGTCTTTTGGATACTTTTAAATTGTGTCGCATAAGTTTCATTTGTACTTAAAACTTTGTATCGTAACTTGTGGTGGAACTATTCTTGTAAAACTTGAACAACCTTTACATTTGAAATGAATGCGACATATCTTTTGGTCAAACGTTGTTTTAAAGACTTATGACCACGTAACGGGACCTAAGTAGACGGCGCCGTCAATGACGATTTGGTCGGGTCGCTACAATTATTACTACCTCAAGTTCCTTGGATAAACCTACTGGAAATGTGAAAAATAGATCTAGCTTCAAAGGACCCTTGGATGGCTTGAAAGTTCTTGAAGCAGAATCATGACACGAAAACAATTTCAAGTAAGATTTCCACTCGAAATAAGATTGTTATAGTTATAGAAATTGAATTAAAGTTTGAATATGATTATTACCTTGTATTAGAAAGATAACCTACTATAAGTAACAAAGGTTTCTTGATCTTGGATGATTACTTGGAATGGATTTAGAAAACTTGGAAGTAAACTTGCAATCTTGGAAGTATTCTTGATTTTATGAAACTAGAACTTTTGGAATTTATGAAGAACACTTAGAACTTGAAGATAGAACTTGAGAGAGATCAATTAGATGAAGAAAATTGAAGAATGAAAGTGTTTGTAGGTGTTTTTGGTCGTTGGTGTATGGATTAGATATAAAGGATATGTAATTTTGTTTTCATGTAAATAAGTCATGAATGATTACTCATATTTTTGTAATTTTATGAGATATTTCATGCTAGTTGCCAAATGATGGTTCCCACATGTGTTAGGTGACTCACATGGGCTGCTAAGAGCTGATAATTGGAGTGTATATACCAATAGTACATACATCTAAAAGCTGTGTATTGTACGAGTACGAATACGGGTGCATACGAGTAGAATTGTTGATGAAACTGAACGAGGATGTAATTGTAAGAATTTTTGTTAAGTAGAAGTATTTTGATAAGTGTCTTGAAGTCTTTCAAAAGAGTATGAATACATATTAAAACACTACATGTATATACATTTTAACTGAGTCGTTAAGTCATCGTTAGTCGTTACATGTAAATGTTGTTTTGAAACCTTTAGGTTAACGATCTTGTTGAATGTTGTTAACCCATTGTTTATTATAACAAATGAGATTTTAAATTGTTATATTATCATGATATTATGATATATAATATATCTTAGTATGATATATATACAGTTAAATGTCGTTACAACGATAATCGTTACATATATGTCTCGTTTCGAAATCATTAAGTTAGTAGTCTTATTTTTACATATGTATTTCATTGTTAATACACTTAATAATATATTTACTTATCATTTAACATAATTAACCAAGTGTATCAATATCTTAATATGATTCATATGTACCTAGTAAGACGCTGTTATAACGATAATCGTTATATATATCGTTTTCGAGTTTCTTAAATTAATAGTCTCATTTTTATGTATATAACTCATTGTTAAAATACCTAATGAGATACATACTTATAATAAAATCATGTTAACTATATATATATAGCCATATATATGTCATCGTATAGTTTTTAAAGTTTTAACGTTCGTGAATCACCGGTCAACATGGGTGGTCAATTGTCTATATGAAACCTATTTCAATTAATCAAGTCTTAACAAGTTTGATTGCTTAAGATGTTGGAAACACTTAATCATGTAAATAACAATTTCATTTAATATATATATAAACATGGAAAAGTTCAGGTCACTACAGTACCTACCCGTTAAATAAATTTCGTCCAGAAATTTTAAGCAGTTGGAGGTGTTGACGTATCTTCTGGAAATAAATGCGGGTATTTCTTCTTCATCTGATCTTCATGCTCCCAGGTGAACTCGGGTCCCCTATGAGCATTCCATCGAACTTTAACAATCAGTATCTTGTTTTGTTTAAGTCTCTTAACCTCTCGATCCATTATTTCGACGGGTTCTTCAATGAATTGAAGTTTTTCATTGATTTGGATTTCGTTCAACAGAATAGTGAGATCTTCTTTAGCAAAACATTTCTTCAAATTTGAGACGTGGAAAGTGTTATGTACAGTCGCGAGTTGTTGAGGTAGCTCCAGTTGGTAAGCTACTGGTCCGACACGATCTATAATCTTGAATGGTCCAATGTACCTTGGATTTAGTTTCCCCCGTTTACCAAATCGAACAACGCCTTTCCAAGGTGAAACCTTAAGCATGACCATTTCTCCAATTTCAAACTCTATATCTTTTCTTTTACTGTCCGCGTAGCTCTTTTGATGACTCTGGGCGGTTTTCAATCTTTGTTGAATTTGGATGATTTTCTCGGTAGTTTCTTGTATTATCTCCAGACCCGTAATCTGTCTATCCCCCACTTCACTCCAACAAATCGGAGACCTGCACTTTATACCATAAAGTGCTTCAAACGGCGCCATCTCAATGCTTGAATGGTAGCTGTTGTTGTAGGAAAATTCTGCTAACGGTAGATGTCGATCCCAACTGTTTCCGAAATCAATAACACAAGCTCGTAGCATGTCTTCAAGCGTTTGTATCGTCCTTTCACTCTACCCATCAGTTTGTGGATGATAGGCAGTACTCATGTCTAGATTAGTTCCCAATGCTTGCTGTAATGTCTGCCAGAATCTTGAAATAAATCTGCCATCCCTATCAGAGATAATAGAGATTGGTATTCCATATCTGGAGACGACTTCCTTCAAATACAGTCGTGCTAACTTCTCCATCTTGTCATCTTCTCTTATTGGCAAGAAGTGTGCTGACTTGGTGAGACGATCAACTATTACCCAAATAGTATCATAACCACTTGCAGTCCTTGGCAATTTAGTAATGAAATCCATGGTAATGTTTTCCCATTTCCATTCTGGGATTTCAGGTTGTTGTAGTAGACCTGATGGTTTCTGATGTTCAGCTTTGACCTTAGAACACGTCAAACATTCTCCTACATATTTAGCAATATCGGCTTTCATACCTGGCCACCAAAAATGTTTCTTAAGATCCTTGTACTGTAACGACCCGACCAAAACCGTTATTGACGGCGCCGTTAACTTAGGTCCCGTTGCGTGGTCGTAGTCCCTATATGAGACTCGTTTGACCAAAATTATGTCGCATTCATTTGAAACGTACAAGACTTGCAAAGTTTAGTTTACAAACAATTCGACAACAAGTTTAAGATTACAAAAATTGTAAAGTATAAATGAAATAACTTGCGACATAATATAAGTTGAAAATCACAGTTGCTATAAATAGCGTAAGTATGTATGCTTTAAGGTTTAATCCAAAAGCGCTATCACTAGCGTATGCATGTAAGCTTGACCTCAAGCAAGAAATCAAAGTGTGCGGAAGCATGTATCAAGTAGCCGAGTATGAACCTGAGAAACATATAGAAAACTGTCAACGAAAAACGTTGGTGAAATCATAGATGTATTTGTAAACGTTGTTTTTGAACCACAAGATTTAGTATTCCCATAGTTGATTATCAAAATCGTTTGCATTTCAAAAGTATTGTTCGCGAGCACCCAATTATCAAGACTTAACGTTTCCTTCCATAGAACCCCATCACAATAGTGTTAGAACATACACTGTTTCTCGTCAAGTGATCATTAAAAGTCCATTTTCAAAGTTTCAAGTTCATCAATTGCATTTTAAGTTTCGGGAATCCAATTCACACATATGATATGCCGTTTTGAAGGTAATGAAGCATGTAATACAACCAAGCACTTATCAATAACATTAACAAGCATTCAACGCATCAAAAGTTCGCTTTAAGGCTATCAAACCCTAACCAAAAGTTCACAAAATCAATAATCGCGTTTATGAAGTTTCTTTGATCAATCTATACATCAACATGAAGCTAATGATGCTAGTAACACTTTTAAAACATGAACTTTAACAATCTAACAACATTTAATCATCCAAAATCAAAGATTAAGCATACGATTTTCATTTTCAAGCTAGTCACACCAAAATCAACAAATCAAGCAAACAAATCATATATTCATGTTATACACGAGCCATAGACACTAACTAACACAATTTCAAGTCAAAAACACGAATTTATAGAAATCTAGAGTTTTTAGAAAGTTACCCAAACTTGATGAAATTGGTATCAAAATGTAGAGGATGAAGAGAGGATCACGAAAATGTAATTTGTTTTGAAGTTTGCTTCCAATCCCGAATTTAGATGATGATTTTATGAAGTTGGGGTTTGTGTTCAAAAATGGGAAGTAGAGAGAAAGGGAAGGATGAAGGTGGGTGCTGATAATGAATGGATGAGATGGGGTTTGACTAGTTGACCTAGTCACTAGTTAGGCCCCTTTGCAACTTTGGTCCCTCGAGTTTCAAAGCGGGTGCGGGAATTAACCAAACGAATATTTTTAAAGACGTTCGAGTAAATGGGTGACGTTATAATTAAATAACGAGGATATTATGAACGTTAGTTAACGAAAGATACAAATTTAAATAACGAAGGATATTATTTAAAAAAAAAAGACGGTGTTAAAATAAATTAAACGGAAAAACGAAGGATGTTACATTATCCACACCTCAAAAGAAATTTCATCCCGAAATTTAGTTGGAAGTAGTAGTTGTTGAATCTTCCTCGAGCTCTTGCGTAGGAAATTCTACGGATAAGTGGAGGTACGTCCTTGGGCAATTCAACGGACTTCGACGGTCGGGATTTTATGTTGTTTTAAGATTTGGTTTCACGATTCACGGTTTCATCCGGTTCTCCTAGGAAGTGGAATTTGTCATTGATAGTAAGTTCATCTGAAAGGAATAACAAGTTCTTGTTTGCAAGACACGTCCTTAAGTTGATACATCGGATGTTGGATAAACGGAGACTCAAAATGAGTCGGAAAATGTAAACGGCTAGCAACGGGTTCAAAATGCCCCAAGATTTCAAAAGGATTAAAAATATCGCGGATTTAGCTTTCTATGTTTCCTGAGACGGATTACACCCTTCCAAGGTGCGACTTTAAGATTTCGCGGTTACCCAATTGGAATTCGAAATGTTTACGTCTAACATCGGTGATTACGAGTTGTGTTGGATCTTGCTTGAATATGAATAAATTTTTCTCGGTTGTCCATGAATATACTCGGGCCAAGTGAGTTGATCATCGTTTACTTTGTTCGATAAAAGAGAATGACGTTTCCGGTCACATGTGGTTTCAAAAGGTGTGACATTAAGAATCGAATGATAACTATCGTGGTAAGAGAATTCGGTTAAAAGCAAAGATTTTTCTCAAGAAATTTTGAAGTCGATAACACGAATTTGTATTACAGTTTCCAAGGTTTGAATCATATGTTTGCTCGGTCCGTCGGGTTGTGGTTGATGTGCGGTACTCATGTCTAAACGTGGTCCCGAGGCTTTTTGTGGGGCACTCCAAAATCTAGAAGTGAAACGAGGATCTCGATCCGAAACGAGGTACATCTCTTTAAGGTATATTTGAAAGAGTTTGTTAGGACGTGAAAACGTTCGTTGGAACAAGTTTTTGTTTCTCAAGAATTTCGCGCCGCGAAAGATTTATCGGTTTTCGAAAATGTTCGATAGGACTATCCACCCTCGAGGCGAATACTAGTATAGTGTGAAGAGTCTCTCTCTCCATTGAGAATTTAGATAAAATATTTCCTTAAACGGAAGTACGAGTGTAAGGCGAGAGAAGTTTTCGCCTCGATGTGAGCATACCAAGCATTTTGTAGTTCGTCTATAAAAACTATAAGAAAACGAGATAGTACACACGTGTAACATATGTTTGAAGTCGAAAGAATTTGTCATTCATTCGGAAGCATCAATATGGTTCGACAATAATCGAAGATGTGTCCCGGGTATGGTTGTTATCAGTATTCTCGGAGTTTTCGGATGTTCAAACAAGAAAAATAAAGTCATGTACATGGCACATGGTGGTGATTAGGTTGATCGAGTCCAACCACCATCATGTGTCATTAGAACTTTGGTGTGAATTACCGTAATATAACTACGTTGATCGAGTGTCGTTATATTACGCTAACTCATACCTCCATTCCCACATCACTCCATAGATTCGAGTTCGTGTAACCGTGAAGATCTAAAATGAACAAAATGTAACGATGTCTCAAACGTGACTCGTATTAAATCGAAAGAATTTCTGCAACTCTAAGGAAGCGTTCCCCGAGGGAAGTGTATAAATGATTATTCACGTCAATGCGGTTCGAGTCAGACAAAAATTTACTTAGGTATGAAAAGAGTAACGAGTCATGATAACGAGTAGTACGCAACCGTAGTGATAAATAGTGATGACGATACTCATCTAGAGTAGTGGTGGTAACTTTACAACACTTGTGGATAGTAAGCTGAGACGGGGTGGATAACAACCAAGGAGTCAGAATTCCCGAACTAGAGTGACTAACGAAGTCGTGGTCATCCGTACGTGTATAAACCTTGAATTCACGTGTGTTACCAAAAAGTGGCGGAATACGAGTTCGTATGATGAAGGTTGGGTACCATTAAAAAGTTTGCCTAAGAATGATTCAAGTATAATGCACAAGTATTCAAGTAAGTGCTATCTATAGCAAATGTATGTCAGAATGCAATGGCTAACTATCCGGTTGTAGTCTAGATTCACTAATGCATATCCTAGTTCCCTACAACCAACGCTCTGATACCACTTGTAACGACCCGACCAAAGCCGTTATTGACGGCGCCATTAACTTAGGTCCCGTTGCGTGGTCGTAGTCCCTATATGAGACTCGTTTGACCAAAATTATGTCGCATTCATTTGAAACGTACAAGACTTGCAAAGTTTAGTTTACAAACAATTCGACAACAAGTTTAAGATTACAAAAATTGTAAAGTATAAATGAAATAACTTGCGACATAATATAAGTTGAAAATCACAGTTGCTATAAATAGCGTAAGTATGTATGCTTTAAGGTTTAATCCAAAAGCGCTATCACTAGCGTATGCATGTAAGCTTGACCTCAAGCAAGAAATCAAAGTGTGCGGAAGCATGTATCAAGTAGCCGAGTATGAACCTGAGAAACATATAGAAAACTGTCAACGAAAAACGTTGGTGAAATCATAGATGTATTTGTAAACGTTGTTTTTGAACCACAAGATTTAGTATTCCCATAGTTGATTATCAAAATCGTTTGCATTCCAAAAGTATTGTTCGCGAGCACCCAATTATCAAGACTTAACGTTTCCTTCCATAGAATCCCATCACAATAGTGTTAGAACATACACTGTTTCTCGTCAAGTGATCATTAAAAGTCCATTTTCAAAGTTTCAAGTTCATCAATTGCATTTTAAGTTTCGGCAATCCAATTCACACATATGATATGCCGTTTTGAAGGTAATGAAGCATGTAATACAACCAAGCACTTATCAATAACATTAACAAGCATTCAACGCATCAAAAGTTCGCTTTAAGGCTATCAAACCCTAACCAAAAGTTCACAAAATCAATAATCGCGTTTATGAAGTTTCTTTGATCAATCTATACATCAACATGAAGCTAATGATGCTAGTAACACTTTTAAAACATGAACTTTAACAATCTAACAACATTTAATCATCCAAAATCAAAGATTAAGCATACGATTTTCATTTTCAAGCTAGTCACACCAAAATCAACAAATCAAGCAAACAAATCATATATTCATGTTATACACGAGCCATAGACACTAACTAACACAATTTCAAGTCAAAAACACGAATTTATAGAAATCTAGAGTTTTTAGAAAGTTACCCAAACTTGATGAAATTGGTATCAAAATGTAGAGGATGAAGAGAGGATCACGAAAATGTAATTTGTTTTGAAGTTTGCTTCCAATCCCGAATTTAGATGATGATTTTATGAAGTTGGGGTTTGTGTTCAAAAATGGGAAGTAGAGAGAAAGGGAAGGATGAAGGTGGGTGGTGATAATGAATGGATGAGATGGGGTTTGACTAGTTGACCTAGTCACTAGTTAGGCCCCTTTGCAACTTTGGTCCCTCGAGTTTCAAAGCGGGTGCGGGAATTAACCAAACGAATATTTTTAAAGACGTTCGAGTAAACGGGTGACGTTATAATTAAATAACGAGGATATTATGAACGTTAGTTAACGAAAGATACAAATTTAAATAACGAAGGATATTATTTAAAAAAAAAAGACGGTGTTAAAATAAATTAAACGGAAAAACGCGGGATGTTACATGTACATCTTCCCCGTTCCAGGATGTATTGAGTATGTGGTTTTATGAGCTTCTCTAAGTACCATTTCTCTCATATCTCCAAATTTTGGTACCCAAATTCTTTCAACCCTATACCGGGTTCCGTCTTCCCGAATATTAAGATGCTTCTCCGATCCTTTGGGTATTTCATCCTTTAAATTTCCCTCTTTTAAAACTCCTTGTTGCGCCTCCTTTATTTGAGTAGTAAGGTTAGTGTGAATCATTATATTCATAGATTTTACTCGAATGGGTTCTCTGTCCTTTCTGCTCAAGGCGTCGGCTGAAATGTCCCGTTCTTATTGATTAAAAACGTTCCATATTAATTGATTTCGTTGCGAGGTTTTGACCTCTATATGAGACGTTTTTCAAAGACTGCATTCATTTTTAAAACAAACCATAACCTTTATTTCATAAATAAAGGTTTAAAAAGCTTTACGTAGATTATCAAATAATGATAATCTAAAATATCCTGTTTACACACGACCATTACATAATGGTTTACAATACAAATATGTTACATCGAAATAAGTTTCTGGAATGCAGTTTTTACACAATATCATACAAACATGGACTCCAAATCTTGTCCTTATTTTAGTATGCAACAGCGGAAGCTCTTAGTATTCACCTGAGAATAAACATGCTTTAAACGTCAACAAAAATGTTGGTGAGTTATAGGTTTAACCTATATATATCAAATCGTAACAATAGACCACAAGATTTCATATTTCAATACACATCCCATACATAGAGATAAAAATCATTCATATGGTGAACACCTGGTAACCGACATTAACAAGATGCATATATATAAGAATATCCCCATCATTCCGGGACACCCTTCGGATATGATATAAATTTCGAAGTACTAAAGCATCCGGTACTTTGGATGGGGTTTGTTAGGCCCAATAGATCTATCTTTAGGATTCGCGTCAATTAGGGTGTCTGTTCCCTAATTCTTAGATTACCAGACTTAATAAAAAGGGGCATATTCGATTTCGATAATTCAACCATAGAATGTAGTTTCACGTACTTGTGTCTATTTTGTAAATCATTTATAAAACCTGCATGTATTCTCATCCCAAAAATATTAGATTTTAAAAGTGGGACTATAACTCACTTTCACAGATTTTTACTTCGTCGGGAAGTAAGACTTGGCCACTGGTTGATTCACGAACCTATAACAATATATACATATATATCAAAGTATGTTCAAAATATATTTACAACACTTTTAATATATTTTGATGTTTTAAGTTTATTAAGTCAGCTGTCCTCGTTAGTAACCTACAACTAGTTGTCCACAGTTAGATGTACAGAAATAAATCGATAAATATTATCTTGAATCAATCCACGACCCAGTGTATACGTATCTCAGTATTGATCTCAACTCAAACTATATATATTTTGGAATCAACCTCAACCCTGTATAGCTAACTCCAACATTCACATATAGAGTGTCTATGGTTGTTTCGAAATATATATAGATGTGTCGACATGATAGGTCGAAACATTGTATACGTGTCTATGGTATCTCAAGATTACATAATATACAATACAAGTTGATTAAGTTATGGTTGGAATAGATTTGTTACCAATTTTCACGTAGCTAAAATGAGAAAAATTATCCAATCTTGTTTTACCCATAACTTCTTCATTTTAAATCTGTTTTGAGTGAATCAAATTGCTGTGGTTTCATATTGAACTCTATTTTATGAATCTAGACAGAAAAGTATAGGTTTATAGTTGGAAAAATAAGTTACAAGTCGTTTTTGTAAAGGTAGTCATTTCAGTCGAAAGAACGACGTCTAGATGACCATTTTAGAAAACATACTTCCACTTTGAGTTTAACCATAATTTTTGGATATAGTTTCATGTTCATAATAAAAATCATTTTCTCAGAATAACAACTTTTAAATCAAAGTTTATCATAGTTTTTAATTAACTAACCCAAAACAGCCCGCGGTGTTACTACGACGGCGTAAATCCGGTTTTACGGTGTTTTTCGTGTTTCCAGGTTTTAAATCATTAAGTTAGCATATCATATAGATATAGAACATGTGTTTAGTTGATTTTAAAATTCAAGTTAGAAGGATTAACTTTTGTTTGCGAACAAGTTTAGAATTAACTAAACTATGTTCTAGTGATTACAAGTTTAACCTTCGAATAAGATAGCTTTATATGTATGAATCGAATGATGTTATGAACATCATTACTACCTTAAGTTCCTTGGATAAACCTACTGGAAAAGATAAAAATGGATCTAGCTTCAACGGATCCTTGGATGGCTCGAAGTTCTTGAAGCAGAATCATGACACGAAAACAAGTTCAAGTAAGATCATCACTTGAAATAAGATTGTTATAGTTATAGAAATTGAACCAAAGTTTGAATATGATTATTACCTTGTATTAGAATGATAACCTACTGTAAGAAACAAAGATTTCTTGAGGTTGGATGATCACCTTACAAGATTGGAAGTGAGCTAGCAAACTTGAAAGTATTCTTGATTTTATGTAACTAGAACTTGTAAAATATATGAAGAACACTTAGAACTTGAAGATAGAACTTGAGAGAGATCAATTAGATGAAGAAAATTGAAGAATGAAAGTGTTTGTAGGTGTTTTTGGTCGTTGGTGTATGGATTAGATATAAAGGATATGTAATTTTGTTTTCATGTAAATAAGTCATGAATGATTACTCATATTTTTGTAATTTTATGAGATATTTCATGCTAGTTGCCAAATGATGGTTCCCACATGTGTTAGGTGACTCACATGGGCTGCTAAGAGCTGATCATTGGAGTGTATATACCAATAGTACATACATCTAAAAGCTGTGTATTGTACGAGTACGAATACGGGTGCATACAAGTAGAATTGTTGATGAAACTGAACGAGGATGTAATTGTAAGCATTTTTGTTAAGTAGAAGTATTTTGATAAGTGTCTTGAAGTCTTTCAAAAGTGTATGAATACATATTAAAACACTACATGTATATACATTTTAACTGAGTCATTAAGTCATCGTTAGTCGTTACATGTAAATGTTGTTTTGAAACCTTTAGGTTAACGATCTTGTTGAATGTTGTTAACCCATTGTTTATTATAACAAATGAGATATTAAATTATTATATTATCATGATATTATGATATATAATATATCTCAGTATGATGTATATACAGTTAAATGTCGTTACAACGATAATCGTTACATATATGTCTCGTTTCGAAATCATTAAGTTAGTAGTCTTATTTTTACATATGTATTTCATTGTTAATACACTTAATAATATATTTACTTATCATTTAACATAATTAACCAAGTGTATCAATATCTTAATATGATTCATATGTACCTAGTAAGACGTTGTTATAACGATAATCGTTATATATATCGTTTTCGAGTTTCTTAAATTAATAGTCTCATTTTTATGTATATAACTCATTGTTAAAATACCTAATGAGATACATACTTATAATAAAAACATGTTAACTATATATATAACCATATATATGTCATCGTATAGTTTTTACAAGTTTTAACGTTCGTGAATCACCGGTCAACTTGGGTGGTCAATTGTCTATATGAAACATATTTCAATTAATCAAGTCTTAACAAGTTTGATTGCTTAACATGTTGGAAACATTTAATCATGTAAATATCAATCTTAATTAATATATATAAACATGGAAAAGTTCGGGTCACTACAGTACCTACCCGTTAAATAAATTTCGTCCCGAAATTTTAAGCTGTTGAAGGTGTTGACGAATCTTCTGGAAATAGATGCGGGTATTTCTTCTTCATCTGATCTTCACGCTCCTAGGTGAACTCGGGTCCTCTACGAGCATTCCATCGAACCTTAACAATTGGTATCTTGTTTTGCTTAAGTCTTTTAACCTCACGATCCATTATTTCGACGGGTTCTTCGATGAATTGAAGTTTTTCGTTGATTTGGATTTCATCTAACGGAATAGTGAGATCTTCTTTAGCAAAACATTTCTTCAAATTCGACACGTGGAAAGTGTTATGTACAGCCGCGAATTATTGAGGTAACTCAAGTCGGTAAGCTAGTGGTCCGACACGATCAATAATCTTGAATGGTCCGATATACCTTGGATTTAATTTCCCTCGTTTACTAAATCGAACAACGCCTTTCCAAGGTGCAACTTTAAGCATGACCATCTCTCCAATTTCAAATTCTATATCTTTTCTTTTAATGTCAGCGTAGCTCTTTTGTCGACTTTGGGCGGTTTTCAACCGTTGTTGAATTTGGATGATCTTCTCGGTAGTTTCTTGTATAATCTCCGGACCCGTAATATGTCTATCCCCCACTTCACTCCAACAAATCGGAGACCTGCACTTTCTACCATAAAGTGCTTCAAACGGCGCCATCTCAATGCTTGAATGGTAGCTGTTGTTGTAGGAAAATTCTGCTAACGGTAGATGTCGATCCCAACTGTTTCCGAAATCAATAACACATGCTCGTAGCATGTCTTCAAGCGTTTGTATCGTCCTTTAGCTCTACCCATCAGTTTGTGGATGATAGGCAGTACTCATGTCTAGACGAGTTCCTAATGCTTGCTGTAATGTCTGCCAGAATCTTGAAATAAATCTGCCATCCCTGTCAGAGATAATAGAGATTGGTATTCCATGTCTGGAGATGACTTCCTTCAAATACAGTCGTGCTAACTTCTCCATCTTGTCATCTTCTCTTATTGGCAGGAAGTGTGCTGATTTGGTGAGGCGATCAACTATTACCCAAATAGTATCAAAACCACTTGCAGTCCTTGGCAATTTAGTGATGAAATCCATGGTAATGTTTTCCCATTTCCATTCTGGGATTTTGGGTTGTTGAAGTAGACCTGATGGTTTCTGATGCTCAGTATTGACCTTAGAACACGTCAAACATTCTCCTACGTATTTAGCAACATCATCTTTCATACTCGGCCACCAAAAATGTTTCTTGAGATCCTTGTACATCTTCCCCGTTCCAGGATGTATTGAGTATCTGGTTTTATGAGCTTCTCTAAGTACCATTTCTCTCATATCTCCAAATTTTGGTACCCAAATCCTTTCAGCCCTATACCGGGTTCCGTCTTCCCGAATATTAAGATGCTTCTCCGATCCTTTGGGTATTTCATCCTTTAAATTTCCCTCTTTTAAAACTCCTTGTTGCGCCTCCTTTATTTGAGTAGTAAGGTTATTATGAATCATTATATTCATAGATTTTACTCGAATGGGTTCTCTGTCCTTCCTGCTCAAGGCATCGGCTACCACATTTGCCTTCCCCGGGTGGTAACGAATCTCAAAGTCGTAATCATTCAACAATTCAATCCACCTACGTTGCCTCATATTTAGTTGTTTCTGATTAAATATGTGTTGAAGACTTTTGTGGTCGGTATATATAATACTTTTGACCCCATATAAGTAGTGCCTCCAAGTCTTTAATGCAAAAACAACCACGCCTAATTCCAAATCATGTGTCGTATAATTTTGCTCGTGAATCTTCAATTGTCTAGAGGCATAAGCAATCACCTTCGTTCGTTGCATTAATACACAATCGAGACCTTGCTTTGATGCATCACAATAAATCACAAAATCATCATTCCCTTTAGGAAATGACAATATAGGTGCCGTAGTTAGCTTTTTCTTCAATAACTGAAACGCTTTCTCTTGTTCATCCTTCCATTCAAATTTCTTCCCTTTATGCGTTAATGCAGTCAAGGGTTTTGCTATTCTGGAAAAGTCTTGGATGAACCTTCTGTAGTAACCAGCTAGTCCTAAAAACTGGCGTATGTGTTTCGGAGTTTTCGGGGTTTCCCACTTTTCAACAGTTTCTATCTTTGCCGGATCCACCTTAATACCTTCTTTGTTCACTATGTGACCGAGGAATTGAACTTCTTCCAACCAAAATGCACATTTTGATAACTTAGCGTACAATTCTTCCTTCCTCAATACTTCTAACACCTTTCTCAAATGTTCACCGTGTTCTTGGTCATTCTTTGAGTAAATAAGTATGTCATCAATGAAAACAATGACAAACTTGTCAAGGTATGGTCCACACACTCGGTTCATAAGGTCCATGAACACAGCGGGTGCATTAGTTAAACCAAACGGCATGACCATAAACTCGTAATGACCGTAACGTGTTCTGAAAGCAGTCTTTGGAATATCATCTTCTTTCACCCGCATTTGATGATACCCGGAACGTAAGTCAATCTTTGAATAAACAGACGAGCCTTGTAGTTGATCAAATAAGTCGTCGATTCTCGGTAGTGGGTAGCGGTTCTTGATGGTAAGTTTGTTCAACTCTCGGTAGTCGATACACAACCTGAATGTACCATCTTTCTTCTTGACAAACAAAACAGGAGCTCCCCACGGTGATGTGCTTGGTCGAATGAAACCACGCTCTAAAAGTTCTTGTAATTAGCTTTGCAGTTCTTTCATCTCGCTGGGTGCGAGTCTGTAAGGAGCACGAGCTATTGGTGCAGCTCCTGGTACAAGATCTATTTGAAATTCAACTGATCGATGTGGGGGTAATCCCGGTAATTCTTTCGGAAATACATCGGGAAATTCTTTTGCAATGGGAACATCATTGATGCTCTTTTCTTCAGTTTGTACTTTTTTGACGTGTGCTAGAACAGCATAGCAACCTTTTCTTATTAGTTTTTGTGCCTTCAAATTACTAATAAGATGTAGCTTCGTGTTGCCCTTTTCTCCGTACACCATTAAGGGTTTTCCTTTTTCTCGTATAATGCGAATTGCATTTTTGTAACAGACGATCTCTGCTTTCACTTCTTTCAACCAGTCCATACCGATTATCACATCAAAACTCCCTAACTCTACTGGTATCAAATCAATCTTAAATGTTTCGCTAACCAGTTTAATTTCTCGATTCCGACATATATTATCTGCTGAAATTAATTTACCATTTGCTAATTCAAGTAAAAATTTACTATCCAAAGGCGTCAATGGACAACTTAATTTAGCACAAAAATCTATACTCATATAGCTTCTATCCGCACCCGAATCAAATAAAACGTAAGCAGATTTATTGTCAATAAGAAATGTACCCGTAACAAGCTCCGGGTCTTCCTGTGCCTCTGCCGCATTAATATTGAAAACTCTTCCGCGGCCTTATCCATTCGTGTTCTCCTGGTTCGGGCAATTTCTAATAATGTGGCCCGGTTTTCCACATTTATAACAAACTACATTGGCATAACTTGCTCCGACACTACTTGCTCCGCCATTAATTGTTCCGACACCATTTGTTCCTTTCGTTCTATTAACCACTGGTCCGTAGACCTCACACTTCGTCGCGCTATGACCATTTCTTTTACACTTGTTGCAAAATTTGGTGCAGAACCCCGAGTGATACTTTTCACACCTTTGGCATAGCTGCTTCTGATTGTTGTTGTTGTTGTTGTTGCGGTTATTATTGTTGTTGGGATGATTGTTGTAGTTGCTGTTGCTGTTGTTGTTGTTGTTGTTGTTGTTGTTGTTGTTGTTGTTGTTGTTGTTGTTGTTGTTGTTGTTGTTGTTGTTGTTGTTGTTGTTGTTGTTGTTGTTGTTGTTGTTGTTGTTGGGCCGTTTGTTGTAGTTGCGATTGATGTTGCGATTGTTGGGATAATTGTTGCGATTATTGTTGTAATTGCTGTTGTTGTTGTATTGGTGATTCTTATCACCGTTTTCCTCCCACTTTCTTTTGACTTGCTTCACATTGGCCTCTTCAGCAGTCTGTTCTTTAATTCTTTCTTCAATCTGGTTCACTAGTTTGTGAGCCATTCTACATTCCTGTTGTATAGAGGCGGGCTCGTGTGAACTTATATCTTCTTGGATTCTTTCCGGTAATCCTTTCACAAATGCGTCGATCTTCTCTTCCTCATCTTCGAATGCTCCCGGACACAATAGGCACAATTCTGTGAATCGTCTTTCGTATGTGGTAATATCAAATCCTTGGGTTCGTAACCCTCTAAGTTCTGTCTTGAGCTTATTGACCTCGGTTCTGGGACGGTACTTCTCGTTCATCAAGTGCTTGAATGCTGACCACGGTAGTGCGTACGCATCGTCTTGTCCCACTTGCTCTAGATAGGTATTCCACCATGTTAACGCAGAACCTGTGAAGGTATGCGTAGCGTACTTCACTTTGTCCTCTTCAGTACACTTACTTATGGCAAACACCGATTCGACCTTCTCGGTCCACCGTTTCAATCCGATCGGTCCTTCGGTTCCATCAAATTCCAAAGGTTTGCAGGCAGTGAATTCTTTGTAGGTGCATCCTACATGATTTCCTGTACTGCTAGATCCAAGGTTATTGTTGGTATGTAGCGCAGCCTGTACTGCGGCTATGTTTGAAGCTAGAAAAGTACGGAATTCCTCTTCATTCATATTCACGGTGTGTCGAGTAGTCGGTGCCATTTCCTTCAAAATAGTCAAATGGAACAAGTTAATCATACAGAATATTAAGAGTAGTTAATAGTATTTCGTAGCATAATATGAACTCATTTATAAAAGCTTTTTCTTCATATTAGCGTTTTATAAGTTTAAATTCGGGTAGTACCTACCCGTTAAGTTCATACTTAGTAGCTAATATACAATTCAACTACTACAATTCTATATGAAAAACTGATTATAATAATATTTCGCGTTCAAACTTTTATACAATATTTTACAAACTTACAATACCGCTTATTTTACATAAAGCATGAAATATAGCACACAATAACTTTGATACAAGATAGTTGTGAAGATAATTCTAGCTAGTACACAAGTCGTTCAGCAAAGGCAATAAAGACACGTAATTCATACGTCGAGAAACAAGTCATGCATTCTGGTTTTACTAGGACTACTTCCCATCCTTGGTCTTGTGGAACATAACCGTTATGGCCGTTGATAAGACAGCGTGTTGTAACGTCGTCAAAGGGACGAGGGTTACGTAATGTCCAACAGTCCCGTAATAATCTAAAAACCTCATTTCTTACCCCAATTACCGACTCCGTCACTTGTGGAAACGTTTTGTTTAATAGTTGTAGCCCGATGTTCCTGTTCTCACTTTGGTGAGAAGTGAACATTACTAATCCGTAAGCATAACATGCTTCTTTATGTTGCATGTTAGCCGCTTTTTCTAAATCACGATGTCCAATATTCGGATATATTGAGTCAAAATAATTTCTTAACCCGTTGCGTAAAATAGCATTTGGGTTCCCCGCAATATATGCGTCAAAGTAAACACATCGTAACTTATGGGTTTCCCAATGTGATATCCCCCATCTTTCAAACGAAAGTCTCTTATAAACCAAGACATTCTTGGAACGTTCTTCGAATGTCTTACAAACTGATCTCGCCTTAAATAGTTGTGCCGAGGAATTCTGGCCGACTCTAGACAAGATTTCATCAATCATGTCTCCGGGTAGGTCTCTTAAAATATTGGGTTGTCTATCCATTTTGTGTTTTTAAACTGTAAAATAGAAAAGAGTTAGATTCATAAAAAAATACTTATTAATACAAGCAATTTTTACATATATCATAAAGCATAAGAACACTATATTACATATATTACACCACACGAATACAACTATCTTATTCCGACTCGCTCATTTCTTCTTCTTCGGTTTTGGTTCGTTTTGCCAAGTTTCTAGGGATATATGATGTTCCCCTAATACTAACTGTCGTTTTCCACAACGGTTTAGAAAAACCTGGTGGTTTAGAGGTTCCCGGGTCATTGTTACAACTTAAGGACTTCGGGGGTTGACGATACATATAAAGTTCATCGGGGTTGGAATTAGATTTCTCTATTTTTATGCCCTTTCCCTTATTATTTTCTTTTGCCTTTTTAAATTCAGTTGGGGTAATTTCTATAACATCATCGGAATTCTCGTCGGAATCCGATTCATCGGAGAATTGGTAATCCTCCCAATATTTTGCTTCCTTGGCGGAAACACCATTGACCATAATTAACCTTGGTCGGTTGGTTGAGGATTTTCTTTTACTTAACCGTTTTATTATTTCCCCCACCGGTTCTACTTCTTCATCCGGTTCCGATTCTTCTTCCGGTTCCGATTTTTTTTCCGGTTCCGACTCTTCTTCCGGTTCCTCTTCGGGAACTTGTGAATCAGTCCACGAATCATTCCAATTTACATTTGACTCTTCATTATTATTAGGTGAGTCAATGGGACTTGTTCTAGAGGTAGACATCTATCACATAATATCAAACACGTTAAGAGATTAATATATCACGTAATATTCACATGTTAAAAATATATAGTTTCCAACAAAATTTGTTAAGCAATCATTTTTCAAGTAAACACGGTTGAAGTCCAGACTCACTAATGCATCCTAACAAACTCGATAAGACACACTAATGCAAAATTCTGGTTCTCTAAGACCAACGCTCGGATACCAACTGAAATGTCCCGTTCTTATTGATTAAAAACGTTCCATATTAATTGATTTCGTTGCGAGGTTTTGACCTCTATATGAGACGTTTTTCAAAGACTGCATTCATTTTTAAAACAAACCATAACCTTTATTTCATAAATAAAGGTTTAAAAAGCTTTACGTAGATTATCAAATAATGATAATCTAAAATATCCTGTTTACACACGACCATTACATAATGGTTTACAATACAAATATGTTACATCGAAATCAGTTTCTGGAATGCAGTTTTTATACAATATCATACAAACATGGACTCCAAATCTTGTCCTTATTTTAGTATGCAACAGCGGAAGCTCTTATTATTCATCGAAGTCCAGACTCACTAATGCATCCTAACAAACTCGATAAGACACACTAATGCAAAATTCTGGTTCTCTAAGACCAACGCTCTGATACCAACTGAAATGTCCCGTTCTTATTGATTAAAAACGTTCCATATTAATTGATTTCGTTGCGAGGTTTTGACCTCTATATGAGACGTTTTTCAAAGACTGCATTCATTTTTAAAACAAACCATAACCTTTATTTCATAAATAAAGGTTTAAAAAGCTTTACGTAGATTATCAAATAATGATAATCTAAAATATCCTGTTTACACACGACCATTACATAATGGTTTACAATACAAATATGTTACATCGAAATCAGTTTCTGGAATGCAGTTTTTACACAATATCATACAAACATGGACTCCAAATCTTGTCCTTATTTTAGTATGCAACAGCGGAAGCTCTTAGTATTCACCTGAGAATAAACATGCTTTAAACGTCAACAAAAATGTTGGTGAGTTATATGTTTAACCTATATATATCAAATCGTAACAATAGACCACAAGATTTCATATTTCAATACACATCCCATACATAGAGATAAAAATCATTCATATGGTGAACACCTGGTAACCGACATTAACAAGATGCATATATATAAGAATATCCCCATCATTCCGGGACACCCTTCGGATATGATATAAATTTCGAAGTACTAAAGCATCCGGTACTTTGGATCGGGTTTGTTAGGCCCAATAGATCTATCTTTAGGATTCGCGTCAATTAGGGTGTCTGTTCCCTAATTCTTAGATTACCAGACTTAATAAAAAGGGGCATATTCGATTTCGATAATTCAACCATAGAATGTAGTTTCACGTACTTGTGTCTATTTTGTAAATCATTTATAAAACCTGCATGTATTCTCATCCCAAAAATATTAGATTTTAAAAGTGGGACTATAACTCACTTTCACAGATTTTTACTTCGTCGGGAAGTAAGACTTGGCCACTGGTTGATTCACGAACCTATAACAATATATACATATATATCAAAGTATGTTCAAAATATATTTACAACACTTTTAATATATTTTGATGTTTTAAGTTTATTAAGTCAGCTGTCCTCGTTAGTAACCTACAACTAGTTGTCCACAGTTAGATGTACAGAAATAAATCGATAAATATTATCTTGAATCAATCCACGACCCAGTGTATACGTATCTCAGTATTGATCACAACTCAAACTATATATATTTTGGAATCAACCTCAACCCTGTATAGCTAACTCCAACATTCACATATAGAGTGTCTATGGTTGTTCCGAAATATATATAGATGTGTCGACATGATAGGTCGAAACATTGTATACGTGTCTATGGTATCTCAAGATTACATAATATACAATACAAGTTGATTAAGTTATGGTTGGAATAGATTTGTTACCAATTTTCACGTAGCTAAAATGAGAAAAATTATCCAATCTTGTTTTACCCATAACTTCTTCATTTTAAATCCGTTTTGAGTGAATCAAATTGCTGTGGTTTCATATTGAACTCTATTTTATGAATCTAGACAGAAAAGTATAGGTTTATAGTTGGAAAAATAAGTTACAAGTCGTTTTTGTAAAGGTAGTCATTTCAGTCGAAAGACCGACGTCTAGATGACCATTTTAGAAAACATACTTCCACTTTGAGTTTAACCATAATTTTTGGATATAGTTTCATGTTCATAATAAAAATCATTTTCTCAGAATAACAACTTTTAAATCAAAGTTTATCATAGTTTTTAATTAACTAACCCAAAACAGCCCGCGGTGTTACTACGACGGCGTAAATCCGGTTTTACGGTGTTTTTCGTGTTTCCAGGTTTTAAATCATTAAGTTAGCATATCATATAGATATAGAACATGTGTTTTGTTGATTTTAAAATTCAAGTTAGAAGGATTAAATTTTGTTTGCGAACAAGTTTAGAATTAACTAAACTATGTTCTAGTGATTACAAGTTTAACCTTCGAATAAGATAGCTTTATATGTATGAATCGAATGATGTTATGAACATCATTACTACCTTAAGTTCCTTGGATAAACCTACTGGAAAAGATAAAAATGGATCTAGCTTCAACGGATCCTTGGATGGCTCGAAGTTCTTGAAGCAGAATCATGACACGAAAACAAGTTCAAGTTAGATCATCACTTGAAATAAGATTGTTATAGTTATAGAAATTGAACCAAAGTTTGAATATGATTATTACCTTGTATTAGAATGATAACCTACTGTAAGAAACAAAGATTTCTTGAGGTTGGATGATCACCTTACAAGATTGGAAGTGAGCTAGCAAACTTGAAAGTATTCTTGATTTTATGTAACTAGAACTTGTAAAATATATGAAGAACACTTAGAACTTGAAGATAGAACTTGAGAGAGATCAATTAGATGAAGAAAATTGAAGAATGAAAGTGTTTTTAGGTGTTTTTGGTCATTGGTGTATGGATTAAATATAAAGGATATGTAATTTTGTTTTCATGTAAATAAGTCAGAATGATTACTCATATTTTTGTAATTTTATGAGATATTTCATGCTAGTTGCCAAATGATGGTTCCCACATGTATTAGGTGACTCACATGGGCTGCTAAGAGCTTATCATTGGAGTGTATATACCAATAGTACATACATCTAAAAGCTGTGTATTGTACGAGTACGAATACGGGTGCATACGAGTAGAATTGTTGATGAAACTAAACGAGGATGTAATTGTAAGCATTTTTGTTAAGTAGAAGTATTTTGATAAGTGTCTTGAAGTCTTTCAAAAGTGTATGAATACATATTAAAACACTACATGTATATACATTTTAACTGAGTCGTTAAGTCATCGTTAGTCGTTACATGTAAATGTTGTTTTGAAACCTTTAGGTTAACGATCTTGTTGAATGTTGTTAACCCATTGTTTATTATAACAAATGAGATATTAAATTGTTATATTATCATGATATTATGATATATAATATATCTCAGTATGATGTATATACAGTTAAATGTCGTTACAACGATAATCGTTACATATATGTCTCGTTTCGAAATCATTAAGTTAGTAGTCTTATTTTTACATATGTATTTCATTGTTAATACACTTAATAATATATTTACTTATCATTTAACATAATTAACCAAGTGTATCAATATCTTAATATGATTCATATGTACCTAGTAAGACGTTGTTATAACGATAATCGTTATATATATCGTTTTCCAGTTTCTTAAATTAATAGTCTCATTTTTATGTATATAACTCATTGTTAAAATACCTAATGAGATACATACTTATAATAAAAACATGCTAACTATATATATAACCATATATATGTCATCGTATAGTTTTTACAAGTTTTAACGTTCGTGAATCACCGGTCAACTTGGGTGGTCAATTGTCTATATGAAACATATTTCAATTAATCAAGTCTTAACAAGTTTGATTGCTTAACATGTTGGAAACATTTAATCATGTAAATATCAATCTCAATTAATATATATAAACATGGAAAAGTTCGGGTCACTACAGTACCTACCCGTTAAATAAATTTCGTCCCGAAATTTTAAGCTGTTGAAGGTGTTGACGAATCTTCTGGAAATAGATGCGGGTATTTCTTCTTCATCTGATCTTCACGCTCCCAGGTGAACTCGGGTCCTCTACGAGCATTCCATCGAACCTTAACAATTGGTATCTTGTTTTGCTTAAGTCTTTTAACCTCACGATCCATTATTTCGACGGGTTCTTCGATGAATTGAAGTTTTTCGTTGATTTGGATTTCATCTAACGGAATAGTGAGATCTTCTTTAGCAAAACATTTCTTCAAATTCGAGACGTGGAAAGTGTTATGTACAGCCGCGAGTTGTTGAGGTAACTCAATTCGGTAAGCTACTGGTCCGACACGATCAATAATCTTGAATGGTCCAATATACCTTGGATTTAATTTCCCTCGTTTACCAAATCGAACAACGCCTTTCCAAGGTGCAACTTTAAGCATGACCATCTCTCCAATTTCAAATTCTATATCTTTTCTTTTAATGTCAGCGTAGCTCTTTTGTCGACTTTGGGCGGTTTTCAACCGTTGTTGAATTTGGATGATCTTCTCGGTAGTTTCTTGTATAATCTCCGGACCCGTAATCTGTCTATCCCCCACTTCACTCCAACAAATCGGAGACCTGCACTTTCTACCATAAAGTGCTTCAAACGGCGCCATCTCAATGCTTGAATGGTAGCTGTTGTTGTAGGAAAATTCTGCTAACGGTAGATGTCGATCCCAACTATTTCCAAAATCAATAACACATGCTCGTAGCATGTCTTCAAGCGTTTGTATCATCCTTTCGCTCTGGCCATCAGTTTGTGGATGATAGGCAGTACTCATGTCTAGACGAGTTCCTAATGCTTGCTGTAATGTCTGCCAGAATCTTGAAATAAATCTGCCATCCCTGTCAGAGATAATAGAGATTGGTATTCCATGTCTGGAGACGACTTCCTTCAA
This sequence comes from Rutidosis leptorrhynchoides, assembly GCF_046630445.1. Taxonomy (NCBI): domain Eukaryota; kingdom Viridiplantae; phylum Streptophyta; class Magnoliopsida; order Asterales; family Asteraceae; genus Rutidosis; species Rutidosis leptorrhynchoides. The sequence goes on from NC_092333.1 coordinate 208,630,458, forward strand.
ATACAGTCGTGCTAACTTCTCCATCTTGTCATCTTCTCTTATTGGCAGGAAGTGTGCTGATTTGGTGAGACGATCAACTATTACCCAAATAGTATCAAAACCACTTGCAGTCCTTGGCAATTTAGTGATGAAATCCATGGTAATGTTTTCCCATTTCCATTCTGGGATTTCGGGTTGTTGAAGTAGACCTGATGGTTTCTGATGCTCAGCTTTGACCTTAGAACACGTCAAACATTCTCCTACATATTTAGCAACATTAGCTTTCATACCCGGCCACCAAAAATGTTTCTTGAGATCTTTGTACATCTTCCCCGTTCCAGGATGTATTGAGTATCTGGTTTTATGAGCTTCTCTAAGTACCATTTCTCTCATATCTCCAAATTTTGGTACCCAAATCCTTTCAGCCCTATACCGGGTTCCGTCTTCCCGAATATTAAGATGCTTCTCTGATCCTTTGGGTATTTCATCCTTTAAATTTCCCTCTTTTAAAACTCCTTGTTGCGCCTCCTTTATTTGAGTAGTAAGGTTATTATGAATCATTATATTCATAGATTTTACTCGAATGGGTTCTCTGTCCTTCCTGCTCAAGGCATCGGCTACCACATTTGCCTTCCCCGGGTGGTAACGAATCTCAAAGTCGTAATCATTCAACAATTCAATCCACCTACGTTGCCTCATATTCAGTTGTTTATGATTAAATATGTGTTGAAGACTTTTGTAGTCGGTATATATAATACTTTTGACCCCATATAAGTAGTGCCTCCAAGTCTTTAATGCAAAAACAACCGCGCCTAATTCCAAATCATGCGTCGTATAATTTTGCTCGTGAATCTTCAATTGTCTAGAGGCATAAGCAATCACCTTCGTTCGTTGCATTAATACACAACCGAGACCTTGCTTTGATGCGTCACAATAAATCACAAAATCATCATTCCCTTCAGGCAATGACAATATAGGTGCCGTAGTTAGCTTTTTCTTCAATAACTGAAACGCTTTCTCTTGTTCATCCTTCCATTCAAATTTCTTCCCTTTATGCGTTAATGCAGTCAAGGGTTTTGCTATTCTGGAAAAGTCTTGGATGAACCTTCTGTAGTAACCAGCTAGTCCTAAAAACTGGCGTATGTGTTTCGGAGTTTTCGGGGTTTTCCACTTTTCAATAGTTTCTATCTTTACCGGATCCACCTTAATACTTTCTTTGTTCACTATGTAACCGAGGAATTGAACTTCTTCCAACCAAAATGCACACTTTGAAAACTTAGCGTACAATTCTTCCTTCCTCAATACTTCTAACACCTTTCTCAAATGTTCACCGTGTTCTTGGTCATTCTTTGAGTAAATAAGTATGTCATCAATGAAAACAATGACAAACTTGTCAAGGTATGGTCCACACACTCGGTTCATAAGGTCCCTGAACACAGCTGGTGCATTAGTTAAACCAAACGGCATGACCATAAACTCGTAATGACCGTAACGTGTTCTGAAAGCAGTCTTTGGAATATCATCTTCTTTCACCCGCATTTGATGATACCCGGAACGTAAGTCAATCGTTGAATAAACAGACGAGCCTTGTAGTTGATCAAATAAGTCGTCAATTCTTGGTAGTGGGTAGCGGTTCTTGATGGTAAGTTTGTTCAACTCTCGGTAGTCGATACACAACCTGAATGTACCATCTTTCTTCTTGACAAACAAAACAGGAGCTCCCCACGGTGATGTGCTTGGTCGAATGAAACCACGTTCTAAAAGTTCTTGTAATTGGCTTTGCAGTTCTTTCATCTCGCTGGGTGCGAGTCTGTAAGGAGCACGAGCTATTGGTGCAGCTCCTGGTACAAGATCTATTTGAAATTCAACGGATCGATGTGGGGGTAATCCCGGTAATTCTTTCGGAAATACATCGGGAAATTCTTTTGCAATGGGAACATCATTGATGCTCTTTTCTTCAGTTTGTACTTTCTCGACGTGTGCTAGAACAGCATAGCAACCTTTTCTTATTAGTTTTTGTGCCTTCAAATTACTAATAAGATGTAGCTTCGTGTTGCCCTTTTCTCCGTACACCATTAAGGGTTTTCCTTTTTCTCGTATAATACGAATTGCATTTTTGTAACAGACGATCTCTGCTTTCACTTCTTTCAACCAGTCCATACCGATTATCACATCAAAACTCCCTAACTCTACTGGTATCAAATCAATCTTAAATGTTTCGCTAACCAGTTTAATTTCTCGATTCCGACATATATTATCTGCTGAAATTAATTTACCATTTGCTAATTCGAGTAAAAATTTACTATCCAAAGGCGTCAATGGACAACTTAATTTAGCACAAAAATCTCTACTCATATAGCTTCTATCCGCACCCGAATCAAATAAAACGTAAGCATATTTATTGTCAATAAGAAACGTACCCGTAACAAGCTCCGGGTCTTCCTGTGCCTCTGCCGCATTAATATTGAAAACTCTTCCGCGGCCTTGTCCATTGGTGTTCTCCTGGTTCGGGAAATTTCTAATAATGTGGCCCGGTTTTCCACATTTATAACAAACTACATTGGCATAACTTGCTCCGACACTACTTGCTCCGCCATTAATCGTTCCGACACCATTTGTTCCTTTCGTTCTATTAACCCCTGGTCTGTAGACCTCACACTTCGCCGCGCTATGACCATTTCTTTTACACTTGTTGCAAAATTTGGTGCAGAACCCCGAGTGATACTTTTCACACCTTTGGCATAGCTGCTTCTGATTGTTGTTGTTGTTGTTGCGGTTATTATTGTTGTTGGGATGATTGTTGTAGTTGCTGTTGCTGTTGTTGTTGTTGTTGTTGTTGTTGTTGTTGTTGTTGGGCCGTTTGTTGTAGTTGCGATTGATGTTGCGATTGTTGGGATAATTGTTGCGATTATTGTTGTAATTGCTGTTGTTGTTGTATTGGTGATTCTTATCACCGTTTTCCTCCCACTTTCTTTTGACTTGCTTCACATTGGCCTCTTCAGCAGTCTGTTCTTTAATTCTTTCTTCAATCTGGTTCACTAGTTTGTGAGCCATTCTACATGCCTGTTGTATAGAGGCGGGCTCGTGTGAACTTATATCTTCTTGGATTCTTTCCGGTAATCCTTTCACAAATGCGTCGATCTTCTCTTCCTCATCTTCGAATGCTCCCGGACACAATAGGCACAATTCTGTGAATCGTCTTTCGTACGTGGTAATATCAAATCCTTGGGTTCGTAACCCTCTAAGTTCTGTCTTGAGCTTATTGACCTCGGTTCTGGGACGGTACTTCTCGTTCATCAAGTGCTTGAATGCTGACCACGGTAGTGCGTACGCATCGTCTTGTCCCACTTGCTCTAGATAGGTATTCCACCATGTTAACACAGAACCTGTGAAGGTATGCGTAGCGTACTTCACTTTGTCCTCTTCAGTACACTTACTTATGGCAAACACCGATTCGACCTTCTCGGTCCACCGTTTCAATCCGATCGGTCCTTCGGTTCCATCAAATTCCAAAGGTTTGCAGGCAGTGAATTCTTTGTAGGTGCATCCTACATGATTTCCTGTACTGCTAGATCCAAGGTTATTGTTGGTATGTAGCGCAGCCTGTACTGCGGCTATGTTTGAAGCTAGAAAAGTACGGAATTCCTCTTCATTCATATTCACGGTGTGTCGAGTAGTCGGTGCCATTTCCTTCAAAATAGTCAAATGGAACAAGTTAATCATACAGAATATTAAGAGTAGTTAATAGTATTTCGTAGCATAATATGAACTCATTTATAAAAGCTTTTTCTTCATATTAGCGTTTTATAAGTTTAAATTCGGGTAGTACCTACCCGTTAAGTTCATACTTAGTAGCTAATATACAATTCAACTACTACAATTCTATATGAAAAACTGATTATAATAATATTTCGCGTTCAAACTTTTAAACAATATTTTACAAACTTACAATACCGCTTATTTTACATAAAGCATGAAATATAGCACATAATAACTTTGATACAAGATAGTTGTGAAGATAATTCTAGCTAGTACACAAGTCGTTCAGCAAAGGCAATAAAGACACGTAATTCATACGTCCAGAAACAAGTCATGCATTCTGGTTTTACTAGGACTACTTCCCATCCTTGGTCTTGTGGAACATAACCGTTATGGCCGTTGATAAGACAGCGTGTTGTAACGTCGTCAAAGGGACGAGGGTTACGTAATGTCCAACAGTCCCGTAATAATCTAAAAACCTCATTTCTTACCCCAATTACCGACTCCGTCACTTGTGGAAACGTTTTGTTTAATAGTTGTAGCCCGATGTTCTTGTTCTCACTTTGGTGAGAAGCGAACATTACTAATCCGTAAGTATAACATGCTTCTTTATGTTGCATGTTAGCCACTTTTTCTAAATCACGAAGTCCAATATTCGGATATATTGAGTCAAAATAATTTCTTAACCCGTTGCGTAAAATAGCATTTGGGTTCCCCGCAATATATGCGTCAAAGTAAACACATCGTAACTTATGGGTTTCCCAATGTGATATCCCCCATCTTTCAAACGAAAGTCTCTTATAAACCAAGACATTCTTGGAACGTTCTTCGAATGTCTTACAAACTGATCTCGCCTTAAATAGTTGTGCCGAGGAATTCTGGCCGACTCTAGACAAGATTTCATCAATCATGTCTCCGGGTAGGTCTCTTAAAATATTGGGTTGTCTATCCATTTTGTGTTTTTAAACTGTAAAATAGACAAGAGTTAGATTCATAAAAAAATACTTATTAATACAAGCAATTTTTACATATATCATAAAGCATAAGAACACTATATTACATATATTACACCACACGAATACAACTATCTTATTCCGACTCGCTCGTTTCTTCTTCTTCGGTTTTGGTTTGTTTTGCCAAGTTTCTAGGGATATATGATGTTCCCCTAATACTAACTGTCGTTTTCAACAACTGTTTAGAAAAACCTGGTGGTTTAGAGGTTCCCGGGTCATTGTTACAACTTGGACTTCGGGGGTTGACGATACATATAAAGTTCATCGGGGTTGGAATTAGATTTCTCTATTTTTATGCCCTTTCCCTTATTATTTTCTTTTGCCTTTTTAAATTCAGTTGGGGTAATTTCTATAACATCATCGGAATTCTCGTCGGAATCCGATTCATCGGAGAATTGGTAATCCTCCCAATATTTTGCTTCCTTGGCGGAAACACCATTGACCATAATTAACCTTGGTCGGTTGGTTGAGGATTTTCTTTTACTTAACCGTTTTATTATTTCCCTCACCGGTTCTACTTCTTCATCCGGTTCCGATTCTTCTTCCGGTTCCGATTCTTCTTCCGGTTCCGACTCTTCTTCCGGTTCCTCTTCGGGAACTTGTGAATCAGTCCACGAATCATTCCAATTTACATTTGACTCTTCATTATTATTAGGTGAGTCAATGGGACTTGTTCTAGAGGTAGACATCTATCACATAATATCAAACACGTTAAGAGATTAATATATCACGTAATATTCACATGTTAAAAATATATAGTTTCCAACAAAATTTGTTAAGCAATCATTTTTCAAGTAAACACGGTCGAAGTCCAGACTCACTAATACATCCTAACAAACTCGATAAGACACACTAATGCAAAATTCTGGTTCTCTAAGACCAACGCTCGGATACCAACTGAAATGTCCCGTTCTTATTGATTAAAAACGTTCCATATTAATTGATTTATTTGCGAGGTTTTGACCTCTATATGAGACGTTTTTCAAAGACTGCATTCAGTTTTAAAACAAACCATAACCTTTATTTCATAAATAAAGGTTTAAAAAGCTTTACGTAGATTATCAAATAATGATAATCTAAAATATCCTGTTTACACACGACCATTACATAATGGTTTACAATACAAATATGTTACATCGAAATCAGTTTCTGGAATGCAGTTTTTACACAATATCATACAAACATGGACTCCAAATCTTGTCCTTATTTTAGTATGCAACAGCGGAAGCTCTTAGTATTCACCTGAGAATAAACATGCTTTAAACGTCAACAAAAATGTTGGTGAGTTATAGGTTTAACCTATATATATCAAATCGTAACAATAGACCACAAGATTTCATATTTCAATACACATCCCATACATAGAGATAAAAATCATTCATATGGTGAACACCTGGTAACCGACATTAACAAGATGCATATATATAAGAATATCCCCATCATTCCGGGACACCCTTCGGATATGATATAAATTTCGAAGTACTAAAGCATCCGGTACTTTGGATGGGGTTTGTTAGGCCCAATAGATCTATCTTTAGGATTCGCGTCAATTAGGGTGTCTGTTCCCTAATTCTTAGATTACCAGACTTAATAAAAAGGGGCATATTCGATTTCGATAATTCAACCATAGAATGTAGTTTCACGTACTTGTGTCTATTTTGTAAATCATTTATAAAACCTGCATGTATTCTCATCCCAAAAATATTAGATTTTAAAAGTGGGACTATAACTCACTTTCACAGATTTTTACTTCGTCGGGAAGTAAGACTTGGCCACTGGTTGATTCACGAACCTATAACAATATATACATATATATCAAAGTATGTTCAAAATATATTTACAACACTTTTAATATATTTTGATGTTTTAAGTTTATTAAGTCAGCTGTCCTCGTTAGTAACCTACAACTAGTTGTCCACAGTTAGATGTACAGAAATAAATCGATAAATATTATCTTGAATCAATCCACGACCCAGTGTATACGTATCTCAGTATTGATCACAACTCAAACTATATATATTTTGGAACCATCTCAACCCTGTATAGCTAACTCCAACATTCACATATAGAGTGTCTATGGTTGTTCCGAAATATATATAGATGTGTCGACATGATAGGTCGAAACATTGTATACGTGTCTATGGTATCTCAAGATTACATAATATACAATACAAGTTGATTAAGTTATGGTTGGAATAGATTTGTTACCAATTTTCACGTAGCTAAAATGAGAAAAATTATCCAATCTTGTTTTACCCATAACTTCTTCATTTTAAATCCGTTTTGAGTGAATCAAATTGCTGTGGTTTCATATTGAACTCTATTTTATGAATCTAGACAGAAAATTATAGGTTTATAGTTGGAAAAATAAGTTACAAGTCGTTTTTGTAAAGGTAGTCATTTCAGTCGAAAGAACGACGTCTAGATGACCATTTTAGAAAACATACTTCCACTTTGAGTTTAACCATAATTTTTGGATATAGTTTCATGTTCATAATAAAAATCATTTTCTCAGAATAACAACTTTTAAATCAAAGTTTATCATAGTTTTTAATTAACTAACCCAAAACAGCCCGCGGTGTTACTACGACGGCGTAAATCCGGTTTTACGGTGTTTTTCGTGTTTCCAGGTTTTAAATCATTAAGTTAGCATATCATATAGATATAGAACATGTGTTTAGTTGATTTTAAAAGTCAAGTTAGAAGGATTAACTTTTGTTTGCGAACAAGTTTAGAATTAACTAAACTATGTTCTAGTGATTACAAGTTTAAACCTTCGAATAAGATAGCTTTATATGTATGAATCGAATGATGTTATGAACATCATTACTACCTTAAGTTCCTTGGATAAACCTACTGGAAAAGAGAAAAATGGATCTAGCTTCAACGGATCCTTGGATGGCTCGAAGTTCTTGAAGCAGAATCATGACACGAAAACAAGTTCAAGTAAGATCATCACTTGAAATAAGATTGGTATAGTTATAGAAATTGAACCAAAGTTTGAATATGATTATTACCTTGTATTAGAATGATAACCTACTGTAAGAAACAAAGATTTCTTGAGGTTGGATGATCACCTTACAAGATTGGAAGTGAGCTAGCAAACTTGAAAGTATTCTTGATTTTATGAAACTAGAACTTTTGGAATTTATGAAGAACACTTAGATCTTGAAGATAGAACTTGAGAGAGATCAATTAGATGAAGAAAATTGAAGAATGAAAGTGTTTGTAGGTGTTTTTGGTCGTTGGTGTATGGATTAGATATAAAGAATATGTAATTTTGTTTTCATGTAAATAAGTCATGAATGATTACTCATATTTTTGTAATTTTATGAGATATTTCATGCTAGTTGCCAAATGATGGTTCCCACATGTGTTAGGTGACTCACATGGGCTGCTAAGAGCTGATCATTGGAGTGTATATACCAATAGTACATACATCTAAAAGCTGTGTATTGTACGAGTACGAATACAGGTGCATACGAGTAGAATTGTTGATGAAATTGAACGAGGATGTAATTGTAAGCATTTTTGTTAAGTAGAAGTATTTTGATAAGTGTCTTGAAGTCTTTCAAAAGTGTATGAATACATATTAAAACACTACATGTATATACATTTTAACTGAGTCGTTAAGTCATCGTTAGTCATTACATGTAAATGTTGTTTTGAAACCTTTAGGTTAACGATCTTGTTGAATGTTGTTAACCCATTGTTTATTATAACAAATGAGATATTAAATTGTTATATTATCATGATATTATGATATATAATATATCTCAGTATGATGTATATACAGTTAAATGTCGTAACAACGATAATCGTTACATATATGTCTCGTTTCGAAATCATTAAGTTAGTAGTCTTATTTTTACATATGTATTTCATTGTTAATACACTTAATAATATATTTACTTATTATTTAATATGTAAACATATCATTAAGTATATTAACAATGAACTACATATGTAAAAACAAGACTACTAACTTAATGATTTTTAAACGAGACATATATGTAACGATTATCGTTGTAAAGACATTTAATGTATATATATATCATATTAAGAGATATTCATACATGATAATATCATGATAATATAATAATTTAAAATCTCATTTGATATTATAAACATTGGGTTAACAACATTTAACAAGATCGTTAACCTAAAGGTTTCAAAACAACACTTACATGTAACGACTAACGATGACTTAACGACTCAGTTAAAATGTATATACATGTAGTGTTTTAATATGTATTTATACACTTTTGAAAGACTTCAATACACTTATCAAAATACTTCTACTTAACAAAAATGCTTACAATTACATCCTCGTTCAGTTTCATCAACAATTCTACTCGTATGCACCCGTATTCGTACTCGTACAATACACAGCTTTTAGATGTATGTACTATTGGTATATACACTCCAATGATCAGCTCTTAGCAGCCCATGTGAGTCACCTAACACATGTGGGAACCATCATTTGGCAACTAGCATGAAATATCTCATAAAATTACAAAAATATGAGTAATCATTCATGACTTATTTACATGAAAACAAAATTACATATCCTTTATATCTAATCCATACACCAACGACCAAAAACACCTACAAACACTTTCATTCTTCAATTTTCTTCATCTAATTGATCTCTCTCAAGTTCTATCTTCATGTTCTAAGTGTTCTTCATATATTTTACAAGTTCTAGTTACATAAAATCAAGAATACTTTCAAGTTTGCTAGCTCACTTCCAATCTTGTAAGGTGATCATCCAACCTCAAGAAATCTTTGTTTCTTACATTAGGTTATCATTCTAATACAAGGTAATAATCATATTCAAACTTTGGTTCAATTTCTATAACTATAACAATCTTATTTCAAGTGATGATCTTACTTGAACTTGTTTTCGTGTCATGATTCTGCTTCAAGAACTTCGAACCATCCAAGGATCCGTTGAAGCTAGATCCATTTTTCTCTTTACCAGTAGGTTTATCCAAGGAACTTAAGGTAGTAATGATGTTCATAACATCATTCGATTCATACATATAAAGCTATCTTATTCGAAGGTTAAACTTGTAATCACTAGAACATAGTTTAGTTAATTCTAAACTTGTTCGCAAACAAAAGTTAATCCTTCTAACTTGAATTTTAAAATCAACTAAACACATGTTATATATCTATATGATATGCTAACTTAATGATTTAAAACCTGGAAACACGAAAAACACCGTAAAACCGGATTTACGCCGTCGTAGTAACACCGCGGGCTGTTTTGGGTTAGTTAATTAAAAAATATGATAAACTTTGATTTTAAAGTTGTTATTCTGAGAAAATTATTTTTATTATGAACATGAAACTATATCCAAAAATTATGATTAAACTCAAAGTGGAAGTATGTTTTCTAAAATGGTCATCTAGACGTCGTTCTTTCGACTGAAATGACTACCTTTACAAAAACGATTTGTAACTTATTTTTCCGACTATAAACCTACACTTTTCTGTTTAGATTCATAAAATAGAGTTCAATATGAAACCATAGCAATTTGATTCACTCAAAACGGATTTAAAATGAAGAAGTTATGGGTAAAACAAGATTGGATAATTTTTCTCATTTTAGCTACGTGAAAATTGGTAACAAATCTATTCCAACCATAACTTAATCAACTTGTATTGTATATTATGTAATCTTGAGATACCATAGACACGTATACAATGTTTCGACCTATCATGTCGACACATCTATATATATTTCGGAACAACCATAGACACTCTATATGTGAATGTTGGAGTTAGCTATACAGGGTTGAGGTTGATTCCAAAATATATATAGTTTGAGTTGTGATCAATACTGAGATACGTATACACTGGGTCGTGGATTGATTCAAGATAATATTTATCGATTTATTTCTGTACATCTAACTGTGGACAACTAGTTGTAGGTTACTAACGAGGACAGCTGACTTAATAAACTTAAAACATCAAAATATATTAAAAGTGTTGTAAATATATTTTGAACATACTTTGATATATATGTATATATTGTTATAGGTTCGTGAATCAACCAGTGGCCAAGTCTTACTTCCCGACGAAGTAAAAATCTGTGAAAGTGAGTTATAGTCCCACTTTTAAAATCTAATATTTTTGGGATGAGAATACATGCAGGTTTTATAAATGATTTACAAAATAGACACAAGTACGTGAAACTACATTCTATGGTTGAATTATCGAAATCGAATATGCCCCTTTTTATTAAGTCTGGTAATCTAAGAATTAGGGAACAGACACCCTAACTGACGCGAATCCTAAAGATAGATCTATTGGGCCTAACAAACCCCATCCAAAGTACCGGATGCTTTAGTACTTCGAAATTTATATCATATCCGAAGGGTGTCCCGGAATGATGGGGATATTCTTATATATGCATCTTGTTAATGTCAGTTACCAGGTGTTCACCATATGAATGATTTTTATCTCTATGTATGGGATGTGTATTGAAATATGAAATCTTGTGGTCTATTGTTACGATTTGATATATATAGGTTAAACCTATAACTCACCAACATTTTTGTTGACGTTTAAAGTATGTTTATTCTCAGGTGAATATTAAGAGCTTCCGCTGTTGCATACTAAAATAAGGACAAGATTTGGAGTCCATGTTTGTATGATATTGTGTAAAAACTGCATTCAAGAAACTGATTTCGATGTAACATATTTGTATTGTAAACCATTATGTAATGGTCGTGTGTAAACAGGATATTTTAGATTATCATTATTTGATAATCTACGTAAAGCTTTTTAAACCATTATTTATGAAATAAAGGTTATGGTTTGTTTTAAAAATGAATGCAGTCTTTGAAAAACGTCTCATATAGAGGTCAAAACCTCGCAACGAAATCAATTAATATGGAACGTTTTTAATCAATAAGAACGGGACATTTCAGTTGGTATCCGAGCGTTGGTCTTAGAGAACCAGAATTTTTCATTAGTGTGTCTTATCGAGTTTGTTAGGATGCATTAGTGAGTCTGGACTTCGACCATGTTTACTTGAAAAATGATTGCTTAACAAATTTTGTTGGAAACTATATATTTTTAACATGTGAATATTATGTGATATATTAATCTCTTAATGCGTTTGATATTATGTGATAGATGTTTACCTCTAGAAAAGTCCCATTGACTCACCTAATAATAATGAAGAGTCAAATGTAAATTGGATTGATTCGTGGACTGATTCACAAGTTCCCGAGGAGGAACCGGAAGAAGAGTCGGAACCGGAAGAAGAATCGGAACCGGAAGAAGAATCGGAACCGGATGAAGAAATAGAACCGGTGGGGGAAATAATAAAACGGTTAAGTAAAAGAAAATCCTCAACCAACCGACCAAGGTTAATTATGGTCAATGGTGTTTCCGCCAAGGAAGCAAAATATTGGGAGGATTACCAATTCTCCGATGAATCGGATTCCGACGAGAATTCCAATGATGTTATAGAAATTACCCCAACTGAATTTAAAAAGGCAAAAGAAAATAATAAGGGAAAGGGCATAAAAATAGAGAAATCTAATTCCAACCCCGATGAACTTTATATGTATCGTCAACCCCCGAAGTTCTTAAGTTGTAACAATGACCCGGGAACCTCTAAACCACCAGGTTTTTCTAAACCAATGTGGACAACGACGGCTCGTATTAGGGGAACATCATATATCCCTAGAAACTTGGCAAAACGAACCAAAACCGAAGAAGAAGAAACGAGCGAGTCGGAAGAAGATAGTTGTATTCGTGTGGTGTAATATATGTAATATAGTGTTCGTATGCTTTACGATATATGTAAAAATTGCTTGTATTAATAAGTATTTTTTTATGAATCTAACTCTTGTCTATTTTACAGTTTAAAAACACAAAATGGATAGACAACCCAATATTTTAAGAGACCTACCCGGAGACATGATTGATGAAATCTTGTCTAGAGTCGGCCAGAATTCCTCGGCACAACTATTTAAGGCGAGATCAGTTTGTAAGACATTCGAAGAACGTTCCAAGAATGTCTTGGTTTATAAGAGACTTTCGTTTGAAAGATGGGGGATATCACATTGGGAAACCCATAAGTTACGATGTGTTTACTTTGACGCATATATTACGGGGAACCCAAATGCGATTTTACACAACGGGTTAAGAAATTATTTTGACTCAATATATCCGAATATTGGACTTCGTGATTTAGAAAAAGCGGCTAACATGCAACATAAAGAAGCATGTTATGCTTACGGATTAGTAATGTTCGCTTCTCACCAAAGTGAGAACAAGAATATCGGGCTACAACTATTAAACAAAACGTTTCCACAAGTGACGGAGTCGGTAATTGGGGTAAGAAATGAGGTTTTTAGATTATTACGGGACTGTTGGACATTACGTAACCCTCGTCCCTTTGACGACGTTACAACACGCTGTCTTATCAACGGACATAATGGTTATGTTGCACAAGACCAAGGATGGGAAGTAGTCCTAGTAAAACCAGAATGCATGACTTGTTTCTGGACGTATGAATTACGTGTCTTTATTTCCTTTGCTGAACGACTTGTGTACTAGCTAGAATTATCTTCACAACTATCTTGTATAAAAGTTATTGTGTGCTATATTTCATGCTTTATGTAAAATAAGCGGTATTGTAAGTTTGTAAAATATTGTATAAAAGTTTGAACGCGAAATATTATTATAATCAGTTTTTCATATAGAATTGTAGTAGTTGAATTGTATATTAGCTACTAAGTATGAACTTAACGGCTAGGTACTACCCGAATTTAAACTTATAAAACGCTAATATGAAGAAAAAGCTTTTATAAATGAGTTCATATTATGCTACGAAATACTATTAACTACTCTTAATATTCTGTATGATTAACTTGTTCCATTTAAATATTTTGAAGGAAATGGCACCGACTACTCGACACACCGTGAATATGAATGAAGAGGAATTCCGTACTTTTCTAGCTTCAAACATAGCCGCAGTACAGGCTGCGCTACATACCAACAATAACCTTGGATCTAGCAGTACAGGAAATCGTGTAGGATGCACCTACAAAGAATTCACTGCCTGCAAACCTTTGGAATTTGATGGAACTGAAGGACCGATCGGATTGAAACGGTGGACCGAGAAGGTCGAATCGGTGTTTGCCATAAGTAAGTGTACTGAAGAGGACAAAGTAAAGTACGCTACGCATACCTTCACAGGTTCTGCGTTAACATGGTGGAATACCTATCTAGAGCAAGTGGGACAAGACGATGCGTACGCACTACCGTGGTCAGCATTTAAGCACTTGATGAACGAGAAGTACCGTCCCAGAACCGAGGTCAATAAGCTCAAGACAGAACTTAGAGGGTTACGAACCCAAGGATTTGATATTACCACGTACGAAAGACGATTCACAGAATTGTGCCTATTGTGTCCGGGAGCATTCGAAGATGAGGAAGAGAAGATCGACGCGTTTGTGAAAGGATTACCGAAAAGAATCCAAGAAGATATAAGTTCACACGAGCCCGCCTCCATACAACAGGCATGTAGAATGGCTCACAAACTCGTGAACCAAATTGAAGAAAGAATTAAAGAACAGACTGCTGAAGAGGCCAATGTGAAGTAAGTCAAAAGAAAGTGGGAGGAAAACGGTGATAAGAATCACCAATACAACAACAACAGCAATTACAACAATAATCGCAACAATTATCCCAACAATCGCAACATCAATCGCAACTACAACAAACGGCCCAACAACAACAACAACAACAACAACAACAACAACAACAACAGTAACTACAACAATCATCCCAACAACAATAATAACCGCAACAACAACAACAATCAGAAGCAGCTATGCCAAAGGTGTGAAAAGAATCACTCGGGGTTCTGCACCAAATTTTGCAACAAGTGTAAAAGAAATGGTCATAGCGCGGCGAAGTGTGAGGTCTACGGACCAGGGGTTAATAGAACGAAAGGAACAAATGGTGTCGGAATGAGTAATGGCGGAGCAAGTAGTGTCGGAGCAAGTTATGCCAATGTAGTTTGTTATAAATGTGGAAAACCGGGCCACATTATTAGAAATTGCCCAAACCAGGAGAACACGAATGGACAAGGCCGTGGAAGAGTTTTCAATATTAATGCGGCAGAGGCACAGGAAGACCCGGAGCTTGTTACGGGTACGTTTCTTATTGACAATAAATCTGCTTACGTTTTATTTGATTCGGGTGCGGATAGAAGCTATATGAGTAGAGATTTTTGTGCTAAATTAAGTTGTCCATTGACGCCTTTGGATAGTAAATTTTTACTCGAATTAGCAAATGGTAAATTAATTTCAGCAGAAAATATATGTCGGAATCGAGAAATTAAACTGGTTAGCGAAACATTTAAGATTGATTTGATACCAGTAGAGTTAGGGAGTTTTGATGTGATAATCGGTATGGACTGGTTGAAAGAAGTGAAAGCGGAGATCATTTGTTACAAAAATGCAATTCGCATTATACGAGAAAAAGGAAAACCCTTAATGGTGTACGGAGAAAAGGGCAACACGAAGCTACATCTTATTAGTAATTTGAAGGCACAAAAACTAATAAGAAAAGGTTGCTATGCTGTTCTAGCACACGTTGAGAAAGTACAAACTGAAGAAAAGAGCATCAATGATGTTCCCATTGCAAAAGAATTTCCCGATGTATTCCGAAAGAATTACCGGGATTACCCCCACATCGATCCGTTGAATTTCAAATAGATCTTGTACCAGGAGCTGCACCAATAGCTCGTGCTCCTTACAGACTCGCACCCAGCGAGATGAAAGAACTGCAAAGCCAATTACAAGAACTTTTAGAGCGTGGTTTCATTCGACCAAGCACATCACCATGGGGAGCTCCTGTTTTGTTTGTCAAGAAGAAAGATGGTACATTCAGGTTGTGTATCGACTACCGAGAGTTGAACAAACTTACCATCAAGAACCGCTACCCACTACCGAGATTCGATGACTTATTTGATCAACTACAAGGCTCTTCTGTTTATTCAAAGATTGACTTACGTTCCGGGTATCATCAAATGCGGGTGAAAGAAGATGATATTCCAAAGACTGCTTTCAGAACACGTTACGGTCATTACGAGTTTATGGTCATGCCGTTTGGTTTAACTAATGCACCAGCTGTGTTCATGGACCTTATGAACCGAGTGTGTGGACCATACCTTGACAAGTTTGTCATTGTTTTCATTGATGACATACTTATTTACTCAAAGAATGACCAAGAACACGGTGAATATTTGAGAAAGGTGTTAGAAGTATTGAGGAAGGAAGAATTGTACGCTAAGTTTTCAAAGTGTGCATTTTGGTTGGAAGAAGTTCAATTCCTCGGTCACATAGTGAACAAAGAAGGTATTAAGGTGGATCCGGCAAAGATAGAAACTGTTGAAAAGTGGGAAACCCCGAAAACTCCGAAACACATACGCCAGTTTTTAGGACTAGCTGGTTACTACAGAAGGTTCATCCAAGACTTTTCCAGAATAGCAAAACCCTTGACTGCATTAACGCATAAAGGGAAGAAATTTGAATGGAATGATGAACAAGAGAAAGCGTTTCAGTTATTGAAGAAAAAGCTAACTACGGCACCTATATTGTCATTGCCTGAAGGGAATGATGATTTTGTGATTTATTGTGATGCATCAAAGCAAGGTCTCGGTTGTGTATTAATGCAACGAACGAAGGTGATTGCTTATGCGTCTAGACAATTGAAGATTCACGAACAAAATTATACGACGCATGATTTGGAATTAGGCGCGGTTGTTTTTGCATTAAAGACTTGGAGGCACTATTTATATGGGGTCAAAAGTATTATATATACCGACCACAAAAGTCTTCAACACATATTTAATCAGAAACAACTGAATATGAGGCAGCGTAGGTGGATTGAATTATTGAATGATTACGACTTTGAGATTCGTTACCACCCGGGGAAGGCAAATGTGGTAGCCGATGCCTTGAGCAGGAAGGACAGAGAACCCATTCGAGTAAAATCTATGAATATAATGATTCATAATAACATTACTACTCAAATAAAGGAGGCGCAACAAGGAGTTTTAAAAGAGGGAAATTTAAAGGATGAAATACCCAAAGGATCGGAGAAGCTTCTTAATATTCGGGAAGACGGAACCCGGTATAGGGCTGAAAGGATTTGGGTACCAAAATTTGGAGATATGAGAGAAATGGTACTTAGAGAAGCTCATAAAACCAGATACTCGATACATCCTGGAACGGGGAAGATGTACAAGGATCTCAAGAAACATTTTTGGTGGTCGGGTATGAAAGCCGATGTTGATAAATACGTAGGAGAATGTTTGACGTGTTCTAAGGTCAAAGCTGAGCATCAGAAACCATCAGGTCTACTTCAACAACCCGAAATCCCGGAATGGAAATGGGAAAACATTACCATGGATTTCATCACTAAATTGCCAAGGACTGCAAGTGGTTTTGATACTATTTGGGTAATAGTTGATCGTCTCACCAAATCAGCACACTTCCTGCCAATAAGAGAAGATGACAAGATGGAGAAGTTAGCACGACTGTATTTGAAGGAAGTCATCTCCAGACATGGAATACCAATCTCTATTATCTCTGATAGGGATGGCAGATTTATTTCAAGATTCTGGCAGACATTACAGCAAGCATTAGGAACTCGTCTAGACATGAGTACTGCCTATCATCCACAAACTGATGGGCAGAGTGAAAGGACGATACAAACGCTTGAAGACATGCTACGAGCATGTGTTATTGATTTCGGAAACAGTTGGGATCGACATCTACCGTTAGCAGAATTTTCCTACAACAACAGCTACCATTCAAGCATTGAGATGGTGCCGTTTGAAGCACTTTATGGTAGAAAGTGCAGGTCTCCGATTTGTTGGAGTGAAGTGGGGGATAGACAGATTACGGGTCCGGAGATTATACAAGAAACTACCGAGAAGATCATCCAAATTCAACAACGGTTGAAAACCGCCCAAAGTCGACAAAAGAGCTACGCTGACATTAAAAGAAAAGATATAGAATTTGAAATTGGAGAGATGGTCATGCTTAAAGTTGCACCTTGGAAAGGCGTTGTTCGATTTGGTAAACGAGGGAAATTAAATCCAAGGTATATTGGACCATTCAAGATTATTGATCGTATCGGACCAGTAGCTTACCGACTAGAGTTACCTCAACAACTCGCGGCTGTACATAACACTTTCCACGTCTCGAATTTAAAGAAATGTTTTGCTAAAGAAGATCTCACTATTCCGTTAGATGAAATCCAAATCAACGAAAAACTTCAATTCATCGAAGAACCCGTCGAAATAATGGATCGTGAGGTTAAAAGACTTAAGCAAAACAAGATACCAATTGTTAAGGTTCGATGGAATGCTCGTAGAGGACCCGAGTTCACCTGGGAGCGTGAAGATCAGATGAAGAAGAAATACCCGCATCTATTTCCAGAAGATTCGTCAACACCTTCAACAGCTTAAAATTTCGGGACGAAATTTATTTAACGGGTAGGTACTGTAGTGACCCGAACTTTTCCATGTTTATATATATTAATTGAGATTGATATTTACATGATTAAATGTTTCCAACATGTTAAGCAATCAAACTTGTTAAGACTTGATTAATTGAAATATGTTTCATATAGACAATTGACCACCCAAGTTGACCGGTGATTCACGAACGTTAAAACTTGTAAAAACTATATGATGACATATATATGGATATATATATAGTTTACATGATACTATGATAAGTAAATATATCATTAAGTATATTAACAATGAACTACATATGTAAAAACAAGACTACTAACTTAATGATTTTTAAACGAGACATATATGTAACGATTATCGTTGTAAAGACATTTAATGTATATATATCATATTAAGAGATATTCATACATGATAATATCATGATAATATAATAATTTAAAATCTCATTTGATATTATAAACATTGGGTTAACAACATTTAACAAGATCGTTAACCTAAAGGTTTCAAAACAACACTTACATGTAACGACTAACGATGACTTAACGACTCAGTTAAAATGTATATACATGTAGTGTTTTAATATGTATTTATACACTTTTGAAAGACTTCAATACACGTATCAAAATACTTCTACTTAACAAAAATGCTTACAATTACATCCTCGTTCAGTTTCATCAACAATTCTACTCGTATGCACCCGTATTCGTACTCGTACAATACACAGCTTTTAGATGTATGTACTATTGGTATATACAATCCAATGATCAGCTCTTAGCAGCCCATGTGAGTCACCTAACACATGTGGGAACCATCATTTGGCAACTAGCATGAAATATCTCATAAAATTACAAAAATATGAGTAATCATTCATGACTTATTTACATGAAAACAAAATTACATATCCTTTATATCTAATCCATACACCAACGACCAAAAACACCTACAAACCCTTTCATTCTTCAATTTTCTTCATCTAATTGATCTCTCTCAAGTTCTATCTTCAAGTTCTAAGTGTTCTTCATAAATTCCAAAAGTTCTAGTTTCATAAAATCAAGAATACTTTCAAGTTTGCTAGCTCACTTCCAATCTTGTAAGGTGATCATCCAACCTCAAGAAATCTTTGTTTCTTACAGTAGGTTATCATTCTAATACAAGGTAATAATCATATTCAAACTTTGGTTCAATTTCTATAACTATAACAATCTTATTTCAAGTGATGATCTTACTTGAACTTGTTTTCGTGTCATGATTCTGCTTCAAGAACTTCGAGCCATCCAAGGATCCATTGAAGCTAGATCCATTTTTCTCTTTTCCAGTAGGTTTATCCATGGAACTTAAGGTAGTAATGATGTTCATAACATCATTCGATTCATACATATAAAGCTATCTTATTCGAAGGTTTAAACTTGTAATCACTAGAACATAGTTTAGTTAATTCTAAACTTGTTCGCAAACAAAAGTTAATCCTTCTAACTTGACTTTTAAAATCAACTAAACACATGTTCTATATCTATATGATATGCTAACTTAATGATTTAAAACCTGAAACACGAAAAACACCGTAAAACCGGATTTACGCCGTCGTAGTAACACCGCGGGCTGTTTTGGGTTAGTTAATTAAAAAATATGATAAACTTTGATTTTAAAGTTGTTATTCTGAGAAAATTATTTTTATTATGAACATGAAACTATATCCAAAAATTATGATTAAACTCAAAGTGGAAGTATGTTTTCTAAAATGGTCATCTAGACGTCTTTCTTTCGACTGAAATGACTACCTTTACAAAAACGACTTGTAACTTATTTTTCCGACTATAAACCTATACTTTTCTGTTTAGATTCATAAAATAGAGTTAAATATGAAACCATAGCAATTTGATTCACTCAAAACGGATTTAAAATGAAGAAGTTATGGGTAAAACAAGATTGGATAATTTTTCTCATTTTAGCTACGTGAAAATTGGTAACAAATCTATTCCAACCATAACTTAATCAACTTGTATTGTATATTATGTAATCTTGAGATACCATAGACACGTATACAATGTTTCGACCTATCATGTCGACACATCTATATATATTTCGGAACAACCATAGACACTCTATATGTGAATGTTGGAGTTAGCTATACAGGGTTGAGGTTGATTCCAAAATATATATAGTTTGAGTTGTGATCAATACTGAGATACGTATACACTGGGTCGTGGATTGATTCAAGATAATATTTATCGATTTATTTCTGTACATCTAACTGTGGACAACTAGTTGTAGGTTACTAACGAGGACAGCTGACTTAATAAACTTAAAACATCAAAATATATTAAAAGTGTTGTAAATATATTTTGAACATACTTTGATATATATGTATATATTGTTATAGGTTCGTGAATCAACCAGTGGCCAAGTCTTATTTCCCGACGAAGTAAAAATCTGTGAAAGTGAGTTATAGTCCCACTTTTAAAATCTAATATTTTTGGGATGAGAATACATGCAGGTTTTATAAATGATTTACAAAATAGACACAAGTACGTGAAACTACATTCTATGGTTGAATTATCGAAATCGAATATGCCCCTTTTTATTAAGTCTGGTAATCTAAGAATTAGGGAACAGACACCCTAATTGACGCGAATCCTAAAGATAGATCTGTTGGGCCTAACAAACCCCATCCAAAGTACTGGATGCTTTAGTACTTCGAAATTTATATCATATCCGAAGGGTGTCCCGGAATGATGGGGATATTCTTATATATGCATCTTGTTAATGTCGGTTACCAGGTGTTCACCATATGAATGATTTTTATCTCTATGTATGGGATGTGTATTGAAATATGAAATCTTGTGGTCTATTGTTACGATTTGATATATATAGGTTAAACCTATAACTCACCAACATTTTTGTTGACGTTTAAAGTATGTTTATTCTCAGGTGAATATTAAGAGCTTCCGCTGTTGCATACTAAAATAAGGACAAGATTTGGAGTCCATGTTTGTATGATATTGTGTAAAAACTGCATTCAAGAAACTAATTTCGATGTAACATATTTGTATTGTAAACCATTATGTAATGGTCGTGTGTAAACAGGATATTTTAGATTATCATTATTTGATAATCTACGTAAAGCTTTTTAAACCTTTATTTATGAAATAAAGGTTATGGTTTGTTTTAAAAATGAATGCAGTCTTTGAAAAACGTCTCATATAGAGGTCAAAACCTCGCAACGAAATCAATTAATATGGAACGTTTTTAATCAATAAGAATGGGACATTTCAGTTGGTATCACTTTTAAAAGTGAGTTATAGTCCCACTTTTAAAATCTAATATTTTTGGGATGAGAATACATGCAGGTTTTATAAATGATTTACAAAATAGACACAAGTACGTGAAACTACATTCTATGGTTGAATTATCGAAATCGAATATGCCCCTTTTTATTAAGTCTGGTAATCTAAGAATTAGGGAACAGACACCCTAATTGACGCGAATCCTAAAGATAGATCTATTGGGCCTAACAAACCCCATCCAAAGTACCGGATGCTTTAGTACTTCGAAATTTATATCATATCCGAAGGGTGTCCCGGAATGATGGGGATATTCTTATATATGCATCTTGTTAATGTCGGTTAACAGGTGTTCACCATATGAATGATTTTTATCTCTATGTATGGGATGTGTATTGAAATATGAAATCTTGTGGTCTATTGTTACGATTTGATATATATAGGTTAAACCTATAACTCACCAACATTTTTGTTGACGTTTAAAGTATGTTTATTCTCAGGTGAATATTAAGAGCTTCCGCTGTTGCATACTAAAATAAGGACAAGATTTGGAGTCCATGTTTGTATGATATTGTGTAAAAACTGCATTCAAGAAACTGATTTCGATGTAACATATTTGTATTGTAAACCATTATGTAATGGTCGTGTGTAAACAGGATATTTTAGATTATCATTATTTGATAATCTACGTAAAGCTTTTTAAACCTTTATTTATGAAATAAAGGTTATGGTTTGTTTTAAAAATGAATGCAGTCTTTGAAAAACGTCTCATATAGAGGTCAAAACCTCGCAACGAAATCAATTAATATGGAACGTTTTTAATCAATAAGAACGGGACATTTCATATATAACCATATATATGTCATCGTATAGTTTTTACAAGTTTTAACGTTCGTGAATCACCGGTCAACTTGGGTGGTCAATTGTCTATATGAAACATATTTCAATTAATCAAGTCTTAACAAGTTTGATTGCTTAACATGTTGGAAACATTTAATCATGTAAATATCAATCTCAATTAATATATATAAACATGGAAAAGTTCGGGTCACTACAGTTCCATATTAATTGATTTCGTTGCGAGGTTTTGACCTCTATATGAGACGTTTTTCAAAGACTGCATTCATTTTTAAAACAAACCATAACCTT
Source organism: Rutidosis leptorrhynchoides (assembly GCF_046630445.1). NCBI lineage: Eukaryota > Viridiplantae > Streptophyta > Magnoliopsida > Asterales > Asteraceae > Rutidosis > Rutidosis leptorrhynchoides. The sequence goes on from NC_092333.1 coordinate 208,653,164, forward strand.
TATTTCATAAATAAAGGTTTAAAAAGCTTTACGTAGATTATCAAATAATGATAATCTAAAATATCATGTTTACACACGACCATTACATAATGGTTTACAATACAAATATGTTACATCGAAATTAGTTTATGGAATGCAGTTTTTACACAATATCATACAAACATGGACTCCAAATCTTGTCCTTATTTTAGTATGCAACAGCGGAAGCTCTTAGTATTCACCTGAGAATAAACATGCTTTAAACGTCAACAAAAATGTTGGTGAGTTATAGGTTTAACCTATATATATCAAATCGTAACAATAGACCACAAGATTTCATATTTCAATACACATCCCATACATAGAGATAAAAATCATTCATATGGTGAACACCTGGTAACGACATTAACAAGATGCATATATATAAGAATATCCCCATCATTCCGGGACACCCTTCGGATATGATATAAATTTCGAAGTACTAAAGCATCCGGTACTTTGGATGGGGTTTGTTAGGCCCAATAGATCTATCTTTAGGATTCGCGTTAATTAGGGTGTCTGTTCCATAATTCTTAGATTACCAGACTTAATAAAAAGGGGCATATTCGATTTCGATAATTCAACCATAGAATGTAGTTTCACGTACTTGTGTCTATTTTGTAAATCATTTATAAAACCTGCATGTATTCTCATCCCAAAAATATTAGATTTTAAAAGTGGGACTATAACTCACTTTCACAGATTTTTACTTCGTCGGGAAGTAAGACTTGGCCACTGGTTGATTCACGAACCTATAACAATAAATACATATATATCAAAGTATGTTCAAAATATATTTACAACACTTTTAATATATTTTGATGTTTTAAGTTTATTAAGTCAGCTGTCCTCGTTAGTAACCTACAACTAGTTGTCCACAGTTAGATGTACAGAAATAAATCGATAAATATTATCTTGAATCAATCCACGACCCAGTGTATACGTATCTCAGTATTGATCACAACTCAAACTATATATATTTTGGAATCAACCTCAACCCTGTATAGCTAACTCCAACATTCACATATAGAGTGTCTATGGTTGTTCCGAAATATATATAGATGTGTCGACATGATAGGTCGAAACATTGTATACGTTTCTATGGTATCTCAAGATTACATAATATACAATACAAGTTGATTAAGTTATGGTTGGAATAGATTTGTTATCAATTTTCACGTAGCTAAAATGAGAAAAATTATCCAATCTTGTTTTACCCATAACTTCTTCATTTTAAATCCGTTTTGAGTGAATCAAATTGCTGTGGTTTCATATTGAACTCTATTTTATGAATCTATACAGAAAAGTATAGGTTTATAGTTGGAAAAATAAGTTACAAGTCGTTTTTGTAAAGGTAGTCATTTTAGTCGAAAGAACGACGTCTAGATGACCATTTTAGAAAACATACTTCCACTTTGAGTTTAACCATAATTTTTGGATATATTTTCATGTTCATAATAAAAATCATTTTCTCAGAATAACAACTTTTAAATCAAAGTTTATCATAGTTTTTAATTAACTAACCCAAAACAGCCCGCGGTGTTACTACGACGGCGTAAATCCGGTTTTACGGTGTTTTTCGTGTTTCCAGGTTTTAAATCATTAAGTTAGCATATCATATAGATATAGAACATGTGTTTAGTTGATTTTAAAATTCAAGTTAGAAGGATTAACTTTTGTTTGCGAACAAGTTTAGAATTAACTAAACTATGTTTTAGTGATTACGAGTTTAACCTTCGAATAAGATAGCTTTATATGTATGAATCGAATGATGTTATGAACATCATTATTACCTTAAGTTCCTTGGATAAACCTACTGGAAAAGAGAAAAATGGATCTAGCTTCAACGGATCCTTGGATGGCTCGAAGTTCTTGAAGCAGAATCATGACACGAAAACAAGTTCAAGTAAGATCATCACTTGAAATAAGATTGTTATAGTTATAGAAATTGAACCAAAGTTTGAATATGATTATTACCTTGTATTAGAATGATAACCTACTGTAAGAAACAAAGATTTCTTGATGTTGGATGATCACCTTACAAGATTGGAAGTGAGCTAGCAAACTTGAAAGTATTCTTGATTTTATGTAACTAGAACTTGTAAAATATATGAAGAACACTTAGAACTTGAAGATAGAACTTGAGAGAGATCAATTAGATGAAGAAAATTGAAGAATGAAAGTGTTTGTAGGTGTTTTTGGTCGTTGGTGTATGGATTAGATATAAAGGATATGTAATTTTGTTTTCATGTAAATAAGTCATGAATGATTACTCATATTTTTGTAATTTTATGAGATATTTCATGCTAGTTGCCAAATGATGGTTCCCACATGTGTTAGGTGACTCACATGGGCTGCTAAGAGCTGATCATTGGAGTGTATATACCAATAGTACATACATCTAAAAGCTATGTATTGTACGAGTACGAATACGGGTGCATACGAGTAGAATTGTTGATGAAACTGAACGAGGATGTAATTGTAAGAATTTTTGTTAAGTAGAAGTATTTTGATAAGTGTCTTGAAGTCTTTCAAAAGTGTATGAATACATATTAAAACACTACATGTATATACATTTTAACTGAGTCGTTAGGTCATCGTTAGTCGTTACATGTAAATGTTGTTTTGAAACCTTTAGGTTAACGATCTTGTTGAATGTTGTTAACCCATTGTTTATTATAACAAATGAGATATTAAATTGTTATATTATCATGATATTATGATATATAATATATCTCAGTATGATGTATATACAGTTAAATGTCGTTACAACGATAATCGTTACATATATGTCTCGTTTCGAAATCATTAAGTTAGTAGTCTTATTTTTACATATGTATTTCATTGTTAATACACTTAATAATATATTTACTTATCATTTAACATAATTAACCAAGTGTATCAATATCTTAATATGATTCATATGTACCTAGTAATACGTTGTTATAACGATAATCGTTATATATATCGTTTTCGAGTTTCTTAAATTAATAGTCTCATTTTTATGTATATAACTCATTGTTAAAATACCTAATGAGATACATACTTATAATAAAAACATGTTAACTATATATATAACCATATATATGTCATCGTATAGTTTTTACAAGTTTTAACGTTCGTGAGTCACCGGTCAACTTGGGTGGTCAATTGTCTATATGAAACATATTTCAATTAATCAAGTCTTAACAAGTTTGATTGCTTAACATGTTGGAAACATTTAATCATGTAAATATCAATCTCAATTAATATATATAAACATGGAAAAGTTCGGGTCACTACAGTACCTACCCGTTAAATAAATTTCGTCCCGAAATTTTAAGCTGTTGAAGGTGTTGACGAATCTTCTGGAAATAGATGCGGGTATTTCTTCTTCATCTGATCTTCACACTCCCAGGTGAACTCGGGTCCTCTACGAGCATTCCATAGAACCTTAACAATTGGTATCTTGTTTTGCTTAAGTCTTTTAACCTCACGATCCATTATTTCGACGGGTTCTTCGATGAATTGAAGTTTTTCGTTGATTTGGATTTCATCTAACGGAATAGTGAGATCTTCTTTAGCAAAACATTTCTTCAAATTCGAGACGTGGAAAGTGTTATGTACAGCCGAGAGTTGTTGAGGTAACTCAAGTCGGTAAGCTACTGGTCCAACACGATCAATAATCTTGAATGGTCCAATATACCTTGGATTTAATTTCCCTCGTTTACCAAATCGAACAACGCCTTTCCAAGGTGCAACTTTAAGCATGACCATCTCTCCAATTTCAAATTCTATATCTTTTCTTTTAATGTCAGCGTAGCTCTTTTGTCGACTTTGGGCGGTTTTCAACCGTTGTTGAATTTGGATGATCTTCTCGGTAGTTTCTTGTATAATCTCCGGACCCGTAATCTGTCTATCCCCCACTTCACTCCAACAAATCGGAGACCTGCACTTTCTACCATAAAGTGCTTCAAACGGCGCCATCTCAATGCTTGAATGGTAGCTGTTATTGTAGGAAAATTCTGCTAACGGTAGATGTCGATCCCAACTGTTTCCGAAATCAATAACACATGCTCGTAGCATGTCTTCAAGCGTTTGTATCGTCCTTTCGCTCTGCCCATCAGTTTGTGGATGATAGGCAGTACTCATGTCTAGACGAGTTCCTAATGCTTGCTGTAATGTCTGCCAGAATCTTTAAATAAATCTGCCATCCCTGTCAGAGATAATAGAGATTGGTATTCCATGTCTGGAGACGACTTCCTTCAAATACAGTCGTGCTAACTTCTCCATCTTGTCATCTTCTCTTATTGGCAGGAAGTGTGCTGATTTGGTGAGACGATCAACTATTACCCAAATAGTATCAAAACCACTTGCAGTCCTTGGCAATTTAGTGATGAAATCCATGGTAATGTTTTCCCATTTCCATTCTGGGATTTAGGGTTGTTGAAGTAGACCTGATGGTTTCTGATGCTCAGCTTTGACCTTAGAACACGTCAAACATTCTCCTACGTATTTAGCAACATCAGCTTTCATACCCGGCCACCAAAAATGTTTCTTGAGATCCTTGTACATCTTCCTCGTTCCAGGATGTATTGAGTATCTGGTTTTATGAGCTTCTCTAAGTACCATTTCTCTCATATCTCCAAATTTCGGTACCCAAATCCTTTCAGCCCTATACCGGGTTCCGTCTTCCCGAATATTAAGATGCTTCTCCGATCCTTTGAGTATTTCATCCTTTAAATTTCCCTCTTTTAAAACTCCTTGTTGCACCTCCTTTATTTGAGTAGTAAGGTTATTATGAATCATTATATTCATAGATTTTACTCGAATGGGTTCTCTGTCCTTCCTGCTCAAGGCATCGGCTACCACATTTGCCTTCCCCGGGTGGTAACGAATCTCAAAGTCGTAATCATTCAACAATTCAATCCACCTACGTTGCCTCATATTCAGTTGTTTCTGATTAAATATGTGTTGAAGACTTTTGTGGTCGGTATATATAATACTTTTGACCCCATATAAGTAGTGCCTCCAAGTCTTTAATGCAAAAACAACCGCGCCTAATTCCAAATCATGCGTCGTATAATTTTGCTCGTGAATCTTCAATTGTCTAGAGGCATAAGCAATCACCTTCGTTCGTTGCATTAATACACAACCGAGACCTTGCTTTGATGCGTCACAATAAATCACAAAATCATCATTCCCTTCAGGCAATGACAATATAGGTGCCGTAGTTAGCTTTTTCTTCAATAACTGAAATGCTTTCTCTTGTTCATCCTTCCATTCAAATTTCTTCCCTTTATGCGTTAATGCAGTCAAGGGTTTTGCTATTCTGGAAAAGTCTTGGATGAACCTTCTGTAGTAACCAGCTAGTCCTAAAAACTAGCGTATGTGTTTCGGAGTTTTCGGGGTTTCCCACTTTTCAACAGTTTCTATCTTTGCCGGATCCACCTTAATACCTTCTTTGTTCACTATGTGACCGAGGAATTGACCTTCTTCCAACCAAAATGCACACTTTGAAAACTTAGCGTACAATTCTTCCTTCCTCAATACTTCTAACACCTTTCTCAAATGTTCACCGTGTTCTTGGTCATTCTTTGAGTAAATAAGTATGTCATCAATGAAAACAATGACAAACTTGTCAAGGTATGGTCCACACACTCGGTTCATAAGGTCCATGAACACAGCTGGAGCATTAGTTAAACCAAACGGTATGACCATAAACTCGTAATGACCGTAACGTGTTCTGAAAGCAGTCTTTGGAATATCATCTTCTTTCACCCGCATTTGATGATACCCGGAACGTAAGTCAATCTTTGAATAAACAGACGAGCCTTGTAGTTGATCAAATAAGTCGTCGATTCTCGGTAGTGGGTAGCGGTTCTTGATGGTAAGTTTGTTCAACTCTCGGTAGTCGATACACAACCTGAATGTACCATCTTTCTTCTTGACAAACAAAACAGGAGCTCCCCACGGTGATGTGCTTGGTCGAATGAAACCACGCTCTAAAAGTTCTTGTAATTGGCTTTGCAGTTCTTTCATCTCGCTGGGTGCGAGTCTGTAAGGAGTACGAGCTATTGGTGCAGCTCCTGGTACAAGATCTATTTGAAATTCAACGGATCGATGTGGGGGTAATCCCGGTAATTCTTTCGGAAATACATCGGGATATTCTTTTGCAATGGGAACATCATTGATGCTCTTTTCTTCAGTTTGTACTTTCTCGACGTGTGCTAGAACAGCATAGCAACCTTTTCTTATTAGTTTTTGTGCCTTCAAATTACTAATAAGATGTAGCTTCGTGTTGCCCTTTTCTCCGTACACCATTAAGGGTTTTCCTTTTTCTCGTATAATGCGAATTGAATTTTTGTAACAGACGATCTCTGCTTTCACTTCTTTCAACCAGTCCATACCGATTATCACATCAAAACTCCCTAACTCTACTGGTATCAAATCAATCTTAAATGTTTCGCTAACCAGTTTAATTTCTCGATTCCGACATATATTATCTGCTGAAATTAATTTACCATTTGCTAATTCGAGTAAAAATTTACTATCCAAAGGCGTCAATGGACAACTTAATTTAGCACAAAAATCTCTACTCATATAGCTTCTATCCGCACCCGAATCAAATAAAACGTAAGCAGATTTATTGTCAATAAGAAACGTACCCGTAACAAGCTCCGGGTCTTCCTGTGCCTCTTTCGCATTAATATTGAAAACTCTTCCGCGGCCTTGTCCATTCGTGTTCTCCTGGTTCGGGCAATTTCTAATAATGTGGCCCGGTTTTCCACATTTATAACAAACTACATTGGCATAACTTGCTCCGACACTACTTGCTCCGCCATTAATCGTTCCGACACCATTTGTTCCTTTCGTTCTATTAACCCCTGGTCCGTAGACCTCACACTTCGCCGCGCTATGACCATTTCTTTTACACTTGTTGCAAAATTTGGTGCAGAACCCCGAGTGATACTTTTCACACCTTTGGCATAGCTGCTTCTGATTGTTGTTGTTGTTGCGGTTATTATTGTTGTTGGGATGATTGTTGTAGTTGCTGTTGCTGTTGTTGTTGTTGTTGTTGTTGTTGTTGGGCCGTTTGTTGTAGTTGCGATTGATGTTGCGATTGTTGGGATAATTGTTGCGATTATTGTTGTAATTGCTGTTGTTGTTGTATTGGTGATTCTTATCACCGTTTTCCTCCCACTTTCTTTTGACTTGCTTCACATTGGCCTCTTCAGCAGTCTGTTCTTTAATTCTTTCTTCAATCTGGTTCACTAGTTTGTGAGCCATTCTACATGCCTGTTGTATAGAGGCAGGCTTGTGTGAACTTATATCTTCTTGGATTCTTTCCGGTAATCCTTTCACAAATGCGTCGATCTTCTCTTCCTCATCTTCGAATGCTCCCGGACACAATAGGCACAATTCTGTGAATCGTCTTTCGTACGTGGTAATATCAAATCCTTGGGTTCGTAACCCTCTAAGTTCTGTCTTGAGCTTATTGACCTCGGTTCTGGGACGGTACTTCTCGTTCATCAAGTGCTTGAATGCTGACCACGGTAGTGCGTACGCATCGTCTTGTCCCACTTGCTCTAGATAGGTATTCCACCATGTTAACGCAGAACCTGTGAAGGTATGCGTAGCGTACTTCACTTTGTCCTCTTCAGTACACTTACTTATGGCAAACACCGATTCGACCTTCTCGGTCCACCGTTTCAATCCGATCGGTCCTTCGGTTCCATCAAATTCCAAAGGTTTGCAGGAAGTGAATTCTTTGTAGGTGCATCCTACACGATTTCCTGTACTGCTAGATCCAAGGTTATTGTTGGTATGTAGCGCAACCTGTACTGAGGCTATGTTTGAAGCTAGAAAAGTACGGAATTCCTCTTCATTCATATTCACGGTGTGTCGAGTAGTCGGTGCCATTTCCTTCAAAATAGTCAAATGGAACAAGTTAATCATACAGAATATTAAGAGTAGTTAATAGTATTTCGTAGCATAATATTAACTCATTTATAAAATCTTTTTCTTCATATTAGCGTTTTATAAGTTTAAATTCGGGTAGTACCTACCCGTTAAGTTCATACTTAGTAGCTAATATACAATTCAACTACTACAATTCTATATGAAAAACTGATTATAATAATATTTCGCGTTCAAACTTTTATACAATATTTTACAAACTTACAATACCGCTTATTTTACATAAAGCATGAAATATAGCACACAATAACTTTGATACAAGATAGTTGTGAAGATAATTCTAGCTAGTACACAAGTCGTTCAGCAAAGGCAATAAAGACACGTAATTCATACGTCCAGAAACAAGTCATGCATTCTGGTTTTACTAGGACTACTTCCCATCCTTGGTCTTATGGAACATAACCGTTATGGCCGTTGATAAGACAGCGTGTTGTAACGTCATCAAAGGGACGAGGGTTACGTAATGTCCAACAGTCCCGTAATAATCTAAAAACCTCATTTCTTACCCCAATTACCGACTCCGTCACTTGTGGAAATGTTTTGTTTAATAGTTGTAGCCCGATGTTCTTGTTCTCACTTTGGTGAGAAGCGAACATTACTAATCCGTAAGCATAACATGCTTCTTTATGTTGCATGTTAGCCGCTTTTTCTAAATCACGAAGTCCAATATTCGGATATATTGAGTCAAAATAATTTCTTAACCCGTTGCGTAAAATAGCATTTGGGTTCCCCGCAATATATGCGTCAAAGTAAACACATCGTAACTTATGGGTTTCCCAATGTGATATCCCCCATCTTTCAAACGAAAGTCTCTTATAAACCAAGACATTCTTGGAACGTTCTTCGAATGTCTTACAAACTGATCTCGCCTTAAATAGTTGTGCCGAGGAATTATGGCCAACTCTAGACAAGATTTCATCAATCATGTCTCCGGGTAGGTCTCTTAAAATATTGGGTTGTCTATCCATTTTGTGTTTTTAAACTGTAAAATAGACAAGAGTTAGATTCATAAAAAATACTTATTAATACAAGCAATTTTTACATATATCATAAAGTATAAGAACACTATATTACATATATTACACCACACGAATACAACTATCTTATTCCGACTCGCTCGTTTCTTCTTCTTCGGTTTTGGTTCGTTTTGCCAAGTTTCTAGGGATATATGATGTTCCCCTAATACTAACTATCGTTTTCCACAACGGTTTAGAAAAACTTGGTGGTTTAGAGGTTCCCGGGTCATTGTTACAACTTAAGGACTTCGGGGGTTGACGATACATATAAAGTTCATCGGGGTTGGAATTAGATTTCTCTATTTTTATGCCCTTTCCCTTATTATTTTCTTTTGCCTTTTTAAATTCAGTTGGGGTAATTTCTATAACATCATCGGAATTCTCGTCGGAATCCGATTCATCGGAGAATTGGTAATCCTCCCAATATTTTGCTTCCTTGGCGGAAACACCATTGACCATAATTAACCTTGGTCGGTTGGTTGAGGATTTTCTTTTACTTAACCGTTTTATTATTTCCCCCACCGGTTCTACTTCTTCATCCGGTTCCGATTCTTCTTCCGGTTCCGATTCTTCTTCCGGTTCCGACTCTTCTTCCGGTTCCTCTTCGGGAACTTGTGAATCAGTCCACGAATCATTCCAATTTACATTTGACTCTTCATTATTATTAGGTGAGTCAATGGGACTTGTTCTAGAGGTAGACATCTATCACATAATATCAAACACGTTAAGAGATTAATATATCACGTAATATTCACATGTTAAAAATATATAGTTTCCAACAAAATTTGTTAAGCAATCATTTTTCAAGTAAACACGGTCGAAGTCCAGACTCACTAATGCATCCTAACAAACTCGATAAGACACACTAATGCAAAATTCTGGTTCTCTAAGACCAACGCTCGGATACCAACTGAAATGTCCCGTTCTTATTGATTAAAAACGTTCCATATTAATTGATTTCGTTGCGAGGTTTTGACCTCTATATGAGACATTTTTCAAAGACTGCATTCATTTTTAAAACAAACCATAACCTTTATTTCATAAATAAAGGTTTAAAAAGCTTTACGTAGATTATCAAATAATGATAATCTAAAATATCATGTTTACACACGACCATTACATAATGGTTTACAATACAAATATGTTACATCGAAATCAGTTTCTGGAATGCAGTTTTTACACAATATCATACAAACATGGACTCCAAATCTTGTCCTTATTTTAGTATGCAACAGCGGAAGCTCTTAGTATTCACCTGAGAATAAACATGCTTTAAACGTCAACAAAAATGTTGGTGAGTTATAGGTTTAACCTATATATATCAAATCGTAATAATAGATCACAAGATTTCATATTTCAATACACATCCCATACATAGAGATAAAAATCATTCATATGGTGAACACCTGGTAACCGACATTAACAAGATGCATATATATAAGAATATCCCCATCATTCCGGGACACCCTTCGGATATGATATAAATTTCGAAGTACTAAAGCATCCGGTACTTTGGATGGGGTTTCTTAGGCCCAATAGATCTATCTTTAGAATTCGCGTCAATTAGGGTGTCTGTTCCCTAATTCTTAGATTACCAGACTTAATAAAAAGGGGCATATTCGATTTCGATAATTCAACCATAGAATGTAGTTTCACGTACTTGTGTCTATTTTGTAAATCATTTATAAAACCTGCATGTATTCTCATCCCAAAAATATTAGATTTTAAAAGTGGGACTATAACTCACTTTCACAGATTTTTACTTCGTCGGGAAGTAAGACTTGGCAACTGGTTGATTCACGAACCTATAACAATATATACATATATATCAAAGTATGTTCAAAATATATTTACAACACTTTTAATATATTTTGATGTTTTAAGTTTATTAAGTCAGCTGTCCTCGTTAGTAACCTACAACTAGTTGTCCATAGTTAGATGTACAGAAATAAATCGATAAATATTATCTTGAATCAATCCACGACCCAGTATATACGTATCTCAGTATTGATCACAACTCAAACTATATATATTTTGGAATCAACCTCAACCCTATATAGCTAACTCCAACATTCACATATAGAGTGTCTATGGTTGTTCCGAAATATATATAGATGTGTCGACATGATAGGTCAAAACATTGTATACGTGTCTATGGTATCTCAAGATTACATAATATACAATACAAGTTGATTAAGTTATGGTTGGAATAGATTTGTTACCAATTTTCACGTAGCTAAAATGAAAAAAATTATCCAATCTTGTTTTACCCATAACTTCTTCATTTTAAATCCGTTTTGAGTGAATCAAATTGCTGTGGTTTCATATTGAACTCTATTTTATGAATCTAGACAGAAAAGTATAGGTTTATAGTTGGAAAAATAAGTTACAAGTCGTTTTTGTAAAGGTAGTCATTTTAGTCGAAAGAACGACGTCTAGATGACCATTTTAGAAAACATACTTCCACTTTGAGTTTAACCATAATTTTTGGATATAGTTTCATGTTCATAATAAAAATCATTTTCTCAGAATAACAACTTTTAAATCAAAGTTTATCATAGTTTTTAATTAACTAACCCAAAACAGCCCGCGGTGTTACTACGACGGCGTAAATCTGGTTTTACGGTGTTTTTCGTGTTTCCAGGTTTTAAATCATTAAGTTAGCATATCATATAGATATAGAACATGTGTTTAGTTGATTTTAAAATTCAAGTTAGAAGGATTAACTTTTGTTTGCGAACAAGTTTAGAATTAACTAAACTATGTTCTAGTGATTACAAGTTTAACCTTCGAATAAGATAGCTTTATATGTATGAATTGAATGATGTTATGAACATCATTACTACCTTAAGTTCCTTGGATAAACCTACTGGAAAAGAGAAAAATGGATCTAGCTTCAACGGATCCTTGGATGGCTCGAAGTTCTTGAAGCAGAATCATGACACGAAAACAAGTTCAAGTAAGATCATCACTTGAAATAAGATTGTTATAGTTATAGAAATTGAACCAAAGTTTGAATATGATTATTACCTTGTATTAGAATGATAACCTACTGTAAGAAACAAAGATTTCTTGAGGTTGGATGATCACCTTACAAGATTGGAAGTGAGCTAGCAAACTTGAAAGTATTCTTGATTTTATGTAACTAGAACTTGTAAAATATATGAAGAACACTTAGAACTTGAAGATAGAACTTGAGAGAGATCAATTAGATGAAGAAAATTGAAGAATGAAAGTGTTTGTAGGTGTTTTTGGTCGTTGGTGTATGGATTAGATATAAAGGATATGTAATTTTGTTTTCATGTAAATAAGTCATGAATGATTACTCATATTTTTGTAATTTTATGAGATATTTCATGCTAGTTGCCAAATGATGGTTCCCACATGTGTTAGGTGACTTACATGGGCTGCTAAGAGCTGATCATTGGAGTGTATATACCAATAGTACATACATCTAAAAGCTGTGTATTGTACGAGTACGAATACGGGTGCATACGAGTAGAATTGTTGATGAAACTGAACGAGGATGTAATTGTAAGCATTTTTGTTAAGTAGAAGTATTTTGATAAATGTCTTGAAGTCTTTCAAAAGTGTATGAATACATATTAAAACACTACATGTATATACATTTTAACTGAGTCGTTAAGTCATCGTTAGTCGTTACATGTAAATGTTGTTTTGAAACCTTTAGGTTAACGATCTTGTTGAATGTTGTTAACCCATTGTTTATTATAACAAATGAGATATTAAATTGTTATATTATCATGATATTATGATATATAATATATCTCAGTATGATGTATATACAGTTAAATGTCGTTACAACGATAATCGTTACATATATGTCTCGTTTCGAAATCATTAAGTTAGTAGTCTTATTTTTACATATGTATTTCATTGTTAATTCACTTAATAATATATTTACTTATCATTTAACATAATTAACCAAGTGTATCAATATCTTAATATGATTCATATGTACCTAGTAAGACGTTGTTATAACGATAATCGTTATATATATTGTTTTCGAGTTTCTTAAATTAATAGTCTCATTTTTATGTATATAACTCATTGTTAAAATACCTAATGAGATACATACTTATAATAAAAACATGTTAACTATATATATAACCATATATATGTCATCGTATAGTTTTTATAAGTTTTAACGTTCGTGAATCACCGGTCAACTTGGGTGGTCAATTGTCTATATGAAACATATTTCAATTAATCAAGTCTTAACAAGTTTGATTGCTTAACATGTTGGAAACATTTAATCATGTAAATATCAATCTCAATTAATATATATAAACATGTAAAAGTTCGGGTCACTACAGTGCGGAAGATTTCTTTAACACCTGAGAATAAACATGCTTTAAAGTGTCAACCAAAAGGTTGGTGAGTTCATTAGTTTATCATAATCATTTATTTCCATCATTTTAATAGACCACAAAAATTTCATTTCCAGTTCTCATAAATATACGTCCCATGCATAGAGACAAAAATAATCATTCATATGGAGAACACCTGGTAACCGACATTAACTAGATACATATAAGAATATCCCCTATCATTCCGGGATCCTCCTTCGGACATGATATAAATTTCGAAGTACTAAAGCATCCGGTACTTTGGATGGGGTTTGTTAGGCCCAATAGATCTATCTTTAGGATTCGCGTCAATTAGGGTGTCTGTTCCCTAATTCTTAGATTACCAGACTTAATAAAAAGGGGCATATTCGATTTCGATAATTCAACCATAGAATGTAGTTTCACGTACTTGTGTCTATTTTGTAAATCATTTATAAAACCTGCATGTATTCTCATCCCAAAAATATTAGATTGGAATATAAATTCATTTTTAAATTAGACATAATATATTTAGTTATATTTTCTCATTTTAGCTACGTGAAAATTGGTAACAAATCTATTCTAACCATAACTTAATCAACTTGTATTGTATATTATGTAATCTTGAGATACCATAGACACGTATACAATGTTTCGACCTATCATGTCGACACATCTATATATATTTCGGAACAACCATAGACACTCTATATGTTAATGTTGGAGTTAGCTATACAGGGTTGAGGTTGATTCCAAAATATATATAGTTTGAGTTGTGATCAATACTGAGATACGTATACACTGGGTCGTGGATTGATTCAAGATAATATTTATCGATTTATTTCTGTACATCTAACTGTGGACAACTAGTTGTAGGTTACTAACGAGGACAGCTGACTTAATAAACTTAAAACATCAAAATATATTAAAAGTGTTGTAAATATATTTTGAACATACTTTGATATATATGTATATATTTTTATAGGTTCGTGAATCAACCAGTGGCCAAGTCTTACTTCCCGACGAAGTAAAAATCTGTGAAAGTGAGTTATAGTCCCCCTTTTAAAATCTAATATTTTTGGGATGAGAATACATGCAGGTTTTATAAATGATTTACAAAATAGACACAAGTACGTGAAACTACATTCTATGGTTGAATTATTGAAATCGAATATGCCCCTTTTTATTAAGTCTGGTAATCTAAGAATTAGGGAACAGACACCCTAATTGACGCGAATCCTAAAGATAGATCAATTGGGCCTAACAAACCCCATCCAAAGTACCGGATGCTTTAGTACTTCGAAATTTATATCATATCCGAAGGGTGTCCCGGAATGATGGGGATATTCTTATATATATGCATCTTGTTAATGTCGGTTACCAGGTGTTCACCATATGAATGATTTTTATCTCTATGTATGGGATGTGTATTGAAATATGAAATCTTGTGGTCTATTGTTACGATTTGATATATATAGGTTAAACCTATAACTCACCAACATTTTTGTTGACGTTTAAAGCATGTTTATTCTCAGGTGAATACTAAGAGCTTCCGCTGTTGCATACTAAAATAAGGACAAGATTTGGAGTCCATGTTTGTATGATATTGTGTAAAAACTGCATTCCAGAAACTGATTTCGAATGTAACATATTTGTATTGTAAACCATTATGTAATGGTCGTGTGTAAACAGGATATTTTAGATTATCATTATTTGATAATCTACGTAAAGCTTTTTAAACCTTTATTTATGAAATAAAGGTTATGGTTTATTTTAAAAATGAATGCAGTCTTTGAAAAACGTCTCATATAGCAAAACCTCTATATGAGACGTTTTTCAAAGACTGCATTCATTTTTAAAACAAACCATAACCTTTATTTCATAAATAAAGGTTTAAAAAGCTTTACGTAGATTATCAAATAATGATAATCTAAAATATCATGTTTACACACGACCATTACATAATGGTTTACAATACAAATATGTTACACCGAAATCAGTTTCTGGAATGCAGTTTTTACACAATATCATACAAACATGGACTCCAAATCTTGTCCTTATTTTAGTATGCAACAGCGGAAGCTCTTAGTATTCACCTGAGAATAAACATGCTTTAAACGTCAACAAAAATGTTGGTGAGTTATAGGTTTAACCTATATATATCAAAACATAACAATAGACCACAAGATTTCATATTTCAATACACATCCCATACATAGAGATAAAAATCATTCATATGGTGAACACCTGGTAACCGACATTAACAAGATGCATATATATAAGAATATCCCCATCATTCCGGGACACCCTTCGGATATGATATAAATTTCGAAGTACTAAAGCATTCGGTACTTATTTAACTGAAATTACGTATATATTGTTTAGTTAAAAATGAAACATATTATCTCATTTTTAATTACATAACTATCAACTTAGTACCGGACCAGTAGCTTACCGACTTGAGTTACCTCTACAACTCACGGCTGTACATAACACTTTCCACGTCTCGAATTTGAAGAAATGTTTTGCTAAAGAAGATCTCACTATTCCGTTAGATGAAATCCAAATCAACGAAAAACTTCAATTCATCGAAGAACTCGTCGAAATAATGGATCGTGAGGTTAAAAGACTTAAGCAAAACAAGATACCAATTGTTAAGGTTCGATGGAATGCTCGTAGAGGACCCGAGTTCACCTGGGAGCGTGAAGATCAGATGAAGAAGAAATACCCGCATCTATTTCCAAAAGATTCGTCAACACCTTCAACAGCTTAAAATTTCGGGACGAAATTTATTTAACGGGTAGGTACTGTAGTGACCCGAACTTTTCCATGTTTATATATATTAATTGAGATTGATATTTACATGATTAAATGTTTCCAACATGTTAAGCAATCAAACTTGTTAAGACTTGATTAATTGAAATATGTTTCATATAGACAATTGACCACCCAAGTTGACTGGTGATTCACGAACGTTAAAACTTGTAAAAACTATATGATGACATATATATGGTTATATATATAGTTAACATGTTTTTATTATAAGTATGTATCTCATTAGGTATTTTAACAATGAGTTATATACATAAAAATGAGACTATTAATTTAAGAAACTCGAAAACGATATATATAACGATTATCGTTATAACAACGTCTTACTAGGTACATATGAATCATATTAAGATATTGATACACTTGGTTAATTATGTTAAATGATAAGTAAATATATTATTAAGTGTATTAACAATGAAATACATATGTAAAAATAAGACTACTAACTTAATGATTTCGAAACGAGACATATATGTAACGATTATCGTTGTAACGACATTTAACTGTATATACATCATACTGAGATATATTATATATCATAATATCATGATAATATAACAATTTAATATCTCATTTGTTATAATAAATAATGGGTTAACAACATTCAACAAGATCGTTAACCTAAAGGTTTCAAAACAACATTTACATGTAACGACTAACGATGACTTAACGACTCGGTTAAAATGTATATACATGTAGTGTTTTAATATGTATTCATACACTTTTGAAAGACTTCAAGACACTTATCAAAATACTTCTACTTAACAAAAATGCTTACAATTACATCCTCGTTCAGTTTCACCAACAATTCTACTCGTATGCACCCGTATTCGTACTCGTACAATACATAGCTTTTAGATGTATGTACTATTGGTATATACACTCCAATGATCAGCTCTTAGCAGCCCATGTGAGTCACCTAACACATGTGGGAACCATCATTTGGCAACTAGCATGAAATATCTCATAAAATTACAAAAATATGAGTAATCATTCATGACTTATTTACATGAAAACAAAATTACATATCCTTTATATCTAATCCATACACCAACGACCAAAAACACCTACAAACACTTTCATTCTTCAATTTTCTTCATGTAATTGATCTCTCTCAAGTTCTATCTTCAAGTTCTAAGTGTTCTTCATATATTTTACAAGTTCTAGTTACATAAAATCAAGAATACTTTCAAGTTTGCTAGCTCACTTCCAATCTTGTAAGGTGATCATCCAACCTCAAGAAATCTTTGTTTATTACAGTAGGTTATCATTCTAATACAAGGTAATAATCATATTCAAACTTTGTTTCAATTTCTATAACTATAACAATCTTATTTCAAGTGATGATCTTACTTGAACTTGTTTTCGTGTCATGATTCTGCTTCAAGAACTTCGAGCCATCCAAGGATCCGTTGAAGCTAGATCCATTTTTCTCTTTTCCAGTAGGTTTATCCAAGGAACTTAAGGTAGTAATGATGTTCATAACATCATTCGATTCATACATATAAAGCTATCTTATTCAAAGGTTAAACTTGTAATCACTAAAACATAGTTTAGTTAATTCTAAACTTGTTCGCAAACAAAATTTAATCCTTCTAACTTGAATTTTAAAATCAACTAAACACATGATCTATATCTATATGATATGCTAACTTAATGATTTAAAACCTGGAAACACGAAAAACGCCGTAAAACCGGATTTACGCCGTCGTAGTAACACCGCGGGCTGTTTTGGGTTAGTTAATTAAAAACTATGATAAACTTTGATTTAAAAGTTGTTATTCTGAGAAAATGATTTTTATTATGAACATGAAACTATATCCAAAAATTATGGTTAAACTCAAAGTGGAAGTATGTTTTCTAAAATGGTCATCTAGACGTCGTTCTTTCGACTGAAATGACTACCTTTACAAAAATGACTTGTAACTTATTTTTTCAACTATAAACCTATACTTTTCTGTCTAGATTCATAAAATAGAGTTCAATATGAAACCACAGCAATTTGATTCACTCAAAACGGATTTAAAATGAAGAAGTTATGGGTAAAACAAGATTGGATAATTTTTCTCATTTTAGCTACGTGAAAATTGGTAACAAATCTATTCTAACCATAACTTAATCAACTTGTATTGTATATTATGTAATCTTGAGATACCATAGACACGTATACAATGTTTCGACCTATCATGTCGACACATCTATATATATTTCGGAACAACCATAGACACTCTATATGTGAATGTTGGAGTTAGCTATACAGGGTTGAGGTTGATTCCAAAATATATATAGTTTGAGTTGTGATCAATACTGAGATACATATACACTGGGTCGTGGATTGATTCAAGATAATATTTATCGATTTATTTCTGTACATCTAACTGTGGACAACTAGTTGTAGGTTACTAACGAGGACAGCTGACTTAATAAACTTAAAACATCAAAATATATTAAAAGTGTTGTAAATATATTTTGAACATACTTTGATATATATGTATATATTGTTATAGGTTCATGAATCAACCAGTGGCCAAGTCTTACTTCCCGACGAAGTAAAAATCTGTGAAAGTGAGTTATAGTCCCACTTTTAAAATCTAATATTTTTGAGATGAGAATACATGCAGGTTTTATAAATGATTTACAAAATAGACACAAGTACGTGAAACTACATTCTATGATTGAATTATCGAAATCGAATATGCCCCTTTTTATTAAGTCTGGTAATCTAAGAATTAGGGAACAGACACCCTAATTGACGCGAATCCTAAAGATAGATCTATTGGGCCTAACAAACCCCATCCAAAGTACCGGATGCTTTAGTACTTTGAAATTTATATCATATCCGAAGGGTGTCCCGGAATGATGGGGATATTCTTATATATATGCATCTTGTTAATGTCGATTACCAGGTGTTCACCATATGAATGATTTTTATCTCTATGTATGAGATGTGTATTGAAATATGAAATCTTGTGGTCTATTGTTACGATTTGATATATATAGGTTAAACCTATAACTCACCAACATTTTTGTTGACGTTTAAAGCATGTTTATTCTCAGGTGAATACTAAGAGCTTCCGCTGTTGCATACTAAAATAAGGACAAGATTTGGAGTCCATGTTTGTATGATATTGTGTAAAAACTGCATTCCAGAAACTGATTTCGATGTAACATATTTGTATTGTAAACCATTATGTAATGGTCGTGTGTAAACAGGATATTTTAGATTATCATTATTTGATAATCTACGTAAAGCTTTTTAAACCTTTATTTATGAAATAAAGGTTATGGTTTGTTTTAAAAATGAATGCAGTCTTTGAAAAACGTCTCATATAGAGGTCAAAACCTCGCAACGAAATCAATTAATATGGAACGTTTTTAATCAATAAGAACGTGACATTTCAGTCGGTGATTCACGAACGTTAAAACTTGTAAAAACTATACGATGACATATATATGGTTATATATATAGTTACATGTTTTTATTATAAGTATGTATCTCATTAGGTATTTTAACAATGAGTTATATACATAAAAATGAGACTATTAATTTAAGAAACTCGAAAACGATGTATATAACGATTATCGTTATAACAACGTCTTACTAGGTACATATGAATCATATTAAGATATTGATACACTTGGTTAATTATGTTAAATGATAAGTAAATATATTATTAATTGTATTAACAATGAAATACATATGTAAAAATAAGACTACTAACTTAATGATTTCGAAACGAGACATATATGTAACGATTATCGTTGTAACGACATTTAACTATATATACATCATACTGAGATATATTATATATCATAATATCATGATAATATAACAATTTAATATCTCATTTGTTATAATAAACAATGGGTTAACAACATTCAACAAGATCGTTAACCTAAAGGTTTCAAAACAACATTTACATGTAACGACTAACGATGACTTAACGACTCAGTTAAAATGTATATACATGTAGTGTTTTAATATGTATTCATACACTTTTGAAAGACTTCAAGACACTTATCAAAATACTTCTACTTAACAAAAATGCTTACAATTACATCCTCGTTCAGTTTCATCAACAATTCTACTCGTATGCACCCGTATTCGTACTCGTACAATACACAGCTTTTAGATGTATGTACTATTGGTATATACACTCCAATGATCAGCTCTTAGCAGCCCATGTGAGTCACCTAACACATGTGGGAACCATCATTTGGCAACTAGCCTGAAATATCTCATAAAATTACAAAAATATGAGTAATCATTCATGACTTATTTACATGAAAACAAAATTACATATCCTTTATATCTAATCCATACACCAACGACCAAAAACACCTACAAACACTTTCATTCTTCAATTTTCTTCATCTAATTGATCTCTCTCAAGTTCTATCTTCAAGTTCTAAGTGTTCTTCATATATTTTACAAGTTCTAGTTACATAAAATCAAGAATACTTTCAAGTTTGCTAGCTCACTTCCAATCTTGTAAGGTGATCATCCAACCTCAAGAAATCTTTGTTTCTTACAGTAGGTTATCATTCTAATACAAGGTAATAATCATATTCAAACTTTGGTTCAATTTCTATAACTATAACAATCTTATTTCAAGTGATGATCTTACTTGAACTTGTTTTCGTGTCATGATTCTGCTTCAAGAACTTCGAGCCATCCAAGGATCCGTTGAAGCTAGATCAATTTTTCTCTTTTCCAGTAGGTTTATCCAAGGAACTTAAGGTAGTAATGATGTTCATAACATCATTCGATTCATACATATAAAGCTATCTTATTCGAAGGTTAAACTTGTAATCACTAGAACATAGTTTAGTTAATTCTAAACTTGTTCGCAAACAAAAGTTAATCCTTCTAACTTGAATTTTAAAATCAACTAAACACATGTTCTATATCTATATGATATGCTAACTTAATGATTTAAAACCTGGAAACACAAAAAACACCGTAAAACCGGATTTACGCCGTCGTAGTAACACCGCGGGCTGTTTTGGGTTAGTTAATTAAAAACTATGATAAACTTTAATTTAAAAGTTGTTATTCTGGGAAAATGATTTTTATTATGAACATGAAACTATATCCAAAAATTATGGTTAAACTCAAAGTGGAAGTATGTTTTCTAAAATGGTCATCTAGACGTCGTTCTTTCGACTGAAATGACTACCTTTACAAAAACGACTTGTAACTTATTTTTCCAACTATAAACCTATACTTTTCTGTCTAGATTCATAAAATAGAGTTCAATATGAAACCACAGCAATTTGATTCACTCAAAACGGATTTAAAATGAAGAAGTTATGGGTAAAACAAGATTGGATAATTTTTCTCATTTTAGCTACGTGAAAATTGGTAACAAATCTATTCCAACCATAACTTAATCAACTTGTATTGTATATTATGTAATCTTGAGATACCATAGACACGTATACAATGTTTCGACCTATCATGTCGACACATCTATATATATTTCGGAACAACCATAGACACTCTATATGTGAATGTTGGAGTTAGCTATACAGGGTTGAGGTTGATTCCAAAATATATATAGTTTGAGTTGTGATCAATACTGAGATACGTATACACTGGGTCGTGGATTGATTCAAGATAATATTTATCGATTTATTTCTGTACATCTAACTGTGGACAACTAGTTGTAGGTTACTAATGAGGACAGCTGACTTAATAAACTTAAAACATCAAAATATATTAAAAGTGTTGTAAATATATTTTGAACATACTTTGATATATATGTATATATTGTTATAGGTTCGTGAATCAACCAGTGGCCAAGTCTTACTTCCCGACGAAGTAAAAATCTGTGAAAGTGAGTTATAGTCCCACTTTTAAAATCTAATATTTTTGGGATGAGAATACATGCAGGTTTTATAAATGATTTACAAAATAGACACAAGTACGTGAAACTACATTCTATGGTTGAATTATCGAAATCGAATATGCCCCTTTTTATTAAGTCTGGTAATCTAAGAATTAGGGAACAGACACCCTAATTGACGCGAATCCTAAAGATAGATCTATTGGGCCTAACAAACCCCATCCAAAGTACCGGATGCTTTAGTACTTTGAAATTTATATCATATCCGAAGGGTGTCCCGAAATGATGGGGATATTCTTATATATATGCATCTTGTTAATGTCGGTTACCAGGTGTTCACCATATGAATGATTTTTATCTCTATGTATGGGATGTGTATTGAAATATGAAATCTTGTGGTCTATTGTTACGATTTGATATATATAGGTTAAACCTATAACTCACCAACATTTTTGTTGACGTTTAAAGCATGTTTATTCTCAGGTGAATACTAAGAGCTTCCGCTGTTGCATACTAAAATAAGGACAAGATTTGGAGTCCATGTTTGTATGATATTGTGTAAAAACTGCATTCCAAAAACTGATTTCGATGTAACATATTTGTATTGTAAACCATTATGTAATGGTCGTGTGTAAATAGGATATTTTAGATTATCATTATTTGATAATCTACGTAAAGCTTTTTAAACCTTTATTTATGAAATAAAGGTTATGGTTTGTTTTAAAAATGAATGCAGTCTTTGAAAAACGTCTCATATAGAGGTCAAAACCTCGCAACGAAATCAATTAATATGGAACGTTTTTAATCAATAAGAACGGGACATTTCAGTTGGTATCAGAGCGTTGGTCTTAGAGAACCAGAATTTTGCATTAGTGTGTCTTATCGAGTTTGTTAGGATGCATTAGTGAGTCTGGACTTCGACCGTGTTTATTTGAAAAATGATTGCTTAACAAATTTTGTTGGAAACTATATAATTTTAACATGTGAATATTATGTGATATATTAATTTCTTAACGTGTTTGATATTATGTAATAGATGTCTACCTCTAGAACAAGTCCCATTGACTCACCTAATAATAATGAAGAGTCAAATGTAAATTGGAATGATTCGTGGACTGATTCACAAGTTCCCGAAGAGGAACCGGAAGAAGATTCGGAACCGGAAGAAGAATCGGAACCGGATGAAGAAGTAGAACCGGTGGGGGAAATAATAAAACGGTTAAGTAAAAGAAAATCCTCAACCAACCGACCAAGGTTAATTATGGTCAATGGTGTTTCCGCCAAGGAAGCAAAATATTGGGAGGATTACCAATTCTCCGATGAATCGGATTCCGACGAGAATTCCGATGATGTTATAGAAATTACCCCAAATGAATTTAAAAAGGCAAAAGAAAATAATAAGGAAAAGGGCATAAAAATAGAGAAATCTAATTCCAACCCCGATGAACTTTATATGTATCGTCAACCCCCGAAGTCCTTAAGTTGTAACAATGACCCGGGAACCTCTAAACCACCAGGTTTTTCTAAACCGTTGTGGAAAACGACAGTTAGTATTAGGGGAACATCATATATCCCTAGAAACTTGGCAAAAAGAACCAAAACCGAAGAAGAAGAAACGAGCGAGTCGGAATAAGATAGTTGTATTCGTGTGGTGTAATATATGTAATATAGTGTTCTTATGCTTTATGATATATGTAAAAATTGCTTGTATTAATAAGTATTTTTTTATGAATCTAACTCTTGTCTATTTTACAGTTTAAAAACACAAAATGGATAGACAACCCAATATTTTAAGAGACCTACCCGGAGACATGATTGATGAAATCTTGTCTAGAGTCGGCCAGAATTCCTCGGCACAACTATTTAAGGCGAGATCAGTTTGTAAGACATTCGAAGAACGTTCCAAGAATGTCTTGGTTTATAAGAGACTTTCGTTTGAAAGATGGGGGATATCACATTGGGAAACCCATAAGTTACGATGTGTTTACTTTGACGCATATATTGCAGGGAACCCAAATGCTATTTTACGCAACGGGTTAAGAAATTATTTTGACTCAATATATCCGAATATTGGACTTCGTGATTTAGAAAAAGCGGCTAACATGCAACATAAAGAAGCATGTTATGCTTACGGATTAGTAATGTTCGCTTCTCACCAAAGTGAGAACAAGAACATCGGGCTACAACTATTAAACAAAACGTTTCCACAAGTGACGGAGTCGGTAATTGGGGTAAGAAATGAGGTTTTTAGATTATTACGGGACTGTTGGACATTACGTAACCCTCGTCCCTTTGACGACATTACAACACGCTGTCTTATCAACGGCCATAACGGTTATGTTCCACAAGACCAAGGATGGGAAGTAGTCCTAGTAAAACCAGAATGCATGACTTGTTTCTGGACGTATGAATTACGTGTCTTTATTGCCTTTGCTGAACGACTTGTGTACTAGCTAGAATTATCTTCACAACTATCTTGTATCAAAGTTATTGTGTGCTATATTTCATGCTTTATGTAAAATAAGCGGTATTGTAAGTTTGTAAAATATTGTATAAAAGTTTGAACTCGAAATATTATTATAATCAGTTTTTCATATAGAATTGTAGTAGTTGAATTGTATATTAGCTACTAAGTATGAACTTAACGGGTAGGTACTACCCGAATTTAAACTTATAAAACGCTAATATGAAGAAAAAGCTTTTATAAATGAGTTCATATTATGCTACGAAATACTATTAACTTCTCTTAATATTCTGTATGATTAACTTGTTCCATTTGACTATTTTGAAGGAAATGGCACCGACTACTCGACACACCGTGAATATGAATGAAGAGGAATTCCGTACTTTTCTAGCTTCAAACATAGCCGCAGTACAGGCTGCGCTACATACCAAAAATAACCTTGGATCTAGCAGTACAGGAAATCGTGTAGGATGCACCTACAAAGAATTCACTGCCTACAAACCTTTGGAATTTGATGGAACCGAAGGACCGATCGGATTGAAACGGTGGACCGAGAAGGTCGAATCGGTGTTTGCCATAAGTAAGTGTACTGAAGAGGACAAAGTGAAGTACGCTACGCATACCTTCACAGGTTCTGCGTTAACATGGTGGAATACCTATCTAGAGCAAGTGGGACAAGACGATGCGTATGCACTACCGTGGTCAGCATTCAAGCACTTGATGAACGAGAATTACCGTCCCAGAACCGAGGTCAATAAGCTCAAGACAGAACTTAGAGGGTTATGAAACCAAGGATTTGATATTACCACGTATGAAAGACGATTCACAGAATTGTGCCTATTGTGTCCGGGAGCATTCGAAGATGAGGAAGAGAAGATCGATGCATTTGTGAAAGGATTACCGAAAAGAATCCAAGAAGATATAAGTTCACACGAGCCCGCCTCTATACAACAGGCATGTAGAATGGCTCACAAACTAGTGAACCAGATTGAAGAAAGAATTAAAGAACAGACTGCTGAAGAGGCCAATGTGAAGCAAGTCAAAAGAAAGTGGGAGGAAAACGGTGATAAGAATCACCAATACAACAACAACAGCAATTACAACAATAATCGCAACAATTATCCCAACAATCGCAACATCAATCGCAACTACAACAAACGGCCCAACAACAACAACAACAACAACAACAACAACAACAACAACAACAACAACAACAACAACAACAACAACAACAGCAACTACAACAATCATCCCAACAACAATAATAACCGCAACAACAACAACAACAATCAGAAGCAGCTATGCCAAAGGTGTGAAAAGTATCACTCGGGGTTCTGCACCAAATTTTGCAACAAGTGTAAAAGAAATGGTCATAGCGCGGCGAAGTGTGAGGTCTACGGACCAGGGGTTAATAGAACGAAAGGAACAAATGGTGTCAGAACGATTAATGGCGGAGCAAGTAGTGTCGGAGCAAGTTATGCCAATGTAGTTTGTTATAAATGTGGAAAACCGGGCCACATTATTAGAAATTGCCTGAACCAGGAGAACACGAATGGACAAGGCCGCGGAAAAGTTTTCAATATTAATGCGGCAGAGGCACAGGAAGACCCGGAGCTTGTTACGGGTACGTTTCTTATTGACGATAAATCTGCTTACGTTTTATTTGATTCGGGTGCGGATAGAAGCTATATGAGTAGAGATTTTTGTGCTAAATTATGTTGTCCATTGACGCCTTTGGATAGTAAATTTTTACTCGAATTAGCAAATGGTAAATTAATTTCAGCAGATAATATATGTCGGAATCGAGAAATTAAACTGGTTAGCGAAACATTTAAGATTGATTTGATACCAGTAGAGTTAGGGAGTTTTGATGTGATAATCGGTATGGACTGGTTGAAAGAAGTGAAAGCAGAGATCGTCTGTTACAAAAATGCAATTCGCATTATACGAGAAAAAGGAAAACCCTTAATGGTGTACGGAGAAAAGGGCAACACGAAGCTACATCTTATTAGTAATTTGAAGGCACAAAAACTAATAATAAAAGGTTGCTATGCTGTTCTAGCACACGTCGAGAAAGTACAAACTGAAGAAAAGAGCATCAATGATGTTCCCATTACAAAAGAATTTCCCGATGTATTTCCGAAAGAATTACCGGGATTACCCCCACATCGATCCGTTGAATTTCAAATAGATCTTGTACCAGGAGCTGCACCAATAGCTCGTGCTCCTTACAGACTCGCACCCAGCGAGATGAAAGAACTGCAAAGTCAATTACAAGAACTTTTAGAGCGTGGTTTCATTCGACCAAGCACATCACCGTGGGGAGCTCCTGTTTTGTTTGTCAAGAAGAAAGATGGTACATTCAGGTTGTGTATCGACTACCGAGAGTTGAACAAACTTACCATCAAGAACCGCTACCCACTACCGCGAATCGACGACTTATTTGATCAACTACAAGGCTCGTCTGTTTATTCAAAGATTGACTTACGTTCCGGGTATCATCAAATGCGGGTGAAAGAAGATGATATTCCAAAGACTGCTTTCAGAACACGTTACGGTCATTACGATTTTATGGTCATGCCGTTTGGTTTAACTAATGCACCAGCTGTGTTCATGGACCTTATGAACCGAGTGTGTAGACCATACCTTGACAAGTTTGTCATTGTTTTCATTGATGACATACTTATTTACTCAAAGAATGACCAAGAACACGTTGAACATTTGAGAAAGGTGTTAGAAGTATTGAGGAAGGAAGAATTGTACGCTAAGTTTTCAAAGTGTGCATTTTGGTTGGAAGAAGTTCAATTCCTCGGTCACATAGTGAACAAAGAAGGTATTAAGGTGGATCCGGCAAAATAGAAACTGTTGAAAAGTGGGAAACCCCGAAAACTCCGAAACACATACGCCAGTTTTTAGGACTAGCTGGTTACTACAGAAGGTTCATCCAAGACTTTTCCAGAATAGCAAAACCCTTGACTGCATTAACGCATAAAGGGAAGAAATTTGAAAGGAAGGATGAACAAGAGAAAGCGTTTCAGTTATTGAAGAAAAAGCTAACTACGGCACCTATATTGTCATTGCCTGAAGGGAATGATGATTTTGTGATTTATTGTGATGCATCAAAGCAAGGTCTCGGTTGTGTATTAATGCAACGAACGAAGGTTATTGCTTATGCCTCTAGACAATTGAAGATTCACGAGCAAAATTATACGACGCATGATTTGGAATTAGGCGCGGTTGTTTTTGCATTAAAGACTTGGAGGCACTACTTATATGGGGTCAAAAGTATTATATATACCGACCACAAAAGTCTTCAACACATATTTAATCAGAAACAACTGAATATGAGGAAATGTAGGTGGATTGAATTGTTGAATGATTACGACTTTGAGATTCGTTACCACCCGGGGAAGGCAAATGTGGTAGCCGATGCCTTGAGCAGGAAGGACAGAGAACCCATTCGAGTAAAATCTAAGAATATAATGATTCATAATAACCTTACTACTCAAATAAAGGAGGCGCAACAAGGAGTTTTAAAAGAGGGAAATTTAAAGGATGAAATACCCAAAGGATCGGAGAAGCATCTTAATATTCGGGAAGACGGAACCCGGTATAAGGCTGAAAGGATTTGGGTACCAAAATTTGGAGATATGAGAGAAATGGTACTTAGAGAAGCTCATAAAACCAGATACTCAATACATCCTGGAACGGGGAAGATGTACAAGGATCTCAAGAAACATTTTTGGTGGCCGGGTATGAAAGCTGATGTTGCTAAATACGTAGGAGAATGTTTGACGTGTTCTAAGGTCAAAGCTGAGCATCAAAAACCATCAGGTCTACTTCAACAACCCGAAATCCCAGAATGGAAATGGGAAAACATTACCATGGATTTCATCACTAAATTGCCAAGGACTGCAAGTGGTTTTGATACTATTTGGGTAATAGTTGATCGTCTCACCAAATCAGCACACTTCCTACCAATAAGAGAAGATGACAAGATGGAGAAGTTAGCACGACTGTATTTGAAGGAAGTCGTCTCCAGACATGGAATACCAATCTCTATTATCTCTGACAGGGATGGCAGATTTATTTCAAGATGCTGGCAGACATTACAGCAAGCATTAGGAACTCGTCTAGACATGAGTACTGCCTATCATCCACAAACTGATGGGCAGAGCGAAAGGACGATACAAACGCTTGAAGACATGCTACGAGCATGTGTTATTGATTTCGGAAACAGTTGGGATCGACATCTACCGTTAGCAGAATTTTCCTACAATAACAGCTACCATTCAAGCATTGAGATGGCGCCGTTTGAAGCACTTTATGGTAGAAAGTGCAGGTCTCCAATTTGTTGGAGTGAAGTGGGGGATAGACAGATTACGGGTCCGGAGATTATACAAGAAACTACCAAGAAGATCATCCAAATTCAACAACGGTTGAAAACCGCCCAAAGTCGACAAAAGAGCTACGCTGACATTAAAAGAAAAGATATAGAATTTGAAATTGGAGAGATGGCCATGCTTAAAGTTGCACCTTGGAAAGGCGTTGTTCGATTTGGTAAACGAGGGAAATTAAATCCAAGGTATATTGGACCATTCAAGATTATTGATCGTGTCGGACCAGTAGCTTACCGTCTTGAGTTACCTCAACAACTCGCGGCTGTACATAACACTTTCCACGTCTCGAATTTGAAGAAATGTTTTGCTAAAGAAGAACTCACTATTCCGTTAGATGAAATCCAAATCAACAAAAAACTTCAATTCATCGAAGAACCCGTCGAAATAATGGATCGTGAGGTTAAAAGACTTAAGCAAAACAAGATACCAATTGTTAAGGTTCGATGGAATGCTCGTAGAGGACCCGAGTTCACCTAGGAGCGTGAAGATCAGATGAAGAAGAAATACCCGCATCTATTTCCAGAAGATTCGTCAACACCTTCAACAACTTAAAATTTCGGGATGAAATTTATTTAACGGGTAGGTACTGTAGTGACCCGAACTTTTCCATGTTTATATATATTAATTGAGATTGATATTTACATGATTAAATGTTTCCAACATGTTAAGCAATCAAACTTGTTAAGACTTGATTAATTGAAATATGTTTCATATAGACAATTGACCACCCAAGTTGACCGGTGATTCACGAACGTTAAAACTTGTAAAAACTATACGATGACATATATATGGTTATATATATAGTTAACATGTTTTTATTATAAGTATGTATCTCATTAGGTATTTTAACAATGAGTTATATACATAAAAATGAGACTATTAATTTAAGAAACTCGAAAACGATATATATAACGATTATCGTTATAACAACGTCTTACTAGGTACATATGAATCATATTAAGATATTGATACACTTGGTTAATTATGTTAAATGATAAGTAAATATATTATTAAGTGTATTAACAATGAAATACATATGTAAAAATAAGACTACTAACTTAATGATTTCGAAACGAGACATATATGTAACGATTATCGTTGTAACGACATTTAACTGTATATACATCATACTGAGATATATTATATATCATAATATCATGATAATATAACAATTTAATATCTCATTTGTTATAATAAACAATGGGTTAACAACATTCAACAAGATCGTTAACCTAAAGGTTTCAAAACAACATTTACATGTAACGACTAACGATGACTTAACGACTCAGTTAAAATGTATATACATGTAGTGTTTTAATATTTATTCATACACTTTTTAAAGACTTCAAGACACTTATCAAAATACTTCTACTTAACAAAAATGCTTACAATTACATCCTCGTTCAGTTTCATCAACAATTCTACTCGTATGCACCCGTATTCGTACTCGTACAATACACAGCTTTTAGATGTATGTACTATTGGTATATACACTCCAATGATCAGCTCTTAGCAGCCCATGTGAGTCACCTAACACATGTGGGAACCATCATTTGGCAACTAGCATGAAATATCTCATAAAATTACAAAAATATGAGTAATCATTCATGACTTATTTACATGAAAAGAAAATTACATATCCTTTATATCTAATTCATACACCAACGACCAAAAACACCTACAAACACTTTCATTCTTAAATTTTCTTCATCTAATTGATCTCTCTCAAGTTCTATCTTCAAGTTCTAAGTGTTCTTCATATATTTTACAAGTTCTAGTTACATAAAATCAAGAATACTTTCAAGTTTGCTAGCTCACTTCCAATCTTGTAAGGTGATCATCCAACCTCAAGAAATCTTTTTTTATTACAGTAGGTTATCATTCTAATACAAGGTAATAATCATATTCAAACTTTGGTTTAATTTCTATAACTATAACAATCTTATTTCAAGTGATGATCTTACTTGAATTTGTTTTCGTGTCATGATTCTGCTTCAAGAACTTCAAGCCATCCAAGGATCCGTTGAAGCTAGATCCATTTTTCTCTTTTCCAGTAGGTTTATCCAAGGAACTTAAGGTAGTAATGATGTTCATAACATCATTCGATTCATACATATAAAGCTATCTTATTCGAAGGTTAAACTTGTAATCACTAGAACATAGTTTAGTTAATTCTAAACTTGTTCGCAAACAAAAGTTAATCCTTCTAACTTGAATTTTAAAATCAACTAAACACAAGTTCTATATCTATATGATATGCTAACTTAATGATTTAAAACCTGGAAACACGAAAAACACCGTAAAACCGGATTTACGCCGTCGTAGTAACACCGCGGGCTGTTTTGGGTTAGTTAATTAAAAACTATGATAAACTTTGATTTAAAAGTTGTTATTCTGAGAAAATGATTTTTATTATGAACATGAAACTATATCCAAAAATTATGGTTAAACTCAAAGTGGAAGTATGTTTTCTAAAATGGTCATCTAGACGTCGTTCTTTCGACTGAAATGACTACCTTTACAAAAATGACTTGTAACTTATTTTTCCAACTATAAACCTATACTTTTATGTCTAGATTCATAAAATAGAGTTCAATATGAAACCACAGCAATTTGATTCACTCAAAACGGATTTAAAATGAAGAAGTTATGGGTAAAACAAGATTGGATAATTTTTCTCATTTTAGCTACGTGAAAATTGGTAACAAATCTATTCCAACCATAACTTAATCAACTTGTATTGTATATTATGTAATCTTGAGATAGCATAGACACGTATACAATGTTTCGACCTATCATGTCGACACATCTATATATATTTCGGAACAACCATAGACACTCTATATGTGAATGTTGGAGTTAGCTATACAGGGTTGAGGTTGATTCCAAAATATATATAGTTTGAGTTGTGATCAATACTGAGATACGTATACACTGGGTCGTGGATTGATTCAAGATAATATTTATCGATTTATTTCTGTACATCTAACTGTGGACAACTAGTTGTAGGTTACTAACGAGGATAGCTGACTTAATAAACTTAAAACATCAAAATATATTAAAAGTGTTGTAAATATATTTTGAACATACTTTGATATATATGTATATATTGTTATAGGTTCGTGAATCAACCAGTGGCCAAGTCTTACTTCCCGACGAAGTAAAAATCTGTGAAAGTGAGTTATAGTCCCACTTTTAACATCTAATATTTTTGGGATGAGAATACATGCAGGTTTTATAAATGATTTACAAAATAGACACAAGTACGTGAAACTACATTCTATGGTTGAATTATCGAAATCGAATATGCCCCTTTTTATTAAGTCTGGTAATCTAAGAATTAGGGAACAGACACCCTAATTGACGCGAATCCTAAAGATAGATCTATTGGGCCTAACAAACCCCATCCAAAGTACCGGATGCTTTAGTACTTCGAAATTTATATCATATCCGAAGGGTGTCCCGGAATGATGGGGATATTCTTATATATATGCATCTTGTTAATGTCGGTTACCAGGTGTTCACCATATGAATGATTTTTATCTCTATGTATGGGATGTGTATTGAAATATGAAATCTTGTGGTCTATTGTTACGATTTGATATATATAGGTTAAACCTATAACTCACCAACATTTTTGTTGACGTTTAAAGCATGTTTATTCTCAGGTGAATACTAAGAGCTTCCGCTGTTGCATACTAAAATAAGGACAAGATTTGGAGTCCATGTTTGTATGATATTGTGTAAAAACTGCATTCCAGAAACTGATTTCGATGTAACATATTTGTATTGTAAACCATTATGTAATGGTCGTGTGTAAACAGGATATTTTATACCAACTGAAATGTCCCGTTCTTATTGATTAAAAACGTTCCATATTAATTGATTTCGTTGCGAGGTTTTGACCTCTATATGAGACGTTTTTCAAAGACTGCATTCATTTTTAAAACAAACCATAACCTTTATTTCATAAATAAAGGTTTAAAAAGCTTTACGTAGATTATCAAATAATGATAATCTAAAATATCCTGTTTACACACGACCAGTACATAATGGTTTACAATACAAATATGTTACATCGAAATCAGTTTCTGGAATGCAGTTTTTACACAATATCATACAAACATGGACTCCAAATCTTGTCCTTATTTTAGTATGCAACAGCGGAAGCTCTTAGTATTCACCTGAGAATAAACATGCTTTAAACGTCAACAAAAATGTTGGTGAGTTATAGGTTTAACCTATATATATCAAATCGTAACAATAGACCACAAGATTTCATATTTCAATACACATCCCATACATAGAGATAAAAATCATTCATATGGTGAACACCTGGTAACCGACATTAACAAGATGCATATATATAAGAATATCCCCATCATTCCGGGACACCCTTCGTTCGTTGCATTAATACACAACCGAGACCTTGCTTTGATGCGTCACAATAAATCACAAAATCATCATTCCCTTCAGGCAATGACAATATAGGTGCCGTAGTTAGCTTTTTCTTCAATAACTGAAACGCTTTCTCTTGTTCATCCTTCCATTCAAATTTTTTCCCTTTATGTGTTAATGCAGTCAAGGGTTTTGCTATTCTGGAAAAGTCTTGGATGAACCTTCTGTAGTAACCAGCTAGTCCTAAAAACTGGCGTATGTGTTTCAGAGTTTTCGGGGTTTCCCACTTTTCAACAGTTTCTATCTTTGCCGGATCCACCTTAATACCTTCTTTGTTCACTATGTGACCGAGGAATTGAACTTCTTCCAACCAAAATGCACACTTTGAAAACTTAGCGTACAATTCTTCCTTCCTCAATACTTCTAACACCTTTCTCAAATGTTCACTGTGTTCTTGGTCATTCTTTGAGTAAATAAGTATGTCATCAATGAAAACAATGACAAACTTGTCAAGGTATTGTCCACACACTCGGTTCATAAGGTCCATGAACACAGCTGGTGCATTAGTTAAACCAAACGGCATGACCATAAACTCGTAATGACCGTAACGTGTTCTGAAAGCAGTCTTTGGAATATCATCTTCTTTCACCCGCATTTGATGATACCCGGAACGTAAGTCAATCTTTGAATAAACAGACGAGCCTTGTAGTTGATCAAATAAGTCGTCGATTCTTGGTAGTGGGTAGCGGTTCTTGATGGTAAGTTTGTTCAACTCTCGGTAGTCGATACACAACCTGAATGTACCATCTTTCTTCTTGACAAACAAAACAGGAGCTCCCCACGGTGATGTGCTTGGCCGAATGAAACCACGCTCTAAAAGTTCTTGTAATTGGCTTTGCAGTTCTTTCATCTCGCTGGGTGCGAGTCTGTAAGGAGCACGAGCTATTGGTGCAGCTCCTGGTACAAGATCTATTTGAAATTCAACGGATCGATGTGGGGGTAATCCCGATAATTCTTTCGGAAATACATCGGGAAATTCTTTTGCAATGGGAACATCATTGATGCTCTTTTCTTCAGTTTGTACTTACTCGACGTGTGCTAGAACAGCATAGCAACCTTTTCTTATTAGTTTTTGTGCCTTCAAATTACTAATAAGATGTAGCTTCGTGTTGCCCTTTTCTCCGTACACCATTAAGGGTTTTCCTTTTTCTCGTATAATGCGAATTGCATTTTTGTAACAGACGATCTCTGCTTTCACTTCTTTCAACCAGTCCATACCGATTATCACATCAAAACTCCCTAACTCTACTGGTATCAAATCAATCTTAAATGTTTCACTAACCAGTTTAATTTCTCGATTCCGACATATATTATCTGCTGAAATTAATTTACCATTTGCTAATTCGAGTAAAAATTTACTATCCAAAGGCGTCAATGGACAACTTAATTTAGCACAAAAATCTCTACTCATATAGCTTCTATCCGCACCCGAATCAAATAAAACGTAACCAGATTTATTGTCAATAAGAAACGTACCCGTAATAAGCTCCGGGTCTTCCTGTGCCTCTGCCGCATTAATATTGAAAACTCTTTCGCGGCCTTGTCCATTCGTGTTCTCCTGGTTCGGGCAATTTCTAATAATGTGGCCTGGTTTTCCACATTTATAACAAACTACATTGGCATAACTTGCTCCGACACTACTTGCTCCGCCATTAATCGTTCCGACACCATTTGTTCCTTTCGTTCTATTAACCCCTGGTCCGTAGACCTCACACTTCGCCGCGCTATGACCATTTCTTTTACACTTGTTGCAAAATTTGGTGCAGAACCCCGAGTGATACTTTTCACACCTTTGGCATAGCTGCTTCTGATTGTTGTTGTTGTTGTTGCGGTTATTATTGTTGTTGGGATGATTGTTGTAGTTGCTGTTGCTGTTGTTGTTGTTGTTGTTGTTGTTGTTGTTGTTGTTGTTGTTGTTGGGCCGTTTGTTGTAGTTGCGATTGATGTTGCGATTGTTGGGATAATTGTTGCGATTATTGTTGTAATTGCTGTTGTTGTTGTATTGGTGATTCTTATCACCGTTTTCCTCCCACTTTCTTTTGACTTGCTTCACATTGGCCTCTTCAGCAGTCTGTTCTTTAATTCTTTCTTCAATCTGGTTCACTAGTTTGTGAGCCATTCTACATGCCTGTTGTATAGAGGCGGGCTCGTGTGAACTTATATCTTCTTGGATTCTTTCCGGTAATCCTTTCACAAATGTGTCGATCTTCTCTTCCTCATCTTCGAATGCTCCCGGACACAATAGGCACAATTCTGTGAATTGTCTTTCGTACGTGGTAATATCAAATCCTTGGGTTTGTAACCCTCTAAGTTCTGTCTTGAGCTTATTGACCTCGGTTCTGGGACGGTACTTCTCGTTCATCAAGTGCTTGAATGCTGACCACGGTAGTGCGTACGCATCGTCTTGTCCCACTTGCTCTAGATAGGTATTCCACCATGTTAACGCAGAACCTGTGAAGGTATGCGTAGCGTACTTCACTTTGTCCTCTTCAGTACACTTACTTATGGCAAACACCGATTCGACCTTCTCGGTCCACCGTTTCAATCCGATCGGTCCTTCGGTTCCATCAAATTCCAAAGGTTTGCAGGCAGTGAATTCTTTGTAGGTGCATCCTACACGATTTCCTGTACTGCTAGATCCAAGGTTATTGTTGGTATGTAGCGCAGCCTGTACTGCGGCTATGTTTAAAGCTAGAAAAGTACGGAATTCCTCTTCATTCATATTCACGGTGTGTCGAGTAGTCGGTGCCATTTCCTTCAAAATAGTCAAATGGAACAAGTTAATCATACAGAATATTAAGAGTAGTTAATAGTATTTCGTAGCATAATATGAACTCATTTATAAAAGCTTTTTCTTCATATTAGCGTTTTATAAGTTTAAATTCGGGTAGTACCTACCCGTTAAGTTCATACTTAGTAGCTAATATACAATTCAACTACTACAATTCTATATGAAAAACTGATTATAATAATATTTCGCGTTCAAACTTTTATACAATATTTTACAAACTTACAATACCGCTTATTTTACATAAAGCATGAAATATAGCACACAATAACTTTGATACAAGATAGTTGTGAAGATAATTCTATCTAGTACACAAGTCGTTCAGCAAAGACAATAAAGACACGTAATTCATACGTCCAGAAACAAGTCATGCATTCTGGTTTTACTAGGACTACTTCCCATCCTTGGTCTTGTGGAACATAACCGTTATGGCCGTTGATAAGACAGCGTGTTGTAACGTCGTCAAAGGGACGAGGGTTACGTAATGTCCAACAGTCCCGTAATAATCTAAAAACCTCATTTCTTACCCCAATTACCGACTCCGTCACTTGTGGAAACGTTTTTTTTAATAGTTGTAGCCCGATGTTCTTGTTCTCACTTTGGTGAGAAGCGAACATTACTAATCCGTAAGCATAACATGCTTCTTTATGTTGCATGTTAGCCGCTTTTTCTAAATCACGAAGTCCAATATTCGGATATATTGAGTCAAAATAATTTCTTAACCCGTTGCGTAAAATAGCATTTGGGTTCCCCGCAATATATGCGTCAAAGTAAACACATCGTAACTTATGGGTTTTCCAATGTGATATCCCCCATCTTTCAAACGAAAGTCTCTTATAAACCAAGACATTCTTGGAACGTTCTTCGAATGTCTTACAAACTGATCTCGCCTTAAATAGTTGTGCCGAGGAATTCTGGCCGACTCTAGACAAGATTTCATCAATTATGTCTCCGGGTAGGTCTCTTAAAATATTGGGTTGTCTATCCATTTTGTGTTTTTAAACTGTAAAATAGACAAGAGTTAGATTCATAAAAAAATACTTATTAATACAAGCAATTTTTACATATATCATAAAGCATAAGAACACTATATTACATATATTACACCACACGAATACAACTATCCTATTCCGACTCGCTCGTTTCTTCTTCTTCGGTTTTGGTTCGTTTTGCCAAGTTTCTAGGGATATATGATGTTCCCCTAATACTAACTATCGTTTTCCACAACGGTTTAGAAAAACCTGGTGGTTTAGAGGTTCCCGGGTCATTGTTACAACTTAAGGACTTCGGGGGTTGACGATACATATAAAGTTCATCGGGGTTGGAATTAGATTTCTCTATTTTTATGCCCTTTCCCTTATTATTTTCTTTTGCCTTTTTAAATTCAGTTGGGGTAATTTCTATAACATCATCGGAATTCTCGTCGGAATCCGATTCATCGGAGAATTGGTAATCCTCCCAATATTTTGCTTCCTTGGCGGAAACACCATTGACCATAATTAACCTTGGTCGGTTGGTTGAGGATTTTCTTTTACTTAACCGTTTTATTATTTCCCCCACCGGTTCTACTTCTTCATCCAGTTCCGATTCTTCTTCCGGTTCCGATTCTTCTTCCGGTTCCGACTCTTCTTCCGGTTCCTCTTCGGGAACTTGTGAATCAGTCCACGAATCATTCCAATTTACATTTGACTCTTCATTATTATTAGGTGAGTCAATGGGACTTGTTCTAGAGGTAGACATCTATCACATAATATCAAACACGTTAAGAGATTAATATATCACGTAATATTCACATGTTAAAAATATATAGTTTCCAACAAAATTTGTTAAGCAATCATTTTTCAAGTAAACACGGTCGAAGTCCAGACTCACTAATGCATCCTAACAAACTCGATAAGACATACTAATGCAAAATTCTGGTTCTCTAAGACCAACGCTCGGATACCAACTGAAATGTCCCGTTATTATTGATTAAAAACGTTCCATATTAATTGATTTCATTGCGAGGTTTTGACCTCTATATGAGACGTTTTTCAAAGACTGCATTCATTTTTAAAACAAACCATAACCTTAATTTCATAAATAAAGGTTTAAAAAGCTTTACGTAGATTATCAAATAATGATAATCTAAAATATCCTGTTTACACACGACCATTACATAATGGTTTACAATACAAATATGTTACATCGAAATCAGTTTCTGGAATGCAGTTTTTACACAATATCATACAAACATGGACTCCAAATCTTGTCCTTATTTTAGTATGCAACAGCGGAAGCTCTTAGTATTCACCTGAGAATAAACATGCTTTAAACGTCAACAAAAATGTTGGTGAGTTATAGGTTTAACCTATATATATCAAATCGTAACAATAGACCACAAGATTTCATATTTCAATACACATCCCATACATAGAGATAAAAATCATTCATATGGTGAACACCTGGTAACCAACATTAACAAGATGCATATATATAAGAATATCCCCATCATTCCGGGACACCCTTCGGATATGATATAAATTTCGAAGTACTAAAGCATCCGGTACTTTGGATGGGGTTTGTTAGGCCCAATAGATCTATCTTTAGGATTCGCGTCAATTAGGGTGTCTGTTCCCTAATTCTTAGATTACCAGACTTAATAAAAAGGGGCATATTCGATTTCGATAATTCAACCATAGAATGTAGTTTCACGTACTTGTGTCTATTTTGTAAATCATTTATAAAACCTGCATGTATTCTCATCCCAAAAATATTAGATTTTAAAAGTGGGACTATAACTCACTTTCACAGATTTTTATTTCGTCGGGAAGTAAGACTTGGCCACTGGTTGATTCACGAACCTATAACAATATATACATATATATCAAAGTATGTTCAAAATATATTTACAACACTTTTAATATATTTTGATGTTTTAAGTTTATTAAGTCAGCTGTCCTCGTTAGTAACCTACAACTAGTTGTCCACAGTTAGATGTACAGAAATAAATCGATAAATATTATCTTGAATCAATCCACGACCCAGTGTATACGTATCTCAGTATTGATCACAACTCAAACTATATATATTTTGGAATCAACCTCAACCCTGTATAGCTAACTCCAACATTCACATATAGAGTGTCTATGGTTGTTCCGAAATATACATAGATGTGTCGACATGATAGGTTGAAACATTGTATACGTGTCTATGGTATCTCAAGATTACATAATATACAATACAAGTTGATTAAGTTATGGTTGGAATAGATTTGTTACCAATTTTTACGTAGCTAAAATGAGAAAAATTATCCAATCTTGTTTTACCCATAACTTCTTCATTTTAAATCCGTTTTGAGTGAATCAAATTGCTGTGGTTTCATATTGAACTCTATTTTATGAATCTAGACAGAAAAGTATAGGTTTATAGTTGGAAAAATAAGTTACAAGTCGTTTTTGTAAAGGTAGTCATTTCAGTCGAAAGAACGACGTCTAGATGACCATTTTAGAAAACATACTTCCACTTTGAGTTTAACCATAATTTTTGGATATAGTTTCATGTTCATAATAAAAATCATTTTCTCAGAATAACAACTTTTAAATCAAAGTTTATCATAGTTTTTAATTAACTAACCCAAAACAGCCCGCGGTGTTACTACGACGGCGTAAATCCGGTTTTACGGTGTTTTTCGTGTTTTCAGGTTTTAAATCATTAAGTTAGCATATCATATAGATATATAACATGTGTTTAGTTGATTTTAAAATTCAAGTTAGAAGGATTAACTTTTGTTTGCGAACAAGTTTAGAATTAACTAAACTATGTTCTAGTGATTACAAGTTTAACCTTCGAATAAGATAGCTTTATATGTATGAATCGAATGATGTTATGAACATCATTACTACCTTAAGTTTCTTGGATAAACCTACTGGAAAAGAGAAAAATGGATCTAGCTTCAACGGATCCTTGGATGGCTCAAAGTTCTTGAAGCAGAATCATGACACGAAAACAAGTTCAAGTAAGATCATCACTTGAAATAAGATTGTTATAGTTATAGAAATTGAACCAAAGTTTGAATATGATTATTACCTTGTATTAGAATGATAACCTACTGTAAGAAACAAAGATTTCTTGAGGTTGGATGTGTAGTGACCCGAACTTTTCCATGTTTATATATATTAATTGAGATTGATATTTACATGATTAAATGTTTCCAACATGTTAAGCAATCAAACTTGTTAAGACTTGATTAATTGAAATATGTTTCATATAGACAATTGACCACCCAAGTTGACCGGTGATTCACGAACGTTAAAACTTGTAAAAAAACTATATTATGACATATATATGGTTATATATATAGTTAACATGATATTATGATAAGTAAACATATCATTAATTATATTAACAATGAACTACATATGTAAAAACAAGACTACTAACTTAATGATTTTGAAACGAGACATATATGTAACGTTTATCGTTGTAACGACATTTAATGTATATATATCATATTAAGAGATATTCGTACATCATAATATCATGATAATATAATAATTTAAAATCTCTTTTGATATTATAAACATTGGGTTAACAACATTTAACAAGATCGTTAACCTAAAGGTTTCAAAACAACATTTACATGTAACGACTAACGATGACTTAACGACTCAGTTAAAATGTATATACATGTAGTGTTTTAATATGTATTTATACACTTTTGAAAGACTTCAATACACTTATCAAAATACTTCTACTTAACAAAAATGCTTACAATTACATCCTCGTTCAGTTTCATCAACAATTCTACTCGTATGCACCCGTATTCGTACTCGTACAATACACAGCTTTTAGATGTATGTACTATTGGTATATACACTCCAATGATCAGCTCTTAGCAGCCCATGTGAGTCACCTAACACATGTGGGAACCATCATTTGACAACTAGCATGAAATATCTCATAAAATTACAAAAATATGAGTAATCATTCATGACTTATTTACATGAAAACAAAATTACATATCCTTTATATCTAATCCATACACCAACGACCAAAAACACCTACAAACACTTTCATTCTTCAATTTTCTTCATCTAATTGATCTCTCTCAAGTTCTATCTTCAAGTTCTAAGTGTTCTTCATAAATTCCAAAAGTTCTAGTTTCATAAAATCAAGAATACTTTCAAGTTTGCTAGCTCACTTCCAATCTTGTAAGGTGATCATCCAACCTCAAGAAGTCTTTGTTTCTTACAGTAGGTTATCATTCTAATACAAGGTAATAATCATATTCAAACTTTGGTTCAATTTCTATAACTATAACAATCTTATTTCAAGTGATGATCTTACTTGAACTTGTTTTCGTGTCATGATTCTGCTTCAAGAACTTCGAGCCATCCAAGGATCCATTGAAGCTAGATCCATTTTTCTATTTTCCAGTAGGTTTATCCAAGGAAATTAAGGTAGTAATGATGTTCATAACATCATTCGATTCATACATATAAAGCTATCTTATTCGAAGGTTTAAACTTGTAATCACTAGAACATAGTTTAGTTAATTCTAAACTTGTTCGCAAACAAAAGTTAATCCTTCTAACTTGACTTTTAAAATCAACTAAACACATGTTCTATATCTATATGATATGCTAACTTAATGATTTAAAACCTGGAAACACGAAAAACACCGTAAAACCGGATTTACGCCGTCGTAGTAACACCGCGGGCTGTTTTGGGTTAGTTAATTTAAAAATATGATAAACTTTGATTTAAAAGTTGTTATTCTGAGAAAATTATTTTTATTATGAACATGAAACTATATCCAAAAATTATGGTTAAACTCAAAGTGGAAGTATGTTTTCTAAAATGGTCATCTAGACGTCGTTCTTTCGACTGAAATGACTACGTTTACAAAAACAACTTGTAACTTATTTTTCCGACTATAAACCTATACTTTTTATGTTTATATTCATAAAATAGAGTTCAATATGAAACCATAGCAATTTGATTCACTCAAAACGGATTTAAAATGAAGAAGTTATGGGTAAAACAAGATTGGATAATTTTTCTCATTTTAGCTACGTGAAAATTGGTAACAAATCTATTCCAACCATAACTTAATCAACTTGTATTGTATATTATGTAATCTTGAGATACCATAGACACGTATACAATGTTTCGACCTATCATGTCGACACATCTATATATATTTCGGAACAACCATAGACACTCTATATGTGAATGTTGGAGTTAGCTATACAGGGTTGAGGTTGATTCCAAAATATATATAGTTTGAGTTGTGATCAATACTGAGATACGTATACACTGAGTCGTGGATTGATTCAAGATAATATTTATCGATTTATTTCTGTACATCTAACTGTGGACAACTAGTTATAGGTTACTAACGAGGACAGCTGACTTAATAAACTTAAAACATCAAAATATATTAAAAGTGTTGTAAATATATTTTGAACATACTTTAATATATATGTATATATTGTTATAGGTTCGTGAATCAACAGTGGCCAAGTCTTACTTCCCGACGAAGTAAAAATCTGTGAAAGTGAGTTATAGTCCCACTTTTAAAATCTAATATTTTTGGGATGAGAATACATGCAGGTTTTATAAATGATTTACAAAATAGACACAAGTACGTGAAACTACATTCTATGGTTGAATTATCGAAATCGAATATGCCCCTTTTTATTAAGTCTGGTAATCTAAGAATTAGGGAACAGACACCCTAATTGACGCGAATCCTAAAGATAGATCTATTGGGCCTAACAAACCCCATCCAAAGTACCGGATGCTTTAGTACTTCGAAATTTATATCATATCCGAAGGGTGTCCCGGAATGATGGGGATATTCTTATATATGCATCTTGTTATTGTCGGTTACCAGGTGTTCACCATATGAATGATTTTTATCTCTATGTATGGGATGTGTATTGAAATATGAAATCTTGTGGTCTATTGTTACGATTTGATATATATAGGTTAAACCTATAACTCACCAACATTTTTGTTGACGTTTAAAGCATGTTTATTCTCAGGTGAATATTAAGAGCTTCCGCTGTTGCATACTAAAATAAGGACAAGATTTGGAGTCCATGTTTGTATGATATTGTGTAAAAACTGCATTCAAGAAACTGATTTCGATGTAACATATTTGTATTGTAAACCATTATGTAATGGTCGTGTGTAAATAGGATATTTTAGATTATCATTATTTGATAATCTACGTAAAGCTTTTTAAACCTTTATTTATGAAATAAAGGTTATGGTTTGTTTTAAAAAGGAATGCGGTCTTTGAAAAACGTCTCATATAGAGGTCAAAACCTCGCAACGAAATCAATTAATATGGAACGTTTTTAATCAATAAGAACGGGACATTTCAGTTGGTATCCGAGCGTTGGTCTTAGAAAACCAGAAAATTTGCATTAGTGTGTCTTATCGAGTTTGTTAGGATGCATTAGTGAGTCTGGACTTCGACCGTGTTTTCTTTAAAAATGATTGCTTAACATTTTTGTTGGAAACTATATATTTTTAACATATGAATATTATGTGATATATTAATCTCTTAACGTGTTTGATATTATGTGATAGATGTCTACCTCTAGAACAAGTCCCATTGACTCACCTAATA
Source organism: Rutidosis leptorrhynchoides (assembly GCF_046630445.1). NCBI lineage: Eukaryota > Viridiplantae > Streptophyta > Magnoliopsida > Asterales > Asteraceae > Rutidosis > Rutidosis leptorrhynchoides. The sequence goes on from NC_092333.1 coordinate 208,696,921, forward strand.
ATAATGAAGAGTCAAATGTAAATTGGAATGATTTGTGGACTGATTCACAAGTTCCCGAAGAGGAACCGGAAGAAGAGTCGGAACCGGAAGAAGAATCGGAACCGGAAGAAGAATCGGAACCGGATGAAGAAATAGAACCGGTGGGGGAAATAATAAAAAGGTTAAGTAAAAGAAAATCCTCAACCAACCGACCAAAGTTAATTATGGTCAATGGTGTTTCCGCCAAGGAAGCAAAATATTGGGAGGATTACCAATTCTCCGATGAATCGGATTCCGACGAGAATTCCGATGATGTTATAGAAATTACCCCAACTGAATTTAAAAAGGCAAAAGAAAATAATAAGGGAAAGGGCATAAAAATAGAGAAATCTAATTCCAACCCCGATGAACTTTATATGTATCGTCAACCCCCGAAGTCCTTAAGTTGTAACAATGACCCGGGAACCTCTAAACCACCAGGTTTTTCTAAACCAATGTGGACAACGACGGCTCGTATTAGGGGAACATCATATATCCCTAGAAACTTGGCAAAACGAACCAAAACCGAAGAAAAAGAAACGAGCAAGTCGGAATAAGATAGTTGTATTCGTGTGGTGTAATATATGTAATATAGTGTTCTTATGCTTTATGATATATGTAAAAATTGCTTGTATTAATAAGTATTTTTTTATGAATCTAACTCTTGTCTATTTTACAGTTTAAAAACACAAAATGGATAGACAACCCAATATTTTAAGAGACCTACCCGGAGACATGATTGATGAAATCTTGTCTAGAGTCGGCCAGAATTCTTCGGCACAACTATTTAAGGCGAGATCAGTTTGTAAGACATTCGAAGAACGTTCCAAGAATGTCTTGGTTTATAAGAGACTTTCGTTTGAAAGATGGGGGATATCACATTGGGAAACCCATAAGTTACGATGTGTTTACTTTGACGCATATATTGCGGGGAACCCAAATGCTATTTTACGCAACGGGTTAAGAAATTATTTTGACTCAATATATCCGAATATTGGACTTCGTGATTTAGAAAAAGCGGCTAACATGCAACATAAAGAAGCATGTTATGCTTACGGATTAGTAATGTTCGCTTCTCACCAAAGTGAGAACAAGAACATCGGGCTAAAACTATTAAACAAAACGTTTCCACAAGTGACGGAGTCGGTAATTGGGGTAAGAAATGAGGTTTTTAGATTATTATGGGACTGTTGGACATTACGTAACCCTCGTCCCTTTGATGACTTTACAACACGTTGTCTTATCAACGGCCATAACGGTTATGTTGCACAAGACCAAGGATGGGAAGTAGTCCTAGTAAAACCAGAATGCATGACTTGTTTCTGGACGTATGAATTACGTGTCTTTATTGCCTTTGCTGAATGACTTGTGTACTAGCTAGAATTGTCTTCACAACTATCTTGTATCAAAGTTATTGTGTGCTATATTTCATGCTTTATGTAAAATAAGCAGTATTGTAAGTTTGTAAAATATTGTATAAAAGTTTGAACGCGAAATATTATTATAATCAGTTTTTCATATAGAATTGTAGTAGTTGAATTGTATATTAGCTACTAAGTATGAACTTAACGGGTAGGTACTACCCGAATTTAAACTTATAAAACGCTAATAGGAAGAAAAAGCTTTTATAAATGAGTTCATATTATGCTATGAAATACTATTAACTACTCTTAATATTCTGTATGATTAACTTGTTCCATTTAACTATTTTGAAGGAAATGGCACCGACTACTCGACACACCGTGAATATGAATGAAGAAGAATTCCGTACTTTTCTAGCTTCAAACATAGCCGCAGTACAGGCTGCGCTACATACCAACAATAACCTTGGATCTAGCAGTACAGGAAATCGTGTAGGATGCACCTACAAAGAATTCACTGCCTGCAAACCTTTGGAATTTGATGGAACCGAAGGACCGATCGGATTGAAACGGTGGACCGAGAAGGTTGAATCGGTGTTTGCCATAAGTAAGTGTACTGAAGAGGACAAAGTGAAGTACGCTACGCATACCTTCACAGGTTCTGCGTTAACATGGTGGAATACCTATCTAGAGCAAGTGGGACAAGATGATGCGTACGCACTACCGTGGTCAGCATTCAAGCACTTGATGAACGAGAAGTACCGTCCCAGAACCGAGGTCAATAAGCTCAAGACAGAACTTAGAGGGTTACGAACCCAAGGATTTGATATTACCACGTACGAAAGACGATTCACAGAATTGTGCCTATTGTGTCCGGGAGCATTCGAAGATGAGGAAGAGAAGATCGACGCGTTTGTGAAAGGATTACCGGAAAGAATCCAAGAAGATATAAGTTCACACGAGCCCGCCTCCATACAACAGGCATGTAGAATGGCTCACAAACTCGTGAACCAGATTGAAGAAAGAATTAAAGAACAGACTGCTGAAGAGGCCAATGTGAAGCAAGTCAAAAGAAAGTGGGAGGAAAACGGTGATAAGAATCACCAATACAACAACAACAGCAATTACAACAATAATCGCAACAATTATCCCAACAATCGCAACTACAACAAACGGCCCAACAACAACAACAACAACAACAGCAACTACAACAATCATCCCAACAACAATAATAACCGCAACAACAACAACAATCAGAAGCAGCTATGCCAAAGGTGTGAAAAGAATCACTCGGGGTTCTGCACCAAATTTTGCAACAAGTGTAAAAGAAATGGTCATAGCGCGGCGAAGTGTGAGGTCTACGGACCAGGGGTTAATAGAACGAAAGGAACAAATGGTGTCGGAACGAGTAATGGCGGAGCAAGTAGTGTCGGAGCAAGTTATGCCAATGTAGTTTGTTATAAATGTGGAAAACCAGGCCACATTATTAGAAATTGCCCGAACCAGGAGAACACGAATGGACAAGGCCGTGGAAGAGTTTTCAATATTAATGCGGTAGAGGCACAGGAAGACCCGGAGCTTGTTACGGGTACGTTTCTTATTGACAATAAATCTGCTTACGTTTTATTTGATTCGGGTGCGGATAGAAGCTATATGAGTAGAGATTTTTGTGCTAAATTAAGTTGTCCATTGACGCCTTTGGATAGTAAATTTTTACTCGAATTAGCAAATGGTAAATTAATTTCAGCAGATAATATATGTCAGAATCGAGAAATTAAACTGGTTTGCGAAACATTTAAGATTGATTTGATACCAGTAGAGTTAGGGAGTTTTGATGTGATAATCGGTATGGACTGGTTGAAAGAAGCGAAAGCGGAGATCGTTTGTTACAAAAATGCAATTCGCATTATACGAGAAAAAGGAAAACCCTTAATGGTGTACGGAGAAAAGGGCAACACGAAGCTACATCTTATTAGTAATTTGAAGGCACAAAAACTAATAAGAAAAGGTTGCTATGCTGTTCTAGCACACGTCGAGAAAGTACAAACTGAAGAAAAGAGCATCAATGATGTTCCCATTGCAAAAGAATTTCCCGATGTATTTCCGAAAGAATTACCGGGATTACCCCCACATCGATCCGTTGAATTTCAAATAGATCTTGTACCAGGAGCTGCACCAATAGCTCGTGCTCCTTACAGACTCGCACCCAGCGAGATGAAAGAACTGCAAAGCCAATTACAAGAACTTTTAGAGCGTGGTTTCATTCGACCAAGCACATCACCGTGGGGAGCTCCTGTTTTGTTTGTCAAGAAGAAAGATGGTACATTCAGGTTGTGTATCGACTACCGAGAGTTGAACAAACTTACCATCAAGAACCGCTACCCACTACCGAGAATCGACGACTTATTTGATCAACTACAAGGCTCGTCTGTTTATTCAAAGATTGACTTACGTTCCGGGTATCATCAAATGCGGGTGAAAGAAGATGATATTCCAAAGACTGCTTTCAGAACACGTTACGGTCATTACGAGTTTATGGTCATGCCGTTTGGTTTAACTAATGCACCAGCTGTGTTCATGGACCTTATGAACCGAGTGTGTGGACCATACCTTGACAAGTTTGTCATTGTTTTCATTGATGACATACTTATTTACTCAAAGAATGACCAAGAACACGGTGAACATTTGAGAAAGGTGTTAGAAGTATTGAGGAAGGAAGAATTGTACGCTAAGTTTTCAAAGTGTGCATTTTGGTTGGAAGAAGTTCAATTCCTCGGTCACATAGTGAACAAAGAAGGTATTAAGGTGGATCCGGCAAAGATAGAAACTGTTGAAAAGTGGGAAACCCCGAAAACTCCAAAACACATACGCCAGTTTTTAGGACTAGCTGGTTACTACAGAAGGTTCATCCAAGACTTTTCCAGAATAGCAAAACCCTTGACTGCATTAACGCATAAAGGGAAGAAATTTGAATGGAATGATGAACAAGAGAAAGCGTTTCAGTTATTGAAGAAAAAGCTAACTACGGCACCTATATTGTCATTGCCTGAAGGGAATGATGATTTTGTGATTTATTGTGACGCATCAAAGCAAGGTCTCGGTTGTGTATTAATGCAACGAACGAAGGTGATTGCTTATGCGTCTAGACAATTGAAGATTCACGAACAAAATTATACGACGCTTGATTTGGAATTAGGTGCGGTTGTTTTTGCATTAAAGACTTGGAGGCACTACTTATATGGGGTCAAAAGTATTATATATACCGACCACAAAAGTCTTCAACACATATTTAATCAGAAACAACTGAATATGAGGCAGCGTAGGTGGATTGAATTGTTGAATGATTACGACTTTGAGATTCGTTACCACCCGGTGAAGGCAAATGTGGTAGCCGATGCCTTGAGCAGGAAGGACAGAGAACCCATTCGAGTAAAATCTATGAATATAATGATTCATAATAACCTTACTACTCAAATAAAGGAGGCGCAACAAGGAGTTTTAAAAGAGGGAAATTTAAAGGATGAAATACCCAAAGGATCGGAGAAGCATCTTAATATTCGGGAAGACGGAACCCGGTATAGGGCTGAAAGGATTTGGGTACCAAAATTTGGAGATATGAGAGAAATGGTACTTAGAGAAGCTCATAAAACCAGATACTCAATACATCCTGGAACGGGGAAGATGTACAAGGATCTCAAGAAACATTTTTGGTGGCCGGGTATGAAAGCCGATGTTGCTAAATACGTAGGAGAATGTTTGACGTGTTCTAAGGTCAAAGCTGAGCATCAGAAACCATCAGGTCTACTTCAACAACCCGAAATCCCGGAATGGAAATGGGAAAACATTACCATGGATTTCATCACTAAATTGCCAAGGACTGCAAGTGGTTTTGATACTATTTGGGTAATAGTTGATCGTCTCACCAAATCAGCACACTTCCTACCAATAAGAGAAGATGACAAGATGGAGAAGTTAGCACGACTGTATTTGAAGGAAGTCATCTCCAGACATGGAATACCAATCTCTATTATCTCTGATAGGGATGGCAGATTTATTTCAAGATTCTGGCAGACATTACAGCAAGCATTAGGAACTCGTCTAGACATGAGTACTGCCTATCATCCACAAACAGATGGGTAGAGCGAAAGGACGATACAAACGCTTGAAGACATGCTACGAGCATGTGTTATTGATTTCGGAAACAGTTGGGATCGACATCTACCGTTAGCAGAATTTTCCTACAACAACAGCTACCATTCAAGCATTGAGATGGCGCCGTTTGAAGCACTTTATGGTAGAAAGTGCAGGTCTCCGATTTGTTGGAGTGAAGTGGGGGATAGACAGATTACGGGTCCGGAGATTATACAAGAAACTACCGAGAAGATCATCCAAATTCAACAACGGTTGAAAACCGCCCAAAGTCGACAAAAGAGCTACGCTGACATTAAAAGAAAAGATATAGAATTTGAAATTGGAGAGATGGTCATGCTTAAAGTTGCACCTTGGAAAGGCGTTGTTCGATTTGGTAAACGAGGGAAATTAAATCCAAGGTATATTGGACCATTCAAGATTATTGATCGTGTCGGACCAGTAGCTTACCGACTAGAGTTACCTCAACAACTCGCGGCTGTACATAACACTTTCCACGTCTCGAATTTAAAGAAATGTTTTGCTAAAGAAGATCTCACTATTCCGTTAGATGAAATCCAAATCAACGAAAAACTTCAATTCATCGAAGAACCCGTCGAAATAATGGATCGTGAGGTTAAAAGACTTAAGCAAAACAAGATACCAATTGTTAAGGTTCGATGGAATGCTCGTAGAGGACCCGAGTTCACCTAGGAGCGTGAAGATCGGATGAAGAAGAAATACCCGCATCTATTTCCAGAAGATTCGTCAACACCTTCAACAGCTTAAAATTTCGGGACGAAATTTATTTAACGGGTAGGTACTGTAGTGACCCGAACTTTTCCATGTTTATATATATTAATTGAGATTGATATTTACATGATTAAATGTTTCCAACATGTTAAGCAATCAAACTTGTTAAGACTTGATTAATTGAAATATGTTTCATATAGACAATTGACCACCCAAGTTGACCGGTGATTCACGAACGTTAAAACTTGTAAAAAAACTATATGATGACATATATATGGTTATATATATAGTTAACATGATATTATGATAAGTAAACATATCATTAATTATATTAACAATGAACTACATATGTAAAAACAAGACTACTAACTTAATGATTTTGAAACGAGACATATATGTAACGTTTATCGTTGTAACGACATTTAATGTATATATATCATATTAAGAGATATTCGTACATCATAATATCATGATAATATAATAATTTAAAATCTCTTTTGATATTATAAACATTGGGTTAACAACATTTAACAAGATCGTTAACCTAAAGGTTTCAAAACAACATTTACATGTAACGACTAACGATGACTTAACGACTCAGTTAAAATGTATATACATGTAGTGTTTTAATATTTATTTATACACTTTTGAAAGACTTCAATACACTTATCAAAATACTTCTACTTAACAAAAATGCTTACAATTACATCCTCGTTCAGTTTCATCAACAATTCTACTCGTATGCACCCGTATTCGTACTCGTACAATACACAGCTTTTGGATGTATGTACTATTGGTATATACACTCCAATGATCAGCTCTTAGCAGCCCATGTGAGTCACCTAACACATGTGGGAACCATCATTTGGCAACTAGCATGAAATATCTCATAAAATTACAAAAATATGAGTAATCATTCATGACTTATTTACATGAAAACAAAATTACATATCCTTTATATCTAATCCATACACCAACGACCAAAAACACCTACAAACACTTTCATTCTTCAATTTTCTTCATCTAATTGATCTCTCTCAAGTTCTATCTTCAAGTTCTAAGTGTTCTTCATAAATTCCAAAAGTTCTAGTTTCATAAAATCAAGAATACTTTCAAGTTTGCTAGCTCACTTCCAATCTTGTAAGGTGATCATCCAACCTCAAGAAGTCTTTGTTTCTTACAGTAGGTTATCATTCTAATACAAGGTAATAATCATATTCAAACTTTGGTTCAATTTCTATAACTATAACAATCTTATTTCAAGTGATGATCTTACTTGAACTTGTTTTCGTGTCATGATTCTGCTTCAAGAACTTCGAGCCATCCAAGGATCCATTGAAGCTAGATCCATTTTTCTATTTTCCAGTAGGTTTATCCAAGGAAATTAAGGTAGTAATGATGTTCATAACATCATTCGATTCATACATATAAAGCTATCTTATTCGAAGGTTTAAACTTGTAATCACTAGAACATAGTTTAGTTAATTCTAAACTTGTTCGCAAACAAAAGTTAATCCTTCTAACTTGACTTTTAAAATCAACTAAACACATGTTCTATATCTATATGATATGCTAACTTAATGATTTAAAACCTGGAAACACGAAAAACACCGTAAAACCGGATTTACGCCGTCGTAGTAACACCGCGGGCTGTTTTGGGTTAGTTAATTAAAAAATATGATAAACTTTGATTTAAAAGTTGTTATTCTGAGAAAATTATTTTTATTATGAACATGAAACTATATCCAAAAATTATGGTTAATCTCAAAGTGGAAGTATGTTTTCTAAAATGGTCATCTAGACGTCGTTCTTTCGACTGAAATGACTACGTTTACAAAAACAACTTGTAACTTATTTTTCCGACTATAAACCTATACTTTTTATGTTTAGATTCATAAAATAGAGTTCAATATGAAACCATAGCAATTTGATTCACTCAAAACGGATTTAAAATGAAGAAGTTATGGGTAAAACAAGATTGGATAATTTTTCTCATTTTAGCTACGTGAAAATTGGTAACAAATCTATTCCAACCATAACTTAATCAACTTGTATTGTATATTATGTAATCTTGAGATACCATAGACACGTATACAATGTTTCGACCTATCATGTCGACACATCTATATATATTTCGGAACAACCATAGACACTCTATATGTGAATGTTGGAGTTAGCTATACAGGGTTGAGGTTGATTCCAAAATATATATAGTTTGAGTTGTGATCAATACTGAGATACGTATACACTGAGTCGTGGATTGATTCAAGATAATATTTATCGATTTATTTCTGTACATCTAACTGTGGACAACTAGTTATAGGTTACTAATGAGGACAGCTGACTTAATAAACTTAAAACATCAAAATATATTAAAAGTGTTGTAAATATATTTTGAACATACTTTAATATATATGTATATATTGTTATAGGTTCGTGAATCAACAGTGGCCAAGTCTTACTTCCCGACGAAGTAAAAATCTGTGAAAGTGAGTTATAGTCCCACTTTTAAAATCTAATATTTTTGGGATGAGAATACATGCAGGTTTTATAAATGATTTACAAAATAGACACAAGTACGTGAAACTACATTCTATGGTTGAATTATCGAAATCGAATATGCCCCTTTTTATTAAGTCTGGTAATCTAAGAATTAGGGAACAGACACCCTAATTGACGCGAATCCTAAAGATAGATCTATTGGGCCTAACAAACCCCATCCAAAGTACCGGATGCTTTAGTACTTCGAAATTTATATCATATCCGAAGGGTGTCCCGGAATGATGGGGATATTCTTATATATGCATCTTGTTATTGTCGGTTACCAGGTGTTCACCATATGAATGATTTTTATCTCTATGTATGGGATGTGTATTGAAATATGAAATCTTGTGGTCTATTGTTACTATTTGATATATATAGGTTAAACCTATAACTCACCAACATTTTTGTTGACGTTTAAAGCATGTTTATTCTCAGGTGAATATTAAGAGCTTCCGCTGTTGCATACTAAAATAAGGACAAGATTTGGAGTCCATGTTTTTATGATATTGTGTAAAAACTGCATTCAAGAAACTGATTTCGATGTAACATATTTGTATTGTAAACCATTATGTAATGGTCGTGTGTAAACAGGATATTTTAGATTATCATTATTTGATAATCTACGTAAAGCTTTTTAAACCTTTATTTATGAAATAAAGGTTATGGTTTGTTTTAAAAAGGAATGCGGTCTTTGAAAAACGTCTCATATAGAGGTCAAAACCTCTCAACGAAATCAATTAATATGGAACGTTTTTAATCAATAAGAACGGGACATTTCAGGATGATCACCTTACAAGATTGGAAGTGAGCTAGCAAACTTGAAAGTATTCTTGATTTTATGTAACTAGAACTTGTAAAATATATGAAGAACACTTAGAACTTGAAGATAGAACTTGAGAGAGATCAATTAGATGAATAAAATTGAAGAATGAAAGTGTTTGTAGGTGTTTTTGGTCATTGGTGTATGGATTAGATATAAAGGATATGTAATTTTGTTTTCATGTAAATAAGTCATGAATGATTACTCATATTTTTGTAATTTTATGAGATATTTCATGCTAGTTGCCAAATGATGGTTCCCACATGTGTTAGGAGACTCACATGGGCTGCTAAGAGCTGATCATTGGAGTGTATATACCAATAGTACATACATCTAAAAGCTATGTATTGTACGAGTACGAATACGGGTGCATACGAGTAGAATTGTTGATGAAACTGAACGAGGATGTAATTGTAAGCATTTTTGTTAAGTAGAAGTATTTTGATAAGTGTCTTGAAGTCTTTCAAAAGTGTATGAATACATATTAAAACACTACATGTATATACATTTTAACTGAGTCGTTAAGTCATCGTTAGTCGTTACATGTAAATGTTGTTTTGAAACCTTTAGGTTAACGATCTTGTTGAATGTTGTTAACCCATTGTTTATTATAACAAATGAGATATTAAATTGTTATATTATCATGATATTATGATATATAATATATCTCAGTATGATGTATATACAGTTAAATGTCGTTACAACGATAATCGTTACATATATGTCTCGTTTCGAAATCATTAAGTTAGTAGTCTTATTTTTACATATGTATTTCATTGTTAATACACTTAATAATATATTTACTTATCATTTAACATAATTAACCAAGTGTATCAATATCTTAATATGATTCATATGTACCTAGTAAGACGTTGTTATAACGATAATCGTTATATATATCGTTTTCGAGTTTCTTAAATTAATAGTCTCATTTTTATGTATATAACTCATTGTTAAAATACCTAATGAGATACATACTTATAATAAAAACATGTTAACTATATATATAACCATATATATGTCATCGTATAGTTTTTACAAGTTTTAACGTTCGTGAATCACCGGTCAACTTGGGTGGTCAATTGTCTATATGAAACATATTTCAATTAATCAAGTCTTAACAAGTTTGATTGCTTAACATGTTGGAAACATTTAATCATGTAAATATCAATCTCAATTAATATATATAAACATGGAAAAGTTCGGGTCACTACATAAGCCACCAGGTTTTTCTAAATCATTTGTGAAAACAACGACTCGCATTAGAGGAACAACATATACCCCTAAGAAATTAGCGAAACGAACCAACTCTGAAGAAGAAGAAACAAGTGAGTCGGAATGAAGAGGAGTAATCATGTTGTGTAATATATGTAGTATAGTGTGCTTGTACTTTGATGATATATGTAAAAATTGATTGTATTGTTTGTTAACTATCCTTTACAAATCTAATCCTTGTCTATTTTACAGTATAAAACACACAATGGACGTTAAGGATAGACCACCGAATATTTTAGAAGACCTACCCGGGGAAATGATTGATGAAATCTTGTCTAGAGTCGGTCAGAATTCTTCGGCACAATTATTTAATGCGAAATTAGTTTGTTTAACATTTGAAAGACGTTCCAAGCATGCCTTAGTTTATAAAAGGCTTTCTTTTGAAAGATGGGGTGTATCACATAAGAGACTTTAAGTTACGCCGTGTTTTCTTTAAGGCATTAAATGCGGGAAACCCAAGTGCAATTTTACGCTACGGGTTAAAACCTATTTTGACTCAACTTATCCCAACATAGGATTTCGTGCTTTAGAAAGAGCTTCTAACATGCAACATAAAGAAGCATGTTATGCTTACGGGTTAGTGATGTTCTCTTCTCACCAAAGTGAGAAAAAGAACATCGGATTACAACTTTTAAATAAAACCTTCCCCCAAGTGACGGATTCGGTAGTTGGGGTGAGAAACAAGGTTTTTAGATTATTACGGGGATGTTGGTCATTACGTAACCCCCGTCCTTTTGAAAACATTACTACATGCTGTCTTGTCAATGACCACAACGGTTACGTTCCACAAGATCAAGGATGGGAGATTGTATTAATAAAACCAGAATGCATGACTTGTTTCTAGACTTATGAGTTACGTGTCTTTATTGCTTTTGCTGAACGACTTGCGTATTAACTAGATTTGTCTTCACAATTGCCATGAATCAAAGATATTGTGTGCTATATTTTATGCTATATGTAAAATAGCGGTATTGTAAATTTGTAAAATATTGTATATAAGTTTGAACGCAAAATATTATTGTAATCAGTTTTTCATATAGAATTGTAGTAGTTGAATTGTATATTAGCTACTAAGTATGAACTTAACGGGTAGGTACTACCCGAATGGAAAATTATAAAATGCTAATATGAAGAAAAAGCTTTTATAAATAAGTTCATATTATGCTACGAAATACTATTGACTACTCTTAATATTCTATATGATTAACTTAATTCTTTTGGCTATTTTTGAAGGAAATGGCACCTACTACTCGTCAGAACTTGAACATGAGCGAGGAAGACTTTCATGTTTTCCTTGCTGCGAACATAGTAGCAGTGCAGGCCGCAATACAAAATAACAACAATAACTCTGGTTCTAGCAGTGGAACTAATTCCACAAGAAATCGTGTAGGATGCTCCTACAAAGAATTCACTGCCTGTAAACCTTTGGAATTCGATGGAACTGAGGGTCCAATCGGATTAAAACGGTGGACTAAAAAGGTTGAATCGATGTTTGCCATAAGTAAATGTACTAAAGAAGAAAAGTAAAGTACGCTACGTATACCTTCACAGGTACTGCATTAACATGGTGGAACACCTATTGTAATGACCCGGACTTTTTCGATCGTTCTATACTTATAAGATTAATATTTACATAAATTAAACCTTACCAACATGATAAGCAACCCAAATTGTTGAGACTTATGTTTTTGAAAAGAGATTTAGACAACGTTTGACCGTCTAGTTTGACCGATGATATCACGAACTATATAACATATGATAATTATACGTTTGTGTATATATATGTATATATACATATTTAACATGATCTAAGGATGTTTTAATATCTCATTTTGTATTAATAACAATAAGTTATAAGAATATTTTGAAACTACTAACTTAAGTTTTCAAAACGATAACTTTAAGTAACGTTTTTTGATATAAATACTTATAACCTATAATGTTTATACATATATCGTATATGTAATGTATTCAATCACTTTTTAAGGACTTAAATACATAAAACAATATAAGTATATTCACAAAAGATAACTATATTTGAATCCTCGTTCCGTTTTCACAGGATTTCTATACGTATATCTAGAGTATATGTACTCGTATCATACCTAGCTTCTATACGTATTTACTATTGGTATATACACATCAAATCACCACCTAACCAGCCCTTGTTCATGCCTTATGTATAAGGTAATTACTTTTGTATTATTGTATGACTAATTAACAAGATTACAAACTTGAAAATTGTCTTTGTCTCCCCCCCCCCATTCACGTTTTTAAAGGGGTTAAGAGTACTCCATTTTTGATTCATTTTTACCTCAAATCTCTAGCTAAATACACACACACTTATGAACCCTAAACACCTTAACCATCTCAGCTCAAAACCATGAAGATCTAGCTTCAAAAACATCACTTAATCACCATAATAAAACCCTTACAAAAACACTTCAAGAATCCTTCCAAAAACACAAGTTTACTTCCAATCTTTCATCCAACTCCACCACTCTTTTGGTTCTAGGTTTTTACTCCTCTTTTACAGCAATCTTGTCCAAGTAACTTGAGGTAGTAACTTTGTTCATAACCTTATTCGATTCATATATATATAGCTATCTTATTTTATGGTATAAAATTTTAACAACAAGAACATAGTTTGAATGTTTTCAAACTTGTTTGCAAACTAAATAGATCCTTCTAACTTAACTTTTAAAATACTTCAAGACCTGTAATATATCATAAATATATTCTAATTTAACAAGGTATAACTTGGTTTTTCAAAGAACACCTTAAAAACTGTTTTTACGACGTCGGAGTGCAACCGGGGGCTGTTTTGGGTTGGATAATTAAAAACTATTTTGAACCTTGAATTGGAGGTTTATTTTCTGGAAAAATGATATTTACTATGAATATGATAACACATAAAAATTTCATGATTTAACTCAAAGTATAAGTATTTTTAGAAAAATAATCATTTAAGGTTGTTTACATGATGGAAAATGATCAACTTCATAAGTTTCACTAAAGTTTGACCTATGACCTGTGATTTCGAATATAAACTAAGGTATTTACAGTTCATATTCTTAAAGAAGGACTCGATCCAAGGAAGTGGCAAGTTGAACCAACGAAAACGGAGTTGTAACGAAGAAACTATGACCAAAACAAAATCGGATATCCAAGACTAGTTTAGCCACGAAAATAATTGGAGAAAAATTAAATAAATCACATCTTTTTAAAATAACATGATATTTTATATATATGTACTCATAATTTAATTTTATATATTTCATGATCACCCGTAAACAATACGAGAAGATTAATCATAAGATCCCATGATTGTACGCAACACGTCATTTGACAACACCGGTACTTTATGTACGCAACACGTCATTTGACAACACCGGTACCATGGGTCATGATTAATCCCGACCAATACGAATACGAAGGGGGTTTTATTTATTTCGATGGGGGTTTATTTATTTATTAAACACCTAAATATGAACCATTAAAATTGAATTGCTAACTACGGACTAAGAAGACATTAAAAGTATTATAAGTATATATATGTGACGATTGTTTAAAATGAAAATATATTGACATATTATATATGGATAGGTTCGTGATATCAACCGGAGACTAAGTCAAAATATATATCTTCAAGGCAAAAGTGAGTATATAGTCCCACTTTTAAACTCTAAATATTTCGGGATGAGAATACATGTATTTTATGTTTTACGATATGGACACAAGTAACTGAAAAATATATTCTACGTTGAGTTGTACCACTGGCATACTTCCCTGTAGCTTGGTAACTATTATTTACAGCGGTATTGTAAACGCGAATCCTGTTGATAGATCTATCGGGCCTGACAACCCCAACCGGACTGGACGACCAGTATTCAACGGTTGCACAGTACTTCGTTTCGTGACTATACTTGGTACGGTGTAGTAAGATTTCATAATAAAGGGAATATGCGACGTGATTAAATGTTAAGTATGGTTACCAAGTGCTCAACCACTTAGAATATTTTTATTAAAATGTTTACATATGAAATCTTGTGGTCTATATTTATACCGCTGCCGGCATTAAACCTATATCTCACCAACTTTATGTTGACGTTTTAAACATGTCTATTCTCAGGTGATAACTAAAAGCTTCCGCTGCAACATGTTGAATTTAAACAAGATCTTGAGTATGCATATTTGTGTCAAAAATAAAACTGCATATCGGAGGATTTGTAATGTAAAATATGCTAGAAATCGTATTGTTATCATCACATGTAAAGTTTGTAAGTCTAAGATTATCGCTAAACGATAATCACCTTTTTATTGTCTAAAGCTTGTATTAAAATAAGAGTTATGGTTTGTAATGTAAAATAAATGCAGTTGTTCTTTTAAAAATGTCGCATATAGAGGTCAATACCTCGCAATGAAATCATACGTTATCTAACTCGTTCTTAAGGTTAAGGACGGGTTATGACATGTGGTATCAGAGCGGTGGTCTTAGCGAACCAGGTTTGCATTAGTGTGTCTAACTGATAAGTCGTTAGGATACATTAGTAAGTCTGGACTTTGACCGGGTCTGATTTAAAAACCATTGCTTATCATTGTTGGTTAAAATTTATATGTAAATATTATGTAGTACTAATGGGTTAGTTGTTGTGTGATAGATGTCGGGCTCAAAACTTGTTATCACATTCAGCGACTCCGAACCAGAATCTTCAGATGGTGTTCCAGTCATTAACCTATCCGATGACGAAAATAATATCTTTGGGGAAGACTCACAAATTCCGGATGAACCGACTATAGAGAACCCGGAAAGTGAACCCGAGGAGGAAAGTGAACTCGAGGAGGAAAGTGAACCCGAGGAGGAAAGTGAAACTGAGGAAGAAATACAGGAAATTACAAAAGACAAGTTCGAACTAGGAAAGAAACGAAAGGCTAATGAATTAGAAAATTCAAATCCCGAGTTTAGTGAGGATGATGTGGCACCAACTCCACTAGACACTACCACCCCTATTCCCGCTATTCCTATTCGTTCTATCCCGGCATCCAGTTCTTCAGCCCCACATCCAAAATATAGGCAGACAGCTAGGATAAGCGTTAAGCGATTCTTTGAACCTAAACGTCCTAGAAAATAGACCAAACGATGCGCTGCCGTATTAAACCATGGGATCATATAATGTTTTGTATAATATTATTAGTGTGGTTTGCTTAATGTTCAATGTAAGATAAGCATATGTAAAATAGTGAAGTATGAAATGCAATAATTTTCCATGGTTAAGTATTATTTAGATGGTAGTAATTGGTTCTGTACTAAGCTATTAAGTATGGACATTAACGGGTAGGTACTACCCTAGATATAATTATAAAATGCTAATAAGAAGAAAAGGCTTTTATAATAATACCTGGTTCATATTATTAATAAGCTATAATGTACTGTAAATATACACTACATCTATAATATTCCATGTGAATAATTATTTTCTTTTCATTCTTATAGAAGAATATGGCGCGATTGAATCGAATGACGGAACAAGAAGTCGAGGAATTCATCAACCAGCGAGTGAACGACAGAATGTTATGGGTCGAGGCTGCAAGAGCTGCTGCAGTTAACCCAAATCCTCGTGTAGGATGCACCTACAAGACTTTTCAAGCTTGCAATCCCTCATCATTCAGTGGAACAGAAGGACCGATCGGTTTAACCCGGTGGATAGAAAAGATGGAGACTGTGTTTAAAATCAGTGGTTGTGTTGAAAAGGACATGACCAAGTATGCATCGTGCACTTTACAAGATAGTGCACTCACGTGGTGGAAAAATTATGTGAAGGCTGTAGGAGGAGATGTAGCTTATGATACTCCATGGGAAGAATTCAAAACAATGTTAATCAACAAATATTGTCCAAGGAACGAAGTTAGGAAGTTGGAAGATGAATTACGAAGCCTGAAGGTTGTTGGTACTGAAATCACCAACTACAATCAGCGATTCATGGAATTAGTTTTGCTATGTCCTGAATTGGTTCCAACCGAAGAACGGAAGATTGAAATGTACAAAGATGGTTTGCCCAAAAAGGTCAAGGCAAATGTTACAGCATCGAAACCTAAGACAATTCATGAAGCTATAACCATGGCAAACGAGCTAATGGATCAGGTCATCATGGATAAGAAAGTATCCAATACTGATGTGAAGGTATCAGGTAACAAAAGAAAGTGGAATGGAAATTATGATCGAGGTAACCAACAACAATCTTTTAAGAAACAAGAAATCACGCAAGGTGCGGGTAGTGGTTTAAGCTTTGGTTATAAAGGACAAAATCCTTTATGCAACCGATGCCACAAACATCACTCTGGTTACTGTAATGTGGTATGCAACAAATGTAATCGAAAGGGTCATCTTGCTGAAGATTGTAGGGCTCTCGTTACAAATACAAATGGTACCAAGACTCCTGCCACTAATGCAAATAGAACTGCTTTGGCTACTGTTACTTGTTATGGATGTGGGAAACAGGGTCATTATAAGATCCAGTGCCCGAATCCAGAGAAGAATATCGGACCTGCACGAGGGAGAGCATTTGTTATTAATGCTAGAGAGGCGTGTGAAGACCCGGAGCTTGTTACGGGTACGTTTACCATTAATAACTTATCCGCATCTATTATATTTGATACTGGTGCTGATAGAAGTTTCGTGTGTAGAGACTTTCACGCTAAATTGAATTGTTCATCATTACCTCTAGATGCTAAGTACATGATTGAGTTAGCTAATGGTAAACTAATTAAAGCCGATAAAATTTGCCGTGATTGTAAAATAAATTTAGCCGGAGAAACATTTAAGATTGATTTGATACCCGTAGAATTAGGAAGTTTTGATGTAATAGTCGGCATGGACTGGATGTCCAAAATAGGAGCTGAAGTTGTGTGCGCCAAGAAGGCAATTCGCATTCCTCGTAAGAATAAAACGCCAGTAATGATTTATGGAGAGAAGGGTAACTCAAAGCTAAAACTCATTAGTTATTTGAAAGCTCAAAAGTGCTTGAAGAAAGGGTGTTATGCTATCTTAGCACATGTTAATAAAGTCGAAAAGAAAGAAAAAGAGAAGTGCATCAATGACGTGCCTGTGGCAAGAGATTTTCCTGAAGTATTTCCGGAAGAGTTGCCGGGATTACCTCCATTTAGATCTGTAGAATTTCAAATAGATCTTGTACCAGGAGCTGCACCGGTTGCCCGTGCTCCATATAGACTTGCACCGTCCGAGTTAAAAGAACTTCAGAGTCAGTTAAAAGAATTACTGGATCGTGGATTCATACGACCAAGTACTTCACCGTGGGGAGCTCCAATTTTATTCGTCAAGAAGAAAGACGGATCTTTCCGAATGTGTATAGATTATCGTGAATTAAATAAGTTAACTATCAAGAATCGATATCCACTACCGAGAATTGACGACTTATTTGATCAACTCCAAGGATCATGTGTGTACTCGAAAATTGACCTAAGATCGGGCTATCAACAATTACGTGTCAAAGAAGAAGATATACCGAAAACTGCTTTTCGGACACGTTACGGTCATTACGAATTTTTGGTCATGCCGTTTGGATTGACGAATGCGCCAGCTGTATTCATGGACCTCATGAATCGAGTTTGTAGTCCATATTTAGATAAGTTTGTTATTGTTTTCATTGATGACATTCTTATCTATTCCAAGAGTGAGCAAGAGCATGAGCAGCATTTACGGTTGATATTAGAGTTGTTGAGAAAAGAACAGCTATATGCTAAATTTTCTAAGTGTGCTTTTTGGTTGAAAGAAGTGCAATTTCTTGGCCACGTTGTTAGTAGCAAAGGAATTCAGATTGATCCAGCAAAAATTGAAGCCATTGAAAAATGGGAGACTCCTAAGACACCAATGCAGATACGCCAATTTTTGGGTTTAGCCGGTTATTACAGAAGGTTTATTCAAGATTTTTCCCGAATAGCTAAGCCGTTGACAGCGTTAACGCAAAAAGGGAAGAAATATGAATGGACTTCTGAGCAGGAGAGTGCATTTCAATTACTGAAAAAGAAGTTGACTATGGCGCCTATTTTATCGTTACCAGAAGGTAACGATGATTTTGAAATATATTGTGACGCTTCGCGACAAGGTTTTGGTTGCGTTCTTATGCAACGGGAGAAAGTTATTGCATACGCATCCCGACAATTGAAGATTCACGAGCGGAATTATATGACGCATGATCTAGAACTGGGAGCAGTCGTGTTTGCGTTGAAGATATGGAGACACTACTTATATGGGGTTAGATGCACTGTGTTTACTGATCTTAAAAGTCTTCAACATATTTTCGATCAGAAACAGCTGAACATGAGGCAACGTAGGTGGGTCGAGCTGATAAACGACTACGATTGTGAGATTCGCTATCATCCCGGGAAAGCGAATGTAGTGGCCGACGCTTTAAGCAGAAAGGAACGAGAACCAATTCGAGTACGAGCAATGAACATAAAAATTCGCATGAATCTCAACTCACAAATCAAAGAGGCTCAACGAGAAGCTCTTACTAAAGAAAACATAGGAAATGAAATAATGAAGAAGTATGGGAAACAACTCATTATGCGGGAAGATGGAATTCGATATTTTGCAAATCGTATTTGGGTACCGAAGTTGGGTGGATTAAGGAAGTTGATATTGAACGAGGCACATAAGACAAGATACTCGATACATCCTGGAGTTGGAAAGATGTACCAAGATCTTAAGACACATTATTGGTGGCCTAATTTAAAGACAGACGTTGCAACATATGTTGGGGAGTGTTTAACTTGTTCCAAAGTCAAAGCAGAACACCAAAAGCCGTCAGGGTTACTTCAACAACCAGAAATCCCAGAATGGAAATGGGATGGTATTACCATGGATTTCATTACGAAGTTACCAAAGACTGCCTGGGGATACGACACCATTTGGGTAATTGTTGATCGTCTTACCAAATCTGCACATTTCTTGCCTATAAAGGAAACAGATAGAATGGAGAAATTATTACGATTATATATAAAGGAAATAGTTTCAAGGCATGGAATACCTATTTCCATTATATCTGATCGTGATAGTAGATTTACCTCAAAGTTCTGGCAATCACTACAGGAGGCACTAGGAACTCGTTTGGATATGAGTACCGCATATCATCCGCAAACCGACGGGCAGAGTGAAAGAACAATTCAGACTCTTGAAGACATGCTCAGGGCATGTGTGATCGATTTTGGAAACGGATGGGATAAATATCTACCATTAGCAGAATTCTCGTATAATAATAGTTATCATGCGAGCATTAAAGATGCGCCATTCGAAGCATTGTACGGAAGGAAGTGTAGATCTCCTATTTATTGGAATGAAGTAGGAGATCGACAATTAACTGGTCCCGAGATCATACACGAAACGACTGAGAAGATAGTACAAATCAAGGAGAGATTGAAAACAGCCCGTAGTCGCCAAAAGAGCTATGCCGATGTCCGAAGAAAATCATTAGAGTTTCAGATCGGTGACATGGTTATGCTAAAGGTGTCACCTTGGAAAGGTGTAATATGTTTCGGTAAAAGGGGTAAACTGAACCCAAGATATGTAGGCCCGTTCAAGATCATCGAACGCATTGGACCGGTAGCTTATCGACTCGAGTTACCGCAACAACTCGCCGGAGTACATAATACCTTTCACGTCTCAAACCTTAAGAAGTGTCTTGCAAAGGAAGACCTCACCATTCCTCTTGAAGAAATCCATGTCGACGAGAAACTACAATTCGTAGAAGAACCAGTCGAAATCATGGACCGTGAAGTTAAACAGCTCAAGCAGAGCAACATACCGATCGTTAAGGTTCGTTGGAATGCTCGAAGAGGTCCTGAGTTTACTTGGGAACGAGAGGACCAGATGAAACAAAAGTATCCACACTTGTTTCCCGATGACGCAAAATAGGTACAATTTTAAAATTTCGGGACGAAATTTATTTAACGGGTAGGTACTGTAATAACCAGGACTTTTTCGATCGTTCTATACTTATAAGATTAATATTTACATAAATTAAACCTTACCAACATGATAAGCAACCCAAATTGTTGAGACTTATGTTTTTGAAAAGAGATTTACACAACGTTTGACCGTCTAGTTTGACCGATGATATCACGAACTATATAACATATGATAATTATACGTTTGTGTATATATATGTATATATACATATTTAACATGATCTAAGGATGTTTTAATATCTCATTTTGTATTAATAACAATAAGTTATAAGTATATTTTGAAACTACTAACTTAAGTTTTCAAAACGATAACTTTAAGTAACGTTTTTTGATATAAATACTTATAACCTATAATGTTTATACATATATCGTATATGTAATGTATTCAATCACTTTTTAAGGACTTAAATACATAAAACAATATAAGTATATTCACAAAAGATAACTATATTTGAATCCTCGTTCCGTTTTCACAAGATTTCTATACGTATATCTAGAGTATATGTACTCGTATCATACCTAGCTTCTATACGTATTTACTATTGGTATATACACATCAAATCACCACCTAACCAGCCCTTGTTCATGCCTTATGTATAAGGTAATTACTTTTGTATTATTGTATGACTAATTAACAAGATTACAAACTTGAAAATTGTCTTTGTCTCCCCCCCATTCACGTTTTTAAAGGGGTTAAGAGTACTCCATTTTTGATTCATTTTTACCTCAAATCTCTAGCTAAATACACACACACTTATGAACCCTAAACACCTTAACCATCTCAGCTCAAAACCATGAAGATCTAGCTTCAAAAACATCACTTAATCACCATAATAAAACCCTTACAAAAACACTTCAAGAATCCTTCCAAAAACACAAGTTTACTTCCAATCTTTCATCCAACTCCACCACTCTTTTGGTTCTATAACTTGAGGTAGTAACTTTGTTCATAACCTTATTCGATTCATATATATATAGCTATCTTATTTTATGGTATAAAATTTTAACAACAAGAACATAGTTTGAATGTTTTCAAACTTGTTTGCAAACTAAATAGATCCTTCTAACTTAACTTTTAAAATACTTCAAGACCTGTAATATATCATAAATATATTCTAATTTAACAAGGTATAACTTGGTTTTTCAAAGAACACCTTAAAAACTGTTTTTACGACGTCGGAGTGCAACCGGGGGCTGTTTTGGGTTGGATAATTAAAAACTATTTTGAACCTTGAATTGGAGGTTTATTTTCTGGAAAAATGATATTTACTATGAATATGATAACACATAAAAATTTCATGATTTAACTCAAAGTATAAGTATTTTTAGAAAAATAATCATTTAAGGTTGTTTACATGATGGAAAATGATCAACTTCATAAGTTTCACTAAAGTTTGACCTATGACCTGTGATTTCGAATACAAACTAAGGTATTTACAGTTCATATTCTTAAAGAAGGACTCGATCCAAGGAAGTGGCAAGTTGAACCAACGAAAACGGAGTTGTAACGAAGAAACTATGACCAAAACAAAATCGGATATCCAAGACTAGTTTAGCCACGAAAATAATTGGAGAAAAATTAAATAAATCACATCTTTTTAAAATAACATGATATTTTATATATATGTACTCATAATTTAATTTTATATATTTCAGGATCACCCGTAAACAATACGAGAAGATTAATCATAAGATCCCATGATTGTACGCAACACGTCATTTGACAACACCGGTACTTTATGTACGCAACACGTCATTTGACAACACCGGTACCATGGGTCAAGATTAATCCCGACCAATACGAATACGAAGGGGGTTTTATTTATTTCGATGGGGGTTTATTTATTTATTAAACACCTAAATATGAACCATTAAAATTGAATTGCTAACTACGGACTAAGAAGACATTAAAAGTATTATAAGTATATATATGTGACGATTGTTTAAAATGAAAATATATTGACATATTATATATGGATAGGTTCGTGATATCAACCGGAGACTAAGTCAAAATATATATCTTCAAGGCAAAAGTGAGTATATAGTCCCACTTTTAAACTCTAAATATTTCGGGATGAGAATACATGTATTTTATGTTTTACGATATGGACACAAGTAACTGAAAAATATATTCTACGTTGAGTTGTACCACTGGCATACTTCCATGTAGCTTGGTAACTATTATTTACAGCGGTATTGTAAACGCGAATCCTGTTGATAGATCTATCGGGCCTGACAACCCCAACCGGACTGGACGACCAGTATTCAACGGTTGCACAGTACTTCGTTTCGTGACTATACTTGGTACGGTGTAGTAAGATTTCATAATAAAGGGAATATGCGACGTGATTAAATGTTAAGTATGGTTACCAAGTGCTCAACCACTTAGAATATTTTTATTAAAATGTTTACATATGAAATCTTGTGGTCTATATTTATACCGCTGCCGGCATTAAACCTATATCTCACCAACTTTATGTTGACGTTTTAAACATGTCTATTCTCAGGTGATAACTAAAAGCTTCCGCTGCAACATGTTGAATTTAAACAAGATCTTGAGTATGCATATTTGTGTCAAAAATAAAACTGCATATCGGAGGATTTGTAATGTAAAATATGCTAGAAATCGTATTGTTATCATCACATGTAAAGTTTGTAAGTCTAAGATTATCGCTAAACGATAATCACCTTTTTATTGTCTAAAGCTTGTATTAAAATAAGAGTTATGGTTTGTAATGTAAAATAAATGCAGTTGTTCTTTTAAAAATGTCGCATATAGAGATCAATACCTCGCAATGAAATCATACGTTATCTAACTCGTTCTTAAGGTTAAGGACGGGTTATGACACCTATCTCGAGCA
Source organism: Rutidosis leptorrhynchoides (assembly GCF_046630445.1). Lineage (NCBI taxonomy): Eukaryota > Viridiplantae > Streptophyta > Magnoliopsida > Asterales > Asteraceae > Rutidosis > Rutidosis leptorrhynchoides. The sequence goes on from NC_092333.1 coordinate 208,720,665, forward strand.
GGTGGGACAAGATGCTGCTTACGCATTATCGTGGTCAGCATTCATGTAGTGACCCGAACTTTTCCATGTTTATATATATTAATTGAGATTGATATTTACATGATTAAATGTTTCCAACATGTTAAGCAATCAAACTTTTTAAGACTTGATTAATTGAAATATGTTTCATATAGACAATTGACCACCCAAGTTGACCGGCAATTCACGAACGTTAAAACTTGTAAAAACGACATGACGATATATATATATGGATATACATATGGTTAACATGAGATTATGATAAGTAAGTATCTCCATAAGTATATTAACAATGAGTTATATACATATAAACAAGACTATTAACTTAAGGATTTTGAAACGAGACATATATGTAACGATTATCGTTGTAACGACATTTAAATGTATATATATCATATTAAGATATATTAATATATCATAATATCATGATAATATAATAATTTAACATCTCATTAGATATAATAAACAATGGGTTAACAACATTAATTGAGATCGTTAACTTAAAGGTTTCAAAACAACACTTACATGTAACGACTAACGATGACTTAACGACTCAGTTAAAATGTATATACATGTAGTGTATTTAGATGTATTAAAATACTTTTGGAAGACTTCAAGACATATATCAAAACACTCATACTTAACGAAAATGGTTACAATTACTTTTCCATTCTTTTCTTTCATCAAGAATTCTAGTCGTATTCTTACCCGTATTATACACAGCTTCAAAACGTACTTACTATGAGTATATACCAATAGGATCTAGCATGGGATTCCACTCTTGATTATGTCATGTATGACTAATCAATTTTAACTTCTACCATGAGCTAGTCAACTAACTAGAACTCCTTTTAACCCCACTCACCACTCACCAATTACCACTCATCATTCACTCCATTTCACTTCCAATTCTCTTTCTAATTCTCTCTCAACACACACACTATTATGAATGTATTTTTCTAGTAGTTAATCATCATCTTCATCAAAAATCACTTCAAGAATCAAGCTATAATCATCATAGGAAGAACACTTCAAGAACACTTCAAAAATCCCTTCAAGTTTACTAATTTACTTCCAAGCTTTCTAATCCATTCCAAGTAATCATCGAAGATCAAGAAACCTTTATTATATACAGTAGGTTATCTTTCTTATTCAAGGTAATATTCATATTCAAACTTTGATTCAATTTCTATAACTATAAACTATCTTAATTCGAGTAAAAATCTTACTTGAACTTGTTTTTGTGTCATGATCCTACTTCAAGAACTTTCAAGCCATCCAAGATCCTTTGAAGCTAGATGATTTCTTGTCACTTCCAGTAGGTTTACCTACTAAACTTGAGGTAGTAATGATGTTCATAACATCATTCAATTCATATATATAAAACTATCTTATTCGAAGGTTTAAACTCGTAATCACTAGAACATAGTTTAGTTAATTCTAAACTTGTTCGCAAACAAAAGTTAATCCTTCTAACTTGACTTTTAAAATTAACTACACACATGTTCTATATCTATATGATATGCTAACTTAATGATTTAAAACCTGGAAACACGAAAAACTCCGTAAAACCGGATTTACGCCGTCGTAGTAACACCGCGGGCTGGTTTGGGTTAGTTAATTAAAAACTATGATAAACTTTGATTTAAAAGTTGTTATTCTGAGAAAATGATTTTTATTATGAACATGAAACTATATCCAAAAATTATGGTTAAACTCAAAGTGGAAGTATGTTTTCTAAAATGGTCATCTAGACGTCGTTCTTTCGACTGAAATGACTACCTTTACAAAAATGACTTGTAACTTATTTTTTAGACTATAAACCTATACTTTTCTGTTTAGATTCATAAAATAGAGTTCAATATGAAACCATAGCAATTTGATTCACTCAAAACGGATTTAAAATGAAGAAGTTATGGGTAAAACAAGATTGGATAATTTTTCTCATTTTAGCTACGTGAAAATTGGTAACAAATCTATTCCAACCATAACTTAATCAACTTGTATTGTATATTATGTAATCTTGAGATACCATAGACACGTATACAATGTTTTGACCTATCATGTCGACACATCTATATATATTTCGGAACAACCATAGACACTCTATATGTGAATGTTGGAGTTAGCTATACAGGGTTGAGGTTGATTCCAAAATATATATAGTTTGAGTTGTGATCAATACTGAGATACGTATACACTGGGTCATGGATTGATTCAAGATAATATTTATCGATTTATTTCTGTACATCTAACTGTGGACAACTAGTTGTAGGTTACTAACGAGGACAGCTGACTTAATAAACTTAAAACATCAAAATATATTAAAAGTGTTGTAAATATATTTTAAACATACTTTGATATATATGTATATATTGTTATAGGTTCGTGAATCAACCAGTGGCCAAGTCTTACTTCCCGACAAAGTAAAAATCTGTGAAAGTGAGTTATAGTCCCACTTTTAAAATCTAATATTTTTGGGATGAGAATACATGCAGGTTTTATAAATGATTTACAAAATAGACACAAGTACGTGAAACTACATTCTATGGTTGAATTATCGAAATCGAATATGCCCCTTTTTATTAAGTCTGGTAATCTAAGAATTAGGGAACAGACACCCTAATTGACGCGAATCCTAAAGATAGATCTATTGGGCCTAACAAACCCCATCCAAAGTACCGGATGCTTTAGTACTTCAAAATTTATATCATATCCGAAGGGTGTCCCGGAATGATGGGGATATTCTTATATATATGCATCTTGTTAATGTCGGTTACCAGGTGTTCACCATATGAATGATTTTTTATCTCTATGTATGGGATGTGTATTGAAATATGAAATCTTGTGGTCTATTGTTACGATTTGATATATATAGGTTAAACCTATAACTCACCAACATTTTTGTTGACGTTTAAAGCATGTTTATTCTTAGGTGAATACTAAGAACTTCCGCTGTTGCATACTAAAATAAGGACAAGATTTGGAGTCCATGTTTGTATGATATTGTGTAAAAACTGCATTCAAGAAACTGATTTCGAAGTAATATATTTGTATTGTAAACCATTATGTAATGGTCGTGTGTAAACAGGATATTTTAGATTATCATTATTTGATAATCTACGTAAAGCTTTTTAAACCTTTATTTATGAAATAAAGGTTATGGTTTGTTTTAAAAATGAATGCAGTCTTTGAAAAATGTCTCATATAGAGGTCAAAACCTCGCAACGAAATCAATTAATATGGAACGTTTTTAATTAATAAGAACGGGACATTTCAGTTGGTATCCGAGCGTTGGTCTTAGAGAACCAGAAAATTTGCATTAGTGAGTCTGGACTTCGACCGTGTTTTCTTTAAAAATGATTGCTTAACATTTTTGTTGGAAACTATATATTTTTAACATATGAATATTATGTGATATATTAATCTCTTAACGTGTTTGATATTATGTGATAGATGTCTACCTCTAGAACAAGTCCCATTGACTCACCTAATAATAATGAAGAGTCAAATGTAAATTGGAATGATTCGTGGACTGATTCACAAGTTCCCGAAGAGGAACCGGAAGAAGAGTCGGAACCGGAAGAAGAATCGGAACCGGAAGAAGAATCGGAACCGGAAGAAGAAATAGAACCGGTGGGGGAAATAATAAAACGGTTAAGTAAAAGAGAATCCTCAACCAACCGACCAAGGTTAATTATGGTCAATGGTGTTTCCGCCAAGGAAGCAAAATATTAGGAGGATTACCAATTCTCCGATGAATCAGATTCCGACGAGAATTCCGATGATGTTATAGAAATTACCCCAACTGAATTTAAAAAGGCAAAAGAAAATAATAAGGGAAAGGGCATAAAAATAGAGAAATCTAATTCCAACCCCGATGAACTTTATATGTATCGTCAACCCCCGAAGTCCTTAAGTTGTAACAATGACCCGGGAACCTCTAAACCACCAGGTTTTTCTAAACCAATGTGGACAACGACGGCTCGTATTAGGGGAACATCATATATCCCTAGAAACTTGGCAAAACGAACCAAAACCGAACAAGAAGAAATGAGCGAGTCGGAATAAGATAGTTGTATTCGTGTGGTGTAATATATGTAATATAGTGTGCTTATGCTTTATGATATATGTAAAAATTGCTTGTATTAATAAGTAATTTTTTTTATGAATCTAACTCTTGTCTATTTTACAGTATAAAAACACAAAATGGATAGACAACCCAATATTTTAAGAGACCTACCCGGAGACATGATTGATGAAATCTTGTCAAGAGTCGGTCAGAATTCCTCGGCACAACTATTTAAGGCGAGATCAGTTTGTAAGACATTCGAAGAACGTTCCAAGAATGCCTTGGTTTATAAAAGGCTTTCGTTCGAAAGATGGGGGATATCACATTGGGAAATCCATAAGTTACGATGTGTTTACTTTGACGCATATATTGTGGGGAATCCAAATGCTATTTTACGCAACGGGTTAAGAAATTATTTTGACTCAGTATATCCGAATATAGGACTTCGTGATTTAGAAAAAGCGGCTAACATGCAACATAAAGAAGCATGTTATGCTTACGGGTTAGTAATGTTCGCTTCTCACCAAAGTGAGAACAAGAACATCGGGCTACAACTATTAAACAAAACGTTCCCACAAGTGACGGAGTCGGTAATTGGGGTAAGAAATGAGGTTTTTAGGTTATTACGAGACTGTTGGTCATTACGTAACCCTCTTCCCTTTGACGACGTTACAACACGCTGTCTTATCAACGGCCATAACGGTTATGTTCTACAAGACCAAGGATGGGAAGTAGTCCTAGTAAAACCAGAATGCATGACTTGTTTCTGGACGTATGAATTACGTGTCTTTATTGCCTTTGCTGAACAACTTGTGTACTAGCTAGAATTATCTTCACAACTATCTTGTATCAAAGTTATTGTGTGCTATATTTCATGCTTTATGTAAAATAAGCGGTATTGTAAGTTTGTAAAATATTGTATAAAAGTTTGAACGCGAAATATTATTACAATCAGTTTTTCATATAGAATTGTAGTAGGTGAATTGTATATTAGCTACTAAGTATGAACTTAACGGGTAGGTACTACCCGAATTTAAACTTATAAAACGCTAATATGAAGAAAAAGCTTTTATAAATGAGTTCATATTATGCTACGAAATACTATTAACTACTCTTAATATTCTGTATGATTAACTTGTTCCATTTGACTATTTTGAAGGAAATGGCACCGACTACTCGACACACCGTGAATATGAATGAAGAGGAATTACGTACTTTTCTAGCTTCAAACATAGCCGCAGTACAGGCTGCGCTACATACCAACAATAACCTTGGATCTGGCAGTACAGGAAATCGTGTAGGATGCACCTACAAAGAATTCACTACCTGCAAACCTTTGGAATTTGATGGAACCGAAGGACCGATCGGATTGAAACGGTGGACCGAGAAGGTCGAATCGGTGTTTGCCATAAGTAAGTGTACTGAAGAGTACAAAGTGAAGTACGCTACGCATACCTTCACAGGTTCTGCGTTAACATGGTGGAATACCTATCTAGAGCAAGGGGGACAAGATGATGCGTACGCACTACCGTGGTCAGCATTAAAGCACTTGATGAACGAGAAGTACCGTCCCAGAACCGAGGTCAATAAGCTCAAGACAGAACTTAGAGGGTTACGAACCCAAGGATTTGATATTACCACGTACAAAAGACGATTCACAGAATTGTGCCTATTGTGTCCGGGAGCATTCGAAGATGAGGAAGAGAAGATCGACGCGTTTGTGAAAGGATTACCGGAAAGAATCCAAGAAGATATAAGTTCACACGAGCCCGCCTCCATACAACAGGCATGTAGAATGGCTCACAAACTAGTGAACCAGATTGAAGAAAGAATTAAAGAACAGACTGCTGAAGAGGCCAATGTGAAGCAAGTCAAAAGAAAGTGGGAGGAAAACGGTGATAAGAATCACTAATACAACAACAACAGCAATTACAACAATAATCGCAACAATTATCCCAACAATCGCAACATCAATCGCAACTACAACAAACGGCCCAATAACAACAACAACAACAACAACAACAACAACAACAACTACAACAATCATCCCAACAACAATAATAACCGCAATAACAATAACAATCAGAAGCAGCTATGCCAAAGGTGTGAAAATTATCACTCGGGGTTTTGCACCAAATTTTGCAACAAGTGTAAAAGAAATGGTCATAGCGCGGCGAAGTGTGAGGTCTACGGACCAGGGGTTAATAGAACGAAAGGAACAAATGGTGTCGGAACGAGTAATGGCGGAGCAAGTAGTGTCGGAGCAAGTTATGCCAATGTAGTTTGTTATAAATGTGGAAAACCAGGCCACGTTATTAGAAATTGCCCGAACCAGGAGAACACGAATGGACAAGGCCGCGGAAGAGTTTTCAATATTAATGCGGCAGAGGCACAGGAAGACCCGGAGCTTGTTACGGGTACGTTTCTTATTGATAATAGATCTGCTTATGTTTTATTTGATTCGGGTGCGGATAGAAGCTATATGAGTAGAGATTTTTGTGCTAAATTAAGTTGTCCATTGACGCCTTTGGATAGTAAATTTTTACTCGAATTAGCAAATGGTAAATTAATTTCAGCAGATAATATATGTCGGAATCGAGAAATTAAACTGGTTAGCGAAACATTTAAGATTGATTTGATACCAGTAGAGTTAGGGAGTTTTGATGTGATAATCGGTATGGACTGGTTGAAAGAAGTGAAAGCAGAGATCGTTTGTTACAAAAATGCAATTCGCATTATACGAGAAAAAGGAAAACCCTTAATGGTGTACGGAGAAAAGGGCAACACGAAGCTACATATTATTAGTAATTTGAAGGAACAAAAACTAATAAGAAAAGGTTGCTATGCTGTTCTAGCACATGTCGAGAAAGTACAAACTGAAGAAAAGAGCATCAATGATGTTCCCATTGCAAAAGAATTTCCCGATGTATTTTCGAAAGAATTACCGGGATTACCCCCACAGCGATCCGTTGAATTTCAAATAGATCTTGTACCAGGAGCTGCACCAATAGCTCGTGCTCCTTCCAGACTCGCACCCAGGGAGATGAAAGAATTGCAAAGCCAATTACAAGAACTTTTAGAGCGTGGTTTCATTCGACCAAGCACATCACCGTGGGGAGCACCTGTTTTGTTTATCAAGAAGAAAGATGGTACATTCAGGTTGTGTATCGACTACCGAGAGTTGAATAAACTTACCATCAAGAACCGCTACCCACTACCGAGAATCGACGACTTATTTGATCAACTACAAGGCTCGTCTGTTTATTCAAAGATTGACTTACGTTCCGGGTATCATCAAATGCGGGTGAAAGAAGATGTTATTCCAAAGACTGCTTTCAGAACACGTTACGGTCATTACGAGTTTATGGTCATGCCGTTTGGTTTAACTAATGCACCAGCTGTGTTCATGGACCTTATGAACCGAGTGTGTGAACCATACCTTGACAAGTTTGTCATTGTTTTCATTGATGACATACTTATTTACTCAAAGAATGACCAAGAACACGGTGAACATTTGAGAAAGGTGTTAGAAGTATTGAGGAAGGAAGAATTGTACGCTAAGTTTTCAAAGTGTGCATTTTGGTTGGAAGAAGTTCAATTCCTCGGTCACATAGTGAACAAAGAAGGTATTAAGGTGGATCCGGCAAAGATAGAAACTGTTGAAAAGTGGGAAACCCCGAAAACTCCGAAACACATACGCCAGTTTTTAGGACTAGCTGGTTACTACAGAAGGTTCATCCAAGACTTTTCCAGAATAGCAAAACCCTTGACTGCATTAACGCATAAAGGGAAGAAATTTGAATGGAATGATGAACAAGAGAAAGCGTTTCAGTTATTGAAGAAAAAGCTAACTACGGCACCTATATTGTCATTGCCTGAAGGGAATGATGATTTTGTGATTTATTGTGACGCATCAAAGCAAGGTCTCGATTGTGTATTAATGCAACGAACGAAGGTGATTGCTTATGCGTCTAGACAATTGAAGATTCACGAACAAAATTATACGACGCATGATTTGGAATTAGGCGCGGTTGTTTTTGCATTAAAGACTTGGAGGCACTACTTGAATGGGGTCAAAAGTATTATATATACCGACCACAAAAGTCTTCAACACATATTTAATCAGAAACAACTGAATATGAGGCAGCGTAGGTGGATTGAATTATTGAATGATTACGACTTTGAGATTCGTTACCACCCGGGGAAGGCAAATGTGGTAGCCGATGCCTTGAGCAGGAAGGACAGAGAACCCATTCGAGTAAAATTTATGAATATAATGATTCATAATAACCTTACTACTCAAATAAAGGAGGCGCAACAAGGAGTTTTAAAAGAGGGAAATTTAAAGGATGAAATACCCAAAGGATCGGAGAAACATCTTAATATTCAGGAAGACGGAACCCGGTATAGGGCTGAAAGGATTTGGGTACCAAAATTTGGAGATATGAGAGAAATGGTACTTAGAGAAGCTCATAAAACCAGATACTCAATACATCCTGGAACGGGGAAGATGTAAAAGGATCTCAGGAAATATTTTTGGTGGCCGGGTATGAAAGCCGATGTTGCTAATACGTAGGAGAATGTTTGACGTGTTCTAAGGTCAAAGCTGAGCATCAGAAACCATCAGGTCTACTTCAACAACCCGAAATCCCGGAATGAAAATGGGAAAACATTACCATGGATTTCATCACTAAATTGCCAAGGACTGCAAGTGGTTTTGATACTATTTGGGTAATAGCTGATCGTCTCACCAAATCAGCACATTTCCTGCCAATAAGAGAAGATGACAAGATGGAGAAGTTAGCACGACTGTATTTGAAGGAAGTCGTCTCCAGACATGGAATACCAATATCTATTATCTCTGATAGGGATGGCAGATTTATTTCAAGATTCTGGCAGACATTACAGCAACCATTAGGAACTCGTCTAGACATGCGTACTTCCTATCATCCACAAACTGATGGGCAGAGTAAAAGGACGATACAAACGCTTGAAAACATGCTACGAGCATGTGTTATTGATTTCGGAAACAGTTGGGATCGACATCTACCATTAGCAGAATTTTCCTACAACAACAGCTACCATTCAAGCATTGAGATGACGCCGTTTGAAGCACTTTATGGTAGAAAGTGCAGGTCTCTGATTTGTTGGAGTGAAGTGGGGGATAGACAGATTACGGGTCCGGAGGTTATACAAGAAACTACCGAGAAGATCATCCAAATTCAACAACGGTTGAAAACCGCCCAAAGTCGACAAAAGAGCTACGCTGACATTAAAAGAAAAGATATAGAATTTGAAATTGGAGAGATGGTCATGCTTAAAGTTGCACCTTGGAAAGGCGTTGTTCGATTTGGTAAACGAGGGAAATTAAATCCAAGGTATATTGGACCATTCAAGATTATTGATCGTGTCGGACCAGTAGCTTACCGACTTGAGTTACCTCAACAACTCGCGGCTGTACATAACACTTTCCACATCTCGAACTTGAAGAAATGTTTTGCTAAAGAAGATCTCACTATTTCGTTAGATGAAATCTAAATCAACAAAAAACTCCAATTCATCGAAGAACCCGTCGAAATAATGGATCGTGAGGTTAAAAGACTTAAGCAAAACAAGATACCAATTGTTAAGGTTCGATGGAATGCTCGTAGAGGACCCGAGTTCACCTGGGAGTGTGAAGATCAGATGAAGAAGAAATACCTGCATCTATTTCCAGAAGATTCGTCAACACCTTCAACAGCTTAAAATTTCGGGACGAAATTTATTTAACGGGTAGGTACTGTAGTGACCCGAACTTTTCCATGTTTATATATATTAATTGAGATTGATATTTACATGATTAAATGTTTCCAACATGTTAAGCAATCAAACTTGTTAAGACTTGATTAATTGAAATATGTTTCATATAGACAATTGACCACCCAAGTTGACCGGCGATTCACGAACGTTAAAACTTGTAAAAATGACATGACGATATATATATGGATATACATATGGTTAACATGAGATTATGATAAGTAAGTATCTCCATAAGTATATTAACAATGAGTTATATACATATAAACAAGACTATTAACTTAAGGATTTTGAAATGAGACATATATGTAACGATTATCGTTGTAACGACATTTAAATGTATATATATCATATTAAGATATATTAATATATCATAATATCATGATAACATAATAATTTAATATCTCATTAGATATAATAAACAATGGGTTAACAACATTAATTGAGATCGTTAACTTAAAGGTTTCAAAACAACACTTACATGTAACGACTAACGATGACTTAACGACTCAGTTAAAATGTATATACATGTAGTGTATTTATATGTATTAAAATACTTTTGGAAGACTTCAAGACATATATCAAAACACTCATACTTAACGAAAATGGTTACAATTACTTTTCCATTCTTTTCTTTCATCAAGAATTCTAGTCGTATTCTTACCTGTATTATACACAGCTTCAAAACGTACTTACTATGAGTATATACCAATAGGAACTAGCATGGGTTTCCACTCTTGATTATGTCATGTATGACTAATCAATTTTAACTTCTACCATGAGCTAGTCAACTAACTAGAACTCCTTTTAACCCCACTCACCACTCACCAATTACCACTCATCATTCACTCCATTTCACTTCCAATTCTCTTTCTAATTCTCTCTCAACACACACACACACACACTATTATGAACGTATTTTTCTAGTAGTTAATCATCATCTTCATCAAAAATCACTTCAAGAATCAAGCTATAATCATCATAGGAAGAACACTTCAAGAACACTTCAAAAATCCCTTCAAGTTTACTAATTTACTTCCAAGCTTTCTAATCCATTCCAAGTAATCATCTAAGATCAAGAAACCTTTGCTATATATAGTAGGTTATCTTTCTTATTCAAGGTAATATTCATATTCAAACTTTGATTCAATTTCTATAACTATAAACTATCTTAATTCGAGTAAAAATCTTACTTGAACTTGTTTTTGTGTCATGATCCTACTTCAAGAACTTTCAAGCCATCCAAGATCCTTTGAAGGTAGATCATTTCTTGTCACTTCCAGTAGGTTCACCTACTAAACTTGAGGTAGTAATGATGTTCATAACATCATTCGATTCATATATATAAAATTATCTTATTCGAAGGTTTAAACTCGTAATCACTAGAACATAGTTTAGTTAATTCTAAACTTGTTCGCAAACAAAAGTTAATCCTTCTAACTTGACTTTTAAAATTAACTACACACGTGTTCTATATCTATATGATATGCTAACTTAATGATTTAAAATCTGGAAACACGAAAAACACCGTAAAACCGGATTTACGCCGTCGTAGTAACACCGCGGGCTGTTTTGGGTTAGTTAATTAAAAACTTTGATAAACTTTGATTTAAAAGTTGTTATTCTGAGAAAATGATTTTTATTATGAACATGAAACTATATCCAAAAATTATGGTTAAACTCAAAGTGGAAGTATGTTTTCTAAAATGGTCATCTAGACGTCGTTCTTTCGACTGAAATGACTACCTTTACAAAAATGACTTGTAACTTATTTTTTCGACTATAAACCTATACTTTTCTATTTAGATTCATAAAATAGAGTTCAATATGAAACCATAGCAATTTGATTCACTCAAAACGGATTTAAAATGAAGAAGTTATGGGTAAAACAAGATTGGATAATTTTTCTCATTTTAGCTACGTGAAAATTGGTAACAAATCTATTCCAACCATAACTTAATCAACTTGTATTGTATATTATGTAATCTTGAGATACCATAGACACGTATACAATGTTTCGACCTATCATGTCGACACATCTATATATATTTCGGAACAACCATAGACACTCTATATGTGAATGTTGGAGTTAGCTATACAGGGTTGAGGTTGATTCCAAAATATATATAGTTTGAGTTGTGATCAATACTGAGATACGTATACACTGGGTCGTGGATTGATTCAAGATAATATTTATCGATTTATTTCTGTACATCTAACTGTGGACAACTAGTTGTAGGTTACTAACGAGGACAGCTGACTTAATAAACTTAAAACATCAAAATATATTAAAAGTGTTGTAAATATATTTTAAACATACTTTGATATATATGTATATATTGTTATAGGTTCGTGAATCAACCAGTGGCCAAGTCTTACTTCCCGACGAAGTAAAAATCTGTGAAAGTGAGTTATAGTCCCACTTTTAAAATCTAATATTTTTGGGATGAGAATACATGCAGGTTTTATAAATGATTTACAAAATAGACACAAGTACGTGAAACTACATTCTATGGTTGAATTATCAAAATCGAATATGCCCCTTTTTATTAAGTCTGGTAATCTAATAATTAGGGAACAGACACCCTAATTGACGCGAATCCTAAAGATAGATCTATTGGGCCTAACAAACCCCATCCAAAGTACCGGATGCTTTAGTACTTCGAAATTTATATCATATCCGAAGGGTGTCCCGGAATGATGGGGATATTCTTATATATATATGCATCTTGTTAATGTCGGTTACCAGGTGTTCACCATATGAATGATTTTTTATCTCTATGTATGGGATATGTATTGAAATATGAAATCTTGTGGTCTATTGTTACGATTTGATATATATAGGTTAAACCTATAACTCACCAACATTTTTGTTGACGTTTAAAGCATGTTTATTCTCAGGTGAATACTAAGAGCTTCCGCTGTTGCATACTAAAATAAGGACAAGATTTGGAGTCCATATTTGTATGATATTGTGTAAAAACTGTATTCAAGAAACTGATTTCGAAGTAATATATTTGTATTGTAAACCATTATGTAATGGTCGTGTGTAAACAGGATATTTTAGATTATCATTATTTGATAATCTACGTAAAGCTTTTTAAACCTTTATTTATGAAATAAAGGTTATGGTTTGTTTTAAAAATGAATGCAGTCTTTGAAAAATGTCTCATATAGAGGTCAAAACCTCGCAACGAAATCAATTAATATGGAACGTTTTTAATCAATAAGAACGGGACATTTCAATTCAAGCACTTGATGAACGAACAGTACCGTCCCAGAAACGAGGTCAATAAGCTCAAGGTAGAGGTTAGAGGGTTACAAACACAAGGATTTGATATTACCACATACGAACGACGATTCACAGAGTTGTGCCTATTGTGTCCGGGAGCGTTCGAAGATGAAGAAGAGAAGATCGACGCATTTGTAAAAGGGTTACCAGAAAGGATTCAAGAAGATGTAAGTTCACACGAGTCCGCCTCCATATAAAAGGCAAGTCGAATGGCTCATAAACTCATTAATCAGATTGAGGGAAGAATTAAAGAGCAGGCGGCCGAAGAAGCCAACACGAAACAAGTCAAGAGGAAGTGGGAAGAAAACAGTGACAAGGGTCACCAACAAAACAACAGTAACTATTGCTTCAATAACCAACACAACAATCACAACTACAATCGCCCCATTTTTCGCAAAAACAAACGCAACAACAACTATCCCAACAACAACAATAACAACAACCACAATAACAGTCCTAACAACAATAACAATCACAACAACAACCAAATCAATAACAACAATGGCAACAACAATCAAAACAATAAATGTCTAAGGTGTGGAGGGTATCATCCAGATAAGTTCTGTGTAGTAGTGTGTACCAAGTGTAACAGAACCGGACATAGTGTTCAGCAAAGCATGCCCTAATCAAGGGAATAATAATGGGCAAGGCCGTGGACGAGTCTTCAACATTAATTCGGCAAAAGCGCAGGAAGACCCGGAGCTTGTTACGGGTATGTTTCTTATTGACGATAAATCTGCTTATGTTTTATTTGATTCGGGTGCGGATAGAAGCTATATGAGTAGAGATTTTTGTGTCAAATTAAATTGTCTAATAATGCCTTTGAATAATAAATTTTTACGCGAATTAGCAAACGGTAAACTAATTACAGCAGATAAAGTATGTCGGGATAGAGAAATTAAACTGGTTGACGAAACGTTTAAGATTGACTTAATACCAGTCGAGATAGGGAGTTTTGACGTAATAATTGGCATAGACTGATTGAAAAAGGTGAGAGCAAAGGTCGTTTGTTACAAAAATACGATTCGCATTATGCGCGAAAAAGGAAAACCTTTAATGGTGTACGGAGAAGAGAACAACGCGAAGTTAAATCTTATTAGTAGTTTGAAGGCACAAAGAAAAGGTTACTATGTCATTCTAGCATACATCGAAGAAGTCAAACCTGAAGAAAAGAACATCAGTGATGTTCCCGTCGCAAAAGAATTTTCGATGTAGTTCCGAAAGAATTACCGGGACTACCTGTAACAACCCAACCCGTTAACCAACCAAAAATGCGGAATAAAAAAAAATTTTAAAACTGATCTGGAGGGTGTGCGGCGCACACCACTGCCTGTGCGCGGCGCGCACAAGGCCTGAGACAGTTCTGATCAAAATGTCCATTTTTCGCGAAAAGATCTTCGACTTCCCGACACTTTTAGACCGAACGCTTTTCACAACAAACTTATATATGTAAAACTAACATGAATCAAACATAAAAATGATGTTTTACAAGCGGGGCCCACACGACCCAAAATACAAGTTTAGTACAAGTTTAGAGTTTCGACCACCAAAAAGTTTAAGTTCCAAACTACACAATGAGCATGGCGTTTGGGATTAAACTACCCAACTACCAGTCAAACTCCAAGAGCTACTAAAGCCAAAAGCGTCCCCTAGTATCAAGCGGGATCTCTAGTCCAATACGATGCCCTTACCCTTGTCCAAAACCGAACCTATAAAATGGTAAACAACGAAAGGGTAAGCAAAGCTTAGTGAATGCAATAATTATACGAATACATATATAATTATACCTACTTGCATACACTTACACAAACCGCAAACATGCTAGCAACACAATTAGCTTATCGTCACATTAACAAGCTATAATGTGACAACCCAAAAATTTCCAACCAAATTTAAACTTTATCTTTATATTATTCCGACACGATAAGCAAAGTTTGTTAAGTTAAATCTCAAGAATTTTAAATTGTGTTCATACATTCATTATAACCTCGACCAAATTCTGACGATTCACGAACCGTTATATATAAATAAATATGTATATATAGGTATATATATTATAACTTGAGAATATTAATAAAGTATTAAACGTATAATACTTTACATGAACGTAGTTGTTTCAATATGTTTATCGATGGAATTAGAAGATAATATCAAATGATTGATTTATCAGATACATTGTGATGTAATTACGGGTCTATGTTATGAGGTCCACTATGATTTAAGAAATCTATTCTTTTTGACAACATTCAGAAAATGGTAAAGTGATTTATAAGTAAGAACGTGAAGTGTAACTAACTTAGATGTTGGATATCGACAAGTTAAGTAACTCGACATTTTTCATTAAGATGATTTCATACGTTTATTTAACCTTTGAACTTTATTCCATGCTTCACCAACAGACTGTAATTTAAAAACTTGAAACCTATTATGAATATATATGATACTACTTTTCTAAAACGTTTTATGATATAACGATTTCCATTATTTTAACCTTTAAACAAAATGATTCTTAAAAATATATTTGGTTTTGGAAAACAAAATTATTATATTTATTTGATTTAGTTTCAAATGTACAAAAACGTTTTCAGTTTAAAAAGAACTTTATTATTAAAACGTATATAACTTTTATAAATATCTAGAACCACTTTTGACAACTCATTACTTAACCAGTATGATAAAGATAATGATATTTATATTTTATTTTATTAAATATATATAACGATTTAAATTAATATTATATATATTTATACGCGTATTATACGTACATAGTTTTATACTTTTACTATACTTAAACTTTACCTTTACTTTATTTTTACATTACTTTAACTTTAATAATTTACTTTAATAATTCATACTTTAGTAATTCACTTTAATAATTCATACTTTAATAATTCACTTTAATAATTCATACTTTAATAATTCACTTTAATAATTCATACTTTAATAATTCACTTTAATAATTCATACTTTAATAATTCACTTTAATAATTCAAAAATCTATTATAAATAGAATTCAATAGGTTTCATTATTTCATAGAAACTTGAAAATATTTTTCTCTAAACTCTCTCAATCGATTTACATATATATATTTACTCCGTATTATTTCAAGATATTATTAGTATACATAAAATATTACGTCGGAGTGCTGTTCGAGTGATTTCGAAATTGTTTTTCGAGTGTAATTGGATTAAGGAAATTATGGGTTATAGCTATGGAGGTGATTGGGTATGGTTCATGGGTATGCTCGTGAGGTCAATATAGTGTTTATCATCTCCGTTGCATCTACGTACCTTTTCTGCAATATTGAATCTCAATATTGATACGTGAGTACTCATAATTTAACTTTTACATACTAATAGTGTATCCCTGACTAGTGCTCGAGTATATAGGATTATGCATGTTTGTACTTTTGATATTGCCTTTAGTTAGGTTATGTTGAATCCTGAATTAGTTATATATGCAACTGAGATAAGGTATAAGATATGCATGTCGTTGGAAAGCTAGCGAAAAATTAAGAACTTTTCATTTAGATATCGAATGATTTCGATGAACGGATTTGAAGTTATAGTCCATCGAATTTTTTTATTATTATTAAAAATGATTATTATTATCGTCGTTATTATCGTCATTCTAGTTTTATCTTATTATTATTATTATTATTATTATTATTATTATTATTATTATTATTATTATTATTATTATTATTATTATTATTATTATTATTATTATTATTATTATTATTATGATTATTATTATCTTTATCAATAAAAGGATTTATCATTAAAAATTATTATTTTTATTATTATTACTATCGTTATTATCATTAAAGTTATAATTAGTATTATTATTATTATTATCATTATTATTATCATTATTATTATTATCATTATTAATATATATATCATTATTTAAATGGTTATTGTTATTATTATTATTATATTATCATTATCGTTAATAATGTCATAGTAATTATCATTATTAGTATTATTGTAATTAAAACTAATATTAGTAACACGTAATTATTTTGATTACTATTATTATCATTATTATGAACACGATATAAAAGACGATTAAAAGCTATTAAACGAAACGATTAGGAAATAATGAGTAAAAGTATCATGATGAATTTAAAATATTATAAGATATTGATTTATATAAAATTATCGTTCTTATTATTTTTATCATTACTATTATTATTAAAAGTATCGTTAGTATCAAAACTATCATTTTAACAAAAATTATCATTTTAACAAAAATTATCATTTTAATAGAAATGTCATTGTTACTATAAAATATCATTTTTATTATCATTTTAAATAGAATTATTATTTTAAAGATAATATTAAAAATTATCGTAAATATTAAAGTTATCATAATTAGAATTATCGTTTTATCATAATATCATCTTAGTAATTATAAATATTGATATTTTTATAATAATAATTATTATTACAAAATAATATAACTTTTACTTACTAACATTATAGATATTATTTTATCAAATAAATATGTAATACAAACATATTTTACTACGTGTAATAAATTACTTTAATAATACCTATCATATTATCTTTATGATATTAAATGAACCCTATAAATTTTATTACTTAATATATATAGAAGTATATTTTATTATATAAATTTTAATATAAAATTTTATTTATTAATAAATGAATTATATTATTTACTCTAATAAATCTTTTAAAAATATAAAACGACGATATTTAAAATATATTATAATCATGTATAAATTTTGGAAATCACTTTGAGTCAAATTGACTTTTGTTTACTTTTGCATATTAGTCTCGAGCATTAGGATTATGGTACACTATGACCTGACCTAATTGTTAGACAAATATTGACCAACATATAATTATATATAATTAATTTAGGTTCGTGAATCCGAGGCCAACCTTGCACTAGTTCAATGACGTTATATGTATTTTCACTACGAAATACAGTATGGTGAGTTTCATTTGCCTTTTTTACCCTTTATATTTTTTGGGCTGAGAATACATGCGCAATTTTTATAAATGTTTTACGAAATAGACACAAGTAATCGAAACTACATTATATGGTTGAATTATCGAAATCGAATATGCCCCTTTTTATTAAGTCTGGTAATCTAAGAATTAAGGAACAGACACCCTAATTGACGCGAATCCTAAAGATAGATCTATTGGGCCCAACAAGCCCCATCCAAAGTACCGGATGCTTTAGTAGTTCAAAATTTATATCATGTCCGAAGGAGGATCCCGGAATAATGGGGATATTCTTATATGCATATTGTGAATGTCGGTTACCAGGTGTTCAATCCATATGAATGATTTTTGTCTCTATGCATGGGACGTATATTTATGAGAACTGGGAATGAAATTCTTGTGGTCTATTAAAATGATGAAAATGAATGATTATGATAAACTAATGAACTCACCAACCTTTTGGTTGACACTTTAAAGCATGTTCATTCTCAGGTATTAAAGAAATCTTCCACTGTGCATTTGCTCATTTTAAAGATATTAATTGGAGTCTTTCATGGCATATTTCGAAGAACGTTGCATTCAAGTCATTGAGTTCATTAAAAATTATTATTATTAAGTCAATTTATAGTTGGATAGTGGATATTATGAAATGGTATGCATGCCTGTCAATTTTCGATGTAAAGAAAGTTTGTCTTTTAAAAACAAATGCAATGTTTGTAAAATGTATCATATAGAGGTCAAATACCTCGCGATGTAATCAACTATTGTGAATCGTTTATAATGTATATGAACGGGTCCTTTCATATAATCTCCAATACCACAAGCTAGCAACAACCGCATAATAATATAACTCGAAATGATATAATATGCTTACAACACAAGTAACCATGGTCGACCAATAGTACAAGGGAACGGCGCTCGCGAAAACGCCATCGGTGTTCATAACTTCTATAAGGGCACTTAACACCTCGCACCACTAACCCCTAGGGTGGCACCTTAACACCTCGGCACATCACCCCGAGTGGCATCTTAACACCTCGATGCAACACTCATTATTTTACGGAGTGGTGTATTAACACCTCGACACTATACTCCTAGGTGGCATCTTAACACCTCGATGCTACACCCGAGTGGCATCTTAACACCTTGATGCTACACCCTTCACGTGAAACGTGGTGTCTTAACACCTCGACACTACACCTTTCACGCTACAACAAATAGATACATTATATACATACGCATATAATTATTCCACTCACCTTAACAATTAGATGATGATTTTAACCTCCACAAGCTTCAAAGCAAAGTACCTAATATAATAAGTACTTGATCAACGCACAAGCTAAGTGGACTCAATACTAACACTTACACATGAGCATTTAATGACTTAATGTATTAAATCGCCCATTTATACCAAAACCGCCCAATTAAAGTCAAGACCACCACTAATCACTTTAAAGCTAGTGATTAAGGTCCAACAACACCAACTAATACATAATTAGGGTAATTCATACCCATCTTTCCAAACTAGGTCAATTTATTACCCAAATAACCATTTTAAGACAACACACCCATTTCGGGTCATCCACTAACTAACCAACACCCATTTACTAAATAACTAGGTGTGTTAGCAATTAACTCACCAATTAGGGTTCATAAACATCATTTAATACGTTGAAACCCTAGACTAGTCACCAATTAGTATTCAAGACTCAATTTTACCCAAGAACACCCAAAATCACCAATAATGGGTTTTGTGTTCATCATTTACTCAAACCCTAACCCTTACACTAAATCAAAGTAAGGAAAATAAAATTAGAACATACCACAACTATCACAACGAAGCTAGAGATAAGATGAAAGACTTTAATGCTTGAACTTTAACCCAAAATAAGCTCCTTCCTCTTGGATTTAAGCTTTCTCTCTCAAAAATCACAATCTCTCTCTAGAATTAAAGTTAAAGTGATAAGGTTGTTGATAATGGAGTAATGGTGCTCCCCAAACTGACCTATCTGTCTTTAACCCTTCCATAAGTAAATTTACCAAAATGCCCATCAACATATCTGATTTAAAAAGCTAGAACCCGGCTACAGTAAGGGGTGCGCGGCGTGCTACCTTTAGTGTGCGCGGCGCGCACTAGGCTCAGCTCACTCAGTGACTTCTGTTTAACTGCACAACATCACCCACACTCTATGTAACATAATTACACTGCTGTACAAACTGATTAGGGTCTTACAACTCTCCCCCACTTATTCGGATTGCGTCCTCGCAATCCAAGCCGCATGACAAGAGGGAAGATATACCAACACGAACTCTTCGGGCTCCCAAGTAAACTCGGAACCTATACTTCAACGCCATTGGACTTTAAAAGTCCTCACCTCTTTATTTCTCAATTTCTTAACCTTTTCATCGAGTATAGCAACCGGCTCCTCAACATACTCCAACTTGTTATTTAGCTCAATTTCGTCTAACGGCACCCATGATTAATCATCCGCAAGACACTTACGGAGATGGGAAACATGAAATGTATTATGAATCCCCGCAAGCTCTTCGGGTAATTCCAAACGATACGCAACTTCACCAACACGAGCTAAAACTTTAAAGGGACCAATAAACCGAGGAGCTAACTTTCCCCGTTTTCGAAATCGAATAATACCCTTCCATGGTGAAACCTTAAGCATCACCATATCGCCTTCTTGAAATTCGATCGTTCATCTACGTTTGTCGGCATACGACTTTTGTCTATCTTGAGCCTTTCTCAAATGTTCCCGAATAATATCAATCTTGTTATTCGTCTCTAAAACCAAATCGGTACTCCCGATTTCTCTTTGACCCACTTCTCCCCAACAAATGGGAGTTCGACACCTTCGCCCGTAAAGCATCTCATAAGGTGGCATCCCGATACTAGTATGATAACTGTTATTGTACGAGAATTCCACCAAAGGCAAATGCTCATCCCAACTACCACCGAAATCAATAATGCACGCCCGTAACATATCTTCCAAAGTTTGGTTCGTACGTTCGGTTTGACCGTCCGTTTGAGGATGATACGCCGTGCTCAACTTCAATTGTGTACCCATATCCTCATGAAACTTTTCCCAAAATCGAGATGTAAAACGGGTATCTCGATCCGAAATAATAGATATAGGAACCCCATGTCGAGCGACCACTTCCTTGATAAACAACTTAGCCAAGGTCTCCGACGATATCGCTTCTTTAATGGGAAGAAACAAAGCACTTTTCGTCAACCGGTCAACTATCACCCAAATCGTATCAAATTGGGTTCTCGCCGTCTTAGGTAACTTTGTTATGAAATCCATGGTAATGTGCTCCCATTTCCATTTCGGAATTTCTAACGGTTGCAATTTACCATACGGCTTTTGGTGTTCGGCTTTTACTTACAAACACGTGACGCATTGCTCAACATACTTCACAACATCACGCTTCATGCCCGGCCACCAATAATCTTTCTTCAAGTCAAGATACATTTTTGTCGCGCCCGGATGAATGGAATATTTTGACTTATGTGCTTCATCAAGTAGCACTCGTCGGTAATCACCCATCTTAGGCACCCACACCCTTCCTTGGAAAGACAACAAACCACGTGGACCCATAGTAATAAACTCCGATTGGCCCATGATTCGCTCCGTATGCTTGTTGTGAACATAAGCCTCTATTTGAATCTCACCAAGCTTTTCAAGAAAATCGTTGGTAATAATCAAACGTAACGATCCAACTCGTATCGCCGGATGTTGACTCTTTCGACTCAACGCATCCGCGACCACATTCGCCTTACCCGGATGATAAAGTGTTTCATAATCGTAGTATTTCACCACATCCATCCACCTACGTTGGCGATAATTCAAATCTCGTTGATTAAAGATATGTTTCAAACTCTTATGATCCGAATAAATCGTACACTTGACACCATACAAGTAATGGCGCCAAATTTTCAACGCATGCACAACCGCCGCCAACTCAAGATCATGAGTCGGATACCTCGTTTCATGTTCCTTTAATTGTCGAGAGGCATAAGCGATGACTTTACCTCTTTGCATTAGAACACACCCGAGATCATTTAAGGAAGCATCACAATAAACCACCATGTCTTCAACACCTTCCGGTAACACTATCACCGGAGCTTGACACAACTTCTCTTTTAACAATTGAAAAGCAATTTCTTGCTCGTTCTCCCAAACAAACCTCGCATTCTTCCTTGTCAATTTCGTCAACGAAGAAGCGATCTTAGAAAAATCTTGGATAAACCGACGATAATAACCGGCCAATCCGAAAAAACTTCGGATTTCCGTAGGAGTAGTCGGTCGTCCCCAACTCTTCACCGTCTCGATCTTCCCCGGATCTACTTGAATACCGTTTTCGTTCACAATATGACCAAGGAATTGAACATCCCTTAGCCAAAATTCACATTTGGAGAACTTTGCATATAACTTCTCCTTTCGTAGCGTCTTCAATACTTCACGCAAATGATGTTCATGTTCGTTCATACTTTTCGAGTAGACTAGTATGTCGTCAATGAACACTATTACCGACTTGTCCAACATAGGTTGGCACACTCGGTTCATAAGATCCATGAATGCCGCCGGTGCATTCGTAAGACCAAAGGGCATAACTACCAACTCATAATGCCCGTAACGCGTTCAAAAAGCCGTTTTCTCTATGTCTTCCTCACGGACCCGCATTTGGTGATAGCCGGACCGTAGGTCGATCTTAGAGAAATACGTTGCACCTTGAAGTTGATCAAATAAATCGTCAATCCTAGGTAATGGATAACGATTCTTGATCGTCACTTTATTCAACTCACGGTAATCAATGCACATACGCATACTACCATCTTTCTTCTTCACAAATAACACCGGAGCGCCCCATGGCGAAGCACTCGGTCGAATAAAACCCTTCTCGAGCAACTCTTGGGTTTGATTTAACAACTCTTGCGTTTCCGTTGGTGCTAAACGATAAGGAGTTTTAGCAATGGGAGTAGCTCCCGGAACCAACTCAATACGAAACTCAACTTGTCTTTCCGCCGGAACACCTGGTAATTCGTCCGGAAAAACGTCTTCGAATTCACTAACAACCGAAATTTCACGAATAGGTGGTGGCTCATTGCGAGTATCAACAACATGAGCAAGGAAAGCCATGCCACCGGTAACAACAAAACGACGTTCCCGTGCAAAAGTGCATATCGGCACCGGTCTCCTTCGCTTATCACCATGAATAATTAACTCTCCCCCACTTAGGGTCTTCACATGAATAAACTTATCATGGCATGCAATATAGGCTCTATAACGATCGAGCCAATCCATACCAACGACAATATCAAAGTCGCCCAAGGTCATTGGAATAAGATCAATTTTAAAGGTTTCAGCACCAAAAACAACATCACAATTTTCACACACATCAACCACTAGCACCGTCTTGCCATCCGCTATTTCGACTTTTATCAGACGACTTAACTTAGCTAACGGTCTATTAAGTTTAGGCACAAATTTAGGAGACACAAACGACAAATTTGCACCGCTATCGAAAAGAATCCTCGCCGGATTAGAATTAACCATGAAAGTACCTGAGACAACTTCGTTCGATTGTTTGGCTTCATCATTAGTCATCAAGTAGTTACGACCCCTAGCCGTACCCGCCGCCTTCTCTAACCGCTTCACATTGTCGTTTCGCAAGTCGGGACACTCCGGCTTCTTATGCCCTTCTTTTTCGCAATTAAAACAAGTGACTTTGTTTCCGGAAGATGGTTTCGGACACTCACGAGCCATATGACCCGGTTGCCCACAATTGTAGCACGTATAAGAAAACCCACCGGTAGTGCCCTTCTTTGCACTATTGACACTTTCGGCCCCCCTCTTGCTCTTGCTCTTCTTGCTTGAGGCGTTAGAGTAACTAAAACCTTCAAACATTCTTTTGGAAAACATGAAATCACTCTTTCTTGGAACCTCCGGCTCAAAACCCCCAGCCAACTCAAACAATTCATCAAAAGTCTTAGCCATACCCCGACTAATCTTCCCCTTGTACTCATCATTCAAAGTACGGTAGAAATCCTTCATGAGCTTATGATCATCACCAACATATTCCGGGCAAAAACGAGTCTTTGCCAAGAATGTAGACTTGAGGGTAACCAAATCCATGGAACCTTGTTGCAAGTGGTGCAACTCGTCTCGGATTCTATCGAGGTCGGAAGAAGTTCGGTATTCTTTGAAAAACCCTTTCTTGAAGTCTTCCCAAGTCAAACCCATACATTGTTCTTCACCATACAAGTTGATTTTATCGTCCCACCACAACTTAGCTTCTTCGCGTAACATGCTAGAACCATACCTCGTCTTCTTTTCGAGAGGACATTCCGCAGTACGAAAAGCTCCCTCAATATCGGAGATCCAACATGTACTTTTTAAAGGATCCTGCACCCCATTAAACATCGGGGGTTGAGCATCCTTGAAGTTCTTGTAGTGGAAGTCCCGCGTTCCTTCGCCTCCTTCACCGCGAGGATAGATATTCCTAGCGTCAAGGGCCTCTTCGATAGTGGTCTTCATTCGTTCATTTATCAAATCGGTCACCTGCCCATCGACCGAATCTTGAAAGAGCTTTCGGACGTCCGTAAGAAAATCCACTTTTAACTTTTTAAAGACGGCCTCAACCTTGGCCGAAAACTTGGCGTCCTCGCTTGTACTTCCGTTATCATGATCGGGACCGTTTCTCGTCTTCATTCCATCTCGCTCAACAATCGTTGTACATTGCTTGTTTAACACGATTTGCGCCCGTAACAATGGTAGCTAATCATTGTTATGCGAGCACGTCGCATTAACTTGCTAGTAAAATGTCCATCTCGCTCGATGCCCGCTAAACATACATAACAAATAGCGCATGATTAGTTTACATAAACCTATGCACAAACCAATCCCGATCCGACCCAAAGTCCTACAAGTCCCGCATAACGCACACACAAAAAGTCTAAGTCT
The DNA here is from genome assembly GCF_046630445.1 of Rutidosis leptorrhynchoides. Lineage (NCBI taxonomy): Eukaryota > Viridiplantae > Streptophyta > Magnoliopsida > Asterales > Asteraceae > Rutidosis > Rutidosis leptorrhynchoides. The sequence continues at coordinate 208,745,806 of NC_092333.1, forward strand.
AGGCGCCTATCTCAAGTCACCTAAATCCCTTAGACCATGCTCTGATACCACTTGTAACAACCCAACCCGTTAACCAACCAAAAACGCGGAATAAAAAAAAATTTTAAAACTGATCTGGAGGGTGCGCGGCGCGCACTACTGCCTGTGCGCGGCGCGCACAAGGCCTGAGACAGTTCTGATCAAAATGTCCATTTTTCGCGAAAAGATCTTCGACTTCCCGACACTTTTAGACCGAACGCTTTTCACAACAAACTTATATATGTAAAACTAACACGAATCAAACATAAAAATGATGTTTTACAAGCGGGGCCCACACGACCCAAAATACAAGTTTAATACAAGTTTAGAGTTTCGACCACCAAAAAGTTTAAGTTCAAAACTACACAATGAGCATGGCGTTTGGGATTAAACTACCCAACTACTGGTCAAACTCCAAGAGCAACTAAAGCCAAAAGCGTCCCCTAGTATCAAGCGGGATCTCTAGTCCAATACGATGCCCTTACCCTTGTCCAAAACCGAACCTATAAAATGGTAAACAACGAGAGGGTAAGCAAAGCTTAGTGAATGCAATAATTATACGAATACATATATAATTATACCTACTTGCATACACTTACACAAACCGCAAACATGCTAGCAACACAATTAGCTTATCGTCACATTAACAAGCTATAATCTCCAATACCACAAGCTAGCAACAACCGCATAATAATATAACTCGAAATGATATAATATGCTTACAACACAAGTAACCATGGTCGACCAATAGTACAAGGGAACGGCGCTCGCGAAAACGCCATCGGTGTTCATAACATCCATTAGGGCACTTAACACCTCGCACCACTAACCCCTAGGGTGGCACCTTAACACCTCGGCACATCACCCCGAGTGGCATCTTAACACCTCTATGCAACACTCATTATTTTACGGAGTGGTGTCTTAACACCTCGACACTACACTCCTAGGTGGCATCTTAACACCTCGATGCTACACCCGAGTGGCATCTTAACACCTCGATGCTACACCCTTCACGTGAAATGTGGTGTCTTAATACCTCGACACTACACCTTTCACGCTACAACAAATAGATACATTATATACATACGCATATAATTATTCCACTCACCTTAACAATTAGATGACGATTTCAACCTCCACAAGCTTCAAAGCACAGTACCTAATATAATAAGTACTTGATCAACACACAAGCTAAGTGGACTCAATACTAACACTTACACATGAGCATTTAATGACTTAATGTATTAAATCGCCCATTTATACCAAAACCGCCCAATTAAAGTCAAGACCACCACTAATCACTTTAAAGCTAGTGATTAAGGTCCAACAACACCAACTAATACATAATTAGGGTAATTCATACCCATCTTTCCAAACTAGGTCAATTTATTACCCAAATAACCATTTTAAGACAACACACCCATTTCGGGTCATCCACTAACTAACCAACACCCATTTACTAAAGAACTAGGTGTGTTAGCAATTAACTCACCAATTAGGGTTCATAAACATCATTTAATACTTTGAAACCCTAGACTAGTCACCAATTAGTATTCAAGACTCAATTTTACCCAAGAACACCTAAAATCACCAATAATGGGTTTTGTGTTCATCATTTACTCAAACCCTAACCCTTACACTAAATCAAAGTAAGGAAAATAAAATTAGAACATACCACAACTACCACAACGAAGCTAGAGATAAGATGAACGAATTTAATGCTTGAACTTTAACCCAAAACAAGCTCCTTCCTCTTGGATTTAATCTTTCTCTCTCAAAAATCACAATCTCTCTCTAGAATTAAAGTTAAAGTGATAAGGTTGTTGATAATGGAGTAATGGTGCTCCCTAAACTGACCTATCTGTCTTTAACCCGTCCATAAGTGAATTTACCAAAATGCCCATCAAAATATCTGATTTAAAAAGCTGGAACCCGGCTACAGTAAGGGGTGCGCGGCGCGCTCCCTTTAGTGTGCGCGGCGCGCACTAGGCTCAGCTCACTCAGTGACTTCTGTTTAACTGCACAACATCACCCACACTCTATGTAACATAATTACACTGCTGTACAAACTGATTAGGGTCTTACACTACCTCCACACCGATCTGTTGAATTTCAAATAGATCTCGTAACAGAAGCTGCACCAATATCTCGTGCTCCATACAGACTCGCACCTAGCTAAATGAAGGAATTACAAAGTCAACTACAAGAACTGTTAGAACGTGGTTTCATTCGACCAAGCACATCACCGTGGGGAGCTCCTGTTTTGTTTGTCAAAAAGAAGGATGGTACATTCAGATTGTGTATCGACTACCGAGAGTTGAACAAACTTACCCTCAAGAACCGTTATCCACTACCGAGAATTGACGACTTATTTGATAAACTACAAGGCACGTCGGTTTATTCGAAGATCGATTTACATTCCGGGTATCATCAAATGCGGGTGAAGGAGGATGATATTCCAAAGACTGCTTTCAGAACGCGTTACGGTCATTACGAGTTTATGGTTATGCCGTTTGGATTGACTAACACACCAACTGTGTTCATGGACCTCATAAACCAAGTGTGTGGGCCATATCTTGACAAATTTGTCATTGTTTTCATCGATGACATACTCATTTACTCAAAGAATGATCAAGAACACGAAGAACATTTGAGAAAAGTGCTAGAATTATTGAGGAAGGAACAACTGTACGCAAAATTTTCAAAGTGTGCATTTTGGTTAGAAGAAGTTCAATTCCTTGGTCACAAAGTGAAAAAAGAAGGTATTCAAGTAGATCCGGCAAAGATTGAAACCGTTGAAAAGTGAGAAATCCCGAAAACTCCGAAGAATATACGCCAATTTTTACGACTGGATGGTTACTACAGAAGGTTCATCCAAGATTTTTCCAAATTAGCAAAACCCTTGACTGCATTAACGCATAAAGGAAAGAAATTTGAATGGAAGGATGAGCAGGAGAAAGCGTTTCAATTGTTGAAGAAAAAGTTAACTACGGCACCTATATTGTCATTGTCTGAAGGGAACGATGATTTTGTGATATATTGTGACGCCTCAAAGCAAGGCCTCGGTTGTGTATTAATGCAACGAACGAAGGTAATTGCTTATGCATCTAGACAATTGAAGATTCACGAGCAGAATTATACGACACATGATTTGGAATTGGGCGCTGTTGTTTTTGCATTAAAGACTTGGAGGCACTACTTATATGGGGTCAAAAGTATCATATATACCGATCACAAAAGTCTCCAACACATATTTGATCAGAAACAACTGAACATGAGGCAACGTAGGTGGATTGAATTGTTGAATGATTACGACTTTGAGATTCGTTACCACCCGGGGAAGGCGAATGTGGTAGCATACGCTTTGAGTAGAAAGGACAGAGAACCTATACGTGTAAAAGCTATGAATATAATTATTAGTACTAACCTGACTACTCAAATAAAGGAGGCGCAACAGGGAGTTTTAAAAGAAGGAAAATTGAAGAATGAAATACCAAAAGGATCGAAGAAACATCTTAATATTCGGGAAGATGGAACTCGATATGGGGCTGAAAGAATTTGGGTACCAATGTTTGGAAATGTGAGAGAAATGGTACTTAAGGAAGCCCAAAAAACCAGATATTCAATACATCTCGGAGCGGGAAAGATGTACAAAGATCTCAAGAAACACTTTTGGTGGTCGGGTATGAAAGCCGATATTGTTAGATATGTAGGAGAATGTTTGACGTGTTCTAAGGTCAAAGCTGAACATCAGAAACCATCAGGTCTACTTCAACAACCTGAAATCCTTGAATGGAAATGGGAAAACATTACCATAGATTTCATTATGATGAAACATGACTAGGAACTTCGAGATCAACAGCTTTAATTCACACAAAGGCGGAATTAGTGAATCAAACCAATCAAAGTGAATATGGGTAGGTTTTTGGGATTAAATTAGTCAAACCACAACAAGGATTGTGATTATATTAATGCCTAGAGCTATTATTCACTACCAGGAGTGATTTGGGTTGAGAGAGAATCGGATCAAGTGAACCAGATCTGAGTGATTGTGTGTGAGAGAGGCTTTACCTAAAATGAAGAACATAAGACTTTATATACCTCTGCTGTTGACTCACCCATACTAGTCATCCATCACACGTACGAGTTGGCTTCATCAGCCGTACGGGTGATCACTCACTCGTGTCTTCTCATTCAGGTTATAATTATGACTTAGCTCAGCATCAACCGTGCATATGAGCCTATCAGCCGTACGAGTGATGCTTCACTCGTACATCTGACTAAGTCTAACATAGTCAAACATTCGTATCTCGTTCCTGCAGTACCTGTAACCACATACAAACACATATAGGATAATAACGAGCGATCATGGTATCCCATAAACTGAAGTACTAATCACAAACGTAGGCAAGATGTCTAGGGACTTACAGAACATGCATCAACAACTCCCCCTAGGACCTAGAACATCGATTACAATAAAGTAAATGTTCGTGAATTACACATAAGTCCAAAAGTAGCATCAGTCTAATATCAATTACATATCCAGATTCTCTCTCTCCAAAATGCATCATCATCAAAAACAAAAACAAACAAAAATTACTAACTAGCATCACCGTATTCGACACACATCAGCTGGCTTGAATTTGGTTTGAGCTTTGAGCATCACTTTCTCTGTTGAGGTATGCATAGAGGACATCGATCACATGTTGATATCTCATAGCTTCCTCCTTTCGATCGTCTCTGAATGTAATGTGATGGCGGTGAAGAGTCTCTACATCAAATCTTGACAAGTTCCTCAGCCACATAGGATCTAGAATCCTCACATTGTCGAACTGTATGCTTCCATCATCCTTCTCAATTGCAGTCAAGATCACTGCTTCTTCCGACAACTCATCATAGAACCACCATCTGAAGTTCTTACAGATATCCTTGGGTAATGGCATCAAGGGAGATTGTTTCATATACTTAGGTGGACGGAACTTAACAACACGAATAGGTCCTCCCTTAGAATTTTTCTTTGTCGGGTGTATGGAAAACCTAACGGCCGTTGACTTAAAGTTGTCCCATTTCCCTGTCTTATACTCATATATGAGTTTTCTTTGAAACAACTTGGAAAGGTCACAATCTTCGGCATTCAACATCTTCAGCTTAGCAAGTTGCATGATCTCGAAATACGGTAGAGTTTTAAAGTGACTTGGACGTGCCATATAATCTACTCCTCCTTCCCTCTTGATCGCAAAACAATTGATCTCCTTGAAATAGCCCCAACTCAAAATTTTACCCTTGGAGTACTTCTTGGTTCTTTTACCTTTCTCATAGAAACTGAAAAACTTCGGCTCGAGCACTGGCTTATCTACTTGATTAGGGTTAACAACGTTCTGTCTCCACTAACTCTGGCGATCTTCGTCTTCCTTAACGTTTCTATTCACTTTAACCCTATCACGTTTGAACCATTCATTAATCTCATTCCATGTCTCGGCTTTAGCTTGTTCGGCTCGGAGTTTCTTATCTTTTAATTCAGTTTCTTTTCTTTCTTTCTCAACGAGCAGTTTCGCATGTCGAATCTTCTTGTTCCTTTCTAACATAACATCCAATCCTTTAACTTGTTGTTTGTATACCTTTCTCGCCTTTTCTAACTCAATTAAGTTCTTTCTTTTCTCCTCACAGCTCAGATTGAAGAAGTCACTTAAGGTGTTGAGTGTCGGATGCGAGTATGGCTCCAGCAATGGCATAACAATTTTAACTTCTTCTTCTTCTTCTTCAGCATCAAATTCTGTCATAAATTCGTCCTCGGACTCGATAATCACATCCTCTTTTAAACTATCTTTACCAACAGAATCTTCACTCTTCTCATCAGCAAACAAATTATCAAAATCATTTAAGTTGATATTTTGGATTGATTCGGGAGGGATACTTGACAATGAATCTTCTTGTGGAGCCTTGTTTTTAGCTTCAACTAACTCTGCATTCTCCATATCGTTTTCGCTGTCATATGCTAGAGCAGCAAGCTGTTCCATCGGAAACTCACTTGGTGGAATGTCCCCTTTTTCTGCATCATTAAAAACATTTGAATAATTCATATAATATTCAGCAGTAAAGACCTCACCATATTCATTAAAACTTCAAATAGGTATCACTAACGGTATATCAAAAGAGGGACCTCCAGTTCCAGCATCTTCTTCATCATATTTTTCATCACCTTCTCCCAAATTAGAAAAATACTCTTCTTCTCTCTCCTTAATCAACTTCGTTTTACCAGAGGTAAGCTGTTCAATCTTTTCATTCAACTTCTTCATCTTCTCCCTGTTCACACTCTTAGTCGCCAAAAACTTCTTCTTCAACTTATCTGTCCTTTCCTTCAGATGGTCCAGCCTATCAGACAACCTCTTGTTCTCTTCCACCAACGAATCAATCTTAGCATTACTGATCTTCTTCTCCTCAGTAGCTTGATTCTCCAGATTGGTTATTTTCGTGACCAAAGACATCAACAGATTTTGCTGAGTCTTATATTCATCTGACGTGACCTGAGGTGTTGTTGTGGCAGGTTTTGGTGAGGTAACAACAGCTCTTGCATCCTTCGTGAAACCGGATGGCTTTCTCTGAGCTTGTTGCCTTGAACCTCCCTGTGATGATTTCTGAGGTGACTCATAAGAATATTTCATTCTTTTCTCCTTCTTCTTGAGTTGTTCTACGGTCATAGGATCCTTTTCTTTCCTTTTTCTCTGAATTAAGCTGGTATCCTCCTCAGTTGCTTCATCATCACCCTCGGTAATCTCATCATCAACATTACCTCCTCCTTGAGCATTACCAGCAGCTTTCTGATTATCACCCTCACCTTCCTCATCGGTAACTTCGTAGTTAGAGTCTGAATCCTCATTCCTCCATGCATTACCAGCTGGGCATCGATAGTTCTCCTTGATAAGATGACAAATGAGCTTTCTATTAAAGTCAGGCTTTAAATCAGCAATCCTTGCTCTTCCATTCTGCGAAAAGTAATCAGATTCATCGGCTTCAGGTGGATAATATCCTCTTCAAGCTTAGGTAGATCAGGTACAACGTCATTAATAATTAATTGAAGAAAACGGGCATAGATCAGGTATTTCTGGGAAGAACTGAAGTGGTTTGCCTTGAAATAGTAGAAAACAAAACCCGAAAAATCATATGGAGCCTTGAGAACAAATGCCACAAACATACTCTGTAGTGACCCGAAGTTTTCTATGTTTATATATATTAATTGAGATTGATATTTACATGACTAAATGGTTCCAACATGTTAAGCAATCAAACTTGTTAAGAATTGATTAATTGAAATAGGTTTCATATAGACAACTGACCACCCAAGTTGACCGGTGATTCACGAATTTTAAAACTTGTAAAACTATATGATGACATATATATGATTATATATATAGTTAACATGATATTATGATAACTAAGTATCTCATTAGGTATTTTAACAATGAGTTATATACATAAAAATGAGACTATTGAATTTAAGAAACTCGAAAACGTTATATATAACGATTATCGTTATATCAACGTCTTACTAAGTACATATGAATCATATTAAGATACTGATACACTTGGTTAATTATGTTAAATGATAAGTAAATATATCATTAAGTGTATTAATAATGAACTACATATGTAAAAATAAGACTATTAACTTAATGATTTCGAAACGAGACATATATGTAACGATTATCGTTGTAACGACATTTAACTGTATATATATCATACTAAGATATATTATATATCATAATATCATGATAATGTAACAATTTAATATCTCTTTAGATATAATAAACATTGGGTTAACAACATTTAACATGATCGTTAACTTAAAGGTTTCAAATGAACATTTACATGTAACGACTAACGATGATTTAAAGACTCAGTTAAAATGTATATACATGTAGTGTTTTAATATGTATTCATACACTTTTGAAAGACTTCAAGACACTTATCAAAATACTTCTACTTAACAAAAATGCTTACAATTACATCCTCCTTCAGTTTCATCAACAATTCTACTCGTATGCACCCGTATTCGTACTCGTACAATACACAGCTTTTAGACGTATGTACTATTGGTATATACACTCTAATGATCAGCTCTTAGTAGCCCATGTGAGTCACCTAACACATGTGGGAACCATCATTTGGCAACTAGCATGAAATATCTCATAAAATTACAAAAATATGAGTAATCATTCATGACTTATTTACATGAAAACAAAATTACACATCCTTTATATCTAATCCATATACCAATGACCAAAAACACCTACAAACACTTTCATTCTTCAATTTTCTTCATCTAAGTGATCTCTCTCAAGTTCTATCTTCAAGTTCTAAGTGTTCTTCATAAATTCTATAAGTTCTAGTTTCATAAAATCAAGAATACTTCCAAGTTTGCTAGCTTACTTCCAATCTTGTAAAGTGATCATCCAACCTCAAGAAATCTTTCTTATTTACAGTAAGATATCTTTCTAATACAAGGTAATACTCATATTCAAACTTTGGTTCAATTTCTATAACTATAACAATCTTATTTCGAGTGATGATCTTACTTGAATTTGTTTTCGTATCATGATTCTGCTTCAAGAACTTTCAAACCATCCAAGGATCCTTTGAAGCTAGATCCATTTGTCTCTTTTCCAGTAGGTTTATCCACAAAACTTGAGGTAGTAATGATGTTCTTAACATCATTCGATTCATACATATAAAGTTATCTTATTCGAAGGTTTAAACTTGAAATCACTAGAACATAGTTTAGTTAATTCTAAACTTGTTCGCAAAAAAAAAAAGTTAATCCTTCTAACTTGACTTTTAAAATCAACTAAACACATGTTCTATATCTATATGATATGCTAACTTAATGATTTAAAACCGAAAAACACGAAAAACACCGTAAAACCGAATATACGCCGTTGTAGTAACACCGCGGGCTGTTTTGGGTTAGTTAATTAAAAACTATGATAAATTTTGATTTAAAAGTTGTTCTTCTGGGAAAATGATTTTTCTTATAAACATGAAACTATATCCAAAAATCATGGTTAAACTCAAAGTGGAAGTATGTTTTCTAAAATGGTCATCTCGACGTCGTTCTTTCGACTGAAATGACTACCTTTACAAAAATAAGTTGTAACCTGTAATTCCGACTATAAACTTATACTTTTTCTGTATAGATTCATAAACTTAAGTTCAATATGAAACCATAGCAATTGGATTCACTCAAAACGGATTTAAAACGAAAAAGTTATGGGTAAAACAAGATTGGTTATTTTTGCTTGTTGTAGCTACGTGAAAATTGGTAACAAATCTATATTAATCATATTCTAGCTAACTTATATTGTATTATACATGTATTCTAATATATTATGTAACCTTGGGATACCATAGACACGTATGCAAATGTTTTGACATATCATATCGACCCATGTATATATATTATTTGGAACAACCATATGAAGGTATTTCATATGCCCGAGAGATAGCGGATCCACTCACGAAGCTCTTACATGGATCAAAACATGAAGGACATGTTTGTGCTTTAGGGCTTCAATATTCTAGTGATTGGTCATGATCTGTTTTAAGTATTGTAACGGAACGAAATTGTTCAAACTCATTAATATAATTATGGTATTAATTTATTTTGAGTTATGTTCCTATTTTGCATATTTTATACATGAATAAGTAATTATTCCAAATTCTGTAGTCGATCACATTTGTGGAAGCAAGTTTGAGGTTTAGACTATTATGAACTTGGATTGGTATACATTCACGGACTGAATGTGGGACAAGGTTGCTACCAAGGTTCATAGATATTTGTGGGATACAAATATTGGAAGACCCACCCTCAAGATTCACTAAATGGAGCCTTTGTGGTTGATCACATGTAATCTTGAGTAAAGGCGAATATCATTGTATCCTCTGACCTGAGATACATATTGGGTTCGGATATTTGCCAAACATTGTGCCTTGATTCTTTCCTTCACTATTCTGAAGTATGGTAGTTCATAAGGAAGAGCTCAGGTATAATGCAAGGTGTATATTTAGGACGTATGTAGTCAAGATGGAATTTGTCCATCTTATTCGTTGATAGTCAGATGTCTAAGGCCTAATAAAGTTAAATCTAGAAGAGAGTGATCACTCTGTATCTCTTGGATTTAACATGACATCTAGGACAATGATAAGGGATGATGTTATTGAATGGCACAAAGTCATAACATATTGGGGGTGATGGACGGTTGTTAGGTGGTATCCATCACTTGCATTAATTTCTTATGTTTCTCGTGCAAGTGGGAGATTAAAGGTATTTCATATGCCCGAGAGACATATTAAATTAATGTGGCTAATGTGTTATGATCCAAGTCGGGTCATACCCAATAACAAGATTACCAACACTTTATATGTATTTAATTTTAACGACTGGATCGTTAAATAAATACGCGACACTTGAACTTAAGAAAAACGGTTTTCTGAAATATTACTTGATGTGTACATATATATATATATATATAAATTATGGAATAATTCATATATATTATGGATTTAATTATTTATAGGTTAAATAATTAATAAATTTATGTTACATTTTATATAATTTGGTTTTATATAAAATGTATATATATATATATATGTATGGAAGTTTATAAAAAAAAGAGAGGTTTTATAAAACTAATTCTTTTATAAAACTAATTTTTTTATAAGCAAGATGGTAGTGGCCTTGGAGTTGAAGTACACATGCTAATGACTTAGATTCCTTGACCATTCTTTCCATATTTTCCATATACTTGTGTCTTGGCTCTTGTAACCACATACACACATGCTAGTACACAAATAAACACATCAAAAAACTGCATTTTTTGCTCTACTTTAGCAGCTGCTGCCGTGAGCTCTTTGGGGGCAAAGAAGGGTTCAAATTTTATTTTGCAAGTTCATTCAAGTGTTACAATTAAATCCTAACTAAAAGCAAAGGTGTTGGTGGTTAGCTTGGGTATAACTACTTGAGGTTTCATCCATTTGAAGCTCTATTCTTCATCAACATCTTCATCACTCACTACCAAGCTTGGAATAGGTATAAATCACTTTCTTACTTGTAGTTTGTAAGTATGTTTCACAACTTGATCCTAATTGGAATTTAACTTTAATTGGTTAAAGTTTAACAAGTCTAAAATTGGTAATTACATGCTTCCGCAAAGTTTGATTCTTAAAATGTTTTAAGCATTTTGTAACTTGTTAAATCCCAACAATGGTATCAGAGCCGAAGTTGATGGAATATGCTTCGAGATGATTTATTATACCTACTATATTTTTACATTTTATGTACATGCATGAAAGAAAAATGCAAAAATTAATGGGTTTGGGTGGGTATGTTATTTAGACCGAATTGTTTGAGTCCCAAAATGGGTTTTGGGCTCTTCTATTTTGATCATATTTGTTGTATGTAGAAGTTCACAATCAAGCCTTGACCTTTTGTTTGAATGGTTGCATGTTTGGATGATTATTAATAATTCATTTGGTATGTAATATTAATTCATTCATGTGGTTGTAATATTCATTCAATTTGGTTTGTAATATTATTATTTTGGTTATGTAATTTATTTTATATTTGCTATGTAAAATAGATTAGGTTGTATTTTCATTTTTTTAGAAAAATGTATTAGGATATATTTTGTAAAAATGAAGATGCAAGATGAAGACAAGGAAGATGCAAGATTAAGTGGGAGATTTGAAATCTCCTACTTTGTGTTATAACCCTTTACCGGTGGCATTTATTTTCGGCTAAACAAATGTTCACCAAATTGGCTTGATTGTGAACATATTTGTTTTACATGTGTGGTTGTTTATTGTATGATTGTGGATTGTATGTTTGTATGCTACAAGTTAATCACACAAGTTAACAACAAGCAAAATGGCAATTTAATTGGTTAAATTAAACATTATTAACGACATGCAAAATGTCAATTTAAATGGTTAAATTAAAAACGGCTAAAAGGACATTAATAAATGGTTATTAAGAACATGATAAGGATCATATATATAAAATGGTTTATATCAAGTAATTGGCTAAAATTACAAGACTTGAAAATGAATTTCAAATGAACCATACACTAAATGCATGTTGGTGTATGGCATAAAAGTTTTCTCAAACTAGAAATAATGAAAACTTAAAATCCCTCTTAAACAAGGCAAACAAGTTAAACGCCATCCTTTTGTGCAACACTTAAAAATATTAGGGAACTCATATTGGAATAAAGTTCACCTAACCGTTATGAGCAAACTAATATGATTAAGGCGAATTTCGCACACTTGTGGGATAAAGGTCACCTAACCACTTGTATGTTAAATTTACACGTTTACACAAGTAGGACGACTTGATTTGGGAATCATGAACTTAGGGTCACCAAAGCGTGAGGAACAAATAGGCGTTGATGGGATAAATATGCCATGCAAAAAGATTGCATGATCCCATAACTTAGAAGTTGCAAAAGGATTGCAATTGTCATACAATGACTACCTAGCTAAATCAAATGACGGGATAAAGGTCACCTAACCGAAATTTGGTTTACCATTGGATTCTAAAATTTAATAAATATCAATTGAATTTAAAGGGTATTGATTGTTAATTTGAAATTAATACTTAAACAACTTTGTTAAATTTTGTAGATGGCCCGCAATAACAACAACAACATTCCAAACGCACCTATCAACATTAACAACCTATCGTTGAGGTCAATCCTCGAGAAGGAAAAACTCAACCATACAAACTTCATGGATTGGTTCTGCAATCTAAGAATTGTCCTCAAACTAGAGGATAGGGCGTATGTGTTGGAAGACCCCATTCCCGATCAACCCGACGAGGATGATACGGAAGGCATGGCTTATTGGGAGAAATATTGCACCGATTCGGTGCAAGTTTCTTGCCTCATGCTTGGAACTATGATACCAAAACTCCAAAAGGATTTCGAGCATCATAGTGCATATGACATGATCACACAGTTGAAGGAGATGTTCCTTTAACAAGCTCGTGTCAAGCACTTTGAAACGGTCCGAGCGCTTCATGCATGTCGGATGGACGACTCCCAATCCATTTCATCTTATGTCCTTAAGATGAAAAGCCTAATTGATCGAGCGAACCGTCTAAACTGCAATGTGTCTAATGAATTAGCCACAGACCTTATCCTTAACTCCTTGTCAAAGAGGTTTGACACATTTGTAATGAATTACAACATGAATGGATGGGATAAGAGCATTGGCGAATTACATGCCATGCTAAAGACGGCCGAAGCGAGCATGGGTAAAAGGGCTTCACCTATGTTTATGATCAATGAAGGCGGGTCCAAAAACAATAACACTTCTAAGCTGAAGGCGGCTAAGAGGAAAGGACCCACCTACCAAGGCAAGGGCAAGGGAAAGGGGAAGATGGTTACCCCAACCAACTACAACAAGAAGCAAAAGGTTGCCGGTAAAGTGTGACGACCCGGAAAATTTCGACTAATTTTAAACCAAACTCTCGATATGATATTATATTTTTGACACTATAAGCAATGTCTGTTAGGTTGAGTCTCAAAAATTTTGAACTGTTCAATTGACCATCGACCGTTCCCGATGATTCACGAACAACTATTTGTAAATAGATATGTACTTATTTTATATTTAATATGTATTAAATTGAAAGGTTATATGATTCAATTATTAGAATTTACCATGTAAAATAAAATAAAATATGTTATTATAATAATTCTTATTTAAAACATAACTATATATAAATAATGTAAATATTAAATGATTATAATACTCGTTGGACGTTTCGATTATTATTTAGAGAAGTTTAATTCAAACTTATATGATTTTAATACAAACGGTGATCTAGAAATGAGTTAAATAAATTATAGGCTTTAAAAAAATGTATTTAGGAGCTACTTGTTAAATTTTAAAACTTTTTATATTTTACCCAGGATCGAGCGCGGATAGTGATTTATATATTTTTTATTTATTTAATTTATGACTGGTTTTTACACCATAATGATCAAAATAAATAAATATAATTACCATAAAAATTTGGAATTTATCTGAGTAATTTTTATCCGCCACTGAATTAACGACGGAGTCCGATGTAGCATCCCGTGAATACTGTCGGTAGAATAGTTCATGAATGAGGCTGCTTATTGTTCCATCTGCACATTTGTTATGTTGTACTATATTATTACTTTATGTTATATGTATATACTATGGATATATAAATAGATTACAGCGAAGAGTCACCACTTGTATTTTATATCTTTCTCTTGCAACTGTACCCTTTTAGACTTTTAACATATCATATGATCATATGATAATATATATATATAATCGTGATACTTGATCAACCCATTTCATCAAATAACAACAAACCCCATCCTTGTTCCTTCTTTTCTATATATTCGGCAACCACAACCGCCACTCCACCGGTTATTATCTCCTTCATTCAAACAAACCACCACCATCGAAACTCAATTAAATCGCCATCACCATCTCCAGTGATCATCTAGACAACCCACCATTTTGTTCATTTTTATTTCGACCACCTTTACAACACCACTTGTTGCTATCAAAACTCCTACACTTATATTTTTTTCTGTTAAACGAGCACCAACACCACTCCAAAACCCTACTGCTATACCCCAAAAATTTTTCGGCTGTTTTCGCTACTGCAACACCATAAACCATCACCCTTGTAAAGCTATCACCACCTTTACCCAAATAAAGTCGCTACTGCAGTTTTCTTTATAACCGAACCATCTCTCTCTAATATTTTTACTCGATCAAACTCACTTGAAAGACTACAATACTTGTTTGTTTATATTAATAAGGTGATAGATATTAAAGTTGATATATGATTACCACTACAGCGTGTCTCTTTTGTTCCTTCCTTCTTTTGGCAGACAACTACCCACTCACTCGAATTTTTTTTTTGTCAAAAGCATATGTTACGGTATTACATAAATTAGTAATGTGGGAGCCATTTTCTAGCAAGCAATGAATATGGATTATCTTTTTAAAAACCATGACCCACCTAAAAGTAAAGCCACCAAAATATTATCCTTCTCTAGACAAGTGGGACTTTTTTTTTATTTGAAGGATCTTGCTGCTCCTCACTTCCTTGTTTCAATATTAAAACAATGAGTGAAAGTTCTTTTTTTTTTTTTTTTTTTTTTTTTTTTGCTTTTAGCCGACAAAGGATAAACAATTAAACCATTTGTTTCATTCTTTGGTTTATACTACTCGACAACTGGTTCCATTTTTTTCTATATTTTTTTTACGAAACCTCAGCTGGACCATATTCTAAAATTGATAACGGGTTACTAGTTGGGTCATGGACTCGATTTAATATGGGCCGGCTCTTATATATGTGGTTGGGCCGTGGACTTTTAAAGAAGGTGAGGTACCAATATTTTTTTTACGCAGAATGGATAGAAGGTTATTAGTGATAAGTGTGATTATTATCATCATATTTATAAGATGGTGTTAATGATGATAAGAGGTAGCGAGGATGATGAAGATGATAAGAAATGATATAAGTTATGATGATGACAAATTTTTGATGATAATGATAACTTGATTATGATAATGGGATGTGACAAGATTTAAGGTAGGGTCTCAATATGAGGCAAAGGTTACAGCTGGACGAATTTTTTATTTTTTTTATATACATTCGATTGAGCTTAAAGAAACTAAAGAAATTACCATGTGAAATTGAGCTATGTAATGTTTAAATGTTGGGCCGAGATCAAATCTAGACAGTTGGGCCATCCTTGTTTTAAATGGATTTAGGAATTCATGTTGGTCCAGATCAATAACAAAATATATGGTTTTAATTCGGCGTATAAGTCAGAAAAACAAAAATGGAAGAATGGTTAAGGTGTTAGCGGTTGAGCGAAAGGTGTCGGGTTCGATGCCAGGCAATGACATTTTTTTTTGGAGATTATTACTTTAAAGGTAGTCTTCTTTATTATTATTATTATTATTATTATTATTATTATTATTATTATTATTATTATTATTATTATTATTATTATTATTATTATTATTATTATTATTATTATTATTATTATTATTATTATTATTATTATTATTATTATTACTACTACTACTAAAATAAGTATTAGTATTATCATTATTATTTTGTTAATACTATCATTATCATTATTATTATTATTATTACTACAAATAAAATGACTAAGGTTATTATCAAAATTATTATTATCAATATCATTATTAAATATAATTATTACTATTATTATCATTATTTTAGTATTATCATAATTATTATTTTGACAAACAAAAAAATAATTATATAAAAAATATAATTATTACATATATCATAAGTATACCTAATTCACCGTTTTAATATAAAAATAACATATATAAATATATATTGTATTAGAAGTAATAAATACGTTAATATTTTTGACAAATAATATATTTTATAATTAATATATATAAACTGGATTGAATACCATTATATGCTCATTATGTGTTTTAATATATATATTACTGAAATAGGTTCATGAATCCGAGGCCAATCCTGCATTGTTCAGTTCCGTCGTATGCATATTTTTACTACAAAATATCGTATTATGAGTTCATTTGATTCCCTTTTACTCTTTACATTTTTGGGACTGAGAATACATGCACTTTTTTTATAACTGCTTTATTAAATGTTTTTGAAATATATTTTGAACTGAGATTACATGAATTGCTTTTATAAATGTTTGACGAGATAGACACAAGCAAAACATTCCTCGAATTGAATTATGTGGACGTGATAATTGCCACCATTGAATTATGTGGACGTGATAATTGCCACCAATTGATATGAATATTTTCCCATGATTATTATTGCTTGGTAACCTAAATATTAGGGAACATCACTAATTTTGAGAATTAGTGCACGCCTAATTGACGCGAATCCTAAAGGTAGCTATCGGGTTTAACACCCCCACCCAGAATGTTCACTAGACGGAAGGGCTAGTGGGCGTGGTGTTTAGTACTTCGAAGTTTATATGATTATTATACAGACGAGATGTTCTGTTTTGAGGATATTATTTATGCGGATTATATGTTAAGGACGGTTATCAAGCCAAGCTATGAAAGAAATGAAAAGTGAATGTTATGTATCGAAAGAATGATTTTATACACAGGTTATGTGTATGTTATTTTTTTTTGTGCACGAGATATGTGTACGGTTACTAAGATTTATGAAAGATGATTTCGTACACGAGAAAGGTGTACTGTATTTAAAAGATATCGCATGTACATTACAGGTGGGTATAGGATTCGGGCCCATTTGTACCATGCAGGATTTAAATCTTGTGGTCTATCAAAATGATGAATTTTATTGTTTTAAGATAAACCTATGAACTCACCAACCTTTTGGTTGACACTTGAAAGCATGTTTATTCTCAGGTATGAAAGAAACCTTCCGCTGTGCATTTGCTCATTTTAAAGACATTATTTGGAGTTGATCATCGCAATGGAACCAGATGTTGGTGACTTCGTCCAGATGGATTAGGATGGGGTATGACATGTGGTATCAGAGCGGTGGTCTTAGCGAACCAGGTCTTACATTTGTGTGTCTAACTGATAGTTGTTTAGATGCATTAGTGGGTCTGGACTTTGACCGTGTCTGCATGTCAAAAGTTTTGCTTATCATTTCGTGTCGAAAATCATCTACTTATCATACTTAGGAAATTACCTGCTTATCATTCCTAAGTCTAGACACGTCCTACTGCCTTAATTGCATAGATAGTGTATAGACAAACTCATATCTTAGCGTATCTGCTACTGTAGACTTTGCCTGACAGCTTCCGTAGATTCCTCCGTAACTTATGGGATTTTAGTATTATATATGCATATGTAAATTATGTATTGTAGGGTACTAATCTATATCCTATAATCTAATTCTTATCGAAAATCATTCATCTGATCGTACGAGATGAATCCCTCAACTAGTTCCAGTCCCTTGGATTCCGACATGGATTCCCACTCAAGCTCCGAAAGCAGTGTAACCGGAATGGATCAACCGTTTAGCCATCATCAATTCTGGATGAATTGGGGATGGGTTCGTAGTCGACTTAATCAATGAAAATGAGAAAAAGGTGATCCCTTCCAACTTATTGCCCTCTTGGCAAAGAACCTGAAGCACTTACCGGCGAACCTATTCGAAATACCATTTTCTCTCTCATTTCCAGAGTATCTCATCATGATTATATTCTATCCATAATTCTAAACCTTATTCATCCGCTCGTTCCGACTGACAATCATTCCAGAATAATAGAAGAAGTCAACGAACTTCGCACTCGAGTAATCAATTTGGAGAATATGGTGCAAAATTTACCAGCTTCAGCAACATCACCGGCACCAACAGTACCACCAACAACCTAAGTTTCAACATCACATGCCTCAACATCTCATTCTGTACCTCG
Organism: Rutidosis leptorrhynchoides; assembly: GCF_046630445.1. Taxonomy (NCBI): domain Eukaryota; kingdom Viridiplantae; phylum Streptophyta; class Magnoliopsida; order Asterales; family Asteraceae; genus Rutidosis; species Rutidosis leptorrhynchoides. The sequence goes on from NC_092333.1 coordinate 208,764,300, forward strand.
AGAATAATCATCGTTCTACATGACATTCTACATCATTTATCTTCATTCGACATGATGGTTATGTAACCTCTAATGTTTTAGAGATTATGTACTCTAGTTCTAAACGTAAACCAAATGAGTTTAATATCATATTAACTCATTATATCCATGATTACATCTGAAGAAAATATATACGTATATATGTTTTCATAAAGATTGTAATTAAAAATTCTTTTGTACAAACTGTTAATGGTGAAAATATTTTAACGGGTAGGTTATACCCGAGGAATAATTAGATTTCATCTTAATAAGTTACATTGTACATTCGTCGAAGCTGATTCAACAGTCATTTACTATCCTACTTACAACCACCGATATACGTATCCGTTCATCGCAGAATAAACATTTTCATTCAATTTTATATTTGAGTTTTGACCTATCAGAATCCAACAAGTGGCATAATGAAGAAAACATATGACAAAATAAAATTTGTTAGAAACAGACAAATTAACTATGAGAAATTTTGTTAAGAATCCACGCTAACTGTTCCTAGCTAACTGATTACATTTTAATTATCGCAGTTTATATTCACGCAATTTTATTTATCATCATTTAATTGCTGTTAGTTATTTTACGCACTTTAAATATCAGGACATGTATACAAGGTTTTGACATATCATATCGACGCATATATATATATATATATATATATATATATATATATATATATATATATATATATATATATATATATATATATATATATATATATATATATTATTTGGAATAACCATAGACACTCTATATGCAGTAATGCTGGAGTTAGCTATACAGGGTTGAGGTTGATTCTACAATAATATATATACATTGAGTTGTGATCAAGTCTGAGACATGTACACGGGTCACGATACATATTAATTAATTCTAATATTATAAATTAAACTATATATGAATTATTGGACTGTTAACTGTGGACTATCGACTGTGGACTAATAACATTGAATAATTAAAATGAATTAAAATATTGATTATAACATAGGAAACTAAACATTTCTTCAAGTTTGCCACTTGATTTCATCTTAAACCTCATTTGTATCTTGACGATTACGATCTGCGTTCAAACTTTTCATGATTCTTGAAAATACCTCAATCGAGAGGATGAACCAACCGCACTTCATCTACGAAAGAAAAGATTGATGCATGTAGTTATGCATCTGAAAACATTCGGAATCTGAGTAAACGTTTAACACGAATCTGTGATAGCTCCTTTAGTGTTATTATTACCCAAAATAATTTGGTAATCCCTTTCAAATTAGCAAATTTTGTCACAGCTCCAGCAAGTCAACTTCGACTTTTCGTTCGAAACAACCTTATTATAACCTTGATATATATGCGTGCTCTTTTATTGTTACCGGGGAACCTTTCATATTCCACTATATTACCATCAGCGTTTAATCATCTAAAAACACAATTCTCTTGAAACCACCTCGGATTGATAACCGACGAGTCAGATATGGCTACATTAAATGCAAAGGAAAAAGTAAAATTGTAGATGGCCTAAATGGCCAAAAGTTTGATGATAAAGAATGGAATGTTGGGAACGCTCGATAGAAAATTTGGTACTGAAAAATGGATTGAGCTAACCATGAAGGAGACCAAGGACATATACAAGGACCAAACACTATATTCAAAGAATCCAGGTAATTCTGGATCCGATGAAATCTTTAGAGAATATCTTACTCCGAAGTCATGTTAAAATCTTGCGGAAAATTTTTCTTCATCAACCTTCAAACTTAGAAATTCTAAAATATCATCATAAATATCTTCGATATTTCTGAGGATATTTTCATAAATATTCTTGTCCAAAATTATCAACCTCTTCGTGTTTTCTGTATTTCATTATATTGGAAACTTCTATAAAATCTAAGTATAAATTTTGAATGAATTGTGGAGAAGTGTGGGGAATTGAAGCATGAGTTAGTATAATATAATGGCGCTTGGCCAACGTGATTATATTACAGTAAGTCATGCTGAGTTTCTAATGAAACGTGATGATGGTTCACAGTAGATCATACCATTATCATGTGTCATGTTACATAACTCTTTCATTCTGCTTAACTTCTAAACATATCAAGAAAATATATTCTTGATAGTTCTATTCTCAGGAATTCTGGTAATTTGACAAATCAAATCGTGCTATTACATTCTTTCTTGTTTAGAACATTAAGTTCATTCGAAACTCCATACTTACAAATTCTGGACCGTTACTTGTTTTACTAGAGGTCGAGAAGAGAATATAAAGACAAAGAGCTCCGAAACATAAGAGAAGATATAAAACTCGACAGCAACACAGAAATCACAAACCGTGTACATTAATATGAATAGCAAAACAAAGACACGGGAGTATGATAAACACAATAAATCCAAGAGAATAATAAAAGTAAACAGATTCCTTCGGTGGTAGATGAAAAAGGAGAAGGATCGATATGAAAGTCAGGAAGATATCCAGGATTAAAACTGGATTAAGCATATCGACTAATGATTTGGAAGTATGAATTAAAGTATAGAAAATGGGAGTGGTGAGAAGTAATGGAACGGAAGAATTTAATTTATAATGGAAATATCAGACAGTGTAATCGAGGCAGATCACCGTATTTAATTAAAGAGATCTTAATTTCTTTAATCACTGACGAATCAAATCTTATATAGATAACGAAGATTTTCTTTGAAATCCCTTGAATTCCAGAAATCCACCGTGACTACGTTAAAAGTTAAATCTTATCTCACTCTTTTGTGACAGTTTCACTCGTACGCTTCACATAATCGAATTATTTTATCTATATTTATCAATAATGATAAAACCCTATTTATCAGCTCATATTCGTCATGAAAACATTTTTATGGTTAGCCATGACCACCTCACTCAAATTTCGGGACGAAATTTCTTTAACGGGTAGGTACTGTGACGACCCGGAAAATTTCGACTAATTTTAAACCAAACTCTCGATATGATATTATATTTTTGACACGATAAGCAATGTCTATTAGGTTGAGTCTCAAAAATTTTGAACTACTCAAATGACCATCGACCGTTCCCGATGATTCATTTACAACTATTTGTAAATAGATATGTACTTATTTAATATTTAATATGTATTAAATTGAAAGGTTATATGATTCAATTATTAGAATTTACCATGTAAAATAAAATAAAATATGATATTATAATAATTCTTATTTAAAACATAACTATATATAAATAATGTAAATATTAAATGATTATAATACTCGTTGGACGTTTCGATTATTATTTAGAGAAGTTTAATTCAAACTTATATGATTTTAATACAAACGGTGATCTAGAAATGAGTTAAATAAATTATAGGCTTTAAAAAATGTATTTAGGAGCTACTTGTTAAATTTTAAAACTTTTTATATTTTACCCAGGATCGAGCGCGGATAGTGATTTATATTTTATTTATTTATTTAATTTATGACTGGTTTTTACACCATAATGATCAAAATAAATAAATATAATTACCATAAAAATTTGGAATTTATCTGAGTAATTTTTATCCGCCACTGAATTAACGACGGAGTCCGATGTAGCATCCCGTGAAAACTGTCGGTAGAATAGTTCATGAATGAGGCTGCTTATTGTTCCATCTGCACGTTTGTTATGTTGTACTATATTATTACTTTATGTTATATGTATATACTATGGATATATAAATAGATTACAGCGAAGAGTCACCACTTGTATTTTATATCTTTCTCTTGCAACTGTACCCTTTTAGACTTTTAACATATCATATGATCATATGATAATATATATATAATCGTGATACTTGATCAACCCATTTCATCAAATAACAACAAACCCCATCCTTGTTCCTTCTTTTCTATATATTCGGCAACCACAACCGCCACTCCACCGGTTATCATCTCCTTCATTCAAACAAACCACCACCATCGAAACTCAATTAAATCGCCATCACCATCTCCAGTTATCATCTAGACAACCCACCATTTTGTTCATTTTTATTTTGACCACCTTTACAACACCACTTGTTGCCATCAAAACTCCTACACTTATATTTTTTTCTGTTAAACGAGCACCAACACCACTCCAAAACCCTACTGCTATACCCCAAAAATTTTTCGGCTGTTTTCGCTACTGCAACACCATAAACCCATCACCCTTGTAAAGCTATCACCACCTTTACCCAAATAAAGTCGCTACTGCAGTTTTCTTTATAACCGAACCATCTCTCTCTAATATCTTTACTCGATCAAACTCACTTGAAAGACTACAATACTTGTTTGTTTATATTAATAAGGTGATAGATATTAAAGTTGATATATGATTACCACTACAGCGTGTCTCTTTTGTTCCTTCCTTCTTTTGGCCGACAACTCCCCACTCACTCGAATTTTTTTGTTGTCAAAAGCATATGTTACGGTATTACATAAATTAGTAATATGGGAGCCATTTTCTAGCAAGCAATGAATATGGATTATCTTTTTAAAAACCATGACCCACCCAAAAGTAAAGCCACCGAAATATTATCCTTCTCTAGACAAGTGGGTTTTTTTTTTTTTTGAAGGCTCTTGCTGCTCCTCACTTCCTTGTTACAATATTAAAACAATGAGTGAAAGTTCTTATTTTTTATTTTTTTTGCTTTTAGTCGACAAAGGATAAACAATTAAACCATTTGTTTCATTCTTTGGTTTATACTACTCGACAACTGGTTCCATTTTTTTTCTATATTTTTTTTTACGAAACCTCAGCTGGACCATATTCTAAAATTGATAACGGGTTACTAGTTGGGTCGTGGACTTAGTTTAATATGGGCCGGCTCTTATATATGTGGTTGGGCCGTGGACTTTTAAAGAAGGTGAGGTTCCAATATTTTTTTTACGCAGAATGGATAGAAGGTTATTAGTGATAAGTGTGATTATTATCATCATATTTATAAGATGGTGTTAATGATGATAAGAGGTAGCGAGGATGATGAAGATGATAAGAAATGATATAAGTTATGATGATGACAAATTTTTGATGATAATGATAACTTGATTATGATAATGGGATGTGACAAGATTTAAGGTAGGGTCTCAATATGAGGCAAAGGTTACAGCTGGACGAATTTTTTATTTTTTATTTTATATACATTCGATTGAGCTTAAAGAAACTAAACAAATTACCATGTGAAATTGAGCTGTGTAATGTTTAAATGTTGGGCCGAGATCAAATCTAGACAGTTGGGCCATCCTTGTTTTAAATGGATTTAGGAATTCATGTTGGTCCAGATCAATAACAAAATATATGGTTTTAAGGTGTTAGCGGTTGAGCGAAAGGTGTTGGGTTCGATGCCGGGCAATGACATTTTTCTTTTGGAGATTATTACTTTAAAGGTAGTCTTCTTTATTTATATTTATTATTATTATTATTATCATTATTATTATTATTATTATTATTATTATTATTATTATTATTATTATTATTATTATTATTATTATTATTATTATTATTATTATTATTATTATTATTATTATTATTATTATTATTATTATTATTTTTATTTTTATTATTATTATTATTATTATTACTACTACTACTAAAATAAGTATTAGTATTATCATTATTATTTTGTTAATACTATCATTATCATTATTATTATTATTATTACTACAAATAAAATGACTAAGGTTATTATCAAAATTATTATTATCAATATCATTATTAAATATAATTATTAGTATTATTATCATTATTTTAGTATTATCATAATTATTATTTTGACAAACAAAAAATAATTATATAAAAAATATAATTATTACATATATCATAAGTATACCTAATTCACTGTTTTAATATAAAAATAACATATATAAATATATATTGTATTAGAAGTAATAAATACATTAATATTTTTGAAAAATAATATATTTTATAATTAATATATATAAACTGGATTGAATACCATTATATGCTCATTATGTGTTTTAATATATATATTACTGAAATAGGTTCGTGAATCCGAGGCCAATCATGCATTGTTCAGTTCCGTCGTTTGCATATTTTTACTACAAAATATCGTATTGTGAGTTCATTTGATTCCCTTTTACTCTTTACATTTTTGGGACTGAGAATACATGCACTTTTTTTATAACTGCTTTATTAAATGTTTTTGAAATATATTTTGAACTGAGATTACATGAATTGCTTTTATAAATGTTTGACGAGATAGACACAAGCAAAACATTCCTCGAATTGAATTATGTGGACGTGATAATTGCCACCATTGAATTATGTGGACGTGATAATTGCCACCAATTGATATGAATATTTTCCCCTGATTATTATTGCTTGGTAACCTAAGAATTAGGGAACATCACTAATTTTGAGAATTAGTGCACGCCTAATTGACGCGAATCCTAAAGGTAGCTACCGGGTTTAACACCCCCACCCAAAATGTTCACTAGACGGAAGGGCTAGTGGGCGTGGTGTTTAGTACTTCGAAGTTTATATGATTATTATACAGACGAGATGTTCTGTTTTGGGGATATTATTTATGCGCATTATATGTTAAGGATGGTTATCAAGCCAAGCTATGAAAGAAATGAAAAGTGAATGTTATGTATCGAGAGAATGATTTTATACACAGGTTATGTGTATGTTATTTTTTTTTGTGCACGAGATATATGTACGGTTACTAAGATTTATGAAAGATGATTTCGTACACGAGAAAGGTGTACTGTATTTAAAAGATATCGCATGTACATTACAGGTGGGTATAGGATTCGGGCCCACTTGTACCATGCAGGATTTAAATCTTGTGGTCTATCAAAATGATGAATTTTATTGTTTTAAGATAAACCTATGAACTCACCAACCTTTTAGTTGACACTTGAAAGCATGTTTATTCTCAGGTATGAAAGAAACCTTCCGCTATGCATTTGCTCATTTTAAAGACATTATTTGGAGTTGATCATCGCAATGGGACCAGATGTTGGTGACTTCGTCCAGATGGATTAGGACGGGGTATGACATGAAGCTAACCCCAAGGAAGATCTGTGTTTTGGTTGCGGTGAAATGGGTCACTGGAAACGCAACTGTCCGGTCTACCTAAAGGAGTTGAATGAAAAGTGGGATGCAGGGCAAACCTCAGGTAATGTATATATGGTATACATTGAGCTTAGTATTACTTCTTCTAATACATGGGTATTAGACACAGGATGTGGAACTCATATTTGCAATTCTTTGCAGGGGTTCAAAAGAAGTGATCAAGATGCGGGAACAACAAGTCTCTTCATGGGAAATGGTGCAAGGGTGCAAGTGAAAGCTCAAGGAGACTTTGTTTTAAAGCTACCAAGTGGTTTGGAGCTTATTTTGAAAAATGTTTTGTATGCACCCGATTTATCTCGAAACATTATTTCTGTATCCCGTTTGAAACAATATGGTTTTAACCTTAATTTCATTAATAATGATATCCATGTTTCTTTAGATAATGTGTTCTATTTTAAGGCTTCGCCTTCGGATGGTATTTATGAATTGGTTCATGATGACACATCATACAATAACTCAATGTTCCATGCAAACACCAAGAAACTTAAAAGGGATTTGAGTGATTCCTACTTATGGCATTGTCGCCTTGGTCACATAAACAAGAATCGAATGCATACACTTCAAAAGAATGGACTTTTGAAATCAAATGAACTAGACTCATTTAATGTATGCGAATCTTGTTTACAAGGCAAAATGACTAAAGCACCTTTTAAATGGACCTATGAAAGGGCTAAAGACTTATTAGGATTAATACATTCGGATGTATATGGACCTTTTAAGCCCATGACTAAGAAAGGTGAAAGATACTTCGTCACTTTCATTGATGACTTCAGTCATTTCGGATATGTCTATTTATTAAGGCACAAGGACAAAACTTTTGAAGAATTAAAAGAATATCAAAACGAAGTACAAAATCAACTCAACAAGACAATCAAGGTAGTTTGTACCGATAGAGGAGGTGAATACCTAAGCGATGCTTTCCAAGATCATCTTAGAAGTTGTGGGATTATCTCGCAACTTACTCCACCTGGGACACCACAGCTTAATGGTGTATTCGAAAGGAGGAATCGAACCCTAATGGATATGGTTCGATCTATGATGGCTAGAAGCTCGTTGCCTATATCATTTTGGGGTTATTGTCTATGCTCCGCGGGTCGTATTCTAAATATGGCCCCAACCAAGAAAGTGGAACGAACTCCTCATGAGATGTGGTTTAGAAAACCTCCATCTCTATCATACTTGAAGGTATGGGGATGTGAAGCTTATCCTAAGCATTACGTCCCTAATAAGTTGAATGCTCAATCCACAAAGTGTATCTTCATAGGATATCCCAAGGATGATATGGGATACTATTTCTATGATCCAACCGAGCAAAATGTATTTGTTGCTCGAAAGGCTGAATTCCTTGAAACTAAGTTCCTAATGGAAGGAAATAGTGAAAGGAAGATAGATCTTGAAGAGGTTCAAGATCAAGTAGATGATACACAATTGGTTGACACTAGCACTCAACATGAAAATGTTGAGAGTGATCAAATGGATGATCAAAATACACAAGACGTTCGCAGATCTGGTAGGATTAGTAATCTTCCTGAGAGATATGGGTTTCTCATGGATGGTTGCTATGTGGTTGATTTGGATGAACCAACAAACTACCAAGATGCTTTATCAAGGATTGATAAGGATAAATGGCAGGAAGCCATGAACGCTGAGATGCAATCCATGAATGACAACCAAGTTTGGGAACTTGTTGAACAACCTACTGGCTCAAGGCTAGTTGATTGTAAATGGCTTTTCAAAATGAAAACTGACATACATGGAAACTTGGATACATATAAAGCTAGACTTGTAGCAAAAGGTTTCACTCAAACTCAAGGGGTTGACTATGATGAAACTTTTTCACCTGTGGCAATGCTAAAGTCTATTAGGATATTACTTGCCATTGCTGCTCATTATGATTATGAAATATGGCAAATGGATGTCAAGACCACTTTCCTAAATGGAAATCTTGAGGAAGATGTCTATATGGTTCAGCCTGAAGGTTTTGTTGATCCTAAATATCCTAAAAAGGTATGCAAGTTAAAGAAGTCAATCTACGGATTGAAACAAGCATCTAGAATGTGGAATCATCGTTTTAATGAGGAAGCCAAGAAATTTGGCTTCATTAAAAATGGTGATGAAGCTTGTGTATACAAGAAAGCTAGTGGGAGCACTATCATGTTCCTTGTACTATATGTGGATGACATATTGTTATTTGGAAATGATATTCCAGAAATAGAAGGTGTTAAAACTTGGCTAAGTAAATGCTTCTCCATTAAGGATCTTAGAGAAGCACAATACGTTTTGGGGATTAGGATCTACAGGGATAGATCCAAGAAACTGATAGGTTTGAATCAAAGTGCATACATTGAAAAGCTCTTGAAAAGGTTCAAGATAGAGAACTCTAAGAAAGGTTTGGTACCTATTCAAAAGGGAACACTTCTCAGTTCATCTCAGTGCCCCACCACGAAAGATGAACAGGAGAGAATGAAGAAAGTCCCATATGCGTCTGCCATTGGGTCAATCATGTATGCAATAATATGCACGAGACCGGATGTGTCATACGCTCTTAGCCTGACAAGTAGATACCAGAATAACCCAGGAAACAGTCATTGGATTGCTGTCAAAAGTATATTGAAATATCTTAGGAGGACTAAGGATATGTTTCTAATATATGCGTCAGGTGAGGAGGAACTTTCTGTAAAAGGTTACGTGGACGCGATTTTCCAAACTGATCGATATGATTCTCGATCACAATCCGGTTATGTCTTCACATTAAATGGAGGTGCAGTATCTTAGAAGAGTTCAAAACAGGATGTTGTTGCATTATCCACTACAGAGTCGGAGTACATTGCCGCCTCATTGGCAGCTCAGGAAGCTGCATGGATGAAGAAATTCATCGACGACTTAGGAGTAGTCCCTTCTATTCAGGACCCTCTTGAGATCTTTTTTGACAACGAGGGTGCGATTGCTCAAATCAAGGAACCTCGTGCTCACCAAAAGACCCGTCACATTGAGCGGAGATTCAACTACATAAGGGATGAAGTTGAAAAGGGAAAGATATGTATTCGCAAAGTTCACACAGACCTTAACATAGCGGATCCAAACATGCAGGACATGTTTGTGCTTTAGGGCTTCGATATTCTGGTGATTGGTCATGATCTGTTTTAAGTATTGTAACGGAACGAAATTGTTCAAACTCATTAATATAATTATGGTATTAATTTATTTTGAGTTATGTTCCTATTTTGCATATTTTATCCATGAATAAGTAATTATTCCAAATTCCGTAGTCGATCACATTTGTGGGAGCAAGTGTGAGGTTTAGACTATTATGAACTTGGATTGGTATACATTCATGGACTGAATGTGGGACAAGGTTGCTACCAAGGTTCATAGATATTTGTGGGATACAAATATTGGAAGACCCGCCCTCAAGATTCACTAAATGGAGCCTTTGTGGTTGATCACATGTAATCTTGAGTAAAGGTGAATATCATTGTATCCTCTGACCTGAGATACATATTGGGTTCAGATATTTGCCAAGCATTGTGCCTTGATTCTTTCCTTCGCTATTCTGAAATATGGTAGTTCATAAGGAAGAGCTCAAGTATAATGCAAGGTGTATATTTAGGACGTATGTAGTCAAGATGGAATTTGTCCCTCTTATTCGTTGAGAGTCAGATGTCTAAGGCCTAATAAAGTTAAATCTAGAAGAGGGTGATCACTCTGTATCTCTTGGATTTAACATGACATCTAGGACAAAAGGATATAATGAAAAGATTCACCTATTCATATTCGAGATGGGAACTCGATAAGGGATGATGTTATTGAATGACACAAAGTCATAACATATTGGGGGTGATGGACGGTCGTTAGGTGGTATCCATCACTTGCATTAATTTCTTATGTTTCTCGTGCAAGTGGGAGATTGAAGGTATTTCATATGCCCGAGAGACATATTAAATTAATGTGGCTAATGTGTTATGATCCAAGTCGGGTCATACCCAATAACAAGCTTACCAACACTTTATATGTATTTAATCTTAACGACTGGATTGTTAAATAAATACGCGACACTTGAACTTAAGAAAAACGGTTTTCTGAAATATTACTTGATGTGTACATATATACATATATATATATATATATATATATATATATATATATATATATATATATATATATATATATATATATATATATATATATATATATATATATATATATATATATATATATATATAAAATAATGGAATAATTCATATATATTATGGATTTAATTATTTATAGGTTAAATAATTAATAAATTTATGTTACATTTTATATAATTTGGTTTTATATAAAATGTGTGAATATATATATATATATATATATATATATATATATATATATATATATATATATATATATATATATATATATGTGTATGGAAGTTTATAAAAAAGAGAGGTTTTATAAAACTAATTCTTTTATAAAACTAATTTTTTTATAAGCAAGATGGTAGTGGCCTTGGAGTTGAAGTACACATGCTTATGACTTAGATTCCTTGACCATTCTTTCCATATTTTCCATATACTTGTGTCTTGGTTCTTGTAACCACATACACACATGCTAGTACACAAATAAACACATCAAAATACTGCATTTTCTGCTCTCCTTTAGCAGCTGCTGCCGTGAGCTTTTTAGGGGCAAAGAAGGGTTCAAATTTTATTTTGCAAGTTCATTCAAGTGTTACAGTTAAATCCTAACTAAAATCAAAGGTGTTGGTGGTTAGCTTGGGTATAACTACTTGAGGTTTTATCCATTTGAAGCTCTATTCTTCATCATCATCTTCATCACTCACTACCAAGCTTGGAATAGGTATAAACCATTTTCTTGCTTGTAGTTTGTAAGTATGTTTCACAACTTGATCCTAATTGGGATTTAACTTTAATTGGTTAAAGTTTAACAAGTCTAAAATTGGTAATTACATGCTTCCGCAAAGTTTGATTCTTAAAATGTTTTAAGCATTTTGTAACTTATTAAATCCCAACACCATAGACACTCTATATGCAGTAATGTTGGAGTTAGCTATACAGGGTTGAGGTTGATTACAAAAATATATATACTTTGAGTTGTGATCTCTCCTGAGACGTGTATACACTGGGTCGTGGATTGATTCAAGATAATATATATCGATTTATTTCTGTACATCTAATTATGGACAACTAGTTGTAGGTTACTAACGAGGACAGCTGACTTAATACACTCAAATCTTTAAAACATAATAAAAATGGTTGTAATTATATTTTGATCATACTTTGATATATATGTACATATTTGTATAGGTTCGTGAATCGATCCGTGGCCAAGTCTTATTACCGAGGAAGGAAATATATGTGAAAGTGAGTTATAGTCCCACTTTTAAAATCTAATATTTTTGGGATGAGAATACATGCAGGTTTTATAAATGATTTACAAAATAGACACAAGTACGTGAAACTACATTTTATAGTTGAATTATCGAAATCGAATATGCCCCTTTTTATTAAGTCTGGTAATCTAAGAATTAGGGAATAGACACCCTAATTGACGCGAATCCTAAAGATAGATCTATTGGGCCTAACAAACCCTATCCAAAGTACCGGATGCTTTAGTACTTCGAAATTTATATCATATCCGAAGGGTGTCCCAGAATGATGGGGATATTCTTATATATGCATCTTGTTAATGTCGGTTACCAGGTGTTCACCATATGAATGATTTTTATCTCTATGTATGGGATGTGTATTGAAATATGAAATCTTGTGGTCTATTGTTACGATTTGATATATATAGGTTAAACCTATAACTCACTAACATTTTTGTTGACGTTTAAAGCATGTTTATTCTCAGGTGAATATTAAGAGCTTCCGCTGTTGCATACTAAAATAAGGACAAGATTTGGAGTCCATGTTTGTATGATATTGTGTAAAAACTGCATTCAGGAAACATATGTCGATGTAATATATTTCTATTGTAAACCATTATGTAATGGTCGTGTGTAAACAGTATATTTTAGATTATCATTATTTGATAATCTACGTAATGTTTTTAAAACCTTTATTGATAAAATAAAGGTTATGGTTATTTTAAAATTGAATGCAGTCTTTGAAAAACGTCTCATATAGAGGTCAAAACCTCGCAACGAAATCAATTAATATGGAACGTTTATAATCAATATGAACGGGACATTTCAGTTGGTATCCGAGCGTTGGTCTTAGAGAACCAGAAAATTTGCATTAGTATGTCTTATCGAGTTTGTTAGGATGCATTAGTGAGTCTGGACTTCGATCGTGTTTTCTTTAAAAATGATTGCTTAACATTTTTGTTGGAAACTATATATTATTAACATGTAAATATTATGTGATATATTAATCTCTTAATATGTTTGATATTGTGTGATAGATGTCTACCTCTAGCACAAATCTCATTGACTCACCTAATAATAACGAAGAGTCGAATATATATTGGCAAGATTCGGAAGTCCCCGAAGAACCGAAAGAAGAGGAAACGGAACCGGAAGAAGAGGAACAGGAAGAAGAGGAACCAGAAGAAGAGGAACTGGAAGAAGAAGAGGTTCTGGAGGGGGGAATAGTAGGAACCACGGAAAACCGGTCAAATAAAAGAAAATCCTCAACCAATGGACCAAAGTTAATAATGGTCAATTGTGTTTCCGCTAAGGAAGTAAAATATTGGGAAAATTACCAATTTTCCAATGAATCGGATCCTGATGAGGATTCCGATGATGTTATAGAAATTACCCCAACCCAATTTAATGAGGCAAAAGAAAATAATAAGGGAAAAGGCATCAAAATAGAGAAATATGATTCCGACCCCGATAAACTTTATATGTACCGTCAACACCTGTATTTTCAATATCGTGACAATAACCCGGGAACCTCTAAACCACCAGGTTTTTCTAAACCAATGTGGAAAATGACAGCTCGTATTAGAGGAGCATCATATATCCCTAGAAAATTAGGAAAAAGAACTAAGTCCTAATAAGAAGAAACCAGTGATTCAGATTAGAGGGGTGTGAGCATGTTGTGTAATAAATGTATTGTAGTGTGCTTGTACTTTTATGTTCTATGTAAAAATTGCTTGTATTGTTTGTTATTACGAATCTAATCCTTGTCTATTTTACAGTATAAAAACAAAATGGACGTTAAGGGTAGACAACCGAATATTTTAGAAGACCTACCAGAGGATATGATTGAGGAAATCTTGTCTAGAGTCGGTCAGAATTCATCAGCACATTTAGTTATGGCGAAATTAACTTGTCAAACATTTGAAAGACTTTCCAGAAATGCCTTAGTTTATAAAAGGCTTTCCTTTGATAGGTGGGGTATATCACATTGGGGAGACTTTAAGTTACGCCGTATTTTCTTTAAAGCGTTAAATGCGTGAACCCAAATGCAATTTTATGCTACGGGTTAAGAACCTATTTTGACTCAACATATCCCAACATAGGATTTCGTGAATTAGAAAGAGCTTCTAACATGCAACATAAAGAAGCATGTTATGCTTATGGGTTAGTGATATTCGATACTTACTAAAGTGAGAAAAAGAACATCGGATTGCAGCTTTTAAATAAAACTTTCCCACAAGTGACGGATTCAGTAGTTGGGGTAAGAAACAAGGTTTTTAGATTATTACCGGGCTGTTAGACATTACGAAACCCTCGTCCTTTTGATGACATTACAACATGCTGCCTAGCCAATGGTCATAACGGTTATTTTCCACAAGACCAAGGATGGGAAGTCGTCTTAGTAAAACCAGAATGCATGACTTGTTTCTGGACTTATGAATTACGTGTCTTTATTTCCTTTGCTGAACAAGTTACGTATTAACTAGATTTATCTTCAAAACTGTCCTGTATCATAGTGTACTATATTTCATGTTATATGTAATATAGCGAAGTTGTAAGTTTGAAGAATATTTGTATGTGATATATTATTATAATTAGTTTTTCATATGGAATTGTAGTAGTTGAATTGTATATTAGCTACTAAGTATGAACTTAACGGGTAGGTAGTACCCGAATTTAAACTTATAAAATGCTAATATGAAGAAAAAGCTTTTATAAATGAGTTCATATTATGCTACGAGATACTATTGACTACTCTTAAAATTCTGTATGTTTAAATTGTTTCATTTGACTATTTTGAAGGAAATGGCACCGACTACTCGACACACCTTGAATATGAGCGAAGAGGAATTTCGTGCCTTTCTTGCTTCAAACATAGCCGCAGTACAGGCCGCGCTACATACCAACAATAACGCTGAATCTAGCAATACAGCTAACGGCGCAAGAAACCGTGTAGGATGCTCCTACAAGGAATTCACTGTCTGCAAACCTTCAGAATTTGATGGGACCGAAGGACCAATCAGATTGAAACGGTGGACCGATAAAGTTGAATCGGTGTTTGCCATATGTAAGTGTGCTGAAGGAGACAAAGTGAAGTACCCTACGCATACCTTCACAGGTATTGCGTTAATATGGTGGAAAACCTATCTAAAGCAAGTGGGACAAGATGCTGCTTACGCGCTACGGTGGTCAGCATTCAAGCATTTGATGAACGAGAACTACCGTCCCAGAACCAAGGTCAATAAGCTGAAGTCAGAACTTAGAGGGTTACGAACACAGGGATTCAATATTACTTCGTACGAAAGACGATTCACATAATTGTGCCTATTGTGTCTGAGAGCGTTCGAAGATGAGGAAGAGAAGATCGATGTGTTTGTGAAAGGGTTACCGGAGAGAATCCAAGAAGATATAAGTTCACACGAGCCTGCCTCCATACAAAAGGCATGTTGAATGGCTCACAAACTAGTGAACCAGATTGAGGGAAGAATTAAAGAGCAGACGGCATAAGAGGCCAATGTGAAGTTAGTCAAAAAAAGGGGGAGGAAAACGATGATAAGAGTCACCAAAACAACAACAACTATCCCAACAATTGCAACATCAATCGCAACTACAACAAACGGCACAACAACAACAACAACAACAACAACAACTACTACTACTACTACAATAATCATCCCAACAACAATAACAACCGCAACAAAAAAATCAGAAGCAGCTATGCCAAAGGTGTGAAAAGTATCACTCGGGGTTCTACACCAAATTTTGCAACAAGTGTAAAAGAAATGGTCATAGCGCGGCGAAGTGTGAAGTCTATGGACCAGGGGTTAACAGAACGAAAGGAACAAATAGTGTCGGAACGAGTAATGGCGGAGCAAGTAGTGTCGGAGCAAGTTATGCCAATGTAGTTTGTTATAAATGTGAAAAACCGAGCCACATTATTAGAAATTGCCCGAACCAGGAGAACACAAATGGACAAGGCCGCGGAAGAGTTTTCAATATTAATGCGGCAGAGGCACAGGAAGACCCGGAGCTTGTTACGGGTACGTTTCTTATTGACAATAAGTCTGCTTACGTTTTATTTGATTCGGGTGCGGATAGAAGCTATATGAGTAGAGATTTTTGTGCTAAATTAAGTTGTCCATTAACGCCGTTGGATAGTAAATTTTTACTCGAATTAGCAAACGGTAAATTAATTTTAGCAGATTATATATTCCGGAATCGAGAAATTAAACTGAGTAGCGAAATATTTAAGATTGATTTGATACCAGTAGAGTTAGGGAGTTTTGATGTAATAGTTGGCATGGACTGGCTAAAGGAGATGAAAGCAGGGATCGTATATTACAAAAATGCAATTCGCATTGTACGAGAAGAAGGAGAACTCTTAATGGTGAACGGAGAAAAGGGCAACATGAAGCTACATCTTATTAGTAATTTGAAGGCACAAAAACTAATAAGAAAAGGTTTCTATAGTGTTCTAGCATACGTCGAGAAAGTACAAACTGAAGAAAAGAGCATCAATGATGTTCCCGTCGCAAAAGAATTTCCCGATGTATTTCCGAAAGAATTACCGGGACTACCTCCACATCGATCTGTTGAATTTCAAATAGATCTTATACCAGGAGCTGCACCAATAGCTCGTGCTCCTTACAGACTCACACCCAGCGAGAAGAAAGAACTGCAAAGCCAACTATAAGAACTATTAGAACGTGGTTTCATTCGACCAAGCACATCACCATGGGGAGCTCCTGTTTTGTTTGTCAAGAAGAAGGATGGTACATTTAGGTTGTGTATTGACTACAGCGAGTTGAATAAACTTACCATCAAAAACCGTTATCCACTGCCGAGAATTGACGACTTATTTGATCAACTACAAGGCTCGTTGGTTTATTCAAAAATCGATTTATGTTCTGGATATCATCAAATGCGCGTAAAGGAGGATGATATTCCAAAAACTGCTTTTAGGACGCGTTATGGTCATTACGAGTTTATGGTTATGCCGTTTGGATCGACTAACGCACCAGCTGTGTTCATGGACCTTATGAACCGAGTGTGTGGGCCATATCTTGATAAGTTTGTCATTGTTTTCATCGATGACATACTTATTTACTCAAAGAATGATCAAGAGCACGAAGAACATTTGAGAAAAGTGCTAGAAGTATTGAGGAAAGAAAAACTGTACGCTAAGTTTTCAAAGTGTGCATTTTAGTTGGAAGAAGATCAATTCCTCGGTCACATAGTGAACAAAGAAGGTATCCAGGTGGACCCGGCAAAGATCGAAACCGTTGAAAAGTGGGAAACCCCAAAAACTCCGAAGCATATACGTCAATTTTTAGGATTGGCTGGTTACTACAGAAGATTCATCCAAGATTTCTCCAAAATAGCAAAACCCTTGACTGCATTAACGCATAAAGGGAAGAAATTTGAATGGAAGGATGAACAAGAGAAGGCGTTTTAGTTATTGAAGAAAAAGCTAACTACGGCACCTATATTATCATTGCCTGAAGGGAATGATGATTTTGTGATTTATTGTGACGCATTAAAGCAAGGTCTCGGTTGTGTATTAATGCAATGAACAAAGGTGATTGCTTATGCGTCTAGACAATTGAAGATTCACGAGCAAAATTATACAACTCACGATTTGGAATTGGGTGCTGTTGTTTTTGCATTAAAGACTTGGAGGCATTATTTATATGGAGTCAAAAGTATTATATATACCGACCACAAAAGTCTCCAACATATATTTAATCAGAAGCAACTGAATATGAGACAATGCAGGTGGATTGAACTGTTGAATGATTATGATTTTGAGATTCGATACCACCCGGGGAAGGCGAATGTGATAGCTGACACTTTGAGTAGAAAGGACAGAGAACCTATACGGGTAAAAGCTATGAATATAATTATTCGTACTACCCTTACTACTCAAATAAAGGAGGCGCAACAGGGGGTTGTAAACGAAGGAAAGTTGAAGAATGAGATACCCAAAGGATCTGAGAAACATCTTAATATTCGGGAAGACGGAACCCGATATAGAGCTGATAGAATTTGGGTACCAAGGTTTGGAGATGTGAGAGAAATGGTATTTAAAGAAGCACATAAAACCAGATATTCAATACATCCCGGAGCGGGGAAGATGTATAAAGATCTCAAGAAACACTTTTGGTGGCCGGGTATGAAAGCCGATATTGCTAAATATGTAGGAGAATGTTTGACGTGTTCTAAGGTCAAAGCTGAACATCAGAAACCATAAGGTCAACCTGAAATCCCGGAATGGAAATGGGAAAACATTACCATGAATTTCATTACTAAATTGCCAAGGACTGCAAGTCGTTATGATACTATTTGGGTAATAGTTGATCATCTCACCAAGTCAGCACACTTCCTGCTAATGAGAGAAGATGAAAAAATGGAGAAGTTGGCGCGATTGTATTTGAAGGAGGTTGTCTCCAGACATGGAATACCCGTCTCTACTATCTCTGATAGGGATGGTAGATTTGTTTCAAGGTTCTGGCAGACGTTGCAACAAGCATTGGGGACTCGTTTAGACATGAGTACTGCCTATCATCCACAAACTAATGGGCAGAGCAAAAGGACAATACAAACACTTAAAGACATGCTACGAGCATGTGTTATTGATTTCGGAAACAGTTGGGATCGACACCTACCGTTAGCAGAATTTTCCTACAACGACAGTTATCATTCTAGTATTGAGATGGCACCGTTTGAGGCACTTTATGGTAGAAAGTGCAGGTCTCCGATTTGTTGGAATGAAGTGGGGGATAGACAGATTACGGGTCCGGAGATAATACAAGAAACTACCGAGAAAATCATCCAAATTCAACAACGATTGAAAACAGCCCAGAGTTGACAAAAGAGCTACGCGGACAGTAAAAGAAAAGATATATAGTTTGAAATTGGAGAAATGGTCATGCTTAAGGTTTCAACTTGGAAAGGCGTTGTTCAATTTGGTAAACAGGGGAAACTAAATCCAAGGTACATTGGACCATTCAAGATTATAGATCGTGTCGGACCAGTAGCTTACCAACTGGAGCTACCTCAACAACTCGCGGCTGTACATAACACTTTCCACGTCTCAAATTTGAAGAAATTTTTTGCTAAAGAAGATCTCACTATTCCATTGGACGAAATCCAAATCAATGAAAAACTTCAATTCATTGAAGAACCCGTCGAAATAATGGATTGTGAGGTTAAGAGACTTAAGCAAAAAAAAATACCGATTGTTAAGGTTTGATGGAATGCTCGTAGAGGACCCGAGTTTACCTGGGAGCATAAAGATTAGATAAAGAAGAAATACCCGCATCTATTTCCAAAAGATTCGTCAACACCTTCAACAGCTTAAAATTTCGGGACGAAATTTATTTAACGGGTAGGTACTGTAGTGACCCGAACTTTTCCATGTTTATATATATTAATTGAGATTTATATTTACATGACTAAATGTTTCCAACATGTTAAGCAATCAAACTTGTTAAGACTTGATTAATTGAAATAGGTTTCATATAGACAACTGAGCACCCAAGTTTACTGGTGATTCACGAACTTTAAAACTTGTAAAAACTATATGATGACATATATATGATTATACATATAGTTAACATGATATTATGATAAGTAATTATCTCATTAGGTATTTTAACGATGAGTTATATACATAAAAATGAGACTATTGAATTTAAGAAACTCGAAAACGTTATATATAACGATTATCGTTATATCAACGTCTTACTAAGTACATATGAATCATATTAAGATATTGATACACTTGGTTAATTATGTTAAATGATAAGTAAATATGTCATTAAGTGTATTAACAATGAACTACATATGTAAAAATAAGACTACTAACTTAATGATTTCGAAACGAGACATATATGTAACGATTATCGTTGTAACGACATTTAACTGTATATATATCATACTAAGATATATTATATATCATAATATCATGATAATGTAACAATTTAACATCTCTTTAGATATAATAAACATTGGGTTAACAACATTTAACATGATCGTTAACTTAAAGGTTTCAAATCAACATTTACATGTAACGACTAACGATGATTTAACGACTCAGTTAAAATGTATATACATGTAGTGTTTTAATATGTATTCATACACTTTTGAAAGAATTCAAGACACTTATCAAAATACTTCTACTTAACAAAAATTCTTACAATTACATCCTCCTTCAGTTTCATCAACAATTCTACTCGTATGCACCCGTATTCGTACTCGTACAATACACAACGTTTAGACGTATGTACTATTGGTATATACACTCTAATGATCAGCTCTTAGTAGCCCATGAGAGTCACCTAATACATGTCGGAACCATCATTTGGAAACTAGCATGAAATATCTCATAAAATTACAAAAATATGAGTAATCATTCATGACTTATTTACATGAAAACAAAATTACACATCCTTTATATCTAATCCATATACCAACGATCAAAAACACCTACAAACACTTCCATTCTTCAATTTTATTCATCTAGGTGATCTCTCTCAAGTTCTATCTTCAAGTTCTAAGTGTTCTTCATAAATTCTATAAGTTCTAGTTTCATAAAATCAAGAATATTTCCAAGTTTGCTACCTTACTTCCAATCTTGTAAAGTGATCATCCAACCTCAAGAAATCTTTCTTATTTACAGTAAGATATCTTTCTAATACAAGGTAATACTCATATTCAATATTTGGTTCAATTTCTATAACTATAACTATCTTATTTCGAGTGATGATCTTACTTGAATTTGTTTTCGTGTCATGATTCTGCTTCAAGACCTTTCAAGCCATCCAAGGATCCTTTGAAGTTAGATCCATCTGTCTCTTTTCCAGTAGGTGTATTCACAAAACTTGAGATCCATCTGTCTCGTTAACTAGAACATAGTTTAGTTAATTCTAAACTTGTTCGCAAACAATAGTTAATCCTTCTAACTTGACTTTTAAAATCAAATAAACACATGTTCTATATCTATATGATATGCTAACTTAATGATTTAAAACCGGAATAAAAAATACCGTAAAACCGGATATACGACGTTGTAGTAACACCGCGGGATGCTTTGGGTTAGTTAATTAAAAACTATGATAAATTTTGATTTAATAGTTGTTCTTCTGGGAAAATGCTTTTTCTTATGAACATGAAACTATATCCAAAAATCATGGTTAAACTCAAAGTGGAAGTATGTTTTCTAAAATGGTCATCTAGACGTCGTTCTTTCGACTAAATGACTACCTTTACAAAAATGACTTGTAACCTGTAATTCCGACTATAAACTTATACTTTTTCTGTATAGATTCATAAACTTAAGTTCAATATGAAACCATACCAATTGGATTCACTCAAAACGGATTTAAAACGAAGAAGTTATGGGTAAAACAAGATTGGTTATTTTTGATTGTTGTAGCTACGTGAAAATTGGTAACAAATCTATATTAATCATATCCTAGCTAACTTATATTGTATTATACATGTATTCTAATATATTATGTAACCTTGGGATACCATAGACACGTATGCAAATGTTTTGACATATCATATCGACCCATCTATATATATTATTTGGAACAACCATAGACACTCTATATGCAGTAATGTTGGAGTTAGCTATACAGGGTTGAGGTTGATTCCAAAAATATATATACTTTGAGTTGTGATCTATCCTGAGACGTGTATACACTGGGTCCTGGATTGATTCAAGATAATATATATCGATTTATTTCTGTACATCTAATTATGGACAACTAGTTGTAGGTTACTAACGAGGACAGCTGACTTAATACACTCAAATCTTTAAAACATAATAAAAATGGTTGTAATTATATTTTGATCATACTTTGATATATATGTACATATTTGTATAGGTTTGTGAATCGATCCGTGGCCAAGTCTTATTTCCGAGGAAGGAAATATCTGTGAAAGTGAGTTATAGTCCCACTTTTAAAATCTAATATTTTTGGGATGAGAATACATGGAGGTTTTATAAATGATTTACAAAATAGACACAAGTACGTGAAACTACATTCTATGGTTGAATTATCGAAATCGAATATGCCCCTTTTTATTAAGTCTGGTAATCTAAGAATTAGGGAACAGACACCCTAATTGACGCGAATCCTAAAGATAGATCTATTGGGCCTAACAAACCCCATCTAAAGTACCAGATGCTTTAGTACTTCAAAATTTATATCATATCTGAAGGGTGTCCCGGAATGATGGGGATATTCTTATATATGCATCTTGTTAATGTCGGTTACCAGGTGTTCACCATATGAATGATTTTTATCTCTATGTATGGGATGTGTATTGAAATATGAAATCTTGTGGTCTATTGTTACGATTTGATATATATAGGTTAAACCTATAACTCACCAACATTTTTGTTGACGTTTAAAGCATGTTTATTCTCAGGTGAGTATTAAGAACTTCCGCTGTTGCATACTAAAATAAGGACAAGATTTGGAGTCCATGTTTGTATGATATTGTGTAAAAACTGCATTCAAGAAACATATGTCGATGTAATATATTTCTATTGTAAACCATTATGTAATGGTTATGTGTAAACAGTATATTTTAGATTATCATTATTTGATAATCTACGTAATGTTTTTAAAACCTTTATTGATAAAATAAAGGTTATGGTTGTTTTAAAAATGAATGCAGTCTTTGAAAAACGTCTCATATAGAGGACAAAACCTCGCAACAAAATCAATTAATATGGAACGTTTATACTCAATATGAACGGGACATTTCATACTCTGCACTTTCTCGTTCAACTTATCAAAGCCCGATTTGCGTCCACTCAAGCAATGCATGATTACATGAGCAAGAAATCTAAACTGTGGTGGCAGACATGTCTTCACCAGCTCAGATTTACCAACAAGGTAACCAGAATAAGCACATCTTCTGAAACAACCATGGATTCGTTCTCTACTGATAGTCATATGGGAGTAGTTCTCGTCATTGAAACCCAAAATCCTTCTAATCACATCCTTAGAAACAGTAATATCATGACCTTGAATCTTACTAACAAGCTTATCTTTATCAACATCTAACACAGCATTTCTCCAGAACTCTCTCTGATGACTGTAGTATGCAGTGCATTCAGTAGAAATAGCAGTGTGTATCCTTGATCTCTTAAGAAACTCGATAATCTCCTTAAAGTGAGAACCTCTTTCAAGAGTAGTATCATAAGGAGCGACTTGATTATTCAGTTTTCCTATTTCTAACGGAATCTCTTGTTGAGCAGGTGGATTGATATGATTAGCTTGAGGATTAGCATGTGGATTAACTTGTTGCTCCCCTTGTCCTTCAATGTTATCAACCGGAACGTTTACTTGTTGTTCTGCCATCTGATGAAATCTAAACAGAAACTGAGACATTAACAGAGATGTTAGATATATAAATCAATCAACATAAAGCATTAAAGCATTTGCATCAACGTATCATAAATGTGTTGAACAGGATGAAACGTGCGAGTGAGAGTGTCACACGTGCGGCTGAGAGATCAACCGTGCGAGTGATATAGGCACTCGTGTTACTGTTGACACGTTTGAGCAGTAATATGGTTTTAGACAATGTACACGGTTGAGGCAAAAATTCTAAGCGAGTGAGTCAATTGTGTGGTGACTCGTGCGGTTAATCACACGTGTCAGCTCTTACAGACGAGTGATCAATAAAATCAAGACAAACGAGTGAGCTCAAAGGTCCACACGGTTGATCATCAACCGTGTACTGACTCGTGCGAGTCATGTCTCACGCGTGCGAGTGACGTCAATCGTGCATGTCTGATGAAATCGAATATTAAATGACTTTTTCAAATCAACAAAATCACATAATTGTGCATTTTATTGACCGATTTACATCACGATAGCATAATAAGGTACCGTTAAACACAAAACAATTACAGATACACATCAAAACAACCTTCAATTTCATGAAATTGGAGTTGTACACACTTAGGGTTTCGACACATTAAAACAAAAAATTAACTAACTTAAACTCGATGAAATCATACCTAATAGGTGGCGCTGGATTCGTCTAAAGATGCTTAACATTCGATGCAAAGGAATGCTTGATTGGTGATGATCAAATTTAGAGAGAGAAAAAGTGTTGGGTGCATAAGTGTGAGCTGTTGAGCTCATCACCCCTATTTATACTCTCGTGATCAACTGTGCGGTTGATCACACAATCCACCATAATACGCGTGTCTCACCTAAATCACACGTGCGTGTGACCCAATTGTCTTAGGACAAGATTGATCAGGGTCATCCGTACGGTTAACCTCAAACGTGTGGTCAGTCGTACGGTTCACACATCAAGCATGCGAGTGAGCACTTAGGCAATTTCAAAACTTCAAAATTTTACAACCTTAGGATTTCGACTCGTTCGGCAATCTTAGATCTAACAAGCACTTTCAACTTGAGTTTAAAATCACTAAACCTTCAAGAAATGACCATTAACACTTAGGCAGATAAAATCCTAACCTAAACGAGGTTATTACTCTAATCATTCTGTGATCCAAGAGTAAATCCTACAGTGTAATGTCAACTTAAGTTTATTAGTAATCTAAATCATCAATGTCCTTCAAACAGTCACAAGCACTAAAAACTTCTATCTCATGGATTTGGTGGCCCAAAATCTTGATCTCAACAAAGTTCTTTCAGATGTCGTTATGCACTCAGAGGATAATCAGAAATACAAGGAAATGATAAAATCTTTATGAATTTTCTGATGTAAGAAGTCATGCAACTAAATTTATGCAAATGAAATACAATCTATCATGAAATGCAATAACATGCAAACCAAAATCTTTTTGTTGTTGTATAGATTACAATGCAAACAAATTAACAGAACAGATATATAAGACATACAAGTCCACATTCTTTTTGTGAGCAAGATGATTAACTATTTAAAAATTGATCAGAACTAACATATTGAATCAATTTCTGTTATTCATTCCTAATTATCCAGTCTATGTCTATTATCATGTAATTACTGATATCAATCCTCATTAAACATGAACATATTCATTCCGGACATGTCGACAATCATGTTGGCATTAATTACTTGAACACTATAAAGTAATGATTTTTGAGATCATGCTAAGTTCATTAATCCTTGATTCTTCCATCACTTATGATTGTGCGTTTTTATTAGGTTGTCAATTCATTACACGTAACTTTCCGTTATCTCTTTCCGTGTACTTCATTCAAATTGAACAGGATGGTTCTCACGGCATTTTGAATAACCCTGTCAGCCTTTAACTTCTACCAATGTGTTGATAATCTTCAATCTAGTTGGCTCGACTGATCTCAGACTATATTGGATTATCCGAATAGGCGCACTATTTACCGCGGGGATTGGTCTACAGTTAAAGCAGACTTGCCTGATGACCAGTTGTCACACGAAATAAATCTCGAGGCCCTTAACTTCTTTATGTTCAAGTTGTCATGGAAAACGGAATCGAAAGTTAAACTTTCATATATATATATATATATATATATATATATATATATATATATATATATATATATATATATATATATATATATATATATATATATATATATATATATATATATTTAATTAGAGTATATCTAGGTAAGTATCTTTCCAACTTACAGTCTTAATGGATATAACTCTATATTGCAGACGACAAGAATCTTGATAGTTCAGTGTGAACGTCGTGATTAAACAATTCAAGCTGCGCGGGGGCGTCACACTAAGAATGATCTGAGTTCTTTATGAGCACATCATGAATCAGCATTCTTCATACTTTCAGGACTTTGCCATCTTGATACACCAATTTTATTGACATTGATTTTTTAATGATATTTTATTTTTCAGCATATCAATGTCTTTTGATATATTGATTTTGAACGCCATCATGAATGGATTTTCCATTTTTATGCATGAACTCATGTTTCTTTGTTGTGTGCTCAGATCACTCAAAGGTGTTCTCCCTTAAATGCTTGAACGGTCCGCAATAAGGAATTATACTTTTCGACCTTAAGTGAGAAGGGACACTTACTTTCGACATAAACTAATTCTCTCTGTATTTTTAGGGTTTAGTTTCGATTATTAAGTCTCAGGCCAGTGACAACGTGGTATGCACCAGCCAAATAGATAATCCTCAACCCCTTAAATGAACTATTGAATGTCCCATTCATAGCTGTGAAGATGAATTGGTAGAGCAACGTTGAATATTGCTTGGGGACATCCAACACCAACTTTATCTAACGATTATCAATTATGATAGGGGATACCCTCAACCGACTGTTAAGTTCCTCAACAACTATCATTTCATACAATTTCGGAGATAATTAGGTGATTACCTTCAAACGCTACAGATCGTCCATGACTTCTGAATCTTAGATGATCGTTATTCTTATTATGATTGTCTAATGCCAAGAATTCATAAGTCACATCTATCAGTACATCACACAACAGATAGATATAAACGTTCAAATCAGTCATTACTAATCAAATATATCAATTCTCAGTACAGTAATTTCTTCATGTCCAATATATTAATCAAAACAAGCTCATTTTCAGATTTTCAACTTTTTAAGATTTTCTGGTGAGGCATTTTTCACTTTTTAGGTATTTCCTGCTGATAACATATACTCCCCCTAAAATGCTGAAATATAAAATCTTTTTGTGTTTTAGCATTTTAACCAAACAGAAAACAACTACAGACTAGCATGCAAACATAAAATAAATTATGCAAAGGAATGCAGACAGAAAGCAAAAATATGCAATACAGATAATTAACAACCAAAAATCTACATGTCATGCATCCTACATGCAAAGTCTAAAAGCTTGACTACCCCTCACACACAACATCCGTAATTACTTTGTCTCGATCAACAATGCCATTCATCTCTAGTAGGAGTAAGAACCTAGGTTTATCAAAAGCCTTAGTGAATAGGTCAGCCCTTTGGTCCTTAGTACCTATTCTCTTAACCTCAATAATCTTTTTCTCATGACAATCCCTAAGAAAATGATATTTAACACCTATGTGTTTAGTCTTAGAATGCTGAACAGGATTCGTAGTGATCGCTATAGCAGCAGTATTATCAAGATAAAGAGAAGAGAAAGAGATTCTTAGCCCGTAATCGCGAAGTTGTTGTTGGATCCAAACAACTTGAGAACAACAACTAGCAGCAGCTATATATTCAGCTTCACACGTGGAAAGAGCAACTGCAGTTTGTTTCTTGCACTGCCAGGTCACCAGCCTTTCACCTAGAAATTGACATCCTCCTGATGTAGAATTGTTGTTAATTTTGCAACCAGCATAATCTGAATCGCCATAAGCTACAAGATCAAACTTCTCATCGTTCGAATACCAGATGCCGAGATTTGGCGAATGCAACAGATAACGTAGAATTCTTTTGGCAGCTGTAAGATGAACTGTATTCGGATTAACTTGATAACGAGCACACAGACATGTTGCGAACATAATATCTGGCCTAGATGCAGTGAGATACATGAGCGATCCGATGATTTCTCGATAATACGTAGGATCAATAGGTTCTCCTTCACACTCTAGCGAAATACCATGATTCACAGCTAACGGAGTTGACACAGGACGTTCTTGAGTCATACCGAATCGTTCGAGTATATCATTTACATACTTTGCTTGATGAAGAAAAATACCATTACTAGTCTGTTCGACTTGTAAACCAAGAAAGTAGTGTAAGAGACCCAATTTACTCATTTCGAACTCGTCCTTCATCACCTGTCCGAACTCATCAACGAGTTCCTGCTTAGTAGCACCGAAGAAAATATCGTCAACATAAATCTGGACTAAAATAATGTCGTCATCTTGAAATTTTGTGAACAGAGTACAGTCTATCGTGCCCATTTGATATCCTTTTTCAAT
Organism: Rutidosis leptorrhynchoides; assembly: GCF_046630445.1. Classification (NCBI taxonomy): domain Eukaryota; kingdom Viridiplantae; phylum Streptophyta; class Magnoliopsida; order Asterales; family Asteraceae; genus Rutidosis; species Rutidosis leptorrhynchoides. The sequence continues at coordinate 208,792,695 of NC_092333.1, forward strand.
CAGATAACTCGATAACCGTCCGTACCAAGTTCTAGGAGCTTGATGTAAACCATAAAGGGCTCGACGTAATTGGTAAACTTTGTCAGGATGAAGATGATCTTCAAAACCCGGAGGTTGATGAAGATCATCTTCAAAACCCGGAGGTTGACTGACATATACTCTTTCATTTAGCTTACCATAAAGAAATGAACTCTTAACATCCATTTGATAAACTTTAAACTTCATAAAAGACGCGAAAGTCAAGAAAATGCGATTCGCTTCCAATCTGGAAACAGGAGCGAAAACTTCATCGTAATCAAATTTAGGATCTTGCTGATAACCTTTAATAACTAATCGTGCTTTGTTATGGGTAACATTGCCATCTTCATCTAATTTGCACTTCCAAACCCATTTGAGGTCGATTACTTTCGCACCATGCGGCTTAGTAACTAATTTCCAAATATCTAGACGATGGAATTGCTGAATCTCTTCTTGCATAGCCATGACCCAATCAACATGCTTCAAAGCTTCTTTTGTTGTCTTTGGCTCTATTCTAGAAATATGATATGAGTACTTGTATTATGCAGCAGCGGCTGTCATATGAGAATCAACTTGACCATCAAACTGAACTTGTCTTCTTGTCCTAACACATGCATTCGGATCTCCAATAATATTTTCTCTAGAATGAGCAGCTGTAGTTTTGGGAACTGGGCGTGCGGGAACAGGTATTTATCGATGTAGATTCATGGTATCTCCATCTTCAGGATTATCAGAATTGTCACTTGAAATATCAGATTCGCAGGTATCGTACACTGGATCAACATCTTGATCTGAATCTTGTGCTGGTTCAACGACAGTAGGTAATGGAGTTGGAGTAGGTGTAGACACTTCTGGCTTGTTCTGTAAATCCAATAGCATTTGTAACTCTACTTCATTCTCCGTCAGATCTGGGGCAAGATTAAATGAATCAATCAGCTCATCATAGTTGTAGATCCAAGGATGACTTTTGGTAGCAGTCTTTGTGTAATTCCGTTGGACGTCAACTTCAGACCATTCTTTAACACATCTCGTCTCATTGTTGAAAACTCGCTTGTTAGGAGAACTGTAACCGAGAAATACTCTAGTAACCACTTTTGAATCAAACTTACTTCCTGGTTTTCTCTTCAAAATGGTACACGGGGCACCAAATGGTTCTAGATGCTTCAATGATGGTTTTCTCTCATGTAATAACTCATAGCAAGTCTTACCCAATCGTTTAAAAGTTAAAACTCGATTCATAGTGTAACAAGCATTTACAACAACTTCACCCCAAAAATGAACAGGTAAGGATGAATCAGCTAGCATAGTTCTAGCAGTCTCAATCAAAACCCTATTCTTTCTTTTAGCAACACCATTCATCTGTGGAGCGTATGCAGAACTGAACTGCATATTGATACCTTTTTCGATACAAAAACCTGCAAGAAACTGATTCTTGAATTCAGTACCGTTGTCGCAACGAATCTTTCTAACTTTCAAATTAAAACCTGTTTCTAATTGATTGATTAGCACTTTCAAGTTCTCAAATGTATCGGAATTCTCTTTCAAGAAGATTACCCAAGAGAATCTTGAATAATCATCAGTTACCACCAGACAATACTTACTTCCATCAATGCTTTCAAAAAGGATTGGACCAAAAGATCCATATGTAACAATTCAAGTGGAGCAGAGATAGGTTTGTACTTCAACAACTTATGAGATTTCTTGCTCTGCTTACCTTTCTTACACGGAACACATGTTCCTGGAATCTGAAAAGATCGAAGATCAACACCTTCTACAAGATTGTTGTGAACCAGATGGTTCATATTCCGAAAACTTAAATGACCCATGCGTTTGTACCATGTAATAGAATCTTGTTCAGTCACTTTAGAAACAAAAGTTTGTTGATGTTCAGCAGTTGAAGTAGCAACATTCATATCTAGCATGTATAAATTAGCTTGTCTAGGAGCCTTCATCAAAATCATTTCTGGAGGAATCACAAACTCTGGTTTCAAAATGTAGCTGAAATTGTCATCAAATGCTACTTTGAAGGATTTTTCGCAGATTTGTGAAACCGACAACAAATTGTTTGCAAGCTCTTGACAGTAGTTTACTTTGTCGAAACTAACTTTATCATTCTTCAACAAACCTTGAGCTAAAATGTGACCTCCTTTATCTCCAGCAAATACAACATAACCTCCCTTAATTGGGTGTACATCCGAGATAAGAGATAGCTGTCCAGTCATATGTCTCGAAGCGCCGCTATCCACTATTCAGGTGTTGTTTGCAGGTAGCCTGGCGTGACAACCCGGAAATTTCCAACCAAATTTAAACTTTAATCTTTATATGTTTCCGACACTGGAAATTTCCAACCAAATTTAAACTTTAATCTTTATATGTTTCAGACACGATAAGCAATATTTGTTAAGTTAAATTTCAAGAATTTTAAACTATGTTCATACATTCATTCAACCTCGACCAAGTTCCAACGATTCACGAACCATTAAATGAATATGATTATATATTTATATGTGTATATATATTATAACTTGAAACATAAACAAAATATTAGATTAAATACCTTATATGATTGTATATGTTTCAAAATGTTTATCAATGGAATTAGAAGATAAGATCAAATGATTGAATTATCAGATATATTGAACTATGATTACAAGTCTCTGTTGAAAGGCCCACGTTGATTTGAGAAATCTTTCCATTTTAACAATATTCGGAAAATGGTAAAGTGATTTATAAATAAGAACAAATTGTCAATCATTGAGAACTAGACAAAGGATAGTGGAAGATTGAATCTCATAAAGACTCGATTGATCTATTTAGTTTCAAACGTACATAAACATTTTCAGTTTAAAAAGAACTTTATTATTAAAACGTATATAACTTTTATAAATATCTAGAACCACTTTTGACAACTCATTACTTAACTAGTATGATAAAGATAACGATATTTATATTTTATTTTATTAAATATATATAATGATTTAAATTAATATTATATATATTTATACGCGTATTATACGTACATAGTTTTATACTTTTACTATACTTAAACTTTACCTTTACTTTATTTTTACTTTACTTTAACTTTAATAATTCACTTTAATAATTCATACTTTAATAATTCACTTTAATAATTCATACTTTAATAATTCACTTTAATAATTCATACTTTAATAATTCACTTTAATAATTCATACTTTAATAATTCAAAAATCTATTATAAATAGAATTCAATAGGTTTCATTATTTCATAAGAACTTGAAAATATTTTTCTCTAAACTCTCTCAATCGATTTACATATATATATTTACTCCGTATTATTTCAAGATATTATTAGTATACATAAAATATTTCGACGGAGTGCTGTTCGAGTGATTTCGAAATTGTTTTTTGAGTAGGATAGGATTAAGGAAATTATGGGTTATAGCTATGGAGGTGATTGAGTATGGTTCATGGGTATGCTCGTGAGGTCAATATAGTGTTTATAATTTCCGTTGCATCTACGTACCTTTCCTGCAATATTGAATCTCAATATTGATACGTGAGTACTCATAATTTAACTTTTACATACTAATAGTGTATCCCTGACTAGTGCTCGAGTATTTAGGATTATGCATGCTTGTACTTTTGATATTGCCCTTAGACAGGTTAGGTTGAATCTTGAATTAGTTACACTTGCGGTTGAGATAAGGTATAAGATATGCATGTTCTTGGAAAGCTAGCGAGAAATTAAGAACTTTTCCTTTAGATATCGAATGGTTTCGATGAACGGATTAGAAGTTATAATCAATTGAATTTTCGATATTTTTATTAAAAATGATTATTATTATCGTCGTTTTTATCGTAGTTCTAGTTTTATCTTATTGTTATCATTATTATTATCATTATCAATAAAAGGGATTTATCATTAAAAATTGTTATTTTTTTTATTATTACTATCGTTATTATCGTTAAAGTTATAATTAGTATTATTATTATTATCCAATTATTATTATTATTATTATTATTATTATTATTATTATTATTATTATTATTATTATTATTATTATTATTATTATTATTATTAGTATTATTATTATTATTATTATTATTATTATTATTATTATTATTATTATTATTATTATTATTATCATTATTAATATATATATATATCATTATTTAAAAATAGTTATTGTATTGTTATTATTATTATTACTATATTATCATTTAAATAATTATTAGTATTATCGTTAATAATGTTATAGTAACTATCATTATTAATATTAGTGTAATTAAAACAACTATTTGTAACACCTAATTATTTTGATTACTATTGTTATCATTATTATGAACACGATATAAAAGACGATTAAAAGCTATTAAACGAAACGATTAAGAAATAATGAGTAAGAGTATCATGATGAAATTAAAATATTATAAGATATTGATTTAGATAAAATTATCCTTCTTATTATTTTTATCATTACTATTATTATTAAAAGTATCGTTAGTATTAAAACTATCATTTTAACAAAAATTATCATTTTAATAGAAATGTCATTGTTACTATAAAATATCATTATCATTATTATTTTAAATAGAATTATTATTTTAAAGATAATATTAAAAATTATCGTAAATATTAATGTTATCATAATTAGAATTATCGTTTTATCATAATGTCATCTCAGTAATTATAAATATTGATATTTTTATAATAATAATTATTATTACAAAATAATACAAATTTTACTTACTATCATTATAGATATTATTTTATCAAATAAATATATGATACAAACATATTTTACTACGTGTAATAACTTACTTTAATAATACCTATCATATTATCTTTATGATATTAAATGAACCCTATAAATTTTATTACTTAATATATATAAAAGTATATTTTATTATATAAATTTAATATAAAATTTTATTTATTAATAAATAAATTATATTATTTACTCTAATAAATCTTTTAAAAATATTTAAAAATATAAAACGATGATATTTAAAGTATATATTAATCATGTATAGATTTTTGGAAATTATTTTGAGTCAAATTTACTTTGGTTGACTTTTGCATATTAGTCTCGAGCATTAGGATTGCGGTACACTATGACGTGACCTAATTTGTTAGACAAATATTGACCAACACATAAATATATATAATTAATTTAGGTTCGTGAATCCGAGGCCAACCTTGCACTTGTTTAATGATGTTATATGTATTTTTACTACGAAATACAGTATGGTGAGTTTCATTTGCCTTTTTACCCTTTATATTTTTGGGACTGAGAATACATGCGCTTTTATAAATGTTTGACGAAATAGACACAAGTAATTGAAACTACATTCTATGGTTGAATTATCGAAATCGAATATGCCCCTTTTTATTAAAGTCTGGTAATCTAAGAATTAGGGAACAGACACCCTAATTGACGCGAATCCTAAAGATAGATCTATTGGGCCTAACAAACTCCATCCAAAGTACCGGATGCTTTAGTACTTCGTAATTTATATCATGTCCGAAGGAGGATCCCGAAATGATAGGGGATATTCTTATATGTATCTAGTTAATGTCGGTTACCAGGTGTTCTCTATATGAATGATTATTTTTGTTTCTATGCATGGGACGTATATTTATGAGAACTGGAAATGAAATTCTTGTGGTCTATTAAAATGATGGAAATAAATGATTATGATAAACTAATGAACTCACCAACCTTTTGGTTGACACTTTAAAGCATGTTTATTCTCAGATGTTAAAGAAATCTTCCGCTGTGCATTTGCTCATTTTAAAGATATTACTTGGAGTCTTTCATAGCATATTTCGAAGAACGTTGCATTCGAGTCATTGAGTTCATCAAAGATTATTATTAAATCAATTTATAGTTGGATAGTGGATATTATGAAATGGTATGCATGCCTGTCAATTTTCGATGTAAAGAAAGTTTGTCTTTTAAAAACGAATGCAATGTTTGTAAAATGTATCATATAGAGGTCAAATACCTCGCAATGTAATCAACTATTGTGAATCGTTTATAATGTATATGAACGGGTCCTTTCAGTTGGTATCAGAGCGGTGGTCTTAGCGAACTAGGTCTGCATTAGTGTGTCTAACTGATAAGTCGATAGGATGCATTAGTGAGTCTGGACTTCGACCGTGTCTGCATGTCAAAAGTTTTGCTTATCATTTTGTGTCGAAAATTAACTACTTATCATCCTCAGGAAATTACCTGCTTATCATTTTTAGTCTAAGACACGTCTTGCTGCATTGATTGCATAAATAGTGTATAGACAAAAATTCATATCTTAGCATATCTGCTAAATCATATCTTATCGTATCTGTTACTTTAAACTTTGGGTGTCATATTCCGCAAAGTCCTCCGTAATCTACGAAATCTTTTGATCTATATATATATATTCTATGTAATTAGAATACCATCCGTTAGCCAAAATCATTTCATATATAAAAAAAAATTCCTTTATCCAATCGTACGAAATGGAATTCGTCATCAGTTCAAGTCACTCAGATTCCAAAATGGAATCCCATTCAAGCTCCGAAAGCAGTGTGACCGGAATAGATCAACCAATCAGTCATCACCTATTCTGGATGAATTGGGGATGGGTTCGTAGCCTCCTCAATCATTGGAGACAAGAAGAAGGTGATCCCTTCCATCCACCACATTGCCCTCTTGACGAAGAACCTGAAGCACTTACCGGCGAACCTGTCCGAACCACCATTTTTTCGCTCATTTCCAGAGTATCTCGTCACGATTATATATTATATCAAATTTTAGATTTTATTTATCCGCTCGTCCGAACCAACAATCACCCTGGTGTAATAGAAGAAGTCAACGAGCTTCGCGCTAGGGTAGTGGCTTTGGAGAATATGGTGCAGAGATTACAAACACCAGCAGCAGCATCAGCAGCATAACCAGTACCACCATCATCAATGCCAACAGTACCATTACCACCTCCAACCACAACCGCATCGTAAACCTCAACTTCACAATCTGTCCCACGAGCATCAACGTCATACGCACCATAGATACCAAGGAGTACCAACAACAATAACTGACGAAGTATTAATTCATAACTTCATTGGAGAAACATTCCGCTGCGATTATGTAATCTCTAAAGTCTTAGAGATTATCTAATCTAGCCCTAACCATAAATCAGTTAAGCGAACTAAAATGATAGAAGGAATAGTAGAAACCCTGACAAAAATGGTGTGTGATTAACAAGCTAAACTTGCTTTACCAACTGCATCAACAGTACCGTCAGCGTTACCAGCATCACCAGTACAGTCAACATCCAAATCAACAACACCGATAACATCACAAACTCCGTCAGTTCAAGAATCACTGTGGACATCATTACCAATCAATAACGTGTATATTGTATCAACGAGTTATGAAGAATTAACTCATTCCCTCTGACGAAATTATATGTATATATATATATATATATATATATATATATATATATATATATATATATATATATATATATATATATATATATATATATATATATATATTGAAATAAATCTTTCCGTGCTAAGCTATTGTGTGTGAATCTTAACTACTCGGTTAATTCATATTACAAATATGCAATAATGTACGTCCTTCGGCCGCAACTTAACCAGCGTTAACTATAATCTCTGTAGCAATTCAACAAATTTCAATTCATAATAAATCAAGTATATATTTGATTTTACACTTTCATCATCGATGTACCCGAAACTTTTCAGATAACATCATTCATACTTTGCAAAATTCACAAGAATTCCACGAACCGAACATCATACATCAACAAATAACGAAGTATTGATTCATAATTTCAATGTCATTAAAGAAATACTGCGTAAAAGTTATGTACTTTTTAAAGCCTTTAGGGAATATTCAATTCTAGTTTCAACCGTAAATCAAATGAGTTTAATTTAACATTAACTCATTAAATCTATGTTACATCTGAAGAAAATATACATATATATATTTTCATAAAGACTATAATAAAATTCTTTTGTACAAAATATTAATTGTGAAATTTTTTTTTTAACGGGTAGGTAATACCTGAGAGATATATAAATTCACAATTAATATGTTACATTCTTCGAATCTGATTCAGCAAATCATCCATTATACTCCCTACTTTCACAATAATATACATTCTTTTATAGAAATCAAAACAACCATACTCATTCAAAATTTAATTACATATTCTGATTTTGAAATCTCAAAATTCAACTTGAGATATGACCAGAATCATCACTCTTAGATCCTTACATCTTTCACAAGCTATATTTTGACTTCAAAACTGTGTTAGAATATCAAATGTATGTCAACGATTACAATCTGTGTTCAAACCCTTCGAAAATTTCTGAAGACACTTCGAATGATGAGCAATCGAGATGATGATCCAACCACATGTTACCCACAGTTATGTACCCAAAAAACTCTTGAAACCAAAGTAAAAGTTTAAACAACGTATCCTCGTCAGATTCTTTGGCATTTATTAGCAAAAATAACTTTGTGACTCCTATTCAAAGTAGCCAGTTTTGTCACAGCTCCAGCAAATCAACTTTGACTTTTCAGTCAGACTAACCTTACTATAACCTTGAGATATACACCATCGTTACCAGGGAACCTTTTACATTCCACCACATTATTAGCAGATGTACCAACAACTTCATTACCCTTTGACTTTAGCCTCTCCAAAAAGTCATTATAATTATTCATTGAAACCCCATCATTTACTCATTCACATCTTGTAATGAGAATTGCCATACGAATCATTGGGAATTAGCAATCAGTATTTTGAAATCTCACAGCATGTCTACGCCAACAGTTATATGTGTATATATAACGTCTATCTTTTGGACTTAATTTGAATGTGAAGTTTCTGAAAAACACTCCGAACTACGAATGGGTTCTCCGAAAATGGAAAAAATGCTGATGAAGCAGCAAAAACTATAAACGACTTTAAACGGTAAAAGCTGGATGATAATGATGAAGTGTGCTGGCAAAGCGCAGAAAAAGAGAAGTTTTGGAACTGGAAAACGGATTGAGCAAAGTAGGAAGGAGGCTGTGGACAAATTACAAAGACTGAACCTGACTTCAAAGGATCCAAATGATTCAGTACCTGCTGAAGTCATTAACGAATACCTTGCTCCTGACTCTAAACCTCTGCGGACAACATTCTTCATCATCCTCTGATATTAGAAATTCTAAAATATCATCATATCTTTCATTATAAATATCCTCCATATTTCTGAAGATATTTTCTTAATTTTTTTTATTTGAAATCATTTACCTCTTCGCGCTATCTGTATTACATCATAAAAGAAACTATTTTAGTTTCTAAATTCTGAAACATTCAAGTTTAAAATAGGAGTATTTTGAAGTAGTGTTGGGAACTGAAGCATGAATTAGTATAATATAATGACACTTGATCAATGTGATTATATTACAGTAAGTTATGCTGAGTTTCTAAATAGAACGTGATGATTCACAGATCATAACATCATCATGTGCCATGTTATACGACTCTTGTATTCTATTTAACCTCTAAAATATCAAGAAAATATTTCTTGATGATTCGGCCTTTTCCAAGGTATTCTAGTAATTTGACAAGTCAAGATCGTGCCATCACAATTTCCTTCCTAGAATATTAACAATGTTCATTCCGAAATTCATATCTGTGAATTCTGGACCATTACAAGCGGTGCTTAATCGCAAGAAGAAGAAACGAAAGGACAAAACTCCGAAATAGAAATTGGGGTATAAATTGCAGTAAATAAAAGAGAGCATTAACTGTGAATGATAATGATTATAGAAGACAGAAGTAGAGACTTTGAAATGTAAGGGAACATATAAAGCCCAACGACAAACCAGAAATTATAAACCATATATATCGATGCATATAGCAATATAAAGACACGGGAGAACTAGAAAAACTATAAACCTAAGAGTATAGTAGAAGTAAATAGATTCTTCCGGCGGTAGATGAAAAAGAAGAATGACCGATATGAAAGTTAGAAGTATATCGAGAATCAGAACTGGATGGAGCATATTGATGAATACTTTAAAATATGAGTTGAGGGGGAAAGAATAGAAGGTGATGAAACATGACTAGGAACTTAGAAATTAATAGATTTAACTCACACAATGGCGGAATAAGTGAATCAAACCCTCTAGTGAATAGGTTAAGTTTTTTTTTTGATTAATTTAGTCAAACCACAACTACATCAAGTGTGATTAGATCAACAGCTAGAGCTATTATTCACCACCTGGGTGATTTGGACTGAGAGAGAATCGGAGAAGCTCACTAGATCTGAGTGTGTGTAACAAATGAGAGGCTTAACCTAAAATGAAGAACATAAGACTTTATATACCCCTGCTATTGACTCACCCATATGATTCATTCATCACACGTATGAGTTGGCTTCATCAACCGTACGGGTGATCACTCACTCGTGTCTTCTCATTTAGATTGTAATTGTGACTTAGCTCAGCATCAACCGTGAGTATGAGCCTGTCAGCCGTACTAGTGAGGCTTCACTCGTACGTCTGACTAAGTCTAACATAGTCAAACATCTAAATCTCATTCCTGCAGTTCCTGTAACTACATAAAAATACGGATAGGATAATAACGAGCAATCAGGGTGGCCTGTAAACTGTTGTACCTCCAATGGACGTGGGTAGATGTCTAGGGACTTGCATAAAATGCATCAAAAGAAGGTGTGAGTTGTAAGGAAACGAAGGAGGTGAATTTATAAGAAAATCTCCGACAGAACAATTAAAATGGACGATCGCATTTAAAGCGGATCCTAATTCTCTTGATTACCGGAGAGTCAAATCTTATTAAGAAGATTTTCTTCAAATCCCTTGAAATCTGGGAATCAATCATATCTACGTCAAATGATAAGATGAATCTACACTTACTCATTTCACTCTTCTATGTTAGCTTCATTCGTACTCTTCATATAAATGGATTGTTTATCCAAATTATTCGCTGATGATAAAACTCTAATTTTCAGCCCGTATGCATCATGAAAACATACTTATTATTATTCACGACCTTTCCACTCAAATTTCGGGACGAAATTTCTTTAACGGGTAGGTACCGTGACAACCCGGAAATTTCCAACCAAATTTAAACTTTAATCTTTATATGTTTCCGACACTGGAAATTTCCAACCAAATTTAAACTTTAATCTTTATATGTTTCCGACACGATAAGCAATATTTGTTAAGTTAAATTTCAAGAATTTTAAACTATGTTCATACATTCATTCAACCTCGACCAAGTTCCAACGATTCACGAACCATTAAACGAATATGATTATATATGTATATGTGTATATATATTATAACTTGAGACGTAAACAAAATATTAGATTAAATACTTTATATGATTGTATCTGTTTCAAAATGTTTATCAATGGAATTAGAAGATACAATCAAATGATTGAATTATCAGATATATTGAATTATGATTACAAGTCTCTGTTGAAAGGCCCACGTTGATTTGAGAAATCTTTCCATTTTAACAATATTCGGAAAATGGTAAAGTGATTTATAAATAAGAACAAATTGTCAATCATTGAGAACTAGATAAAGGATAGTGGAAGATTGAATCTCATAAAGACTCGATTGATCTATTTAGTTTCAAACGTACAAAAACGTTTTCAGTTTAAAAAGAACTTTATTATTAAAACGTATATAACTTTTATAAATATCTAGAACCACTTTTGACAACTCATTACTTAACTAGTATGATAAAGATAACGATATTTATATTTTATTTCATTAAATATATATAACGATTTAAATTAATATTATATATATTTATACGCGTATTATACGTACATAGTTTTATACTTTTACTATACTTAAACTTTACCTTTACTTTATTTTTACTTTACTTTAACTTTAATAATTCACTTTAATAATTCATACTTTAATAATTCACTTTAATAATTTATACTTTAATAATTCACTTTAATAATTCATACTTTAATAATTCACTTTAATAATTCATACTTTAATAATTCACTTTAATAATTCAAAAATCTATTATAAATAGAATTCAATAGGTTTCATTATTTCATAAGAACTTGAAAATATTTTTCTCTAAACTCTCTCAATCTATTTACATATATATATTTACTCCGTATTATTTCAAGATATTATTAGTATACATAAAATATTACGACAGAGTGCTGTTCGAGTGATTTCGAAATTGTTTTTCGAGTAGGATAGAATTAAGGAAATTATGGGTTATAGCTATGGAGGTAATTGAGTATGGTTCATGGGTATGCTCATGAGGTCAATATAGTGTTTATCATTTCCGTTGCGTCTACGTACCTTTCCTGCAATATTGAATCTCAATATTGATACGTGAGTACTCATAATTTAAACTTTACATACTAATAGTTTATCCCTGACTAGTGCTCGAGTATTTAGGATTATGCATGCTTGTACTTTTGATATTGCCCTTAGACAGGTTAGGTTGAATCTTGAATTAGTTACACTTGCGGTTGAGATAAGGTATAAGATATGCATGTCCTTGGAAAGCTAGCGAAAAATTAAGAACTTTTCCTTTAGATATCGAATGGTTTCGATGAACGGATTAGAAGTTATAATCAATTGAATTTTCGATATTTTTATTAAAAATGATTATTATTATCGTCGTTTTTATCGTAGTTCTAGTTTTATCTTATTGTTATCATTATTATTATCTTTATCAATAAAAGGGATTTATCATTAAAAATTGTTATTTTTTTATTATTACTATCGTTATTATCGTTAAAGTTATAATTAGTATTATTATTATTATCCAATTATTATTATTATTATTATTATTATTATTATTATTATTATTATTATTATTATTATTATTATTATTATTATTAGTATTATTATTATTATTATCATTATTAATATATATATATATATATATATATATATATCATTATTTAAAAATGGTTATTGTTATTGTTATTGTTATTATTATTATTACTATATTATCATTAAGATAATTATTAGTATTATCGTTAATAATGTTATAGTAACTATCATTATTAATATTAGTGTAATTAAAACAAATATTTGTAACACCTAATTATTTTGATTACTATTATTATCATTATTATGAACACGATATAAAAGACGATTAAAAGCTATTAAACGAAACGATTAGGAAATAATGAGTAAGAGTATCATGATGAAATTAAAATATTATAAGATATTGATTAAGATAAAATTATCGTTCTTATTATTTTTATCATTACTATTATTATTAAAAGTATCGTTAGTATTAAAACTATCATTTTAACAAAAATTATCATTTTAATAGAAATGTCATTGTTACTATAAAGTATCATTATTATTATTATTTTAAATAGAATTATTATTTTAAAGATAATATTAAAAATTATCGTAAATATTAAAGTTATCATAATTAGAATTATCGTTTTATCATAATGTCATCTTAGTAATTATAAATATTGATATTTTTATAATAATAATTATTATTACAAAATAATACAACTTTTACTTACTATCATTATAGATATTATTTTATCAAATAAATATGTGATAAAAACATATTTTACTACGTGTAATAACTTACTTTAATAATACCTATCATATTATCTTTATGATATTAAATGAACCCTATAAATTTTATTACTTAATATATATAAAAGTATATTTTATTATATAAATTTAATATAAAATTTTATTTATTAATAAATAAATTATATTATTTACTCTAATAAATCTTTTAAAAATATTTAAAAATATAAAACGACGATATTTAAACTATATATTAATCATGTATAGATTTTTGGAAATTATTTTGAGTCAAATTTACTTTTGTTGACTTTTACATATTAGTCTCGAGCATTAGGATTGCGGTACACTATGACTTAACCTAATTTGTTAGAAAAATATTGACCAACACATAAATATATATAATTAATTTAGTTTCGTGAATCCGAGGCCAACCTTGCACTTGTTTAATGACGTTATATGTATTTTTACTATGAAATACAGTATGGTGAGTTTCATTTGCCTTTTTACCCTTTATATTTTTGGGACTGAGAATACATGCGCTTTTAAAAATGTTTGACGAAATAGACACAAGTAATTGAAACTACATTCTATGGTTGAATTATCGAAATCGAATATGCCCCTTTTTATTAAAGTCTGGTAATCTAAGAATTAGGGAATAGACACCCTAATTGACGCGAATTCTAAAGATAGATCTATTGGGCCTAACAAACCCTATCCAAAGTACCGGATGCTTTAGTACTTCGAAATTTATATCATGTCCGAAGGAGGATCCCGGAATGATAGGGGATATTCTTATATGTATCTAGTTAATGTCGGTTACCAGTTGTTCGCTATATGAATGATTATTTTTGTCTCTATGCATGGGACGTATATTTATGAGAACTGGAAATGAAATTCTTGTGGTCTATTAAAATGATGGAAATAAATGATTATGATAAACTAATGAACTCACCAACCTTTTGGTTGACACTTTAAAGTATATTTATTCTCAGGTGTTAAAGAAATCTTCTGCTGTGTATTTGCTCATTTTAAAGATATTACTTGGAGTCTTTCATAGCATATTTCGAAGAACGTTGCATTCGAGTCATTGAGTTCATCAAAGATTATTATTAAATCAATTTATAGTTGGATAGTGGATATTATGAAATGGTATGCATGCCTGTCAATTTTCGATGTAAAGAAAGTTTGTCTTTTAAAAATGAATGCAATGTTTGTAAAATGTATCATATAGAGGTCAAATACCTCGCAATGTAATCAATTATTGTGAATCGTTTATAATGTATATGAACGGGTCCTTTCACCTGGTTTCCTGCATATCTCATTAAAAGAATTAATTGATAATGGGAACCCACGCCCAGACGGCAGTAGGTTGTCCATTAACACCCATAGCTTGAACTTCCATCCATTTCCCATTTGAGTCAGGTGGAACCTCATCATCTGAAACCATAAACTTAGACAGTTTAGAAGAAGCAACATTGCTCTTCTGGTTTTTCACATTTTGCTCATCTTCAGAGCGATTCACTCGTGGTCTGGTACGGGAAAAATATTTCCTACGACTAGCTTTTTGTGAAGGTGATCGTGCCTTAAATTCATAGGCTTTTACCTCGATCACTTGATTCGGCAACTCTTGCCTCGGTATCCTTCTTAGGAACCTTCATCTTCATAGGGGAAATTGATCTATTGAAGTTCTTTCTCTTATAGTCTCCATAGACAACATTTGTCGTATGTCTTCTAGTGAGAACTTCATCACAAACAGGTAAACCTGTTCTGTGAGCATGAGATGATCGGTGATCATCATATGTCAGGTCAATCTTACGTCTTGGTGTTCAATACCTTGTAGGACAGTTAGCAGCAATGTGTCCAAACACACCACAACTAAAACATTGTCAAAATTCTCTATATCCTCTAGATTGATATTGATTATTAGAGTTAGAGGAAGAGGGATCTTGTTTTTTTGTAAACACAGGAGAATCGTTCGAACACTTTCTAGGAACAGGTTTAGATACAGGTTTAGGTGTAACCGGTGGAACCACTCTATTAGCAAACTTTAGATTTTTCATAATCCGAATTGGCTCATCAGGTGTTATCACCTTCCTTTTCTCCGACTTATCTCCTAGACTAGTTTTCTTATCTTCCTCATGATCTAAAGATCCTTCAGTGGTATCATCATAAGGTGCATTCTCAGTTGAGCTACACTTTTTGTTCTTCTCAACATAGTCCTCATAACTAGGTGGAATACAGTCTTCTGGTCGTCCATCAACAACATTTTCATTAACAAATTTGTTCTGAAATGGTGGAGCTGCGGCCTTTAAACCAATACCCTTTCCTTTGGTGCCATTTAATTCCACCATTAATGCATTCCATTGTGACGCACTTGCCCAACATTTCATCTTAATTGACATAGCTTCT
The DNA here is from genome assembly GCF_046630445.1 of Rutidosis leptorrhynchoides. NCBI lineage: Eukaryota > Viridiplantae > Streptophyta > Magnoliopsida > Asterales > Asteraceae > Rutidosis > Rutidosis leptorrhynchoides. Next base: position 208,808,690 of record NC_092333.1, read on the forward strand.
AAATCATCTTTAACACATTCATTTTCTTTCTTCAATTCATTTATTGTGTCAACACGTTTAACTAAAGCTAGATTTATATCAAAGTTATAACATTTAAGATCGTGAAGTTGTTTTTTATAAACTTTGATTTGCTCTTTCAACTCATTTTCAACCTTAGTGGTCACATGGTCAGCATGCCATTTTTCTTTCATTTTCGCATATGCCTTAGTTAAATTATCTATTGTTACCTTAGATTCAGCACATTTAACACATTCAATAACAGTAGATGGATCAGAAGATACCTGTTGAGCATTATTTAATGAGGAAGTCTCAGCCATAAATGCAAAGAAATCTGTCTTCTTCCCATCATCGAGCTCATCTTCTGATTCTGACGAGTCTGTAAGAAACTCTGAAGTATCAGCATCTTTACCCAAATGAATCTGCTCAAGTCTATCCTATATATCCTTAGCTTTTGTCAAACTGGAAACCTTTTCAAGATCACTAGCTGATAAGCACATTTTCAATAAGTCTACTGCTTGCTTATTCAATGCTTTAAAATCAGTTTGATCTACCCCAGTATGATTAGCTTTATCTTCAACCTCTGATTCTGACGTCTTGTCCAAATCATCAATTTCTGAATTTACACTCTCGAGATCTGAACCTTCACCCAAAAGAACTAACATCTCCAATTCAACAGCAATCATTCTACCCCATTCGGCGAATTCCTTATCAGCATCAACCAATGTTTCTTCACTATGATCTGCTTCTAGATTGTCTTCAAACACTGAGGTATCACCATACTTATCCTTCTAACTATTGAAGTAGTAGTCCTCTGATGATGTCGGTGAAACACTTCCAGATTCAGGTGTACGAGGGACTGAATCACGTGCCTTTTTGAATTTGCTCACAACTTGCTTCTGAACCTTATCTCTTCGAATGGTTCTTGACAATTCTTCAGCTCTTTCAGCACGAGCAGTCAGCTTCTCAATTATGTTTTGACTAGTGACGTAGTCTTTTTCTACTTCGGTGATCTTTGCCATGTTGGCTTTAGGTTGTTGGTCAGCCACATTTAACATCATAGACCAATCATCATTGTCTCCATGAATAACAACCAAAGCTTTGTTCAGACTTTCAGCTGCATCAGCTTCATTTACTTTATCAGTAATGTAGATCTCACATTTAGTTGAATGACTCTGAGAACTGTAGTTCTGGTTCTTGAACGGATTACGATTACCCTGCTTCTTCTGTTTTGTGCACTGTCTTGAAAAATGACCTAATTCTCCACAGTTGTAACAAGTAACATAATTCATATCAAAACCCAGTTTTGTATCCTTGGTCAGACTGATCGGTTTCTCAGTTCGCTCTTCATAATCTCTAGCACGTCTCACAAAATTTGCCATACCCCACATAATATCCATCTTCTCGGCTTCGTTCTTATCAAGTTGATGATAATCTTCAGTTGTTAGATGAATATTACCTACGCGACCATCAAGATAACTATCATAAGAATTAACAAGGCTTGACAGCAAAGCTATATCTTCACTAATCTTTTCTTTCCCAGCTTTCCTCATGTTTTCGATCTTAAGTGCAGAAAGAACATCTGATGCAGTCGGCGTAGATGACTCAGTAGTATTCGAAGTAGGTTGTGATTGATTATTGAGTGAACATGGTGAAACTTGTGGTGGATACGAAGTTTGTTGAATAGGTGCACTGCTAACATTCAAACCATACATATTCTGATTGTTAGTAGTAAAAGCTGTTTGAAATGGTGCATGAGCCGACTTAGGCGGTGTGTAACCATTTGGACAGTATATTTTGGTGTCTTGAACTTGTTTAGACCTCTTGACTTTGTTTAACAACTCTAGTTCTTCTTCCTGAAGTCTTGCGATAAACGAGTTCACTGTAGCAGTAGCTAATTCTCTACTAGTTTTCATAGTAAATACAAAACCATTCCATTCTAACGGTAATGCTCTAGCTAGACATGTCACTTTGTCTTTCTCTTCAATAGTTACATCATGCTTATGTATTTCAGCTAGCAAATGACGATATCTTTCAACCAATTCTAAAATAGACTCTCCAACTTGTCAGTGAAAACGATCATACTCAGCTTTCACCTCTAAACCTTTTCTAGTTCTGTAAGATGAATTTCCTTCATTGAAAGTACGAAGTGCTTCCCATATCTTGAATGAATTATCATGACACAGAAATTGATGGAAAATCGGACCATCAAGAGCACTTGTCAAATTACAATACATCTTTTTCTCCAAGTTATACTCCTCACGTTCTTCAGAAGGCATGTTGTCTAATGTATACAACTCATTCGTAACTGGTGAACGTGGCCATTGAAATTCGGTTTCAATGTACTTCCAAAGCTTCGTGTCCTGACCATCAGACCAAATCTTAAACCTCAACTTCCAAATAGAATAATTATCCATATTCAGTAACCTCGGACATTTCGTACCACTTCCTGATTCACTCTCAGCAAGGAGTAATCGTTGAGTCATATTCGTAATGCTCTGAACTAACGGTGCGGCCAACGCGTAAACATTTGAATTAAAAATCTTGAAAACTTTACCAAAGGGTAAACCGTGCGGTTCAGGTTATCAATCGTACGTGTGATAGTATCAACCGTACGTGTAAAAGTATCAACCGTACGTGTCACATACTCAAGCGTACGTGTTACTACTTAACCAACAAAACCGAACACAAGTAACAACCGTGCGAGTGACAATCACCCGTGTGATTACTCGTACATGTCACAATCAACCGTTTGATCACTCATGTGATCAGACTGTTGTCACTTAACCTCAAAAGGTTATGCTATGTGACGACCCGGGAATTTCCAACTAAATTTAAACTTAATCTGTATATGATTTCGACACGATAAGCAAAGTCTATTAAACTGAGTCTCAAAATGTTGGAACTATTTTACATAGATGCATTTGACTCTGACTATTCCCGACGATTCACGAACAATTGTTTGTAAATAAATATATATACATATATAAAGTATGTATATATATAATAAAGTGAAATTATAAAATATAAACATTAGAATTAAATATATAAAATAAGATACAAAATAACTAAGTGTGAATTAAAATGAGTTTATATATATATATATATATATATATATATATATATATATATATATATATATATATATATATATATATATATATATATATATATATACATATTATGTGTTGAAACCTTTAATATATATTTCTATTACGAAATAATATAATATAGTAAATGGATATATAATGGTTATGTATATAAAACATTATTAATGTATTCATATTTACATGTAACGAATATGCAAACACAATTTCATACTATTATAAGATTATGTAAATATTAAATTTTCAGTATACGTTATTATGAAACTAAATATGATGTCTATTAAATACATATATAGAATATATAAATTTTAACTATTCAGTAAATGTTATCATAGAATATAATATTACATAAATAATAAATGGTATCATGTTAAATAGATTTCAAGTTTGAATATAATTGTTATATTAGTATTATTATCATTATTTTTTTATTGTTAATATTGATATTAATATCAGTGTTATTAATATTATTATTTTCAATATACTACATATAAATATGAAAGTTGTTACATTTAAATGATTATAGTATTATACTAATTTTATTATTATTAATATCATTATTATGATAATTTAGTAGGAAAATAATGAATTTAGTTATTAGTAGGATTAAAATCAGTAAATATATCAATACTAGTATAACAAAACTATAAATAAATAATTAATCATAAACTGTTCTTGGTTACTATCACCCTGTAGGTAATCTAAATCTTGTCTCTAAAATCTGATATACGAACAAAACAAGTAACATTTGATTCCCAGCTAAACATAAAGTAACAAATTCAGTTAGAATGGAATCTGCTTTATTTATTTTTATTTATATATTATCTGTTCCTGATGAAATATTTTCGACTGCAATAAATCCATTATAGTAATCGATTTCAACCAGCTGTTAAGGATTCGTTCAACTTCTATCTCCAATCATCAAATATACACTACTATTAGCTGATGCAATTGCCAAATTAAATAAAGATTTCTGAGAAAAATAACTCGTTTCCCTGTTTGAACCCATTTTAATCAAAACTCAAATTCGAAACAAATTACAAATTCTGTAAATGCAATCATGTTAGGAATCCTTCCTTTAATCTTTCTGCAAAATCTCACTTTTCAATTCTTCATAACGAGTACGAATTTTCGAGTCAAAGGTTTTGAAATAAAAAGTCAAACATTGTTCTTCAATCAAATTGAAGTCTTAGAGATCGTTTCTGTTGAAATTGATAGTTTATAAAGTTTCTGTAAGTCATTTACAAAACATTTCATGTTATAATCACTACTTAAAACAGCCTTGAATTCAAAAACCAAATTCAAGTTCATATTTTTTTCGACTTCAGCTACCTGCTGCTTCGGTTTTATTTTTTTTTCTTTTCGTTTACTGTTAGTATTAAACACTTCAATTGATACGTTTCGGTTTATTTTATGAATCCAAGACCAATCCTTTCGGTTATAGTTATGGTTAACTGGGTTCCCATCGATTACATTATGCTGGAGTTGAGGGGAAAAAAATAGAAGGGTAGTTTAATTGAAATTAAAACGGGTTACAATCAGATAAAATGAATTGGAAGAGTGGTCGTGGGTGTTGTCAAATGTGCCAGAGGTCACGGGTTCGAGCCCGGTATAGGGCAATTCTTTTTACAGAAGTTTTTAAAAGGGTATAATTCTTTTATTTTCTTTCTATTATTATTATTATTATGATTATTATTAATGTTATTAATAAGTTATTATTGTTATTATTATTGTTATTAGTACCATACTTACAATTATTATTATTATTACCATATTTATAAACATTCTAATTAAGAATTATTACTATCATTAATATTAGTATTAATATTTAGTATAAGTATTATTTATATTTGTATAATTATTATTAATTTTATCATTTAAAGTATAGTTATTAATAAGATTATTAAGATTGTTGTTATTGCTAGTATTAAAATTATTACTATTAATAATATCATAATTATATTTACAAGTATTAGAAATGTCATTAACATTAGTATTTTTTTTTATTATTATTAAGATTATTATAAACTGTACCCTTTAAATATTATTATTATTATTATTATTATTATTATTATTATTATTATTATTATTATTATTATTATTATGAATATTGTTATTATTACTATTATGAAGATAATAAAACTTATTAGTATTTTCGTTAATATTAGTATTAGTATCATTTTAAAATTATTAGTATTATTAATATTGACGTAAGTATTATTATAATTAATATTAGCATTTTCGTTAATATGAATATCATTGACAATTACTATTATTATTGAAAATTAATATAATTATTACTAAAAGTAGCATTACTTTAAATCTATATTAATACTATCATTAATATTATTAGTACTATGAAAATTATTATTATTATCAGTATAATTATTCTAGTGTTATTATAACTAGTATTTGGTAAACAAAAGAGTAGTTACATAAAAGTATATTTAATATATAAGTTAACTATATTAACATTTTTATACACAAAATGAATACATTTAATTAAATAATGAAATATATATATAAGTTATTAATATAAAAATTATATCACTAATAATAATATATATATTTATTCGATTTCGATTATATATATTAATGAATACACAAATGATATAGGTTCGTGAATCCGAGGCCAACCCTATACTTGTTCAATGTCATTCTATGTATTTTTACTACGAAATACATTAGGTGAGTTTCATTTGCCTTTTTACCCTTTATATTTTTGGGCTGAGAATACATGAGCAATTTTTATAAATGTTTTACGAAATAGATACAAGTAATTGAAACTACATTATATGGTTGATTGATCGAAATCGAATATGCCCCTTTTAGTCTGGTAATCTAAGAATTAGGGAACAGACACCCTAATTGACGCGAATCCTAAAGATAGATCTATTGGGCCTAACAAACCCCATCCAAAGTACCGGATGCTTTAGTACTTCAAAATTTATATCATGTCCGAAGGAGGATCCGGAATGATGGGGATATTCTTATATGCATCTTATTAATGTCGGTTACCAGGTGTTCAATCTATACGAATGATATTTTTTTGTCTCTATGTATGGGACGTATGTTTATGAGAAATGGAAATATGAAATCTTGTGGTCTATTAAACTTATGAAATGATTATTTATGTTAAACTAATGAACTCACCAACCTTTTGGTTGACACTTTAAAGCATGTTTATTCTCAGGTATAAAAGAAATCTTCCGCTGTGCATTAGCTCATATTAGAGACATTACTTGGAGTCATTCATGGCATATTTCAAAAGACGTTGCATTCGAGTCGTTGAGTTCATCAAGATTATTATTAAGTCTATTATAGTTAGAGGTATTATGAATTGGTATGCATGCCGTCAACTTTCGATGTAATGAAAGCTTGTCTTTTCAAAAATGAATGAAATGTTTGTATTAGAGTGTCTAACTAGTAGTTGTTTAGATGCATTAGTGAGTGATAGTGCTCCAAATGAACATATATTTTGTAGCAATATCCTCCCAATCTGTAAATTATTTAGTTGTAATTTTCCTATTTTAAGTTGTAATCGTTTATATTAAATAAGTGCGAAGACAAAAGGCAAAAACGAAGATTTGAAGACACAAACGTCCAAAAAGCTCAAATGTACAAGATACAATTCAAAAGGTTCAATTTATTGATGAGAAACGTCTAAAAATGACAAAAGTACAAGTTACGGAACACAAAGTACAAGATATTAAATTATACGCAAGGACGTTCGAAAATCCAGAACTGGGACATGAGTCAACTATTAACGCCCGACGCAATGGACCAAAAGTTATGAGTCAACTATGCACAAGAATAAAATATAATATATAAATAATTATATAAATTATTTATATATTATAAATATATATATAATCATGTCGACAAGCTATGAGACAAAGGATCCTGAGCTGGATTTTCAAACTCCACGACTCGCGGAGTTTGAAGGCCAAAAACTCCACGACTCGCGGAGCTATCAGAAATCAAAACGCCTATAAAAGGCCATGCATTCTGCCGAGTTTCTATAATAAATAATAATAATAATACTCTGTAATATATATATATATATATATATATATATATATATATATATATATATATATATATATAATATATATATATAGTATAGGGTAGTTTTATATTAGATTAGTTCGGGGTATGTAAAGGTTATTTTACGAGTTTTTGAAGTCGAAATTCTGTCCTTGTAACACTACGCGATAAATACTCAATGTAAGTTATGTTCTCCTTTTTAAATTAATGTCTCATACTTAAGTTATTATTATGCTTATTTGAGCCAAAGTAATCATGATGTTGGACTAAATATTAAAGACGGGGTAATTGGGCTTTGTACCATAATTGGGGTTTGGACAAAAGAACGACACTTGTGGAAATTAGACTATGGGCTATTAATGGGCTTTATATTTGTTTAACTAAATGATAGTTTATTAATTTTAATATAAAGATTTACAATTGGACGTACCCATAAATAACCATATACACTCGATCGGACACGATAGGCGGGGTATTTATATGTACGAATAATCGTTCATTTAACCGGACACGAGAACGGATTAATAGTTTATGGAATTATTAAAACAGGGGTGAAATTATGTACAAGGACACTTGGCATAATTGATAACAAAGTATTAAAACCTTGGGTTACACGCAGTCGACATCCTGGTGTAATTATTAAACAAAGTATTAAGACCTTGTTACAGTTTAAGTCCCCAATTAGTTGGAATATTTGACTTCGGGTATAAAGATAATTTGACGAGGACACTCGCATTTTATATTTATGACTGATGGACTGTTATGGACAAAAACCAGACGGACATATTAAATAATCCAGGACAAAGGACAATTAACCCATGGGCATAAAACTAAAATCAACACATCAAACATCATAATTACGGAAGTTTAAATAAGCATAATTATTTTATTTTATATTTCATCGCACCTTTAATTATTCGTCATTTATATTTTTTGTTATTTATTTTATTTTGTTAATTAAATTTATTTTACGCTTCGCTTAAAATATAAAATCGACAAACCGGTCATTAAACGGTAAACCCCCCTTTTATATATTATATATATATATATATATATATATATATATATATATATATATATATATATATATATATATATATATATATATATATATTTGTACAAATGTAATTATATAAAAATATAGGGTAACCGTCTCCCTGTGGAACGAACCGGACTTACTAAAAACTATACTACTCTACGATTAGGTACACTGCCTATAGTGTTGTAGCAAGGTTTAGGTATATCCATTTTGTAAATAAATAATTAAAACTTGTGTAATTTGTAACGCTTTTCGTATCAAAAATATATAGTATTTCACGTACACCTCGCACGACATCAAGTTTTTGGCGCCTCTGCCGGGGAGTCGGCGAAACTCTATATTTTTAATTTATTTTTGTATAAACATATTTATATATATTTTTAGAAAAACAATATAAAATTTAAAAAAAACGTTTTGCAAACTCCGCGACTTGCGGATTTTTAAGGCACGTGGCACCGCGACTCGCGGAGCCACCCTGACACGCGTATCCTGCAACCCTAATTTGCATTAATTACGGAGTTTTAATTATTATTATTAATTAATTAGGATTTAGGGTTAATTAATTTATTATTTAGTTTAAGTTTCAATTTAATTAGTAATAATTAATTATAATTAGTTTATAAATATATAAAAATTAATACTTTTATAAAATAAATAAAGATAAAAATAATATTTTTATAAAAATTGTACTTTTTACAACTTTAAGTTTATTTTTATTTTTTTATTTATTTTTATTTGTTTTTAGCATAATATTTGTATTTTTTCGCTCGTATTTAGTTTTAAGACATAGTTTTTGCCGTAGCTTATTTTTATTTCTAGATTTTTAGGCTTTGCCGTAAAATCCCTTAAAGAGCTTTTTCTTTAGACTAAGATTTAGGTGCTTTAGAATTTTGCGACGCCATTTTTATATTTTAGTACCTTTTTAGGTTATTGCCATTTGGGATATAGTATTTCTTTTAAGCTTTAATATTTTAAGACGCAACTTTTAATTCTTAGTTTTTAGTTTTTTTTTTAAGTTTCGACGCACTACTTTCTAATTTTTATTTTTCGATGCCTATTATTTTTCAACCTTTTCTTTTTCGACATTTTTCGACGCGCTCTTTTTCTTTCTTATTTCTCGCCACGCTAGTTTTAGGACTTAGTAATTTTCTCTACTTCTTCTCTAATAATTTCAAACGAAAAATTATTTTAAGTGGTTAAATTGATAGACATCCAAATTTTCTGCTTCGTAGTAATAGTTGGATTTGTTAGTGGCTGAGTTGTGAGCTTCCGATTTAAAGGGTTCTGGCTCCCTGCTGCATCTATTGGCTATTCGAAACGTGAGCAAAAGTAGAAAAGTCTATTAATTGGACAACTTATGTAAGTTTTTCTATTTTTATAACTAATAGGATAATTAGTAAATGCACCACATTGTAGCTAAAATTTGGCCATCGAAATAAAATGGAAAATTTTGAAAACACGGCTATGGAAACTCTTTTTGATATCCAAAATCAATTAAATCAATACTCTCAAACGGGTGTTGATGACAATTCGTTCGGTCAATCTTGGATCACAAACGATGAAACAATAACTGGTTGTGAAATCTGTGGAGATTATCACTCAACATGGGAATGTTACTATTACGTTCCTATGGAAAATTACGCTCCCACGGAACCTGAATGGAACGATTACGAAGAATACAATTCAAATTGGGATTATTCCCAAGAATATTTCCAAACTCAACAACTAGTAGACGAGGAAAATTACGTGTCTGAAAATTTATTAGACAATATGAAAATTAAACTCGAAGAACTCAATGCTCAAAATGAACAAATGAGAGAGTTTGTAAACCGGCAAGCTGAAACTCTATCAGACTACACACCTGTTGATCTGAGGAGTATTGTACAAGAAAATCTCATATCATCGAATTTTGATGAATTCGAGAGCTCCGAAATCGCCAACTATCCCGATGATACTTTTTATTCAGTCTTACCAATTTCACAACATAATGACACATTAGCCTCTACCAACGAAATCATCAATCCATCAATGGATGATGAAGAAGAAGTAAGGGTGACAAATTGGTACTATTGGGAAAACGATAACGTTGAAAATTTTACCCCCGAGACCAAACCAAACTTCTCCATTCCACAACCGTCCAACCCAATATTCTCAATAGACGAGTCATCTACCGAAGATGAACTACGAGCTGTAATAGATAATGACACCTCGGATTTCACCCAATCGAGTAATAGAGGTGAAAACTTTGATCACGAGAATAAAAGGAAGGAAATATTAAGAATTGTCCACCCTATAGAAATATGTATGTCGGTGTATATCGATCCATTTGACCAAGAACCAGAAAAGAGACATATCTATTTACTAAAAGCTACACTTAAAAAAGAATTAAGTAGTGACGATCGGGTGGGTCTAAACTTTAAACCCATTGATATATTTTATACCACCCGAGATGTAAATAACTGGCTCACTATTTTAATTCGTGGAACTTATTCTACCAACTTCACATGTCGTCAGCTAAGTGTGGGGAAGTCTAACCCCACTTAACGTTAAATTAGGGGTTCGGTTTAGTGCATAACTCGTTAATAAAAATTCATGAAGAGTTAGGGTAAAAGATGTATTTTCAAATATTAGATAACAGTTCAGAAAAGCAACCGTTTTTGAAGAAAAACATGTGTGATAAAACAAGAAGGAATGAACGATGAGGCGCGCCATCTATCATTCGATGAGCTTTGTAATTACAAAATGGGTATTTTTAATCACTTTTCTACACTTATCACCCTCGTGAATTTATAATTAAAGTCTGATTTTATGCAAATGAGGGCATTGCATGATCTCAAGTGTGGGGAAGGGTTATAAATTCTCTCGGGTTTACACTTGGTTTATTTGCCAAATTTTGTGAAAATTTGAAAAATTTTCAAATAAATGAATTCAAAATCATGTTTATACATATTTATGAACGATAAAACTAGGTGTTAATGCCGAAATTATCGTTACCTCGGAAAGGACATAAATTGAGAAACAACTAAAACGCTTGAATTTATTTATTAGGATATAAAAAGAAGCATGAAAAAAGGCCAGTGTGGGGAGAATGTACCAAGTTATTCAATTAAAAACTATCTATCACATGTTTCTGTAAAGTTTATTGCAGGTGCTTTTGTTTTGGACTAAATTAACTGTTTTACCCGATTTACTGTAATATATTTTAAAGAAAAGATGGATCTACATGATGAATCAATTCCATCATTAAAACGAAGTAAAGTCTTTCGAAAAAGACACACGCTTCTTGATTTAGGTCAAGAAATTGTCGTCCAGACCAGCTGTAGGTTGACGAAAAATCTAGAAAAGTCATCACTAAAATTAGCAGGAAATCCACTGACCTCAGCATCAAACAGGGTCGCCAAGTGGTCAGACTTATCCTTACCATGAGAGAATCTGTCTCGTAAAATGGGGAGGATGCTGTGCAAATTAGCTGGATAAGACTAATGAATCAGATCCCCAGAAAGGATAATCTCCTTAAAAGATCAAAAATCAGCTTTTAAGCCTGATATTACTCAATCCTTGAGATTGACCTTAAAGATTGAGAATTCAAACTCATGGAATTCAATGATATCTAAACTCGAGCTTGAACGAGAAAATATTTTGATCAAATTACAAACCGATTTATTTTCTGAAAACCTATTTTCAATGCGTTCATTACCATTGAACGTAAAATCTTAGGAATTCACCTGGAATTCATTAGGTCACCTGAACCAAATCGGGTGTCAACCGTAAGAACGGTGGTTGCATAGCATGGTCGGAGACAGGACCTTGTGCTAGACCAAAAAATCATAGGATGATCTTTACTATTGCTCCTACAAAGGATAGTACTAGCATCCGACACTTTTATAGACCATAATCAAAAGCAAGTCACGGGACATTGCCTTAACAGTTGCTTGTTCATCGCTTTCCTTTACAATCGGACGGTAGTTTACCGAAAGGTAATATACGGGACAAGTAAACTGGACGTGTTGCTTTCCTAATACAAGGTTAGCAAGTGGGTAACACAAAACCATAAGTTTTGAGCTAAAATTTTCAAATCTGAAACCCACAAAACCCACAAAAAAAAAATTCATTTTGCAAACACCGGTGAAGGGTTATTCCGGAAAACTTATCTAGGGTAAAAGCTAGATTGAATTTTCAAAAGATCAAATGTTTTCATAAAGATCCAATTTCCTTAAGGATCTACATTTTCATAGTCATGTGGGACTGTAAACCGCCTTTCAAATGTGCACTTTGCTTTGGAAACCGAAAGTAAATCGGCTATTTGATTGCAAGTGTCGTTGACCTAAACTCGAGGCAACTGTGGATGACACACCCACCTTTAACCATGGTTCTATCGTTACTATCATTATTTATACCGCCATATCAAAATCACTGATGTACAAAGTGTGAAGAATAAAGAAGTGATTCGTGTGATGTATTATATTATTTCAAGTTATGTATTGCTTGAGGACAAGCAATGTTCAAGTGTGGGGATATTTGATAGTGCTCCAAATGAACATATATTTTGTAGCAATATCCTCCCAATATGTAAATTATTTAGTTGTAATTTTCCTATTTTAAGTTGTAATCATTTATATTAAATAAGTGCGAAGACAAAAGGCGAAAACGAAGATTTGAAGACACAAACGTCCAAAAAGCTCAAATGTACAAGATACAATTCAAAAGGTTCAATTTATTGATGAGAAACGTCTAAAAATGACAAAAGTACAAGTTGCAGAACACAAAGTACAAGATATTAAATTATACGCAGGGACGTTCAAAAATCCGGAACTGGAACATGAGTCAACTATCAACGCCCGACGTAATTGACCAAAAATTATGAGTCAACTATGCACAAGAATAAAATATAATATATAAATAATTATATAAATTATTTATATATTATAAATATATATATAATCATGTCGACAAGCTATGAGACAAAGGATCCTGAGCTGGATTTTCAAACTCCACGACTCGCGGAGTTTGAAGGCCAAAAACTCCACGACTCGCGGAGCTGTCAGAAATCAAAACGCCTATAAAAGGCCATGCATTCTGCCGAGTTTATATAATAAATAATAATAATAATACTCTGTAATAAATAAATAAATATATATATATATATATATATATATATATATATAATATATATAGTATAGGGTAGTTTTATATTAGATTAGTTCGGGTTATGTAAAGGTTATTTTACGGGTTTTTGAAGTCAAAATTCTGTCCGTGTAACACTACGCGATAAATACTCAATGTAAGTTATGTTCTCCTTTTTAAATTAATGTCTCGTACTTAAGTTATTATTATGCTTATTTGAGCCAAAGTAATCATGATGTTGGACTAAATATTAAAGATGGGGTAATTGGGCTTTGTACCATAATTGGGGTTTGGACAAAAGAACGACACTTGTGGAAATTAGACTATGGACTATTAATGGGCTTTATATTTGTTTAACTAAATGATAGTTTGTTAATTTTAATATAAAGATTTACAATTGGATGTACCCATAAATAACCATATACACTCGATCGGATACGATAGGCGGGGTATTTATATGTACGAATAATCGTTCATTTAACTGGACACGGGAATGGATTAATAGTTTATGGAATTATTAAAACAGGGATGAAATTATGTACAAGGACACTTGGCATAATTGATAACAAAGTATTAAAACCTTGGGTTACACACAGTCGACATCCTGGTGTAATTATTAAACAAAGTATTAAGACCTTGTTACAGTTTAAGTCCCCAATTAGTTGGAATATTTGACTTCGGGTATAAAGATAATTTGACGAGGACACTCGCATTTTATATTTATGACTGATGGACTGTTATGGACAAAAACCAGACGGACATATTAAATAATCCAGGACAAAGGACAATTAACCCATGGGCATAAAACTAAAATCAACACATCAAACATCATAATTACGGAAGTTTAAATAAGCATAATTATTTTATTTTATATTTCATCGCACCTTTAATTATTCGTCATTTATATTTTTTGTTATTTATTTTATTTTGTTAATTAAATTTACTTTACGCTTCGCTTAAAATATAAAATCGACAAACCGGTCATTAAACGGTAAACCCCCCTTTTATATATTATTATTATATATATATATATATTTATATATTTTTGTACAAATGTAATTATATAAAAATATAGTGTAACCGTCTCCCTGTGGAACGAACCGGACTTACTAAAAACTATACTACTCTACGATTAGGTACACTGCCTATAGTGTTGTAGCAAGGTTTAGGTATATCCATTTTGTAAATAAATAATTAAAACTTGTGTACACCTCGCACGACATCAGTGAGTCTAGACTTTGACCGTGTCTGCATGTCAAAATTTTTGCTTATTATTTCTAGTCGGAAATCATCTGCTTATCATCCTTAGGAAATTACCTGTTTATCATTCCTAGTCTAGACACATCTTACTGCATTGATTGCATGAATAGTGTATAGACAAAATCCATATCTTAGCGTATCTGATAATTCATATCTTAGCGTATCTGTTATTATTACCTTTGCCTGACAGATTCCGTAGATTCCTCCGTAACTTATAGGATTTTAGTATTATATATACATCTGTAAATCATGTGTTGCAGGGTACTAATCTACATCCTATAATCTATATTCATATCGAAAATCTTTCATCTGATTGTACGAGATGGATCCCTCAACCAGTTCGAATTCCTCGAATTCCGACATGGAGTCCCACTCAAGTTCCGAAAGCAGTGTGATCGGAATGGACCAACCAAATAGCCATCATCTATTCTAGATGAATTGGGGCTGGGTTCGTAGTCTCCTCAATCGTTGGAGACAAGAAGAAGGTGATCCTTTTCATCCACCACATTGCCCTCTCAGCGAAGAACCTGAAGCACTTACCGGCGAACCTGTCCGAAACACCATTTTCTCTCTCATTTCCAGAGTATCTCGTCACGATTATATACTATACCAAATTCTAGATCATATGTATCCGCTCGTCCGAACCGATAATCACCCCGGTGTAATAGAAGAAGTCAACGAGCTTCGTGCTCGGGTAGTGGCTTTGGAGAATATGGTGCAAAGATTACAAACACCAGCAACAGCACCAGCAGCATAACCAGTACTACCTTAATCAACGCCAACATTACCATTACCACCACCAACACCAACCGCATCGCAAACCTCAACTTCATAATCTGTCACACGAACATCAACGTCATATGCACCATAGATACCAAGGAGTACCAACAACAATGAACGATGAAGTATTAATTCATAACTTCATCGAAGAAATATTCTGCGAAGAATATGTGGTTTCTAAAATTTTTATAGATTATTTATTCTAGCTCAAACCGAAAATCAAATGAGTCTAATATCATATTGACTCATTAAATCCATGATTATATCTGAAGAAAATATATATGTATATATATTTTAATAAAGATTATAATTAAAAATTCTTTCGTACAAACTGTTAATGGTGAAAATATTTTAACGGGTAGGTAATACCCGAGGAATATTTAGATTTCACATTAATAAGTTACATTGTACATTCTTCAAATCCGATTCAACAGTCATTTACTATCCTACTTACAACCACAGATATACGTATCCGTTTACAGCAGAATAACCATTTTCCTTCAATTTCATATTTAGATTTTGTCCTATCAGAATCCAACGAGTGGCATAATGAAGAAAACATTGGACAAAATAAAATTTGTTAGAAACAAACAAATTAACTATGAGAAAAATTTTGTTAAGAATCCACGCTAACTGTTCCTAGCTAACTGTTCCTAGCTAACTGATTACATTTTATTTATCGCAGTTTATTTATCGCAATTTAATTATCGCAATTTTATTTACTGTCATTTAATTTCTGTTACTTACTTTACGCACTTTATTTATCGTCATTTAATTTCTGTTATTTATTTTACGCACTTTAAATATCGGGACACATATACAAGGTTTTGACATATCATATCGACGCATCTATATATATTATTTAGAATAACCATAGACACTCTATATGCAGTAATACTGGAGTTAGCTATACAGGGTTGAGGTTGATATTACAATAACATATATAGTTTGAGTTGTGATCGAGTCTGAGATGAATACGGGTCACGATCCATATTAATTAATTCGAATATTATATATTAAACTATATATAAATTATTGAATTTCTAATTGTGGACTATCAACTGTGGACTACCCACTTTGGACAATTAAAATGAATTAAAATATTGATTATAACATATGAAACTAAACTATTCTTCAAGTTTGCCACTTGATTTCATCTTAAACCTCATTTGTATCTTGACGATTACAATCTGCGTTCAAACCTTTCATGATTCTTGAAAACACCTCAATCGATAGGATAAATCAACCGCACTTCATCTACAGAAGGAAAGATTTATGCATATAGTTATGCACCTGAGAAACTCTCGGCAACTGAGTAAAAGTTTAACACGTAGCCGCGTCAGATCCTTTGGCATTTATTAGCAAAAATAACTTTGCAATCCCTTTCCAAATTAGCAAATTTTGTCACAGCTCCAGCAAGTCAATTTTGACTTTTAGTTCGAAACAACCTTATTATAACCTTGATTTATATGTGTGCTCTTTTATTGTTACCGGGAAAATTTTTATTAAATTCCACCATATTACCAGCAAATGTACCAACAACCTCGTCGCTCCTTGGTTTAAATCTCTCCGACAAATCACTATATTTATCTATTGAAGCCTCGTCATGTACTCATTCGCATCTTGTAACGAGAACTGCCATAACAATTACCAGGAATCAGCAATCAGTACTTTGAAAACTCACAGCATATCCACATCAATAGTTATATGTATGACATTTATCTCTTAGAATTATGATCTCTCATTCTGAAATTCTGAAAAGCACTCAGTCACAAATCAATACTCCGAATGTTGAAAAAGCTGAATGAAGCAGCAGAAATCATAGACAACCGTAAACGAACTTAATCATCGAAAGTTTGATGATAAAGGATAGTATGTTGAAAAAGCTCAGAAAAGTTGGAACTGGAAAAACGGATTGAGCTAACCACGAAGGAGACCAAGGACAAATACAAGTACCATACCATATATTCAAAGAATCCAGGTAATTCTGGATCCGATGAAACCTTCAATGAATACCTTGCTCCGTACTCATGTTAAAATCTTGCGGAAAATCTTTCTTCATTAACCATCGAACTTAGAAATTCCAAAATATCATCATAAATATCTTCGATATTTTTGTAGATATTTTCATAAATATTCTCGTCCGAAATAATATACCTCTTCGTGTTTCCTGTGTTTCATTATATTGAAAACTTCTGTAAAATCTAAATTTAAATTATGAATGAATCCTGGAGAAATGTAAAGAAATTGATGCATGAATTAGTATAATATAATGACACTTGATCAACGTGATTATATTACAGTAAGTCATGCTGAGTTTCTAATGAAACTTGATGATTCACAGACCATAACTTCATCAGGTGCCATGTTAGATAATTTCTTCATTCTGCTTAACTTCTGAACATATCAAGAAAAATATTCTTGATAGTTCTATTCTCAGTGATTCTGGTAATTTGACAAATCAAATCGTGCTATTACGTTCTTTCTTGTTTAGAACATTAAGCTCATTCGAAACTCCACACCTATGAATTCTGGACCGTTACTTGCGAAAAGAAAACAAAAGCATGAAGCTCCGAAATAAAAAGGGGGTATAAATCGCAGCAAATAGGAGAGAGCATTAACTGTGGATGACAATGATTATAGGAGACAGAAGCAGGGACATCGAAATATAAGGGAAGCCATAAAACTCAACAACCACCCGGAAATTTCAAACTGTGGATATTAATACGAATAGCAATATAAAGACATGGTATAATTGAGAATAGTATCACCCCAAGGTAATAGTAGAAGTAAACAGATTTTTCTGGTGGAAGATTGAAAAGAAGGATGACAGAAATGATAACTAGGAAAATATCAAGGATTAGAACTGGATTAAGCATTTTCACAATCTTTTGAATGTATGAACTAAGAAAGAAAGTATAAGAATGGTGAGAATAATGGGATGGAAGAGCTTAATTTATAATGGAAATATCAGACAGAGAAATTGAGGCAGATCACCGTATTTAATTATAGAAATCTTAGTTTCCTTATTCGCCGAAGAATCAAATCTTTTAGATTTCGAAGATTTTCTTCAAATCTCTTGAAATCCGGAATTCAACCAATACAACGTCAAAAGTTAAGACGCATCTTATTTTCTAAATTCAACCCAGACTACGTCAAAAGCTATGACAAATCTTTACTTCTTTATTTCGCTCTTTTGTGATAACTTCACTCGTACTCTTCGAGTAATTGAATTATTTTATCCATATTACTCAATGTTTATAAAACTCTAATTATCAACTCATATTCGTCATGAAAACATTTTTATTGTTAGCCATGACCACCTCACTCAAATTTCGGGACGAAATTTCTTTAACGAGTAGGTGCTGTGACGACCCGGGAATTTTCCAACTAAATTTAAACTTAATCTGTATATGATTTTCACACGATAAGCAAAGTCTATTAAACTGAGTCTCAAAATGTTGGAACTATTTTACATAGATGCATTTGACTCTGACTATTCCCGACGATTCACGAATAATTGTTTGTAAATAAATATGTATACATATATAAAAGTATGTATATATATAAAATAAAGTGAAATTATAAAATATAAACATTAGAATTAAATATATAAAATAAGATACAAAATAACTAAGTGTGAATTAAAATGAGTTTATATATATATATATATATATATATATATATATATATATATATATATATATATATATATTGTAATATACATATTTATAAGAAATATAAATATTATGTGTTGAAACCTTTAATATATATTTCTATTACGAAATAATATAATATAGTAAATGGATATATAATGGTTATGTATATAAAACATTATTAATGTATTCATATTTACATGTAACTAATATGCAAACACAATTTCATACTATTATAGGATTATGTAAATATTAAATTTTCAGTATACGTTATTATGAAACTAAATATGATTTCTATTAAATACATATATAGAATATATAAATTTTAACTATTCAGTAAATGTTATCATAGAATATAATATTACATAAATAATAAATGGTATCATATTAAATAGATTTCAAGTTTGAATATAATTGTTATATTAATATTATTATCATTATTTTTTTATTGTTAATATTGATATTAATATCAGTGTTATTAATATTATTATTTTCAATATACTACATATAAATATGAAAGTTGATACATTTAAATGATTATAGTATTATACTAATTTTATTATTATTAATATCATTATTATGATAATTTAGTAGGAAAATAATGAATTTAGTTATTAGTAGGATTAAAATCAGTAAATATATCAATACTAGTATAACAAAACTATAAATAAATAATTAATCATAAACTGTTCTTGGTTACTATCACCCTGTAGGTAATCTAAATCTTGTCTCTAAAATCTGATATACGAACAAAACAAGTACCATTTGATTCCCAGCTAAACACAAAGTAACAAATTCAGTTAGAATGGAATCTGCTTTATTTATTTTTATTTATATATTATCTGTTATTGATGGAACATTGTCGACTGCAATAAATCCATTATAGTAATCGATTTCAACCAGCTGTTAAGGATTCGTTCAACTTCTATCTCCAATCATCAAATATACACTACTATTAGCTGATGCAATTGCCAAATTTAATAAATATTTCTGAGAAAAACAACCCGTTTCCCTGTTTGAACCCATTTTACTCAAAACTCAAATTCGAAACAAATTACAAATTCTGTAAATGCAATCATGTTAGGAATCCTTCCTTTAATCTTTCTGCAAAATCTCACTTTTCAATTCTTCATAACGACTACGAATTTTCGAGTCAAAGGTTTTGATATAAAAAGTCAAACATTGTTCTTCAATCAAATTGAAGTCTTAGAGATCGTTTCTGTTGAAATTGATAGTTCATAAAGTTTCTGTAAGTCATTTACAAAACATTTCATGTTATAATCACTACTTAAAATAGCCCTGAATTCAAAAACCAAATTCAAGTTCATATTTTTTTTTTGACTTCTGCTACCTGCTGCTTAGGTTTTATTTATTTTTTTTTTATTTTCGTTTACTGTTAGTATTAAACACTTCAATTGATACGTTTCGGTTTATTTTATGAATCCAAGACCAATCCTTTCGGTTATAGTTATGGTTAACTGGGTTCCCATCGATTACAGTATGCTGGAGTTGAGGGGAAAAAAAAACAGAAGGGTAGTTTAATTGAAATTAAAACGGGTTACAATCAGATAAAATGAATTGGAAGAGTGGTCGTGGGTGTTGTCAAATGTGCCAGAGGTCACGGGTTCGAGCCCGGTATGGGGCAATTCTTTTTACAGAAGTTTTTAAAAGGGTATAATTCTTTTATTTTCTTTCTATTATTATTATTATTATTATTATTATTATTATTATTATTATTATTATTATTATTATTATTATTATTATTATTATTATTATTATTATTATTATTATTAATGTTGTTAATAATTTATTATTATTATTATTATTGTTATTAGTACCATACTTACAATTATTATTATTATTACCATATTTATAAACATTCTAATTAAGAATTATTACTATCATTAATATTAGTATTAATATTTAGTATAAGTATTATTTATATTTGTATAATTATTATTAATTTTACATTTAAAGTATAGTTATTAATAAGATTATTAAGATTGTTGTTATTGCTAGTATTAAAATTATTACTATTAATAAAATCATAATTATATTTACAAGTATTAGAAATGTCATTAACATTAGTATTTTTTTTTTAGTATTATTAAGATTATTATAAACTGCACCCTTTAAATATTATTATTATTATTATTATTATTTTGAATATTGTTATTATTACTATTATGAAGATAATAAAACTTATTAGTATTTTCGTTAATATTAGTATTAGTATCATTTTAAAATTATTAATATTATTAATATTGACGTAAGTATTATTATTATCATTAATATTAGCATTTTCGTTAATATAAATATCATTGACAATTACTATTATTATTGAAAATTAATATAATTATTACTAAAAGTAGCATTACTTTAAATCTATATTAATACTATTATTAATATTATTAGTGCTATGAAAATTATTATTATTATCAGTATAATTATTCTAGTGTTATTATAACTAGTATTTGGTAAACAAAAGAGTAGTTACATAAAAGTATATTTAATATATAAGTTAACTATATTAACATTTTTATACACAAAATGAATATATTTAATTAAATAATGAATATATATATATATATATATATATATATATATATATATATATATATATATATATATATATATATATATATATATAAGTTATTAATATAAAAATTATATCACTAATAATAATATATATATTTATTCGGTTTCGATTATATATATTAATGAATACACAAATGATATAGGTTCGTGAATCCGAAGCCAACCCTATACTTGTTCAATGTCGTTCTATGTATTTTTACTACAAAATACATTAGGTGAGTTTCATTTGCCTTTTTACCCTTTATATTTTTGGGCTGAGAATACATGCGCAATTTTTATAAATGTTTTACGAAATAGACACAAGTAATTGAAACTCCATTATATGGTTGAATGATCGAAATTGAATATGCCCCTTTTAGTCTGGTAATCTAAGAATTAGGGAACAGACACCCTAATTGACGCGAATCCTAAAGATAGATCTATTGGGCCTAACAAACCCCATTCAAAGTACTGGATGCTTTAGTACTTCGAAATTTATATCATGTCCGAAGGAGGATCCCGGAATGATGGGGATATTCTTATATGCATCTTGTTAATGTCGGTTACCAGGTGTTCAATCCATATGAATGATATTTTATTGTCTCTATGTATGGGATGTATGTTTATGAGAAATAGAAATATGAAATCTTGTGGTATATTAAACTTATGAAATGATTATTTATGTTAAACTAATGAACTCACCAACCTTTTGGTTGACACTTTAAAGCATGTTTATTCTCAGGTATGAAAGAAATCTTCCGATGTGCATTAGCTCATATTAGAGACATTACTTGGAGTCATTCATGGCATATTTCAAAAGACGTTGCATTCGAGTCGTTGAGTTCATCAAGATTATTATTAAGTCTATTATAGTTAGAGGTATTATGAATTGGTATGCATGCCGTCAACTTTTGATGTAATGAAAGATTGTCTTTTCAAAAACGAATGAAATGTTTGTAAAATGTATCATATAGAGGTCAAGTACCTCGCGATGTAATCAACTGTTGTGAATCGTTTATACTCGATATGGATTTCGTCCAGATGGATTAGGACGGTTCTCTACATGCTAATCCGTGCGTGTGAGTTCACCAGTGATGATCAACTGTGTGGTCAACCGTGCGTGTGATCAAAAAGTTAGACCCACTCATGTGAACTTCTGTTCAGCTCAAATCACCCAAAAACCCTAAAAATTGATGTTAAACCTTAATTTCTTCATTCAAAAGCTGGATTAGCACTAAACAAATATAAACACACTCTCTAATTACAATTACACACGTAAAAATGATTCCTTTTTAATTAAAATCACTTTTATCTCAAAACCCAAATAATAAACCCTATTAATCACCAAAAATCACTTGATGATGTTGAAATCACAACCAATGCTCTGATACCAATGATGAAACATGACTAAGAACTTCGAGATCAACAGTTTTAATTCACACAAAGGCGGAATTAGTGAATCAAACTAACCAAAGTGAATATGGGTAGCTTTTTGGGATTAAATTAGTCAAACCACAAAAAGGATTGTGATTAGATTAATGCCTAGAGCTACTATTCACTACCAGGAGTGATTTGGGTTAAGAGAGAATCGGATCAAGTGAACCAGATATGAGTGATTGTGTGTGACAGAGGCTTAACCTAAAATGAAGAACATAAGACTTTATATACCCCTGCTGTTGACTCACCTGTACGAGTCATCCATCACACGTACAAGTTGGCTTCATCAGCCGTACGGGTGATCACTCACTCGTGTCTTCTTATTCAGGTTATAATTATGACTTAGCTCAGCATCAACAGTGCGTATGAGCCTGTCAGCCGTACGAGTGATGCTTCACTCGTACGTCTGACTAAGTCTAACATAGTCAAACATCCGTATCGCGTTCCTGCAGTACCCTGTAACCGCATATAAACACAGATAGGATAATAAAGAGCGATCATGGTATCCCATAAACTGAAGTACTAATCACAAACGTAGGCAAGATGTCTAGGGACTTACAGAACATGCATCAACACATTACTAAATTGCCAAAGACTGCAAGTGGTTATGATACTATTTGTGTAATAGTCGATCGTCTCACCAAATCAGCCCACTTTCTGCCAATGAGAGAAGATGACAAAATGGAGAAGTTGGCGCGATTATACTTGAAGGAAGTTGTCTCCAGACATGGAATACCAATCTCTATTATCTCTGATAGGGATGGCAGATTTGTTTCAAGGTTTTGGCAGACATTACAACAAGCATTGGGAACTCGTCTAGACATGAGTACTGCCGATCATCCACAAACTGATGGGCAGAGTGAAAGGACGATACAAACCCTTGAAAACATGCTACGAGCAGGTGTTATTGATTTTGGAAACAGTTGGGATCGACATCTACCATTAGCAGAGTTTTCCTACAACAACAGTTACTATTCGAGTAGTGAGATGGCACCGTTTGAGGCACTTTATGGTAGAAAGTGCAGGTCTCCGATTTGTAAGACCCGAATATTGGTAGTGTATATAAGAGTAATGTACGATACTTGAAACGGGGTTTTGTTGTATACATTAAAAGCAAGAAAGAATTCTGAACTGCAATGTCGCGCGTCGCGCGGCCTAGTGGCGCGCCGCGCCATCTGTCTGCGACAGATTCTCCTCTTCTTTTAAAATAGATATTTTGAGGGCATTTTGGTCAAAACACATTTTAGCCCGAATTTAATACCTTGGATCAGTTTTGGAGCTTCATTCACTCCATTCCCAACAACCTTATCTTCTCCAATTAAACTCTAGAGAGAGAGTGCAATCCTTGAGAGAGAAAACTCCATTAAAGGGTGAAAGAGGTTGAATCGGGTCTTGGAGCAAGTTATAAAGTCGTTCATCTAATCGATAGCTACGTGGTGATTGTGTTGGTAAGTTATAAAACCCAATTTCTTACTTTAATTGCTTTAAGGGCTAGGTTTTGAGCTAGTGATGAACCAAAGACCCATTTTGTTAGTATTTTGGGGATTTTGGGTGAATATGGGTTACGAAGGCTCATTGACGACTAACCAAGGGTTTGAATGTGTTAATTGGACTTTTGAGTCTTAAATTTGGTTAGTTAGTTGCTAGAACACTTTAATAGTATGTAAATGGGTGTTATTGGGTATGGATGACCCAAATGGGTGTGTTGACCTTGAAATGTGTCAAATGAGTCTTTAATGACCTAAGTTGCCTAGCAAGTATGAAAACGAGTTAGCCTTGTGACCTAAATGTGTTTTAAACCCATCTTGACGAATGATTAGGGTTTTGGTGTGTTTTGACCCAATTTAGGGTTAAGGGTGCAAATGGGTTGAAATTGCACCTTGGGTCAAAATGGCTTAGAATGGTGAAAGGGTTCGGTTGACCGACTTGAGTTTGCATTTTATGATGTGTATAATATGATAGGTACGTTACTTTGAGGTCTTGCAAGCTCGAGTGAAAGGACCGGTCCTAATCCATCCGGACAAGTCTTCAACAGTTGGTTCCATTGCGAGGATCGACTCCAAGTAATGTCCTTAACATGAGCAAACGCACAGCGGAAGACTTAATTTGTACCTGAGAATAACATGCTTTAAAAAGTCAACATAAAGTTGGTGAGATATATAGGTTTGATGCTAGCAGCGTAATAACTATGGACCACAAGATTTCATATGTAAACCTTTTATAAAAATATTCTAAGTGGTTGAGCACTTGGTAACCATACTTAACATTTAATCACGTCGCATATTCCCTTTATTATGAAATCTTACTACACTGTACCAAGTATAGTCACGAAACGAAGTACTGTGCAACCGTTGAATACTGGTCGTCCAGTCCGGTTGGGGTTGTCAGGCCCGATAGATCTATCAACAGGATTCGCGTTTACAATACCGCTGTAAATAATAGTTACCAAGCTACAGGGAAGTATGCCAGTGGTACAACTCAACGTAGAGTATATTTTTCAGTTACTTGTGTCCATAACGTAAATCATTTATAAAAGCAGCGCATGTATTCTCATCCCAAAAATATTTAAAGTTTAAAAGGGACTATATACTCACCATACTGTATTTTGTAGTAAAAATACATATGACATCATTGACTAAATGTAGGATTGGCCTCGGATTCACGAACCTATAACAATTATATGTTTATATATTAACTCACATAATTGTAATCGAATAAATTTATATTGTTAGTGATATACTTATTATGTTAATACCTTATATGTCATATGTTTTGTACTTATCGTTAATTGATAAAATAATACTAATACTTAGTAATTAAAAAGTTGAAATCTCTTTATAATGTTAATAATAATTATATCACTAATGTCAATAAAATAAAATAAAAATTTTGTTATGTTATTTCTAATAAAAAAAATATAGTTTTAGTAAAAATGATAATTTTAATAAGAAAGGTAGTTTTTAGAATTGTAGTAGTAATGATACTTTAAATAAATTTGATAGTAAAATAATATTACTAACAGTACTAGTAATAATAATATTAATAATAATAATACTAAAAATATCTATTAATCATAATAATTATAATAATAGTATTAATAATAGTACTTATATTACTAATAATTTGATAAAACTAATGATCATGTTAATAATAATAAATAATACTTAACATTTATATTAGTAATAATAATACTATTAATTATAATGCTAGTAATAATAACGATAATAATAATAATAATAATTTTGATAACAGAAACTACCTTTAAAAACGTTTTCTAAAAAGAAATGTCTCGGAAAGGGCTTGAACCTAAGACCTCTCGCTAACCCGCTACACCCCTTATCCATCCATCTGTTGTTACTTTTGAGATTTAAATCAGTTTCGAAATATATATACACCATATATTCTGTCCGGCCCAACAACATTTACAGCTTTTGACCCAATAATATAAATAAGAATCCGGCCCAAATATTAAATCATCTTAGTCCACTTAACTCGATCCACAACCAACTTAAATGACCCATGTTATTAAAACCTAGTTCACGGTTCCAGATTGCAATCGTAATAAAAATTTAGATTATTTGCAGGTGCGGTTTGCTTTATTAGTTGTCGACCATTCATTTTTTTTTTTATAAAACCGACAGGAGCAATCCTTCCACTATTATCATTCACGATTAACCTCATCTTCATCTTTATTATGGCTACCGTATCATCATCGTCAATCGTTCATCGTTATCATTTTTTTTTTACAGCAACCATAATAGTTGCAGGTTGTAACCGGAAAGGATGGTGTTTAACGGTTTTAGGGTGGCGATTTTACATGATGGAGGTGATTTCGATCAATAATATGGCAAGAACATGGTTATTGAAGTGTTGGGTGATTTTATGTCTTGCAAAGAAGAAAGAGAATGAGAGAAGGAAGACATGGAGAGAGATGATAGGTTTGATAGTTATGAAGGTGGAACGAGGTGGTTGTTTGATTCAAGAAACAGAAACAGGAAGCGTATGCGTAGCAGTAGTAGCAGGTTCTAGGCGGTGGTGATCGATGTTTGGATGTGAAGTGATCTCGAACAGAAACAGCTTACAATGAAATTCTGATCCACAAGTATTCGTTGTCGATGCATTGGAAAAACGGAATGAGTACAGAGTCGTTCCCTTCTGTTTCTTTTTTTTTTTTTTTTTTTTTTTTGAAATTGTTTTTAATTCTTGATTTACAGTTCATTGAAAATTATATGGAGTGAAAGAGGACCTTTTTGTACAGCTAAGAGATTCGGTATATCTTGTTTTGTAGTTTAACAGGCTCGACATCATATATTCGATCAGGAAAAATACATAAAAAGACAGATTATAATTTCCACTGATTTGTACTGCATTCCCTATTTAATTGTGATTTGAATCGATACTGTAATCTGATTTGGAGACATAAACGAAAATTTTCACCCTATCTGATAATGATGTGTAACAGAATACACATGTATGCGTATATATAACCGTATATATCTACAATTATGTATTTGTTTAGGTATTTATTTATATAAATCTGTTTCTGTATTTATATATATATATATATATATATATATATATATATATATATATATATATATATATATTTAATTTTTATTATTAAATAATATATTAATAAATTATAATGTTGCTAATAATTTAAAAATAATAATAGAGTTAACAATAAAGATAAATAATATATAAAAAAAAAAATCATATTAATAACTTAAATCTTTATGATAATAATGATAATTTAATAACAACAATATAAATAATAATAGTACCTAGATTGATAATAATAATATTAGAAATTTTATCGCATTATTTGTATCAAATTTCGTATTTAATGATATCAATAATGCTGTTATTAATATTAACATGAATATTATACAATAACGAAGTAATGATAATTATATTAGTATAACAACTATATTCTTCTTGAAACCATATTTAATATATATATTATAATTCATTAGCCATGTAATATTTAATAATTATATATTATATTTCGGTTCAATTATGGGTTCGTGAATCGTCAGGCATGGTCAAAAGGGTAACTGGTTATATGAATATAGATTTCAGACTTTCTAGACTCAACATTAAGGTTTTTGCTTATCGTGTCGGAAACATATAGAGTTTAAGGTTTAAATTTGGTCGGAAATTTCCGGGTCGTTAAAGTACCCACCCGTTAAATAAATTTCGTCCCCGAAATTTGGTAGAGGTCGTCAAGGATAACAATAAGAATGTTTTCATGACGAATATGAGGTAATAATAGAGTTTTATCATTATTGGAAGATATGGATAAAACGATTTGATCATGTGAAGCGTACGAGTGAATCTATCACAAAAGAGCAAAATGAGTAGATAAATATATTTGTTTCAACCGATGACATAGTTATGGTCGATTTCCGGAATTCACAGGATTTAAAGAAAATCTTATGTAACAAGATTTGGCTCTTTAGGGATCAGAATCTTCTTTGATTTAATGTGGCAATCTGTTTTGATTTCTCTGTCGGATATTTCACTATAAATCTACCTCCTCCGTTTCCTTATTCTCCACACCTTCTATTCTTTCTTCCTCTACTTATTCCTTAATATGCTTCATTCAATCCTGATTCTTATTATACTTCTAACTTTCATATCTTTCATTCTTCTCTTTCATCAACCGTCAGAAGAATCTATTCACTTTTATGATTTTCTTGGACTTATAATGTTTCTAATTCTCCCATGTCTTTACGTTGCAATGCGTATTGATATACACGGTTTGTAATTTTTGAGTGGTTGTTGAGTTTGATATCTTCCCTTATACTTCGATGTTCCTGCTTCTGTATGCTATAATCATTGTCATTCATAGTTAATACTCTCTTCTATTTGCTGCGATTTATACTCCAATTTCTATTTCGGGACATTGTCCCTTCGTTTCTTCTTCCCGTCCTCAAGTCAAGCGAGCAATGATCCAAAATTCGTAGGTATGAACATAGTTAATGCTCTTAGAAAGAAATGATAATGGCACGATTTTGATTTGTCCACATGCCAGATTATTCTGAAAAAGATTGAACTATCAAGACGATATGTTCCTAATACGTTTGGGGATTAGATAGAATGTAAGAGCCGTGTAACATGGCACATGATGACAGTACTGTGAATCATCACATTCCATTAGGAACTTAACATAACTTACTGTAATATAATGAAGTTGATCAAGTTTCATTATATTATACTAATTCATGCATCAGTTCCTAACACTACTTCAAAACATTCATATTTTAAATTCGGAGATTTCAGAATTTAGAAACTAACACAGTTTCTTTTATGATGTGATACAGATAGCGCGAGAAGATAGATAATTTCCGATAAGAATAGTTATAAAAATATCTTCAGAAACATTGAGGATATTTATAATGAAAGATATGATAATATTTTGGAACTTCTAATGCCGAAGGATGATGATGAAGAATAGTGTCAGTAAAGGTTTTAGAGTAAGGAGTAGGGTATGTACTAAGGATTTCAGCAGGCACTGAATCCTTTAAATTCTTTGAAGTCAAACTTATTCTTTGTGATTTGTCCACGGCTTACTTCATAGTTTCGCATAATCCGCTTTTTGGTACTAAATTTTCTATTGAGTGTTTCCAACACTCCGTTCTTTATCATCAACTTTTGGCTATTAAGACCATCTACAACATGCTGCTTCGTCAGCATTCTCAAAGTTAACGGATCTGGGTCATCGGTTATCAAACTGAGGTGGTTTCAGGAGAATTGTGTTTTTAGATGGTTAAACGCTGATGACGGAATATAAAAGATTCTCCGGTAATGACAGCGAAAGAATAACGTGTATATATATCGAAACTAACCTTTCTGAGAAGTCGAGGTTAACTTGCTGGAGCTGTGACAAAATTGGCTAATTTGGAAAGGGATTACAAAGTTATTTTGGGTAATAATAACACTAAAGAAATTAACACTGCTGCGTGTTAAACGTTGTCTCAGTCTCCGAGAGTTTTCGAGTGCGTAACTATATGCAAGAATCTTTTCTTCCAGAGATGAGGTACGGTTGGTTCATTCTCTCGATCAAAATGTTTTCAAGAATTATGAAAGGTTTGAACGCGAATTGTAATTGTCGAGGTACAAATGATGTTTAGAATGATATCAAGTGGCAAACTTGAAGAATTGTTTAATTTCATATGTTATAATTAATATTTTAATTCATTTTAATTGTCCAAAGTTAGTAGTCCAATAGTCCGATAGTTCAATAATTCATATATAAATTAAACGTATAAAATTCGAATTAATTAATACGTATCGTGACCCGTGTACCGTTATTTAAAGTGCATAAAAGTAAAGGACGGAAATTAATTGACGATAAATAAAATTGCGAGAATGTAAATTGCGATAAATTAAATGTTAATCAGTTAGCTGGGAACAGTTAGCCGGAACAGTTAGCGTGTAATCCTATCACAATTTCAATTAATTAATTCGTTTGTTTCTAACAATTTTTAATTTGTCCAATGTTTCTTCTTTATGCCACTTGTTGGATTGGGATAGGTAAAAATCCAAATATGAAATTTGAATGGAAATGGTTATTATGTGATGAACGGATACGTATATCGGTGATTGCAAATAGGATAATAGATGGTCGTTGAATCAGATTCGAAGAATGTACAATGTGACTGGTTAATGTGAAATCTAAATATTCCTCGGGTACTACCTACCCGTTAAAATATTTTTCATCATCAACAGTTTGTACGAAAGGATTTTTAATTACAATCTTTGTGAAAATATACTTGCATATATATTTTCTTCAGATGTATTCATAGATTTAATGAGTCAATAAGATATTAAACTCATTTGGTTTATCGTTAATACTAAATTACAAAATCTCTAAAGCATTAAAGATTACATAATTGCCATGTCGAACGAAGGTAAATGAGGTTGTACAATACGTAGAACAAAATTAATCGATGTAGAACGATAAGTAGAACGGAGATCGTACTCGAAATACAAATGATAATATTGAGGCGTGTGATGTTGAGATTCGAGGTACAGATTGTGGTGTTGAGAGTTACGGCGCGGTTATGGTTTAGAGATGATAAGGGTACTGTCAACGTCGATGATGGTGGTACTGATTATGCTGCTGGTGCTGTTGCTGGTGTTCGTAACCTTCGCACCAGGTTCTCCAAAGTCGTCACACGAGCGCGTAGTTCGTTAACTTCTTCTGGTACTACGGGATGATTGACGATGGGAGCGAGCGAATGAACAAGATTCGAAATATGGGATAGTATATAATCGTGATGAGATACTCTGAAAAAGGAAGAGAAAATGGTTTCTCGAACAGGTTCGCCGGTAAGTGCTTCAGGTTCATCGTTAAGAGAGCAATTTGGTGGATGGAAGGGATCTTCGATGTGAAATGATTTTCAGATATCGGATGATATTCTAACTATATAGAATATCTATATATATAGTCTTAAAGATTTCGTAGACTGCGAAGGAATTTACGATATATGTCAGGCAAGTCTACGGATGCGCTAATATATGAATAATCAGATACACTAATATATGAATTTTGTCTATACACTATCGATGCAGTAATTGCAGTAAGACGTGTCTAGTGTAACGACCCGGAAATTTCCGACCAAATTTAAACTCTAATCTCTATATGGTTCCGACACGATAAGCAAAAACCCTAAAGTTGACCCGCACTTTTTCGATCGTTCTATACTTATAAGATTAATATTTACATAAATTAAACCTTACCAACATGATAAGCAATCCAAATTGTTGAGACTTATGTTTTCGAAAAGAGTTTTACACAACGTTTGACCGTCTAGTTTGACCGATGATATCACGAACTATACAATATATGATAATTATACGTTTGTGTATATATATGTATATATACATATTTAACATGATCTAAGAATGTTTTAATATCTCATTTTGTATTAATAACAATAAGTTATAAGTATATTTTGAAACTACTAACTTAAGTTTTCAAAACGATAACCATACGTAACGTTATTTGACTTAAATACTTATGACCTATAATGTTTATACATATATCGTATAAGTAATGTATTTAATCACTTTTAAAAACTTAAATACATAAAACAATATAAGTATATTTACAAAATATAGCTATATTTGAATCCTCATTCCGTTTTCTCAAAGATTTCTATACGTATACCTAGGGTATATATACCTGTATCATACGCAGCTTCTAGATGTATTTACTATTGATATATACCAATAAAAATCTGCTCCTTAGCAGCCTTAAATGATTAAGAAATATGTGGAACCAACCATTTGTCAAGTAGCATGAATTATTTAGCAAGAAAACAAAGTTAGGTATCTTTTTTTTCCTTTATAACCTAAAAACGTTTTTATGCATGCACACCATTTCTTCACCCCATTTTCTCATACTTACACTTCCATTTCTCTCTCAAAATACTCTTAACTTCATACTTGATCATATCCAAGCATTTTCCCCATCATTTAGCTTCAAAAACCTTACTTAAACACCATAAGAAAACCATACAAAAACACTTCAAGAAATCCTTCCAAGAACACAAACTTACTTCCAATCTTTCATCCAATTCCATCACCCTTTTGGTTCTAGCTTTTTACTCCTCTTTTACAGAAACCTTGTCCAAGGAACTTGAGGTAGTATCTATGTTCATAATCTTATTCGATTCATATATATAGCTATCATATTTTGTGGTATACAATTTTAACAACAAGAACATAGTTTGAAAGTTTTCAAACTTGTTTGCAAACTAAATAGATCCTTCTAACTTAACTTTTAAAATACTTCAAGACCTGTAATATAACTTAAATATATGCTAACTTAACAAGGTATAACTTGGTTTTTCAAAGAATATCTTAAAAACTGTTTTTACGACGTCGGAGTGTAACCGGGGACTGTTTTGGGTTGGATAATTAAAAACTATCTTAAACTTTGAATTGGAGGTTTATGTTCTGGAAAAATGATTTTTACTATAAATATGTTAACACATAAAAATTTCATGATTTAATTCAAAGTATAAGTATTTTTAGAAAAATGGTCATTAAGTATTATTTTTTTGTAACAAAAATGTTTAACTTCATAAGTTTCACTAAAGTTTCACCTATGCCGTGTGATTTTGAATACAAACCAAGGTATTTTCAGTTCATAGTCTTAAAGAGGGACTCGATCCAAGGAGATGGCAAGTTGAATCAACGAAAACGGATTTGTAACGAAGAAACTATGACCGAAACAAAATTGGTTATCCTAGACTTGTTTAACTTCGGGATTAATTGGGAAAAATTAAATAAATCACATATTTCTAAGATAACATGATATTTTATATATATGTACTTATAATTCAATTTTATATGGTTCAGGATCACCCGTAAACAATACGAGAAGATTAATCATAAGATCCCATGATTGTACGCAACACGTCATTTGACAACACCGGTACTTTATGTACGCAACACGTCATTTGACAACACCGGTACCGTGGGTCAAGATTAATCTCGACCAATACATATACGATGGGGGTTTTATTATTTCGTTGGGGGTTTATTAAACATCTAAAAATGAACCATTAAAATTGAATTACTAACATCGAACTGCTAACTACGGACTAAGGAATTATTCAAAGTATTAAAAGTATTATAAGTATATATATGTGACGATTGTTTAAAAATGAAAATATATTGATATATTATATATGGATAGGTTCGTGATATCAACCGGAGACCAAGTCAAATTATATATATCTTCAAGACGAAAGTGAGTATATAGTCCCATTTTTAAACTCTAAATATTTTGGGATGAGAATACATGCGCTGTTTTTATAAATGATTTACGTTATGGACACAAGTAACTGAAAAATATATTCTACGTTGAGTTGTACCACTGGCATACTTCCCTGTAGCTTGGTAACTAATATTTACAGCGGTATTGTAAACGCGAATCCTGTTGATAGATCTATCGGGCCTGACAACCCCAACCGGACTGGACGACCAGTATTCAACGGTTGCACAGTACTTCGTTTCGTGACTACACTTGGTACAGTGTAGTAAGATTTCATATTAAAGGGAATATGCGACGTGATTAAATGTTAAGTATGGTTACCAAGTGCTCAACCACTTAGAATATTTTTATGAAAATGTTTATATATGAAATCTTGTGGTCTATATTTATATCGCTGCCGGCATTAAACCTATATCTCACCAACTTTATGTTGACATTTTAAAGCATGTTATTCTCAGGTATGAATTAAGTCTTCCGCTGTGCATTAGCTCGTACTAAGGATACTACTTGAGGCCATTAAGGACTTATATCATAAGGCGTTGCATTCGAGTTATTGAAGTTCATAGAAACTATTATTAAGTAAATGGCGGTTTAGGTCATTTGAATATTATGAAATGTCAGGCGAATATGTCAAATCTGGATGTAACTATAGATTGCCTTTTAAGAATAAATGCAACGTTTGTAAGATGTATCATATAGAGGGCAAGTACCTCGCAATGTTATCAACTATTGTAATTCGTTTGTAATCAATATGGACAACGTCCGGATGATTAGTTTCGGATCCTTTCAGTTGGTATCAGAGCGTTGGTCTTAGCGAACCAGGCCTTGCATTAGTGTGTCTAACTAGTAGTTGTTAGGATACATTAAGTGAGTCTGGACTTTGACCGTGTCTGCCTGTCAAAAGTTTTGCTTATCAATCCTAGTCGGAAATCATCTACTTATCATCCTTAGGGAACTGCCTGCTTATCATTCTTAAGTCTAGACACATCTTACTGCATTTAGTGCATCGATAGTGTATAGACAAAATTCATATCCTAGCGTATCTGTTACTATAGACATTGCCTGACGTATTTCAAAGATTCTCCGTAATTCATGGGATTTTGATATTATATATACATATGTAAATTATGTATTGAAGAGTACCAAACCCAACTCCTATAATCTATTCCAAACCAAAAATTCATTTCTCCGACCATACAAGATGGATTCTTCATCCAGCTCAAATTCCTCCGACTTCGATAGCTTCGCCGATATGGATTTCCATTCGACCTCCGAGAACAGCGTTACCGGAATGGATCAACCAATTTTCCATCATCTATTCTGGATGAATTGGGGATGGGTTCGTAATATACTAAATTTCTGGAGGCAAGAAGAAGGTGATCCATTCCATCCACCAAATTGTCCTCTTAACGATGAACCTGAAGCACTTACCGGCGAACCTATTCGAAAAACCATTTTCTCGCTCATTTCTAGAGTATCTCGTCATGACTACATACTATCCCATATTTCGAATCTTGTTCATTCGCTCGTTCCAACTGTCAATCATCCCGGTATAATAGAAGAAGTCAACGAGCTTCGCGCTCGGGTAGTGGCTTTAGAAAATACGGTGCGAAGGTTACAAACACCAGCAGCAGCACCAGCAGCATAATCTGTATCACTATCAACAATGCCGACAGTACTCTTGTCACCCCCAAAATCTCAACATCACAAACTGTATCTCGGATATCAACATCACATACCTCAAAAACCTCATCGGAACTTCGAGTATGATCTTCGTTCTATATATCGTTCTACATCGATTATCTTCGCTTTACGTATCGTTTTACCTCATTTATCTTCGTTCGACCTGGCGATTATGTAATCTCTAATGCTTTAGAAGTTATGTAATCTAGTATTAACGATAAATCAAATGAGTTTAATACTTCATTGACTCATTGAATCTATGATTACATCTGAAGAAAATATATATGCAAGTATATTTTTATAAAGATTGTAATTAAAAATTCTTTCGTACAAACTGTTAATGATGAAAATATTTTAACGGGTGGGTAGTACCCGAGGAATATTTAGAATTCACATTAATAAGTTACGTTGTACATTCTCTAAATCTGATTCAACGGTCATTTACTATCCTACTTACAACTACCGATATACGTATCCGTTCACCACAGAATAACCATTTCTATTCAAATTTCATATTTGGATTTTGATCTATCAGAATCCAACAAGTGGCATAATGAAGAAAACATTGGACAAAAATAAAAAGTGTTAGAAACAAACGAATTAATTAATTGAAATTGTGATAGGATTTCACGCTAACTGTTCCGGCTAACTGTTCCCAGTTAACTGATTAACATTTAATTTATCGCAATTTGCATTCTCGCAATTTTATTTATCATCATTTAATTTCTGTTATTTACTTTTACGCACTTTAAATAACGGGACACGTATGCAAGGTTTCGACTTATCATATCGACCCATCTATATATATATTTCGGAACAACCGTAGACACTCTATATGTGAAGGCGGGAGTTGGCTATACAGGGTCGGAGTTGATTTCAAAATATATATACTTTGAGTTGTGATCGACACCGAGACCGGTATACGGGTTACGATACGTATTATTTAATTCGAATATTATATATTAAATTATATATGAATCATTGAACCATCGGACTATTGGACTGCTAACTTTGGACAATTAAAATGAATTAAATTAAAATATTGATTATAACATATGAAACTAAATAATTCTTCATGTTTGCCACTTGATTTCATCCTAAACCTCATTTGTACTTCGACAATTATAATCCTCGTTCAAATCTTTTCATGATTCTTGAAAACACTTCAATCGAGAAGTTGAACCAGCCGCACCTCGTTTACGGAAGAAAGATTTATGCATACAGTTATACACCTGAAACTTTCAAAACCGAAGTTATCGTTAAAACTTATCCGCGTCAAATTCCTTAAACAACCTTACATTTCTCTTTTCAATATAAGTCAATTTTGTCACAGCTCCACTTTGATTTCTCAGTAGGACCACTCTTATTATAACCTCGATATATATACCTTGTCCTTTCACCATTGTTACCGGAGAACCTTCCATATTCCACGACATCATGTACCAGCAGCTTGTCATCTTTTTGGCAGAATCCGCAATTAGTATTTTAAAAATCTCGCAAAACTTCTCAGTCATACCTATAACGTCTATTCCTAAGGATTTCATACTCCGAAGGTGAAGTTTCTGAAAAACACCCTGAATTATGAAGTAGTTCTTTAAATGCTGATGAAGCAGCGAAAATTGTAAACGATTTTAAACAGTCAAAAGTTTGATGAAGAAGCACAGTGTGTCGATAAAACTCAGAAAAAGAGAAGAGTTGGAACCGGAAAACGGTTTGAGCAAAGTATGAAAGAGGTTGTGGATAAATAACAAGAACTGAATCTGCTTTCAAAGGATTCAAACGATTCAGTGCCTGCTGAAACCATTAGTAAAAACCCTACCCCTTATTCTAAACCTCTCCCGATGATATTCTTCATCATCATCTTATCTTAGATATTATACGATATCTTCATATCTTCCGTTATACATATTCTCCATATTTCTGGAGATATTTTCACAACTATTCTTATCTGAGAATATTTATCTCTTCGTAATATCTGCATTACAACATAAAAGAAACTGTGTCAATTTCTAAATTTTGAAACCTCCAAGTTTAAAATATGAATGTTTTAAAGTAGTGTTGGGAACTGATGCATGAATTAGTATAATATAATGAAACTTGATCAACTTCATTATATTACAGTAAGTCATGTTAAGTTTCTAATGGAATGTGATGATTCACAGTACCGTCATCATGTGCCATGTTACACGGCTCTTACCTTCTATCAAGTCTCCAAACATATTAGAACGTATCACCTTGATAGTTCTATTTTTTTCGGAATATTCGAGTAATTTAACGAATCAAGATCGTGCCATTACAATTTCATTCTAAAACCAATAGCTAGGTTCATTCCAAATTTCCTACCTACGAATTTCGGACCATTGTTCGCTTGGCTCGAGGACGGGAAGAAGAAATGAAGGGACAAAACCTCAGAATAGAAATAGGAACATAAACCACAGCAAATAAGAGAGAGCATTAACTGTGGATGACAATGATTTTAAGGGACGGGAGTAGGAACATCGAAATATAAGGGAAGGTATAAAACCTAACAACAACCCTGAAACTACAAACCGTGCATATCAATACGTATTGCAACGTAAAGGCACGGGAGAATTAAAAACATTATAATTCCAAGGAAAGGATAAAAGAGAATAGATTCTTCTGGTGATAGATGAAAAAGAAGAATGAAAGATATGAAAGTTAGAAATATAACAAGGATTAGAATGGGATGGAGCATATTAGCGAATGTCTTAAAGTAGGAACTAAAGAGAAAGAATAGAAGATGTGGGAAGAAAGAAAGGGAAGGAGGTAAATTTATAGTGAAATATTCGACAAAGAAATCAAAACAGATTGCCGCGTTAAATCAAAGAAGATCCTGATCGCCGCAAAACTAAATCTTATTACATAAGATTTTCTTTAAAACCCTTAAATCCCGGAAATCGATCATAATCACGTCATCGGTTACAACAATTCTATATTTACTCATTTCACTCTTTTGTGATAGCTTCGCTCGTGCGTCTCACATAACCGAATCGTTTTATCTAAATCTTTCAATAATGATAAAATTTCATTATTACCTCATATTCGTCATGAAAACATTCCTATTGTTATTTATGACAACCTCTACCAAATTTCGAGGACGAAATTTCTTTAACGGGTGGGTACTGTAACGACCCGGAAATTTCCGACCAAATTTAAACTCTAATCTCTATATGGTTCCGACACGATAAGCAAAAACCCTAAAGTTGACCCGCACTTTTTCGATCGTTCTATACTTATAAGATTAATATTTACATAAATTAAACCTTACCAACATGATAAGCAATCCAAATTGTTGAGACTTATGTTTTCGAAAAGAGTTTTACACAACGTTTGACCGTCTAGTTTGACCGATGATATCACGAACTATACAATATATGATAATTATACGTTTGTGTATATATATGTATATATACATATTTAACATGATCTAAGAATGTTTTAATATCTAATTTTGTATTAATAACAATAAGTTATAAGTATATTTTGAAACTACTAACTTAAGTTTTCAAAACGATAACCATACGTAACGTTATTTGACTTAAATACTTATGACCTATAATGTTTATACATATATCGTATAAGTAATGTATTTAATCACTTTTAAAAACTTAAATACATAAAACAATATAAGTATATTTACAAAATATAGCTATATTTGAATCCTCATTCCGTTTTCTCAAAGATTTCTATACGTATACCTAGGGTATATATACCCGTATCATACGCAGCTTCTAGATGTATTTACTATTGGTATATACCAATAAAAATCTGCTCCTTAGCAGCCTTAAATGATTAAGAAATATGTGGAACCAACCATTTGTCAAGTAGCATGAATTATTTAGCAAGAAAACAAAGTTAGGTATCTTTTTTTTCCTTTATAACCTAAAAACGTTTTTATGCATGCACACCATTTCTTCACCCCATTTTCTCATACTTACACTTCCATTTCTCTCTCAAAATACTCTTAACTTCATACTTGATCATATCCAAGCATTTTCCCCATCATTTAGCTTCAAAAACCTTACTTAAACACCATAAGAAAACCATACAAAAACACTTCAAGAAATCCTTCCAAGAACACAAACTTACTTCCAATCTTTCATCCAATTCCATCACCCTTTTGGTTCTAGCTTTTTACTCCTCTTTTACAGCAACCTTGTCCAAGGAACTTGAGGTAGTATCTATGTTCATAACCTTATTCGATTCATATATATAGCTATCATATTTTGTGGTATACAATTTTAACAACAAGAACATAGTTTGAAAGTTTTCAAACTTGTTTGCAAACTAAATAGATCCTTCTAACTTAACTTTTAAAATACTTCAAGACCTGTAATATAACTTAAATATATGCTAACTTAACAAGGTATAACTTGGTTTTTCAAAGAATATCTTAAAAACTGTTTTTACGACGTCGGAGTGTAACCGGGGACTGTTTTGGGTTGGATAATTAAAAACTATCTTAAACTTTGAATTGGAGGTTTATGTTCTGGAAAAATGATTTTTACTATAAATATGTTAACACATAAAAATTTCATGATTTAATTCAAAGTATAAGTATTTTTAGAAAAATGGTCATTAAGTATTATTTTTTTGTAACAAAAATGTTTAACTTCATAAGTTTCACTAAAGTTTCACCTATGCCGTGTGATTTTGAATACAAACCAAGGTATTTTCAGTTCATAGTCTTAAAGAGGGACTCGATCCAAGGAGATGGCAAGTTGAATCAACGAAAACGGATTTGTAACGAAGAAACTATGACCGAAACAAAATTGGTTA
Organism: Rutidosis leptorrhynchoides; assembly: GCF_046630445.1. Lineage (NCBI taxonomy): Eukaryota > Viridiplantae > Streptophyta > Magnoliopsida > Asterales > Asteraceae > Rutidosis > Rutidosis leptorrhynchoides. The sequence continues at coordinate 208,848,989 of NC_092333.1, forward strand.
TCCTAGACTTGTTTAACTTCAGGATTAATTGGGAAAAATTAAATAAATCACATATTTCTAAGATAACATGATATTTTATATATATGTACTTATAATTCAATTTTATATGGTTCAGGATCACCCGTAAACAATACGAGAAGATTTGTCATAACCCGTCCTTAACCATAAGAACGCGTTAGATAACGTATGATTTCATTGCGAGGTATTGACCTCTATATGAGACATTTTTGAAAGAAAACTGCATATATTATACATTACAAACCATAACCATTATTTTTGTTACAAGCTTAAGACAATAAAAAGAAGATTAACGTTTAGCGATAATCTTCGACTTACAAACTTTACAAATGATGACAACAACACGGTTTCTAGCATATTTTACAATGCAACATCTCGGATATGCAGTTTTATTTTTGACACAAACATGCGTACGCAAGATCCTGGTTAGATCCAACATGATACAGCGGAAGCTTTAGAAATCACCTGAGAATAGACATGTTTTAAAAAGGTCAACATAAAGTTGGTGAGATATAGGTTTAATGCCGGCAGCAATATATATATATAGACCACAAGATTTCGTATATAAACAGTTTAATAAAAGTATTCTAAGTGGTTGAGCACTCGGTAACCATACTTAACATTTTCACGTCGCATATTCCCTTTAATATGAAATCTTACTACACCGTACCAAGTGTAGTCACAAAAACGAAGTACTGTGCAACCGTTGAATACTGGTCGTCCAGTCCGGTTGGGGTTGTCAGGCCCGATAGATCTATCAACAGGATTCGCGTTTACAATACCGCTGTAAATATTAGTTACCAAGCTACAGGGAAGTATGCCAGTGGTACAACTCAACGTAGAATATATTTTTCAGTTACTTGTGTCCATAGCGTAAAACATAAAGTACATGTATTCTCATCCCGAAATATTTAGAGTTTAAAAGTGGGACTATATACTCACTTTTGTCTTGATGATATAAATAATTTGACTCGGTCTTCCGGTTGATATCACGAACCTATCCATATATAATATATCAATATGTTTTCATTTTAAACAAACGTTATATATATATACTTGTTATACTTTTAATACTTTGAATATTTCTTTAGTCCGAAGTTAGCAGTCCGAGGTTAGCAATTCAATTTTTAATGGTTCATTTTTAGATGTTTAATATACCCGCAATGAATAAATACAACCCCCAACGAAATAAATAAAACTCCCGTAAAACCCCATCATAAATGTATTGGTCGAGATTAATCTTGACCCATGGTACCGGTGTTGTCAAATGACGTGTTGCGTACAATCATGGGATCTTATGATTAATCTTCTCGTGTTGCTTACGGGTGATCCTGAACCATATGAAATTGAATTATGAGTACATATATATAAAATATCATGTTATCTTAGAAGTATGTGATTTTATGTAAATTTTTCCAATGAATCCCGAAGTCATTTAAGCCTTGGATAACCAATTTTGTTTCGGTCATAGTTTCTTCGTTACAAGTCCGTTTTCGTTGATTCAACTTGCCATCTCCTTGGATCGAGTCCCTCTTTAAGACTATGAACTGTAAATACCTTAGTTTGTATTCAAAATCACACGGCATAGGTCAAACTTTAGTGAAACTTATGAAGTTAATCATTTTCGTTACAACAAAATCATTTAATGACCATTTTTCTAAAAATACCTATACTTTGAAAAACCAAGTTTTACCTTGTTAAATTAGCATATACATAAGTTATATTACAGGTCTTGAAGTATTTTAAAAGTTAAGTTAGAAGGATCTATTTAGTTTGCAAACAAGTTTGAAAACATTCAAACTATGTTCTTGTTGTTAAACTTGTATACCACAAAATATGATAGCTATATATATATGAATCGAATAAGGTTATGAACATATATTCTACCTCAAGTTCCTTGGATGAAGTTGCTGTAAAAGAGAAGTAAGAAGCTAGAATCAAAAGGGTGATAGAAGTGGATGAAAGATTGGAAGTAAGTTGGTGTTCTTGGAGGGTTTTCTTGAAGTGTTTTTGTATGGTTTTCTTATGGTGTTTTAGTATGGTTTTTGAAGCTAGATCTTCAAGGTTATGAGCTGAGGTGGTTAAGGTGTTTTAGGGTTCATAAGTATGTGTGTGTTTTGGCTAGATACTTGGAGTAAAATGAATCAAAAATGGGTTACTCCTAACCCTTTAAAAAACGTGAATGGGGGAGTATGGAGACAAAATTTCAAGTGATAATTTTATGTATCTAGTCCTAATTGCTTCCAAGTTCAATTACCTAGCCCTCATGGCATGAATAATGGCTGGTTAGGTGGTGATTTTGATGTGTATTTACTATTAGTAAATACGTATAGAAGCTTGGTATGATACGAGTACAAATACTCTAGGTATACGTATAGAAATTTTGTGAAAAATGGAATGAGGATTCAAATATAGCTATCTTTTGTGAATACACTTATATGATTTTATGTATTTAAGTTCTTAAAAGTGATTAAATACATTACTTATACAATATATGTATAAACATTATAAGTCTTAAGTATTTATGTCAATTAACGTTACGTATTGTTATCATTTTGAAAACTTAAGTTAGTAGTTTCAAAATATACTTATAACTTGTTGTTATTAATACAAAATGAGATATTAAAACATTTATTAATCATGTTAAATATGTATATATACATTTATATACACAAACGTACAATTATCATATATTGTATAGTTCGTGATATCATCGGTCAAACTAGACGGTCAAACGTTGTGTAAAACTCTTTTCGGAAATATAAATTTCGACAATTTGGATTGCTTATCATGTTGGCAAGGTTTAATTTATGTAAATATTAATCTTATAAGTATAGAATGATCGAAAAAGTGCGGGTCGTTACATTACCTCCCCGTTAAATAAATTTCGTCCCGAAATTTTAAAATTGTACCTATTTTGCGTCATCGAGAAACAAGTGTGGATACTTTTGCTTCATCTGATCCTCTCGTTCCCAAGTAAACTCGGGACCTCTTCTAGCATTCCAACGAACCTTAACAATCGGTATATTGCTCTGTTTGAGCTGTTTAACTTCACGGTCCATGATTTCGATTGGTTCTTCGACGAATTGTAGTTTCTCGTCGACATGGATTTCCTCAAGAGGAATGGTGAGGTCTTCCTTTGCAAGACACTTCTTAAGGTTTGAGACGTGAAAGGTATTATGTACTACGGCGAGTTGTTGTGGTAACTCGAGTCGATAAGCTACCGGTCCAATGCGTTCGATGATCTTAAACGGGCCTACGTATCTTGGGTTCAGTTTACCTCTTTTGCCGAAACGTATTACACCTTTCCAAGGTGACACCTTTAGCATAACCATGTCCCCGACCTGAAACTTTAATGGTTTCCTTCGGACATCGGCGTAGCTCTTTTGGCGACTGCGGGCTGTTTTTAATCTCTCCTTGATTTGCACTATCTTCTCAGTCGTTTCATGTATGATCTCGGGACCAGTTAATTGTCGATCTCCTACTTCATTCCAACAGATAGGAGATCTACACTTCCTTCCATACAATGCTTCGAATGGCGCAGCTCCAATGCTCGCATGATAACTATTATTATACGAGAATTCTGCTAACGGTAGATATTTATCCCAACCGTTTCCAAAATCGATCACACATGCCCTGAGCATGTCTTCAAGAGTCTGAATTGTTCTTTCACTCTGCCCGTCGGTCTGCGGATGATATGCGGTACTCATATCCAAACGAGTTCCTAATGCCTCCTGTAGTGATTGCCAAAACTTTGAGGTAAATCTACTATCACGATCGGATATAATGGAAATAGGTATCCCATGCCTTGAAACAACTTCCTTTATATACAATCGTAATAGTTTCTCCATTCTATCCGTTTCCTTTATAGGCAAGAAATGTGCAGACTTGGTGAGACGATCAACAATCACCCAAATGGTGTCGTATCCCCAGGCAGTCTTTGGTAACTTCGTGATGAAATCCATGGTAATACCATCCCATTTCCATTCTGGGATTTCTGGTTGTTGAAGTAACCCTGACGGCTTCTGGTGTTCTGCTTTGACCTTAGAACAAGTTAAACACTCCCCAACATATGTTGCAACGTCTATCTTCAAATTAGGCCACCAATAATGCGTCTTAAGATCTTGGTACATCTTTCCAACTCCAGGATGTATCGAATATCTTGTCTTATGTGCCTCGTTCAATATCAACTTCCTTAATCCACCCAACTTCGGTACCCAAATACGATTTGCAAAATATCGAATTCCATCTTCCCGCATAACGAGTTGCTTCTCATACTTCTTCATTATTTCATTTCCTATATTTTCTTTAGTAAGTGCTTCTCGTTGAACTTCTTTGATTTGTGAGTTGAGATTCATGCGAATTTTTATGTTCATCGCTCGTACTCGGATTGGTTCTCGTTCCTTTCTGCTTAGAGCATCGGCCACCACGTTCGCCTTCCCGGGATGATAACGAATTTCACAATCATAGTCGTTTATCAGCTCGACCCACCTACGTTGCCTCATGTTCAGCTGTTTCTGATCAAAAATATGTTGAAGGCTTTTATGATCAGTAAACACAGTGAATTTAACCCCATACAAGTAGTGTCTCCACATCTTCAATGCAAACACGACTGCTCCCAATTCTAGATCATGCGTCGTATAATTCCGCTCGTGAATCTTCAATTGTCGAGATGCAAATGCAATTACTTTCTTTCGTTGCATAAGAACACAACCAAAACCTTGTCGCGAAGCGTCACAATATATTTCAAAATCATCGTTCCCTTCAGGTAACGATAAAATAGGCGCCGTAGTTAACTTCTTCTTCAGTAATTGAAATGCGTTCTCCTGCTCCGAGGTCCATTCGTATTTCTTCCCTTTTTGCGTTAATGTTGTCAGCGGCTTAGCTATTCGGGAAAAATCTTGAATAAACCTTCTATAATAACCGGCTAAACCCAAAAATTGACGTATCTGCGTTGGTGTCTTAGGAGTCTCCCATTTTTCAATAGCTTCAGTTTTTGCTGGATCAACCTGAATTCCTTCGCTATTAACAACGTGACCAAGAAATTGCACTTCTTTCAACCAGAAAGCACACTTAGAAAATTTAGCATAAAGTTGTTCTTTTCTCAACAACTCCAGTATCAACCTTAAATGCTCTTCATGCTCTTGCTCATTCTTGGAATAGATAAGAATATCATCAATGAAAACGATAACAAACTTATCTAAATACGGACTACAAACTCGATTCATGAGGTCCATGAATACAGCTGGCGCATTCGTCAATCCAAACGGCATAACCAAAAATTCGTAATGACCATAACGTGTCCGAAAAGCAGTTTTCGGAATATCCTCTTCTTTGACGCGTAGTTGATGATAGCCCGATCTTAAGTCGATTTTTGAATAAACACATGATCCTTGCAATTGATCAAATAAGTCATCAATTCTCGGTAGTGGATACCGATTCTTGATAGTTAACTTATTTAATTCACGATAGTCTATACACATCCTAAAAGATCCATCTTTCTTCTTAACAAATAAAATTGGAGCTCCCCACGGTGAAGTACTCGGTCGTATGAATCCACGGTCCAGTAATTCTTTTAACTGACTTTGAAGTTCTTTTAACTCGGACGGTGCAAGTCTATATGGAGCACGAGCCACTGGTGCAGCTCCTGGTACTAAATCTATTTGAAATTCTACCGATCTAAATGGAGGTAATCCCGGCAACTCTTCCGGAAAAACTTCAGGAAAATCTCTTGCCACAGGCACGTCGTTGATGCACTTTTCTTTCTTTTCGACTTTATTAACATGTGCTAAAATAGCGTAACATCCCTTTTCTAAACACTTCTTGGCTTTCAAACAGCTAATGAGTTTTAGCTTTGACTTACCCTTCTCTCCATAAATCATCACCGGTATTTTATCCTTACCAGGAATACGAATTGCCTTCTTGGCACAAACAATTTCCGCTCCTATTTTGGACATCCAGTCCATGCCGACTATTACATCAAAACCTCCTAACTCCACGGGTATTAAGTCGATTTTAAACGTTTCTCCGGCTAGATTTATTTCACAATCACGACAAATTTTATCGGCTTTAATTAGCTTACCATTAGCTAACTCAATCAAGTACTTAGCATCTAGAGGTAATGATGAACAATTCAATTTAGTGTAAAAATTTATACACACGTAACTTCTATCGGCGCCAGTATCAAATAAAATAGATGCTGATAAGTTATTAATGGTAAACGTACCCGTAACAAGTTCCGGGTCTTCTCGTGCCTCTCTAGCATTAATAACAAACGCTCTTCCACGTGCAGGTCCGCCATTCTGATTCGGGCACTGGCTCTTATAGTGACCTTGTTTTCCACACCCAAAACAAGTAATGTTAGCCAAAGCAGTTCTATTTGCGTTGGTGGCAGGAGTCTTGTTACCATTTGCATTTGTAACGAGAGCCTTACAATCTTCAGCAAGATGTCCCTGTCTATTGCATTTAGTGCACAACACACTACAGTAACCAAAATGATGTTTGTGACAACGGTTGCATAAAGGACTTTGTCCTTTGTAACCAAAGCCTGAACCGCTACCCGCACCTTTCGTGGTTTCTTGTTTCTTATAAGGTTGTTGTTGGTTACCTCGATCATAACCTCCATTCCACTTTTTCTTGTTCCCCAATACCTTCACCTCAGTATTGAATGCTTTCTTGTCCAAAATGACCTGATCCATTAGCTCGTTTGCCATGGTTATAGCTTCATGAATTGTCTTAGGTTTCGATGCTGTAACGTTTGCCTTGACCTTTTTGGGCAAACCACCTTTGTACATTTCAATCTTCCGTGCTTCGGTTGGAACCAATTCAGGACATAGTAAAACCAATTCCATGAATCGCTGATTGTAGTTGGTGATTTCAGTACCAACCACCTTCAAACTTCGTAACTCATCTTCTAACTTAATAACCTCATTCCTTGGACAATACTCGGTGATTATCATTGCTTTGAATTCTTCCCATGGAGTATCATAAGCTGCATCTCCTCCTACCGCCTTCACATAATTCTTCCACCATGTGAGTGCACTATCTTGTAAAGTGCACGATGCATACTTGGTCATGTCTTTTTCATCACAACCGCTGATTTTGAACACCGTCTCCATCTTTTCTATCCATCGGGTTAAACCGATAGGTCCTTCCGTTCCACTGAATGATGAAGGTTTGCAAGCTTGAAACGTCTTGTAGGAGCATCCTACGCGAGGATTTGGATTAACTGCAGTAGCTCTTGCAGCTTCGACCCATAGCATTCTATCGTTGACTCGCTGGTTGATGAAGTTCTCGACTTCTTGTTCCGTCATTCGGTTCAATCGCGCCATTTCCTAATGAAAGAAAATAATTATTCACATGGATTATTATAGATGTAGTGTGTATTTATAGTACATTTATAGCTTGTTAATAATATGAACCAGGTATTATTATAAAAGCCTTTTCTTCTTATTAGCGTTTTATAATTATATCTTGGGTAGTACCTACCCGTTAATGTTCATACTTAATAGCTTAGTACAGAATCAATTACTACAATCTAAATAATACTTAACCATGGAAAATTATTGCATTTCATACTTCGCTATTTTACATATGCTTATCTTACATCAAACTTTAAGCAAACCACACTAATAATATTATACAAAACATTATATGATTCCATGGCTTAATACGGCAGTGCATCGTTCGGTCTATTTTCTAGGGCGTTTAGTTCCAATGAATGGCCTAACGCTTATCCTAGCTGTCTGCCTACGTTTTGGCTGAGGAGCCGAAGAACTAGATGCGGGGATTGCACTAATAGGAATAGCGGGAATAGGGGTGGTAGTGTTGAGTGGAATTGGTGCTACGTCATTCTTACTAAGTTCGGGATTTGAATTTTCTAATTCATTCGCTTTTCGTTTCTTTCCTTGATCGAATTTTTCTTTCGTAATTTCTAGTATTTCTTCCTCGGGTTCACTTTCCTCTTCGGGTTCACTTTCCTCCTCGGGTTCACTTTCCTCTTCGGGTTCACTTTCCTCCTCGGGTTCACTTTCCGATATTTCTATAGTTGGTTCATCTGGAAATTGTGAGTCTTCCCCAAAAATACCATTTTCGTCATCGGATATGTTAATGACTGAAACACAATCTGAAGATTCTGGTTCGGAATCGCTGAATGTGATAACAAGTTTTGAGCCCGACATCTATCATATAACAACTAACCCATTAGTACTACATAATATTTACATATAAATTTTAACCAACAATGATAAGCAATGGTTTTTAAATCAGACCCGGTCAAAGTCCAGACTTACTAATGTATCCTAACGACTTATCGGTTAGACACACTAATGCAAACCTGATTCGCTAAGACCAACGCTCTGATACCACATGTCATAACCCGTCCTTAACCATAAGAACGCGTTAGATAACGTATGATTTCATTGCGAGGTATTGACCTCTATATGAGACATTTTTGAAAGAAAACTGCATATATTATACATTACAAACCATAACCATTATTTTTGTTACAAGCTTAAGACAATAAAAAGAAGATTAACGTTTAGCGATAATCTTCGACTTACAAACTTTACAAATGATGACAACAACACGGTTTCTAGCATATTTTACAATGCAACATCTCGGATATGCAGTTTTATTTTTGACACAAACATGCGTACGCAAGATCCTGGTTAGATCCAACATGATACAGCGGAAGCTTTAGAAATCACCTGAGAATAGACATGTTTTAAAAAGGTCAACATAAAGTTGGTGAGATATAGGTTTAATGCCGGCAGCAATATATATATATAGACCACAAGATTTCGTATATAAACAGTTTAATAAAAGTATTCTAAGTGGTTGAGCACTCGGTAACCATACTTAACATTTTCACGTCGCATATTCCCTTTAATATGAAATCTTACTACACCGTACCAAGTGTAGTCACAAAAACGAAGTACTGTGCAACCGTTGAATACTGGTCGTCCAGTCCGGTTGGGGTTGTCAGGCCCGATAGATCTATCAACAGGATTCGCGTTTACAATACCGCTGTAAATATTAGTTACCAAGCTACAGGGAAGTATGCCAGTGGTACAACTCAACGTAGAATATATTTTTCAGTTACTTGTGTCCATAGCGTAAAACATAAAGTACATGTATTCTCATCCCGAAATATTTAGAGTTTAAAAGTGGGACTATATACTCACTTTTGTCTTGATGATATAAATAATTTGACTCGGTCTTCCGGTTGATATCACGAACCTATCCATATATAATATATCAATATGTTTTCATTTTAAACAAACGTTATATATATATACTTGTTATACTTTTAATACTTTGAATATTTCTTTAGTCCGAAGTTAGCAGTCCGAGGTTAGCAATTCAATTTTTAATGGTTCATTTTTAGATGTTTAATATACCCGCAATGAATAAATACAACCCCCAACGAAATAAATAAAACTCCCGTAAAACCCCATCATAAATGTATTGGTCGAGATTAATCTTGACCCATGGTACCGGTGTTGTCAAATGACGTGTTGCGTACAATCATGGGATCTTATGATTAATCTTCTCGTGTTGCTTACGGGTGATCCTGAACCATATGAAATTGAATTATGAGTACATATATATAAAATATCATGTTATCTTAGAAGTATGTGATTTTATGTAAATTTTTCCAATGAATTCCGAAGTCATTTAAGCCTTGGATAACCAATTTTGTTTCGGTCATAGTTTCTTCGTTACAAGTCCGTTTTCGTTGATTCAACTTGCCATCTCCTTGGATCGAGTCCCTCTTTAAGACTATGAACTGTAAATACCTTAGTTTGTATTCAAAATCACACGGCATAGGTCAAACTTTAGTGAAACTTATGAAGTTAATCATTTTCGTTACAACAAAATCATTTAATGACCATTTTTCTAAAAATACCTATACTTTGAAAAACCAAGTTTTACCTTGTTAAATTAGCATATACATAAGTTATATTACAGGTCTTGAAGTATTTTAAAAGTTAAGTTAGAAGGATCTATTTAGTTTGCAAACAAGTTTGAAAACATTCAAACTATGTTCTTGTTGTTAAACTTGTATACCACAAAATATGATAGCTATATATATATGAATCGAATAAGGTTATGAACATATATTCTACCTCAAGTTCCTTGGATGAAGTTGCTGTAAAAGAGAAGTAAGAAGCTAGAATCAAAAGGGTGATAGAAGTGGATGAAAGATTGGAAGTAAGTTGGTGTTCTTGGAGGGTTTTCTTGAAGTGTTTTTGTATGGTTTTCTTATGGTGTTTTAGTATGGTTTTTGAAGCTAGATCTTCAAGGTTATGAGCTGAGGTGGTTAAGGTGTTTTAGGGTTCATAAGTATGTGTGTGTTTTGGCTAGATACTTGGAGTAAAATGAATCAAAAATGGGTTACTCCTAACCCTTTAAAAAACGTGAATGGGGGAGTATGGAGACAAAATTTCAAGTGATAATTTTATGTATCTAGTCCTAATTGCTTCCAAGTTCAATTACCTAGCCCTCATGGCATGAATAATGGCTGGTTAGGTGGTGATTTTGATGTGTATTTACTATTAGTAAATACGTATAGAAGCTTGGTATGATACGAGTACAAATACTCTAGGTATACGTATAGAAATTTTGTGAAAAATGGAATGAGGATTCAAATATAGCTATCTTTTGTGAATACACTTATATGATTTTATGTATTTAAGTTCTTAAAAGTGATTAAATACATTACTTATACAATATATGTATAAACATTATAAGTCTTAAGTATTTATGTCAATTAACGTTACGTATTGTTATCATTTTGAAAACTTAAGTTAGTAGTTTCAAAATATACTTATAACTTGTTGTTATTAATACAAAATGAGATATTAAAACATTTATTAATCATGTTAAATATGTATATATACATTTATATACACAAACGTACAATTATCATATATTGTATAGTTCGTGATATCATCGGTCAAACTAGACGGTCAAACGTTGTGTAAAACTCTTTTCGGAAATATAAATTTCGACAATTTGGATTGCTTATCATGTTGGCAAGGTTTAATTTATGTAAATATTAATCTTATAAGTATAGAATGATCGAAAAAGTGCGGGTCGTTACAAGATTAATCATAAGATCCCATGATTGTACGCAACACGTCATTTGACAACACCGGTACTTTATGTACGCAACACGTCATTTGACAACACCGGTACCGTGGGTCAAGATTAATCTCGACCAATACATATACGATGGGGGTTTTATTATTTCGTTGGGGGTTTATTAAACATCTAAAAATGAACCATTAAAATTGAATTACTAACATCGAACTGCTAACTACGGACTAAGGAATTATTCAAAGTATTAAAAGTATTATAAGTATATATATGTGACGATTGTTTAAAAATGAAAATATATTGATATATTATATATGGATAGGTTCGTGATATCAACCGGAGACCAAGTCAAATTATATATATCTTCAAGACGAAAGTGAGTATATAGTCCCATTTTTAAACTCTAAATATTTTGGGATGAGAATACATGCGCTGTTTTTATAAATGATTTACGTTATGGACACAAGTAACTGAAAAATATATTCTACGTTGAGTTGTACCACTGGCATACTTCCCTGTAGCTTGGTAACTAATATTTACAGCGGTATTGTAAACGCGAATCCTGTTGATAGATCTATCGGGCCTGACAACCCCAACCGGACTGGACGACCAGTATTCAACGGTTGCACAGTACTTCGTTTCGTGACTACACTTGGTACAGTGTAGTAAGATTTCATATTAAAGGGAATATGCGACGTGATTAAATGTTAAGTATGGTTACCAAGTGCTCAACCACTTAGAATATTTTTATGAAAATGTTTATATATGAAATCTTGTGGTCTATATTTATATCGCTGCCGGCATTAAACCTATATCTCACCAACTTTATGTTGACATTTTAAAGCATGTTATTCTCAGGTATGAATTAAGTCTTCCGCTGTGCATTAGCTCGTACTAAGGATACTACTTGAGGCCATTAAGGACTTATATCATAAGGCGTTGCATTCGAGTTATTGAAGTTCATAGAAACTATTATTAAGTAAATGGCGGTTTAGGTCATTTGAATATTATGAAATGTCAGGCGAATATGTCAAATCTGGATGTAACTATAGATTGCCTTTTAAGAATAAATGCAACGTTTGTAAGATGTATCATATAGAGGGTAAGTACCTCGCAATGTTATCAACTATTGTAATTCGTTTGTAATCAATATGGACAACGTCCGGATGATTAGTTTCGGATCCTTTCAGTTGGTATCAGAGCGTTGGTCTTAGCGAACCAGGCCTTGCATTAGTGTGTCTAACTAGTAGTTGTTAGGATACATTAAGTGAGTCTGGACTTTGACCGTGTCTGCCTGTCAAAAGTTTTGCTTATCAATCCTAGTCGGAAATCATCTACTTATCATCCTTAGGGAACTGCCTGCTTATCATTCTTAAGTCTAGACACGTCTTACTGCATTTAGTGCATCGATAGTGTATAGACAAAATTCATATCCTAGCGTATCTGTTACTATAGACATTGCCTGACGTATTTCAAAGATTCTCCGTAATTCATGGGATTTTGATATTATATATACATATGTAAATTATGTATTGAAGAGTACCAAACCCAACTCCTATAATCTATTCCAAACCAAAAATTCATTTCTCCGACCATACAAGATGGATTCTTCATCCAGCTCAAATTCCTCCGACTTCGATAGCTTCGCCGATATGGATTTCCATTCGACCTCCGAGAACAGCGTTACCGGAATGGATCAACCAATTTCCCATCATCTATTCTGGATGAATTGGGGATGGGTTCGTAATATACTAAATTTCTGGAGGCAAGAAGAAGGTGATCCATTCCATCCACCAAATTGTCCTCTTAACGATGAACCTGAAGCACTTACCGGCGAACCTATTCGAAACACCATTTTCTCGCTCATTTCTAGAGTATCTCGTCATGACTACATACTATCCCATATTTCGAATCTTGTTCATTCGCTCGTTCCAACTGTCAATCATCCCGGTATAATAGAAGAAGTCAACGAGCTTCGCGCTCGGGTAGTGGCTTTAGAAAATACGGTGCGAAGGTTACAAACACCAGCAGCAGCACCAGCAGCATAATCTGTATCACTATCAACAATGCCGACAGTACTCTTGTCACCCCCAAAATCTCAACATCACAAACTGTATCTCGGATATCAACATCACATACCTCAAAAACCTCATCGGAACTTCGAGTATGATCTTCGTTCTATATATCGTTCTACATCGATTATCTTCGCTTTACGTATCGTTTTACCTCATTTATCTTCGTTCGACCTGGCGATTATGTAATCTCTAATGCTTTAGAAGTTATGTAATCTAGTATTAACGATAAATCAAATGAGTTTAATACTTCATTGACTCATTGAATCTATGATTACATCTGAAGAAAATATATATGCAAGTATATTTTTATAAAGATTGTAATTAAAAATTCTTTCGTACAAACTGTTAATGATGAAAATATTTTAACGGGTGGGTAGTACCCGAGGAATATTTAGAATTCACATTAATAAGTTACGTTGTACATTCTCTAAATCTGATTCAACGGTCATTTACTATCCTACTTACAACTACCGATATACGTATCCGTTCACCACAGAATAACCATTTCTATTCAAATTTCATATTTGGATTTTGATCTATCAGAATCCAACAAGTGGCATAATGAAGAAAACATTGGACAAAAATAAAAAGTGTTAGAAACAAACGAATTAATTAATTGAAATTGTGATAGGATTTCACGCTAACTGTTCCGGCTAACTGTTCCCAGTTAACTGATTAACATTTAATTTATCGCAATTTGCATTCTCGCAATTTTATTTATCATCATTTAATTTCTGTTATTTACTTTTACGCACTTTAAATAACGGGACACGTATGCAAGGTTTCGACTTATCATATCGACCCATCTATATATATATTTCGGAACAACCGTAGACACTCTATATGTGAAGGCGGGAGTTGGCTATACAGGGTCGGAGTTGATTTCAAAATATATATACTTTGAGTTGTGATCGACACCGAGACCGGTATACGGGTTACGATACGTATTATTTAATTCGAATATTATATATTAAATTATATATGAATCATTGAACCATCGGACTATTGGACTGCTAACTTTGGACAATTAAAATGAATTAAATTAAAATATTGATTATAACATATGAAACTAAATAATTCTTCAAGTTTGCCACTTGATTTCATCCTAAACCTCATTTGTACTTCGACAATTATAATCCTCGTTCAAATCTTTTCATGATTCTTGAAAACACTTCAATCGAGAAGTTGAACCAGCCGCACCTCGTTTACGGAAGAAAGATTTATGCATACAGTTATACACCTGAAACTTTCAAAACCGAAGTTATCGTTAAAACTTATCCGCGTCAAATTCCTTAAACAACCTTACATTTCTCTTTTCAATATAAGTCAATTTTGTCACAGCTCCACTTTGATTTCTCAGTAGGACCACTCTTATTATAACCTCGATATATATACCTTGTCCTTTCACCATTGTTACCGGAGAACCTTCCATATTCCACGACATCATGTACCAGCAGCTTGTCATCTTTTTGGCAGAATCCGCAATTAGTATTTTAAAAATCTCGCAAAACTTCTCAGTCATACCTATAACGTCTATTCCTAAGGATTTCATACTCCGAAGGTGAAGTTTCTGAAAAACACCCTGAATTATGAAGTAGTTCTTTAAATGCTGATGAAGCAGCGAAAATTGTAAACGATTTTAAACAGTCAAAAGTTTGATGAAGAAGCACAGTGTGTCGATAAAACTCAGAAAAAGAGAAGAGTTGGAACCGGAAAACGGTTTGAGCAAAGTATGAAAGAGGTTGTGGATAAATAACAAGAACTGAATCTGCTTTCAAAGGATTCAAACGATTCAGTGCCTGCTGAAACCATTAGTAAAAACCCTACCCCTTATTCTAAACCTCTCCCGATGATATTCTTCATCATCATCTTATCTTAGATATTATACGATATCTTCATATCTTCCGTTATACATATTCTCCATATTTCTGGAGATATTTTCACAACTATTCTTATCTGAGAATATTTATCTCTTCGTAATATCTGCATTACAACATAAAAGAAACTGTGTCAATTTCTAAATTTTGAAACCTCCAAGTTTAAAATATGAATGTTTTAAAGTAGTGTTGGGAACTGATGCATGAATTAGTATAATATAATGAAACTTGATCAACTTCATTATATTACAGTAAGTCATGTTAAGTTTCTAATGGAATGTGATGATTCACAGTACCGTCATCATGTGCCATGTTACACGGCTCTTACCTTCTATCAAGTCTCCAAACATATTAGAACGTATCACCTTGATAGTTCTATTTTTTTCGGAATATTCGAGTAATTTAACGAATCAAGATCGTGCCATTACAATTTCATTCTAAAACCAATAGCTAGGTTCATTCCAAATTTCCTACCTACGAATTTCGGACCATTGTTCGCTTGGCTCGAGGACGGGAAGAAGAAATGAAGGGACAAAACCTCAGAATAGAAATAGGAACATAAACCACAGCAAATAAGAGAGAGCATTAACTGTGGATGACAATGATTTTAAGGGACGGGAGTAGGAACATCGAAATATAAGGGAAGGTATAAAACCTAACAACAACCCTGAAACTACAAACCGTGCATATCAATACGTATTGCAACGTAAAGGCACGGGAGAATTAAAAACATTATAATTCCAAGGAAAGGATAAAAGAGAATAGATTCTTCTGGTGATAGATGAAAAAGAAGAATGAAAGATATGAAAGTTAGAAATATAACAAGGATTAGAATGGGATGGAGCATATTAGCGAATGTCTTAAAGTAGGAACTAAAGAGAAAGAATAGAAGATGTGGGAAGAAAGAAAGGGAAGGAGGTAAATTTATAGTGAAATATTCGACAAAGAAATCAAAACAGATTGCCGCGTTAAATCAAAGAAGATCCTGATCGCCGCAAAACTAAATCTTATTACATAAGATTTTCTTTAAAACCCTTAAATCCCGGAAATCGATCATAATCACGTCATCGGTTACAACAATTCTATATTTACTCATTTCACTCTTTTGTGATAGCTTCGCTCGTGCGTCTCACATAACCGAATCGTTTTATCTAAATCTTTCAATAATGATAAAATTTCATTATTACCTCATATTCGTCATGAAAACATTCCTATTGTTATTTATGACAACCTCTACCAAATTTCGAGGACGAAATTTCTTTAACGGGTGGGTACTGTAACGACCCGGAAATTTCCGACCAAATTTAAACTCTAATCTCTATATGGTTCCGACACGATAAGCAAAAACCCTAAAGTTGACCCGCACTTTTTCGATCGTTCTATACTTATAAGATTAATATTTACATAAATTAAACCTTACCAACATGATAAGCAATCCAAATTGTTGAGACTTATGTTTTCGAAAAGAGTTTTACACAACGTTTGACCGTCTAGTTTGACCGATGATATCACGAACTATACAATATATGATAATTATACGTTTGTGTATATATATGTATATATACATATTTAACATGATCTAAGAATGTTTTAATATCTCATTTTGTATTAATAACAATAAGTTATAAGTATATTTTGAAACTACTAACTTAAGTTTTCAAAACGATAACCATACGTAACGTTATTTGACTTAAATACTTATGACCTATAATGTTTATACATATATCGTATAAGTAATGTATTTAATCAATTTTAAAAACTTAAATACATAAAACAATATAAGTATATTTACAAAATATAGCTATATTTGAATCCTCATTCCGTTTTCTCAAAGATTTCTATACGTATACCTAGGGTATATATACCCGTATCATACGCAGCTTCTAGATGTATTTACTATTGGTATATACCAATAAAAATCTGCTCCTTAGCAGCCTTAAATGATTAAGAAATATGTGGAACCAACCATTTGTCAAGTAGCATGAATTATTTAGCAAGAAAACAAAGTTAGGTATCTTTTTTTTCCTTTATAACCTAAAAACGTTTTTATGCATGCACACCATTTCTTCACCCCATTTTCTCATACTTACACTTCCATTTCTCTCTCAAAATACTCTTAACTTCATACTTGATCATATCCAAGCATTTTCCCCATCATTTAGCTTCAAAAACCTTACTTAAACACCATAAGAAAACCATACAAAAACACTTCAAGAAATCCTTCCAAGAACACAAACTTACTTCCAATCTTTCATCCAATTCCATCACCCTTTTGGTTCTAGCTTTTTACTCCTCTTTTACAGCAACCTTGTCCAAGGAACTTGAGGTAGTATCTATGTTCATAACCTTATTCGATTCATATATATAGCTATCATATTTTGTGGTATACAATTTTAACAACAAGAACATAGTTTGAAAGTTTTCAAACTTGTTTGCAAACTAAATAGATCCTTCTAACTTAACTTTTAAAATACTTCAAGACCTGTAATATAACTTAAATATATGCTAACTTAACAAGGTATAACTTGGTTTTTCAAAGAATATCTTAAAAACTGTTTTTACGACGTCGGAGTGTCACCGGGGACTGTTTTGGGTTGGATAATTAAAAACTATCTTAAACTTTGAATTGGAGGTTTATGTTCTGGAAAAATGATTTTTACTATAAATATGTTAACACATAAAAATTTCATGATTTAATTCAAAGTATAAGTATTTTTAGAAAAATGGTCATTAAGTATTATTTTTTTGTAACAAAAATGTTTAACTTCATAAGTTTCACTAAAGTTTCACCTATGCCGTGTGATTTTGAATACAAACCAAGGTATTTTCAGTTCATAGTCTTAAAGAGGGACTCGATCCAAGGAGATGGCAAGTTGAATCAACGAAAACGGATTTGTAACGAAGAAACTATGACCGAAACAAAATTGGTTATCCTAGACTTGTTTAACTTCGGGATTAATTGGGAAAAATTAAATAAATCACATATTTCTAAGATAACATGATATTTTATATATATGTACTTATAATTCAATTTTATATGGTTCAGGATCACCCGTAAACAATACGAGAAGATTAATCATAAGATCCCATGATTGTACGCAACACGTCATTTGACAACACCGGTACTTTATGTACGCAACACGTCATTTGACAACACCGGTACCGTGGGTCAAGATTAATCTCGACCAATACATATACGATGGGGGTTTTATTATTTCGTTGGGGGTTTATTAAACATCTAAAAATGAACCATTAAAATTGAATTACTAACATCGAACTGCTAACTACGGACTAAGGAATTATTCAAAGTATTAAAAGTATTATAAGTATATATATGTGACGATTGTTTAAAAATGAAAATATATTGATATATTATATATGGATAGGTTCGTGATATCAACCGGAGACCAAGTCAAATTATATATATCTTCAAGACGAAAGTGAGTATATAGTCCCATTTTTAAACTCTAAATATTTTGGGATGAGAATACATGCGCTGTTTTTATAAATGATTTACGTTATGGACACAAGTAACTGAAAAATATATTCTACGTTGAGTTGTACCACTGGCATACTTCCCTGTAGCTTGGTAACTAATATTTACAGCGGTATTGTAAACGCGAATCCTGTTGATAGATCTATCGGGCCTGACAACCCCAACCGGACTGGACGACCAGTATTCAACGGTTGCACAGTACTTTGTTTCGTGACTACACTTGGTACAGTGTAGTAAGATTTCATATTAAAGGGAATATGCGACGTGATTAAATGTTAAGTATGGTTACCAAGTGCTCAACCACTTAGAATATTTTTATGAAAATGTTTATATATGAAATCTTGTGGTCTATATTTATATCGCTGCCGGCATTAAACCTATATCTCACCAACTTTATGTTGACATTTTAAAGCATGTTATTCTCAGGTATGAATTAAGTCTTCCGCTGTGCATTAGCTCGTACTAAGGATACTACTTGAGGCCATTAAGGACTTATATCATAAGGCGTTGCATTCGAGTTATTGAAGTTCATAGAAACTATTATTAAGTAAATGGCGGTTTAGGTCATTTGAATATTATGAAATGTCAGGCGAATATGTCAAATCTGAATGTAACTATAGATTGCCTTTTAAGAATAAATGCAACGTTTGTAAGATGTATCATATAGAGGGCAAGTACCTCGCAATGTTATCAACTATTGTAATTCGTTTGTAATCAATATGGACAACGTCCGGATGATTAGTTTCGGATCCTTTCATCTAGACTTAAGAATGATAAGCAGGCAATTCCCTAAGGATGATAAGCAGATGGTTTCCGACTAGAAATGATAAGCAAAACTTTTTGACATGTAGGCACGGTCAAAGTCCAGACTTATTAATGTATCCTAACAACTACTAGTCAGACACACTAATGCAAGACCTGGTTCGCTAAGACCAACGCTCTGATACCAACTGAAAGGACCGGTCCTAATCCATCCGGACAAGTCTTCAACAGTTGGTTCCATTGCGAGGATCGACTCCAAGTAATGTCCTTAACATGAGCAAACGCACAGCGGAAGACTTAATTTGTACCTGAGAATAACATGCTTTAAAAAGTCAACATAAAGTTGGTGAGATATATAGGTTTGATGCTAGCAGCGTAATAACTATGGACCACAAGATTTCATATGTAAACCTTTAATAAAAATATTCTAAGTGGTTGAGCACTTGGTAACCATACTTAACATTTAATCACGTCGCATATTCCCTTTATTATGAAATCTTACTACACTGTACCAAGTATAGTCACGAAACGAAGTACTGTGCAACCGTTGAATACTGGTCGTCCAGTCCGGTTGGGGTTGTCAGGCCCGATAGATCTATCAACAGGATTCGCGTTTACAATACCGCTGTAAATAATAGTTACCAAGCTACAGGGAAGTATGCCAGTGGTACAACTCAACGTAGAGTATATTTTTCAGTTACTTGTGTCCATAACGTAAATCATTTATAAAAGCAGCGCATGTATTCTCATCCCAAAAATATTTAAAGTTTAAAAGGGACTATATACTCACCATACTGTATTTTGTAGTAAAAATACATATAACATCATTGACTAAATGTAGGATTGGCCTCGGATTCACGAACCTATAACAATTATATGTTTATATATTAACTCACATAATTGTAATCGAATAAATTTATATTGTTAGTGATATACTTATTATGTTAATACCTTATATGTCATATGTTTTGTACTTATCGTTAATTGATAAAATAATACTAATACTTAGTAATTAAAAAGTTGAAATCTCTTTATAATGTTAATAATAATTATATCACTAATGTCAATAAAATAAAATAAAAATTTTGTTATGTTATTTCTAATAAAAAAAATATAGTTTTAGTAAAAATGATAATTTTAATAAGAAAGGTAGTTTTTAGAATTGTAGTAGTAATGATACTTTAAATAAATTTGATAGTAAAATAATATTACTAATAGTACTAGTAATAATAATATTAATAATAATAATACTAAAAATATCTATTAATCATAATAATTATAATAATAGTATTAATAATCGTACTTATATTACTAATAATTTGATAAAACTAATGATCATGTTAATAATAATAAATAATACTTAACATTTATATTAGTAATAATAATACTATTAATTATAATGCTAGTAATAATAACGATAATAATAATAATAATAATTTTGATAACAGAAACTACCTTTAAAAACGTTTTCTAAAAAGAAATGTCTCGGAAAGGGCTTGAACCTAAGACCTCTCACTAACCCGCTACACCCCTTATCCATCCATCTGTTGTTACTTTTGAGATTTAAATCAGTTTCGAAATATATATACACCATATATTCTGTCCGGCCCAACAACATTTACAGCTTTTGACCCAATAATATAAATAAGAATCCGGCCCAAATATTAAATCATCTTAGTCCACTTAACTCGATCCACAACCAACTTAAATGACCCATGTTATTAAAACCTAGTTCACGGTTCCAGATTGCAATCGTAATAAAAATTTAGATTATTTGCAGGTGCGGTTTGCTTTATTAGCTGTCGACCATTCATTTTTTTTTTATAAAACCGACAGGAGCAATCCTTCCACTATTATCATTCACGATTAACCTCATCTTTATCTTTATTATGGCTACCGTATCATCATCGTCAATCGTTCATCGTTATCATTTTTTTTTACAGCAACCATAATAGTTGCAGGTTGTAACCGGAAAGGATGGTGTTTAACGGTTTTAGGGTGGCGATTTTACATGATGGAGGTGATTTCGATCAATAATATGGCAAGAACATGGTTATTGAAGTGTTGGGTGATTTTATGTCTTGCAAAGAAGAAAGAGAATGAGAGAAGGAAGACATGGAGAGAGATGATAGGTTTGATAGTTATGAAGGTGGAACGAGGTGGTTGTTTGATTCAAGAAACAGAAACAGGAAGCGTATGCGTAGCAGTAGTAGCAGGTTCTAGGCGGTGGTGATCGATGTTTGGATGTGAAGTGATCTCGAACAGAAACAGCTCACAATGAAATTCTGATCCACAAGTATTCGTTGTCGATGCATTGGAAAAACGGAATGAGTACAGAGTCGTTCCCTTCTGTTTCTTTTTTTTTTTTTTTTTTTTTTGAAATTGTTTTTAATTCTTGATTTACAGTTCATTGAAAATTATATGGAGTGAAAGAGGACCTTTTTGTACAGCTAAGAGATTCGGTATATCTTGTTTTGTAGTTTAACAGGCTCGACATCATATATTCGACCAGGAAAAATACATAAAAAGACAGATTATAATTTCCACTGATTTGTACTGCATTCCCTATTTAATTGTGATTTGAATCGATACTGTAATCTGATTTGGAGACATAAACGAAAATTTTCACCCTATCTGATAATGATGTGTAACAGAATACACATGTATGCGTATATATAACCGTATATATCTACAATTCTGTATTTGTTTAGGTATTTATTTATATAAATCTGTTTCTGTATTTATATATATATATATATATATATATATAATTTTTATTATTAAATAATATATTAATAAATTATAATGTTGCTAATAATTTAAAAATAATAATAGAGTTAACAATAAAGATAAATAATATATAAAAAAAATTAATCATATTAATAACTTAAATCTTTATGATAATAATGATAATTTAATAACAACAATATAAATAATAATAGTACCTAGATTGATAATAATAATAATATTAGAAATTTTATCGCATTATTTGTATCAAATTTCGTATTTAATGATATCAATAATGCTGTTATTAATATTAACATGAATATTATACAATAACGAAGTAATGATAATTATATTAGTATAACAACTATATTCTTCTTGAAACCATATTTAATATATATATTATAATTCATTAGCCATGTAATATTTAATAATTATATATTATATTTCGGTTCAATTATGGGTTCGTGAATCGTCAGGCATGGTCAAAAGGGTAACTGGTTATATGAATATAGATTTCAGACTTTCTAGACTCAACATTAAGGTTTTTGCTTATCGTGTCGGAAACATATAGAGTTTAAGGTTTAAATTTGGTCGGAAATTTCCGGGTCGTTACATCGGGTATCTTTTCACAAGACTTTGAGGTGAGTGGAATAATTATATGCGTATGTATATAATGTATCTATTTGTTGTAGCGTGAAATGTGTAGTGTCGAGGTGCTAAGACACCATGTTTCACGTGAAGAGTGTAGCATCGAGGTGTTAAGATGCCACTCGAGTGTAGCATCGAGGTGTTAAGATGCCACCTAGGAGTGTAGTGTCGAGGTGTTAAGAT
This sequence comes from Rutidosis leptorrhynchoides, assembly GCF_046630445.1. Lineage (NCBI taxonomy): Eukaryota > Viridiplantae > Streptophyta > Magnoliopsida > Asterales > Asteraceae > Rutidosis > Rutidosis leptorrhynchoides. The sequence continues at coordinate 208,871,878 of NC_092333.1, forward strand.
GCCACTCCGTAAATTTATGAGTGATGCATCGAGGTGTTAAGATGCCACTCGGGGTGATGTGCCGAGGTGTTAAGGTGCCACCCTAGGGGTTAGTGGTGCGAGGTGTTAAGTGCCCTAACGGATGTTGTAAACACCGATGGCGTTTTCGCGAGCGCCGTTCCCTTGTACTATTGGTTAACCATGGTTATTTGTGTTGTAAGCATATTATATTATTCGAGTTATATTCATATGCGGTTGTTATGCTAGTTTGTGGTATTGGAGATTTATAGCTTGTTATTGTGACGATAAGCTAAATGTGTATGCTAGCGTGTTTGCGGTTTGGTGTGTGAGTGTATGCAAGTAGGTATAATTATATATGTATTCGTATAATTATTGCATTCACTAAGCTTTGCTTACCCTCTCGTTGTTTACCATTTTATAGGTTCGGTTTTGGACAAGGGTAAGGGCATCATTTTGGACTAGAGATCCCGCTTGATGCTAGGGGACGCTTTTGGCTTTAGTAGCTCTTGGAGTTTGACCGATAGTTAGGTATTTTAATCCCAAACACCATGCTCATTGTGTAGTTTGGAACTTAAACTTTTTGGTGGTCGAAACTCTTAACTTGTACTAAACTTTTAATTTAGGTCGTGTGGGCCCCGCTTGTAAAACATTGATTTTATGTTTGAAACAGGTTAGTTTTACATATTTGGATGTATGGTAAAAAGCTTTTCGTCTAAAAGTGTCGGGAGCTAGTCAATCTTTTTGGCATTCAAAACTTTCCGGACAGTCCACTTTGGCGCGCCGCGCCCCTACCTGGCGCGCCGCGCGGGTATGCTGCTCAGAATTTTTTTTTTAAATTTGTATTTTCGCGTGGTAAGGTCGATGGTTGGTTTAGGTTGTTACAAGTGGTATCAGAGCATGGTCTAAGGGATTTAGGTGACTTGAAATAGGCGCCTAGACTTAGACTTTTTGTGTGCGCGTTTATACGGGACTTGTAGGACTTTGGGTCGGATCGGGATGGTTAGTGCATAGGTTTATGTGAACTAATCATGCGCTATTTGTTTGTGTTGTGTTTAGCAATCATCAAGCGAGATGGACGTTGTACTAGCGAGTTAACGCGACGTGCTCGCGTAGTAATGACTAGCTACCATTACTATGAGTGCAAATCGTGTCAAACAAGTAATGTACGACGATTGTTGAGCGAGATGGAGTAGTGTGGTGTATGTGTATGTGTATATGTAATTTGTCCTTCCGTTTTGTGGTTTAACCTAATTCGTTTTATAGAATGAGGATAAGAAACGGTCCCGAACATGATAACGGAAGTACAAGCGAGGACGCCGAGTTCTCAACCAAGGTCGAGGTCGTCTTTAAGAAGTTAAAAGCGGATTTTCTTGTGAACGTTCGAAAGGTCTTTCAAGATTCGGTTGATGAGCAAATAACCGATCTAATTAATGAACGAATGAAGGCCACTATCGAAGAGACCCTTGATGCTAGGAATATCTATCCTCGCGGTGAAGGAGGTGAAGGAAGGCGGGACTTCCACTACAAGAACTTCAAGGATGCTCAACCCTCGATGTTTAATGGGGTGCAGGATCCTTTAAAAAGTACATGTTGGATCTCCGATATTGAGGGAGCTTTCCGTACCGCGGAATGTCCTCCCGAAAAAAAGACAAGGTATGGTTCTAGCATGTTTCGCGAAGAAGCTAAGTTGTGGTGGGACGATAAGATCAACTTATATGGCGAAGAACAATGTATGGGCTTGACATGGGAGGAGTTCAAGAAAGAATTTTTCAGAGAATACCGAACTTCATCCGATCTCGATAGAATCCGGGACGAGTTGCACCATTTGCAACAAGGTTCAATGGACTTAGTTACTCTTAAGTCTACCTTCTTGGCAAAGACTCGTTTTTGCCCGGAGTATGTTGGTGATGATCACAAGCTAATGAAGGATTTCTACCGCACTTTAAATGATGAGTACAAGGGTAAGATTAGTCGGGGTATGGCTAAGTCTTTTGACGAGTTATTTGAGTTGGCTCGGGGTTTTGAGCCGGAGGTTCCAAGAAAGAGTGATTTCATGTTTTTCAAAAGAAAATTTGAAGGTTTTAGTTACTCTAACGCCTCAAGCAAGAAGAGCAAGAGCAAGAGGGGGCCGAAAGTGTCAATAGTGCAAAGAAGGGCACTACCGGCGGGTTTTCTTATACGTGCTACAATTGTGGGCAACCGGGTCATATGGCTCGTGAGTGTCCAAAACCATCTTCCGGAAACAAAATCACTTGTTTTAATTGCGGCAAAGAGGGGCATAAGAAGCCAGAGTGTCCCGATTTGTGAAATGATAATGTGAAGCGGTTAGAGAAGGCGGCAGGTACGGCCAGGGGTCGCAACAACTTGATGACTAATGATGAAGCTAAACAATCGAACGAAGTTGTCTCAGGTACTTTCATGGTTAATTCTAATTCGGCGAGGATTCTTTTTGATTGCGGTGCAAATTTTTCGTTTGTATCTCCTAGATTTGTGCCTAAACTTGATAGACCGTTAGCTAAGTTAAGTCGTCCGGTAGAATTCGAAATAACGAACGGCAAGACGGTGCTAGTGGTTGATGTGTGTGAAAATTGTGATGTTGTTTTTGGTGCCGAAACCTTTAAAATTGATCTTATTCCAATGACCTTGGGTGACTTTGATATTGTCATTGGTATGGATTGGCTCGATCGTTATAGAGCCGATATTGCATGCCATGATAAGTTTATTCGTGTGAAGACCCCAAGTGGAGGAGAGTTGGTTATTCATGGTGATATGCGGAGGAGACCGGTGCCGATATGCACTTATGCACCGGCACGTCGTCATGTTGTTAGTGGCATGGCTTTCCTTGCTCATGTTGTTGATACTCGTAATGAGCCACCACCTATTCGTGAAATTTCGGTGGTTAATGAGTTTGAAGATGTTTTTCCGGATGAGTTACCGGGTGTTCCGGCGGAAAGACAAGTTGAATTTCGCATCGAGTTGGTTCCGGGGGCTACCCCCATTGCTAAAACTCCTTATCGTTTAGCGCCAACGGAGATGCAAGAGTTGTTAAATCAAATTCAAGAATTTCTTGAGAAGGGTTTTATTCGACCGAGTGCTTCGCCATGGGGCGCTCCGGTTTTATTCGTGAAAAAGAAGGATGGTAGTATGCGGATGTGCATCGATTACCGGGAGTTGAAAAAAGTGACGATCAAGAATCGTTATCCGTTACCTAGGATTGACGATTTGTTTGATTAACTTCAAGGTGCAACGTATTTCTCGAAAATCGACCTACGGTCCAGCTATCACCAAATGCGGGTCCGTGAGGAAGACATTGAGAAAACGGCCTTTCGAACGCATTATAGGCATTTTGAGTTTGTTGTGATGCCTTTCGGTCTTACGAATGCACCAGCAGCATTCATGGATCTTATGAACCGAGTGTGCCAACCTATGTTGGACAAGTCGGTAATAGTGTTCATTGACGACATACTAGTCTACTCGAAAAGTATGAACGAACATGAACGTCATTTGCGTGAAGTATTGAAGACGCTACGAAAGGAGAAGTTGTATGCAAAGTTCTCCAAATGTGAATTTTGGCTAAGGGAAGTTCAATTCCTTGGTCATATTGTGAATGAAAACGGTATTCAAGTAGACCCGGGGAAGATCGAGACGGTGAAGAGTTGGGGACAACCGACTACGCCTACGGAAATCCGAAGTTTTCTCAGATTGGCCGGTTATTATCGTCGGTTTATCCAAGACTTTTCTAAGATTGCTTCTCCATTGACGAAGTTGACGAGAAAGAATGCTAGGTTTAATTGGGAGAACGAGCAAGAGATTGCTTTTCAAATGCTAAAATAGAAGTTGTGTCAAGCTCCGGTGTTAGTATTGCCGGAAGGTGTGGAAAACATGACGGTTTATTGTGATGCTTCGCTAAATGGGCTCGGGTGTGTTCTGATGCAAAGAGGTAAAGTCATCGCTTATGCCTCTCGACAATTAAAGGAACACGAAACGAGATATCCGACTCATGATCTTGAGTTGGCGGCGGTTGTGCATGCGTTGAAAATTTGGCGCCATTACTTGTATGGTGTCAAGTGTACGATTTATTCGGATCATAAGAGTTTGAAACATCTCTTTAACCAACGAGATTTGAATTATCGCCAACGTAGGTGGATGGATGTGGTGAAAGACTACGATTGTGAAATACTTTATCATTCGGGTAAGGCGAATGTTGTCGCGGATGCGTTGAGTCGAAAGAGTCAACATCCGGCGATAAAAGTGGGGTCGTTACGTTTGATTATTTCCAACTATTTTCTTGAGAAGCTTGGCGAGATTCAAATAGAGGCTTACGTTCACAATAAGCAAGTGGAACGAATCGTGGGCCAATCGGAGTTCATTACTATGGGCCCACGTGGTTTGTTGTCTTTTCAAGGAAGGGTGTGGGTGCCTAAGATGGGTGATTACCGACGGGTACTACTTGATGAAGCACATAAGTCAAAATATTCCATTCATCCGGGCGCGACGAAAATGTATCATGACTTGAAGAAAGATTATTGGTGGCCGGGCATGAAATGTGATGTTGTGAAGTATGTTGAGCAATGTGTCACGTGTTTACAAGTAAAATCCGAATACCAAAAGCCGTATGGTAAGTTGCAACCGTTGGAAATCCCGAAATGGAAATGGGAGCACATTACCATGGATTTCATTACAAAGTTACCTAAAATGGCGAGGACCCAATTCGATTCGATTTGGGTTATAGTTGACCGATTGACAAAAAGCGCTTTGTTTCTTCCCATTAAAGAAGCGATATCGTCGGAGGCCTTGGCTAAGTTGTTTATCAAAGAAGTGGTCTCGCGACATGGAGTTCCTATATCTATTATTTCGGATCGAGATACCCGTTTTACATATCGATTTTGGGAAATGTTTCATAAAGATATGGGTACGCAATTAAAGTTTAGCACGGCGTATCATCCTCAAACGGACGGTCAAACCGAACGTACGATTCAAACTTTGGAAGATATGTTAAGGGCGTGCATTATTGACTTCGGTGGTAGTTGGGATGAGCATTTGCCTTTGGTGGAATTCTCGTAGAATAATAGTTATCATACTAGTATCGGGATGCCACCTTATGAGATGCTTTATGGGCGTAAGTGTCGAACTCCCATTTGTTGGGGAGAAGTGGGTCAAAGAGAGATCGGGAGTACCGATTTGGTTTTAGAGACTAATAGCAAGATCGATTTGATTCGGGAACATTTGAAGAAGGCTCAAGATAGGCAAAAGTCGTATGCCGATAGACGTAGGCGATTGATTGAGTTCCAAGAAGGGGATATGGTGATGCTTAAGGTTTCGCCATGGAAGGGTATTATTCGATTTCGAAAATGGGGAAAGTTAGCTCCTCGGTTTATTGGGCCGTTCAAGGTTTTAGCTCGTGTTGGTGAAGTTGCATATCGATTGGAATTACCCGAAGAGCTTGCGGGGATCCATAATACATTTCATGTTTCCCACCTCCGTAAGTGTCTTGCGGATGATTCCTCATGGATGCCTTTAGACGAGATCGAGCTAAACAACAAGTTAGAATATGTCGAGGAACCGATTGCTATCCTTGACGAGAAGGTGAAAATGTTGAGGAATAAGGAGGTGAGGACCTTTAAGGTTCAATGGCGACGAAGTAAAGGTTCCGAGTTCACTTGGGAGCCCGAAGAGTTCGTGTTAGTTTATCTTCCCTCGTGTCATGCGACTTGGATTGCGAGGACACAATCCGAATAAGTGGGGGAGAGTTGTAAGACCCGAATATTGGTAGTGTATATAAGAGTAATGTACAATACTTGAAACGGGGTTTTGTTGTATACATTAAAAGCAAGAAAGAATTCTGAACTACAATGTCGCGCGGGCGCCGCGCGGCCTAGTGGCGCGCCGCGCCATCTGTCTGCGACAGATTCTCCTCTTCTTTTAAAATAGATATTTTGAGGGCATTTTGGTCAAAACACATTGGAGCCCGAATTTAATACCTTGGATCAGTTTTGGAGCTTCATTCACTCCATTCCCAACAACCTTATCTTCTCCAATTAAACTCTAGAGAGAGAGTGCAATCCTTGAGAGAGAAAACTCCATTAAAGGGTGAAAGAGGTTGAATCGGGTCTTGGTGCAAGTTATAAAGTCGTTCATCTAATCGATAGCTACGTGGTGATTGTGTTGGTAAGTTATAAAACCCAATTTCTTACTTTAATTGCTTTAAGGGCTAGGTTTTGGGCTAGTGATGAACCAAAGACCCATTTTGTTAGTATTTTGGGGATTTTGGGTGAATATGGGTTATGAAGGCTCATTGACGACTAACCTAGGGTTTGAATGTGTTAATTGGACTTTTGAGTCTTAAATTTGGTTAGTTAGTTGCTAGAACACTTTAATAGTATGTAAATGGGTGTTATTGGGTATAGATGACCCAAATGGGTGTGTTGACCTTGAAATGGTTCAAATGAGTCTTTAATGACCTAAGTGGCCTAGCAAGTATGAAAACGAGTTAGCCTTGTGACCTAAATGTGTTTTAAACCCATCTTGACGAATGATTAGGGTTTTGGTGTGTGTTGACCCAATTTAGGGTTAAGGGTGCAAATGGGTTGAAATTGCACCTTGGGTCAAAATGGCTTAGAATGGTGAAAGGATTTGGTTGACCGACTTGAGTTTGCATTTGATGATGTGTATAATATGATAGGTACGTTACTTTGAGGTCTTGCAAGCTCGGGTATCTTTTCCCAAGACTTTGAGGTGAGTGGAATAATTATATGCATATGTATATAATGTATCTATTTATTGTAGCGTGAAATGTGTAGTGTCGAGGTGCTAAGACACCATGTTTCACATGAAGAGTGTAGCATCGAGGTGTTAAGATGCCACTCGGTTGTAGCATCGAGGTGTTAAGATGCCACCTAGGAGTGTAGTGTCGAGGTGTTAAGACGCCACTCCGTAAATTTATGAGTGATGCATCGAGGTGTTAAAATGCCACTCTGGGTGATGTGCCGAGGTGTTAAGGTGCCACCATAGGGGTTAGTGGTGTGAGGTGTTAAGTGCCCTAACGGATGTTGTGAACACCGATGGCGTTTTCACGAGCGCCGTTCCCTTGTACTATTGGTTAACCATGGTTATTTGTGTTGTAAGCATATTATATTATTCGAGTTATATTCATATGCGGTTGTTATGCTAGTTTGTGGTATTGGAGATTTATAGCTTGTTATTGTGACGATAAGCTAAATGTGTATGCTAGCGTGTTTGCGGTTTGGTGTGTAAGTGTATGCAAGTAGGTATAATTATATATGTATTCGTATAATTATTGCATTCACTAAGCTTTGTTTACCCTCTCGTTGTTTACCATTTTATAGGTTCGGTTTTGGACAGGGGTAAGGGCATCGTTTTGGACTAGAGATCCCGCTTGATGCTAGGGCACGCTTTTGGCTTTAGTAGCTCTTGGAGTTTGACCGATAGTTGGGTAGTTTAATCCCAAACGCCATGCTCATTGTGTAGTTTGGAACTTAAACTTTTTGGTGGTCGAAACTCTTAACTTGTACTAAACTTGTAATTTGGGTCGTGTGGGCCCCGCTTGTAAAACATTGATTTTATGTTTGAAACAGGTTAGTTTTACATATTTGGATGTATGGTAAAAAGCGTTTCGTCTAAAAGTGTCGGGAGCTAGTCAATCTTTTTCGCATTTAAAACTTTCCGGACAGTCCACTTTGGCGCGCCGGGCCCCTACCTGGCGCGCTGCGCCCCTACCTGGCGCGCCGCGCGGGTATGCTGCACAGATTTTTTATTTATTTTGTATTTTCGCGTGGTAAGGTCGAGGGTTGGTTTGGGTTGTTACACGATTTGTTGGAATGAAGTTGGGGATAGACAAATTACGGGTCCGGAGATAATTCAAGAAACTACTGAGAAGATCATCCAAATTCAATAACGGTTGAAAACCGCCCAAAGTTTGTCAACGAGACGAGATGTCCATATCCCGAGATTTTTTGGTCAACGAGGTCAAACTTGGTCAAAGCCATGATTTCTCGGATTTTCTTGCTCATTTCTCGAATTTTCTGGTAAAATCTCGTAATTTATCAGATTTTCTTACCCATTTCTCAGATTTTCTTGTAAAATCTCGTAAAAATGTATATAAAAACTAAAAAGTCAACATAAATCAACGTCCATGATCTCCTCGAGATATTTTCGAGATCCCGAGATCTCCTCAAAAATGTTCAAACAAGATCTCCCCGAAATCCGAGTTCTCCAACCTTGGGCGTTGCTGATGTCTTAGTTATTTATAACTTAAAACAATGACGTACTATTAAATTATCAAGAATTCGATGATTTATTATTTTTTTACAGCTTAATTGTGACGTTTACCGTTTCCATTTTTAAGAAGAAGAACATAATAATTTGAGTAACATAATTATAGTGTGGGCTACCAAATCGTAGACAACCTATTTAAATAATTGGATTCCAAAATCTAATGACATTAAAACATAAATATACAAATTAAATATATTCAAAATTTTGAATTCGATTTTCGGTTTAACCGAATTAAGAATTTTTAAAACCCAAAACCGAATTCAAATTTGGTTTCGGTTTTACTCTGTCTGAAAACCATTTTTCAAAAACGGTTTGGTTTTTTCCGGTTTGGTTTTCGGGTGAAACGGTTTCAAACCAAATACTGACTGTAGTGACCCGAATTTTTCCATGTTTATATATATTAAATGAAGTTGATATTTACATGATTAAATGTTTCCAACATGTTAAGCAATCAAACTTGTTAAGACTTGATTAATTGAAATAGATTTCATGTAGACAATTGACCACCCAAGTTGACCGGCGATTCACGAACGTTAAAACTTGTAAAAACTATATGATATATATATATATATATATATATATATATATAGCTAACATGATATTGTGAAAAGTAAGTATCTCACTAGGTATATTAACAATGAGTTATATACATAAAATGAGACTATTGAATTATGAAACTCGAAACAATATATATAACGATTATCGTTATAGCAACCCCTTACTAAATACATATGTATCATATTAAGATATATTCATTGTTGGTTATTTGTGTCACCAATATGATTTAAGTGTAATGGGATTAATTTGTTAACCAAAATAACCTTGATAAATATCGAACAAGTTTGGGAAAGTGTGGAGTGCACACTTGTTTGAACTTATCTTGATTATGACGGGGGTTGGGGGCAGCGCCCCTGATAACGAGGTCCAAGGGGCGGCAACCCCTGTCGGGGTCCAAGGGGTAGAGCCCCTGGATGGGATCGACAACATTAAATGTGTTAAAATTTGATTTAAAGCTTTTAACAACATTAAATGAGATCGTTAACTTAAAGCTTTCAAAAACAACACTTACATGTAACGACTAACGATGACTTAACCACTCAGTTAAAATGAATATACATGTAGTGTATTAAGATGTATTAGTACACTTTTGAAAGACTTCAAGACACATATCAAAGTACTTCTACTTAGCAAAAATGCTTACAATTACATTTCCATTCATTTACATCAAAAATTCTACTCGTAGTCATTCAATATTCGTACCCATATTATACACAGCTTCTAGACGTACTTACTATGAGTATATACCAATAGGAACTAGCATGAGATTCCACTCTTGATTATGTCATGCATGACTAATCAAATTTAACTTCTACCATGAACAAGTAAACTAACTAGAGCTCCTTTTAACCCCACTCACCACTCATCATTCACCACTCACCAATCAATCCATTTCACTTCTAATTCTCTTTCTAATTCTCTCTAAACACACACACACACACACTCTTAGGAACGAAATTTCCAGTAAACTAATCTTCATCTTCATCAAAAATTACTTCAAGAATCAAGCTATAATCATCATAGGAAGAACACTTCAAGAACACTTTGAAAATCCTTTCAAGTTTGATAGTTTACTTTCAATCTTGCAAATCCATTCCAAGTAATGTGACGCCCCGTACAAAATCAACGTGTACGGATCATCAACAACAGGATCATTACAAGGTCAAACACTATATGCTGTTTAAAATAAGTTTGCATTCATAAAACAGAGTGACATCTTAACCAACATTAAAAGTTTTACATCTGAAAGTATGCTTCGATGAATAGAAGCAATTAATAATAGTACGTGACCCAATGGTCGTTACGAATACATTGTTCAAAAGTAATATTGTTTGAATGCAAAATAAACGTTTCATGCGAAGACATCTCTAATAAGCAGCGGGTGTCTACAGCAAGACTACAATAGCGGAAGCAAACAAACCTCTTAAGCACCTGAGAAAAACATGCTTAAAAGCGTCAACACAAAGGTTGGTGAGCTATAGTTTAAGTATAACAGTAATGCAAGGTAGGCCACGAGATTTCAGTGTTTTAAAACAGTATGAAAAGTATATGTATAACCGTGGGTACTTGGTAACTAACTTAACGTAAATAACACCCCTAAAAGTACACTTGGCGAGTGTGTAAGTTTACAATGTATTAAACACCCGTTAAATGCTAGCGCGACTAGCCCGAGTGGGGATGTCAAACCCTATGGATCCATATCTAAGATTCGTGTTCACCGATTCAAAGACCAATGACTAAACGTTATCGAGTTAAGGGGAAAGTTTATGCCGTTATATCACCCACACATATATAAATTTCAAGTACTCGTGCCTAGTATGTAAAATGTATAAAGCGCATGTATTCTCAGTTCCAAAATAGTTAAAGTAAAAAGGGATGTTATAACTCACAGTGAAAAGTAGTAAAGTTGATTCGGGAAAGAAAGCAAGTAGTTGGTCCGGAAGGTCCTCAACCTAATTCAAAAGTTTCTAAGTTAGTAAATTGTTCCCAAAGGTTTAAAAGTATGTAAATTAGGTCTTAAGTATCATCATCATTCATCATTAATCAAAAAGGGTAAAGTAAGTTTCAATCAAGAATAGAGTTTGAAATAAAGGCTGATTTCGTTCAGTTGCCATGACCTCTATACAAACTGAAATGAGGTGAGACTAGTGGTCATGGCTCCGTATATGAGTCCCCTAGAGGCTGACCAATTTCCAGAACCAAACTCGTCTTCGTTTGACCGTGGTGACGGTTTAAGTGCGAGTAGGTCAGAAATTTTAGCACCACGTTAAAAGGGTGTAGTGACTTTCGGATGGCCATAAATCCTAAACTATAACTCGGATTAAGACGAGGTCTAAACGGAAAATCATCTAATCAAACCAAAATAGCTGGAAATAAACTTTTCTAGTAGCCCAGGTTATTGATCAGACCCAAAAAATAGTAGGTAATGTGCTCCAGTGGGTTCTTGGTGCTTGATGCTCATCACGGTTCTCATCCTTGATGCTTATAGCTTCAAGTGTGCAACTCGTTGATGTGTTTGCATCATCTTAACCAAGTTTTGACCATCATAACACTAGTTTAAGTCTAAGATATGTAGAACAACTCATTTAAGGGTTGTAAGTAGTTTGATGAACCAAAGTTACATCAAGATCTTAGATCCGACACATACATGAGTTCTAATAGTAATATTAAGCTACAAACTTGAAAGTAAACTAAGTAAACAAGATCTTAAATCGTAGAACTTAGATCTTAGTTAGATCTTAAAGATCCTAGACTAGAAAGTATAGATCTAGTGTTTTTAAGTTAGATCCTAAGTTATAGAACTTGGATCTTCACTTTAATGAAACCATAAGTTATGGAACTTAGATTTTCATCTTGTAAAATGTATGTAAGCTTATAAGCTCTTGATTACAACAAAATTAGAAGACCATAAGCTATAGAAACTTAGATCCAACATAAGTGTATGAAGTTATAACTAGAAAGTTATACTTCCATGTTCTTGAACTTATAAAGTTAACTTTAGTTTCAAGAAATATGAGATCAAGTTTAACTAGTAATACTTGACCAAATTAACAATATTACAACTTTAAAGTACTTACAAAAGAAAGAAATAAACTAAAGTTACAAGTATTATGTTCATGTTTGTTTCATACTTGAGAAGATTCAAATCAAAGTTTGGATCTTAAGGAAATAACTTCAAGTCTACAAAACATGAACACAAGTATGATTATAAAGCTTATGAACTTTAAATCTTATAACATTTTAAGTGTAGAACCATAAGTTATAGAACTTAGATCCTTGTTTTTGGTTCTTCATCAAACAAAGATGAAAGTAACTAAGATTACATGAAGATACAAGTTATAAAACTTGATCTTTAACACAAACAAGTAACAAGTAACAAAACAAGTAAAATGATGATGATATGTTGGCAGTTTTCAAAGAAAGAAAAGAAGAGAAAATAAAGTTTGTTACTTACAATTTTTGAAAGAAAAAGATGAGAGAAAGAAATGGTGTAAGTATGTGTGTGAAATGAGGCTTGAAGTATACATGTAAGTAGCAAAACAAGAAGCAAAAATTTGAATCTCTCCTCCCCATGGGAGCTCACGGCCAAGGACCAAAATGGCAAGGTCAAAAGTTAACTTTTGTAGTGACCCGAACTTTTCCATGTTTATATATATTAAATGAAATTGTTATTTACGATTAAGTATTTCCAACATGTTAAGCAATTAATCTTGTTAAGACTTAATTAATTGAAATAGGTTTCATATAGATAATTGACCACCCAAGTTGACCGGTGATTCACGAACGTTAAAACTTGTAAAAACTATATGATGACATATATATGATTATATATATATTTAACATGATATTATGATAAGTAAGTATCTCATTAGGTATTTTAACAATGAGTTATATACATAAAATTGAGTTTATTGAATTAAGAAACTCGAAACGATATATATAACGATTATCGTTATAACAATGTCTTAGTAAATACATATGAATCATATTAAGATATTGATACATTATGTTTAATCATGTTAAATGATAAGTAAACATGTCATTAAGTGTATTAACAATGAACTACATATGTAAAAACAAGACTACTAACTTAATGATTTCGAAACGAGACATATATGTAACGATTATCGTCGTAACAACATTTAACTGTATATATATCATACTAACATATATTAATATATCATAATATCACGATAATGTAATAATCTAACATCTCTTTAGATATAATAAACAATGGGTTAAAAACATTTAACAAGATCGTTAACCTAAAGGTTTCAAAACAACATTTACATGTAACGACTAACGATGACTTAACGACTCAGTTAAAATGTATATACATGTAGTGTTTTAATATGTATTCATACACTTTTGAAAGACTTCAAGACACTTATAAAAATACTTCTACTTAACAAAAATGCTTACAATTACATCCTCGTTCAGTTTCATTAACAATTCTACTCGTATGCACCCGTATTCGTACTCGTACAATACACAGCTTTTAGATGTATGTACTATTGGTATATACACTCCAATGATCAGATCTTAGCAGACCATGTGAGTTACCTAACACATGTAGGAACCATCATTTGGCAACTAACATGAAATATCTCATAAAATTATAAAAATATTAGTAATCATTCATGACTTATTTACATGTAAACAAAATTACACATCCTTTATATCTAATCCATATACCAACTACCAAAAACACCTACAAACACTTTCATTCTTCAATGTTCTTCATCTAATTGATCTCTCTCAAGTTCTATCTTCAAGTTCTAAGTGTTCTTCATAAATTCTATAAGTTCTAGTTTCATAAAATCCAGAATACTTTCAAGTTTGCTAGCTTACTTCCAATCTTGTAAAGTGATCATCCAACCTCAAGAAATCTTTATTATTTATAGTAAGATATCTTTCTAATACAAGGTAATACTCATATTCAAACTTTGATTCGATTTATATAACTATAGCAATCTTATTTCGAGTGGAAATCTTACTTGAACTTGTTTTCGTGTCATGATTCTGCTTCAAGAACTTTCAAGCCATCCAGGGATCCTTTAAAGCTATATCTATTTTTTCTAATTTCCAGTAGGTTTATCCACAAAACTTGAGGTAGTATTGATGTTCATAACATCATTTGATTCATATATTTAAAACTACCTTATTCGAAGGTTTAAACTTGAAATCACTAGAACATAGTTTAGTTAATTCTAAACTTGTTCGCAAACAAAAGTTAATCCTTCTAACTTGACTTTTAAAATCAACTAAACACATGTTCTATATCTATATGATACGCTAACTTAATGATTTAAAACCTGGAAACATGAAAAACACCGTAAAACATGACATACGCCGTCGTAGTAACACCGCGGGCTGTTTTGGGTTTGATAATTAAAAACTATGATAAAGTTTGATTTAAAAGTTGTTCTTCTGGGAAAATGATTTTTCTTATGAACATGAAACTATATCCAAAAATCATGGTTAAACTCAAGTGGAAGTATGTTTTTCAAAATGGTCATCAAGACGTCGTTCTTTCGACTGAAATGACTACCTCTTACAAAAACGACTTGTAACTTATATTTCCGACAATAAACCTATTCTTTTTCTGTTTAAATTCATAAAATAAAGTTCAATATGAAACCATAGAAATTTTATTCACTCAAAACGGATTTAAAACGAAGAAGTTATGGGTAAAACAAGATTGGATATTTTTTGATTGTTGTAGCTACGGGAAATATTGTAACAATTCTATACAAATCATATCCTAGCTAACTTATATTGTATTATACATGTATTCTAATATATTATGTAATATTGGGATACCATAGACACGTATGCAAATATTTTGACATATCATATCGACCCATGTATATATATTATTTGGAACAACCATAGACACTTTATATGCAGTAATGATTGAGGTAGCTATACAGGGTTGAGGTTGATTCCAAAAATATATATACTTTGAGTTGTGATCTAGCCTGATACGTGTATACACTGGGTCGTGGATTGATTCAAGATAATATATATCAATTTATTTTTGTACATCTAACTATGGACAACTAGTTGTAGGTTACTAACGAGGACAGCTGACATAATAAACTTAAAACATCAAAATGTATTAAAAATATTGTAAATATATTTTGAACATACTTTTATATATATGTGTATATATTTGTTATAGGTTCGTGAATCGACCAGTAGCCAAGTCTTACTCCCGACGAAGTAAAAATCTGTAAAAGTGAGTTATAGTCCCACTTTTAAAATCTAATATTTTGGGATGAGAATACATGCAGTTTTATAAATGTTTTACGAAATAGACTCAAGTAAATGAAACTACATTATATGGGTGAATGATCGAAGCTGAATATGCCCCTTTTGCTTGGTAGCTTAAGAATTAGTAAACCGATCTACTAATTGACGTGAATCCTAAAGATAGATCTATTGGGCCTAACGAACCCCATCCAAAGTACCGGATGCTTTAGTACTTCGAATTCGTTTTTATCATGTTCGAAGGATTTCCTGGAATGATAGGGGATATTCTTATATGCATCTTGTTAATGTCGGTTACCAAGTGTTCACCATATGAATGATTTTTATCTCTATGTATGGGATGTATATTGAAATATGAAATCTTGTGGTATATTATTATGATTTGATAATATATAGGTTAAACCTATAACTCACCAACATTTTTGTTGACATTTTAAGCATGTTTATTCTCAGGTGATTATTGTAACACCCTGTCAAATCCTTTTAACGGAATGTTAACTCTGGCCCTAGTGCTTGGCTTGACTTCTACGTAACAGCAATATTCTACAGCGAAAGCAATTAATACCTGAGAATAAAACACGCAAAATGGGTCAACAATAATGTTGAGTGAATCTACAGGTTTTAGGTAAACAATACAGTATGTTTAAGAAATAACATTTCGAAAAAGTTTACTAGTGAAAGACCACCAAATTTTAATGTTAAAGTTTTTAGACAACACTGTTGCTTATTTCAAAAGTTTGTTGACACTACCATGTCAAATTTCAATCATTTGTAAACAACACCCTGTCAAGTTTTATCTCATTTACTCATAAACCATAGTTTAAATATCATTGTATAGTATCTGAAAAACAGTTATCAGAAAAATAGTTTAGTTTCATTGACCACAAGATTCTATCGCAAGCATAAACCGAGCACCTGAATACTAGCAAAGACCCGAGTATAGCCACTATACCCACCTTACCTCGTAAAATGTTATACACTGTTCAGATGTATTAAATGTTCAAAATAAATGCGCCACTGCTTTTTATAGTGGGTGAGGTTGTCAACCTAACGGATCCGTCCATCTAAATTGTGCCTACCAAATGGTATTAAAAGTATTCAAGCTAGAGGATTTTTGAACAAACTCAATATGCATATGTGTAGTACTCATGTCAATATAAAGCATTTAAAAATGTAAATATGACAACGTGTATTCTCATCCCTGAAAACATGTAAAAAGCGGGACTGTAGACTCACCTTCGAATAAGCTCGGAATGAAAGACAAATGACTTGTACGGTTTAGACCCGAGTAATGTAACCTAAGTATACGTATGTAGGTTGGTCAATATATATATGTTATATAAGTGTGGTTTCATAGTGTACGTTGTCTTATTGCTCGACCCTACGCGATTTAAAGTAAAAGTCAACTATATCATGCAAGTCAAACAAAGTCAACCGAAGTCAAACTGAAAGTCAAACTTGGTCAATGTGGTCAACTAAAGTCAACATCAGTAGGTTCATGTCAAATATTGGTCAACATGTCAAACCTAAGTCAAACAATATGTTTTAGGTCATGAATGATCATTTTCACAATTTCAGTTTATCGTCATGCACAAAATTTACGAACACGTAGCACACTTAGCATATTATCTCATAGTACAAAATTCAAGTAAATATGACAAACTCCATATCATAATTAGACTCAAAATAGATTCCAAAAAGTCCATCCAGGGACTCATACGACAATTAAAAGTCAGGAATCAGAAGGAATACATTTGGGGTTTGCCAGGTCAGTTTCTGTCCGCGCACTAATTTCATTTCGGCTATAACCGGAGTTAGAAACATGCAATTGATACAAGACTAGTGGCCATAGTTCAAGGACAAATCAAAGTAACACATATAAAAAATCTAGCCACTTTTGTTTAGCCAATTTGTAGAGTTTATTCGTGCAAATTGATCATTCAGTTTTCAGTTCAAATCAGAATTCACATAAAGTATGGCTCTATTGTGCCCAATTCATAAGGTTTCAGAGATTGACATAAACTAACAATAAGCCACATATCATGTTAAGTTTCATTTTCCATAAGCATACATGCTCAATCAATATAAAAAATTCACAAAGTACAAAACCGTGTTCAATTTACAGATTCGATTCCCATTTCGTTAGTCACATTCGCATAAGATTATCCGAAGATCTAGATACAATTGGCCTATGATATCTACATGAAAAATGAAGTAATTTTTGTCTATTTTTAAAATATGCAAAGTTTCAATCACAAAAGTTAACACATTTTATCATACAAGGTTATTTTCATGCAAGTGCTGTATAAAACTTCATTTACACTAATTCTAGCATATCTCGGGCTATACATAAGCAAACGACATGATATGCTAGTCTAACTTGAGTGTTTTTAAATTATCTTTCCAGTGGTATAAGTCTCACATGCCAATTCGTTTTCTATCAATACCAGATTTCTGATCAAGCAACAATAACACAACGATAATTTAAATCGACATAACTTAATCATACGGAAACGAAATCAAGCGAATCCAAAGCCTAAACTCAATAATTTTTCGCAAGGAATCTGATTATAACATAATAATTAACATTTTAAAAACTTAATTTTTCTGATCAAACAAATACAAATTCGTTTTTAAACCCTAGCGCATCAAACAATCAAATTAACGATTACAATTAACACGTACGCGTATAGACTTGAGCAATTGACAACATAACTATGAAACTTTATAAAAATCAGATTTTTAAGAATTAGGGTTCATGCAATTATACCTTTGATCGCTAAATTAAATACACCAACGCGTAGAGGAGATCGAGAATTGCAACTTTCGTGTTCAAGGTTTTATCAAAAGATCAAAAATTGAAGGTGATGATGATGGTGATGTTGGGCGACAATGGGGATGAGCCAGGGAGAGATCGACTGTAGTTTTTGTGTAAGGGTTTACTAATTTTAGGTTAATACTTCTATTTATACTAACCCTAGTTTCACAAATAAGCACATAAGCCCCTAAACTTACAAAAATTGAAACATAAGGGGGTGAGGGGGAGGGGTCGGCCGAATGGAGCCCACCATGGGTTCCCGGGTTCTCGTTTTGCAATTCCGTGTATTCGTGGTCCATTTTAAGTGTCGTTTTGTCGTACCGAAGGCCCGGAACGCTAATCCGATCGTTAAACGCAACCAATCGCTTAATTTATTAAAAACCCAATAAATTAAATATTTTAAAAAGTTAATAATTAATTAAATTAATTATTAAAATAAACCCAGCGTTTCGTTGCTCAAAAAGCTATCATCAAAATCGTATCGTTTTTATCGTATTTCATTATCCGAAATATTTATTTGAATTAATATCAATCCATATCAATTATTGAAACCCTCCAAAGGTCAAGTACGCATTTAATACACGTAAACACATAAAAGTTAAATAATCGCCGTTAAATAAACTAACGAAAGGTTAACGAAAGTAACAAAAAAATCAGGGTTGTTACAATTATTAAGAGCTTCCGCTGTTGCATACTAAAATAAGGACAAGATTTGGAGTCCATGCTTGTATGACATTATGTAAAAACTGCATTCAAGAAACTTATTTTTGATGTAATATATTCTTATTGTAAACCATTATGTAATGGTCATGTGTAAACGGTATATTTTAGATTATCATTATTTGATAATCTATGTAATGCTTTTTAAACCTTTATAGATAAAATAAAGGTTATGGTTGTTTTAAAAATGAATGCAGTCTTTGAAAAACGTCTCATATAGAGGTCAAAACCTCGCGACGAAATCAATTAATATGGAACGTTTATAATCAATATGAACGGGACAATTCATTTGGTATCTGAGCATTGGTCTTAGAGAACCAGAAATTTGCATTAGTGTGTGTTATCGAGTTTGTTAGGATACATTAGTGAGTCTGGACTTCGACCGTGTTTTCTTTAAAAACGATTGCTTAACACTTTTGTTGGAAACTATATATTATTAACATGTAAATATTATGTGATATATTAACCTCTTAATGTGTTTGATATTGTGTGATAGATGTCTACCACTAGTACAAATCCCATCGATTCGCCTAATAATAATGAAGAGTCGAATATATTTTGGGAAGATTCACAAATTCCCGAAGAGGAACCGGAAGAAGAGGAACCGGAAGAGGAGGAACCTGAAGAGGAGGAACCGAAAGAAGAGGTTTCGGAGGAAGAAATATTGACACCTATAGTAAATCGATTAAATAAAAGAAAATCCTCAACCAACGGACCAAAGTTAATAATGGTCAATGGTGTTTCCGCCGAGGAAGCAAAATATTGGGAAGATTACCAATTTTCTGACGAATCGGATCCCGATGAGGATTCCGATGATGTTATAGAAATTACCTCGACCCAATTTAATAAAATGAAAGAAAATAATAAGGCAAAAGGTATAAAAATAAAGAAACCCGATTCCAACCCCGATGAACTTTATATGTATCGGCAACATCCGTGTTTCCTAAAATGTAACAATGACCCGGGAACCTCTAAACCACCAGGTTTTTCTAAACCATTATGGAAAATGACGGCTCGTATTAGAGGAACACCATATATTCCTAGAAAATTAGGAAAACGAACCAAGTCCGAAGAAGAAGAAACCAGTAATTCAGATTAGAGGGTTTAATCATGTTGTGTATTATATGTATTGTAGTGTGCTTGTACTTTTATGTTCTATGTAAAAATTGCTTGTATTGTTTGTTAATTATCTTTTACGAATCTAATCCTTGTCTATTTTACAGTATAAAAACAAAATGGACGTTAAGGGTAGACAACCGAATATTTTAGAAGATCTACCAGAGGATATGATTGAGGAAATCTTGTCTAGAGTCGGTCAGAATTCATCAGCACAATTAATTATGGCAAAATTAACTTGTCAAACATTTGAAAGACTTTTCAGAAATGCCTTAGTTTATAAAAGGTTTTCCTTTGATAGGTGGGGTATATCACATTGGGGAGACCGTAAGTTACGCCGTGTTTTCTTTAAAGCGTTAAATGCGGGGAACCCAAATGCAATTTTACGCTACGGGTTAAGAACCTATTTTGACTCAACATATCCCAACATAGAATTTCATGAATTAGAAAGAGCTTTTAACATGCAACATAAAGAAGCATGTTATGCTTACGGGTTAGTAATGTTCGCTTCTTACCAAAGTGAGAAAAAGTACATCGGATTGCAGCTTTTAAATAAAACCTTCCCACAAGTGACGGATTCAGTAGTTGGGGTGAGAAACAAGGTTTTTAGATTATTACGGGGCTGTTGAACATTACGAAACCCTCGTCCTTTTGACGACATTACAACATGCTGCCTAGCCAATGGTCATAACGGTTATTTTTCACAAGACCAAGGATGGGAAGTCATCTTAGTAAAACCAGAATGCATGACTTGTTTCTGGACTTATGAATTACGTGTCTTTATTTCCTTTGCTGAACAACTTGCGCATTAACAAGATTTATCTTCAAAACTGTCCTGTATCAAAGTGTACTATATTTCATGTTATATGTAATATAGCGATGTTGTAAGTTTGAAGAATATTTATATGTGATATATTATTATAATCAGTTTTTCATATGGAATTATAGTAGTTGAATTGTATATTAGCTACTAAGTATGAACTTAACGGGTAGGTAGTACCCGAATTTAAACTTCTAAAACGCTAATATGAAGAAAAAACTTTTATAAATGAGTTCATATTATGCTACGAAATACTATTGACTACTCTTAATATTCTGTATGATTAACTCGATTCAGTTGGCTATTTTGAAGGAAATGGCACTGACTACTCGACACACCATGAATATGAGCGAAGAAGAATTTCGTACCTTTCTTGCTGCAAACATAGCCGCAGTACAGGCTGCGCTACATACCAACAATAACTCTGAATCTAGCAATGCAGCTAACGGCACAAGAAATTGTGTAGAATGCTCCTACAAAGAATTCACTGCCTGCAAACCTTTGGAATTTGATGGAACCGAAGGACCAATTGGATTGAAACGGTGGACCGAGAAAGTCGAATCGGTGTTTGCCATAAGTAAGTGTACTGAAGAGGACAAAGTTAAGTAAGCTACGCATACCTTCACAGGTACTGCGTTAACGTGGTGGGACACCTATCTTGAACAGGTAGGACAAAATGCTACTTACGCACTACCGTGGTCGGCATTCAAGCAATTGATGAACGAGCAGTACCATCCTAGAAATGAAGTCAATAAGCTCAAGGTAGAGCTTAGAGAGTTACGAACACAAGGGTTCGACATTACCACGTATGAACGATGATTCACGGAGTTGTGCCTATTGTGTCCGGGAGCGTTCGAAGATGAAGAAGAGAAGATCGACGCGTTTGTAAAAGGGTTACCAGTAAGGATTCAAGAATATGTGAGTTCACACGAGTCCACTTCCATACAAATGGCAAGTTGAATGGCTCATAAACTCATAAATCAGATTGAGGGAAGAATTAAAGAGCAGGCGGCCGAAGAAGCCAACACGAAACAACTCAAGAAGAAGTGGGAGGAAAACGGTGACAAGAGTCACCCGTACAACAACAATAACAATTACAACCACAATCACAACAACTATCCCAACAACCGCAACAACAATCGCAACAATAACTGAAATCCTAACAATAACTACAACAAAGATCCCAACAACAACAACAACAACTACAACAACCATTTTAACAACAATAACAATCTCAACAACAACCTCAATAACAACAACGGCAACAAAAACCAAAAACAGCCATGTCATATGTATGAAGAAAATTATCAGGGGTTTTGCACGACATTTTGCAATAGGTGTAAAAGAAATGGTTATAGCGCGACAAAGTGTGAGGTCTACGGACCAAAGTTTAACAGAACTAAAGGAATAAATAGTGTCGGAACAAGTAATGCCGGAACGAATAGTGTCAGAGCAAGTAATACCAATGCTGTTTGTTATAAATGTGGAAAACCAGGCCACATTATTAGAAATTGCCCGAATCAGGGGAATACTAATGGGCAGGACCGCAGAAGAGTTTTCAATATTAATGCGGCAGAAGCACAGGAAGACCCGGAGCTTGTTACGGGTACGTTTCTTATTGACGATAAATTTGCTTATGTTTTATTTGATTCGGGTGCGGATAGAAGCTATATGAGTAGATAATTTTGTGCTAAATTAAGTTGCCCATTGACGCCTTTGGATAATAGATTTTTACTCGAATTAGCAAATGGTAAATTAATTTCAGCAGATAATATATGTCAGGATAGAGAAATTAAACTGGGTGATGAAACATTTAAGATTGATTTAATACCAGTCGAGTTAGGGAGTTTTGATGTAATAATTGGCATGGACTGGTTGAAGAAGGTAAGAGCAGAGGTCGTTTGTTACCAAAAATGCGATTCGCATTATGCGTGAAAAAGGAAAATCTTTAATGCGAAGTTAAATCTTATTAGTAGTTTGAAGGCGCAAAAACTAATAAGAAAAGGTTGTTACGTCATTCTAGCACACATCAAGGAAGTTAAACCTGAAGAAAAGAACATCAGTGATGTTCCCGTCGCAAAAGAATTTTCCGATGTATTTTCGAAAGAATTACCGGGATTACCCCCACATCAATCCGTTGAATTTCAAATAGACCTTGTACCAGGAGCTGCACCAATAGCTCGTGCTCCATACAGACTCACACCCAGCGAAATAAAAAAATTACAAAGTCAGTTAAAGGAACTTTTAGAACGTGGTTTCATTCGACCAAGTACATCACCATGGGGAGCTCCTGTTCTGTTTGTCAAGAAGAAAGATGGTACATTCAGGTTGTGTATCGACTACCGAGAGTTGAACAAATTTACCATCGAGAACTGTTATCCATTACCGAGAATCGACGACTTATTTGATTAACTACAAGGCTCGTCGGTTTATTCGAAGATCGATTTACGTTCTGGATATCACCAAATGCGGGTGAAAGAGGATGACATTCCGAAGACTGCTTTTAGGATGCGTTACGGTCATTACGAGTTTATGGTTATGCTGTTTGGATTGACTAACGCACCAGCTGTGTTCATGGACCTCATGAACCGAGTGTGTGGGCCATATCTTGACAAGTTTGTCATTGTTTTCATCAATGACATACTTATTTACTCGAAGAATGATCAAGAGCACAAAGAACATTTGAGAAAAGTGCTAGAGTTGCTGAGATAAGAAAAACTGTACGCTAAGTTTTCAAAGTGTGCATTTTGGTTGGAAGAAGTTCAATTCCTCGGTCATATATTGAACAAAGAAGGTATTCAGGTGGATCCCACAAAGATTGAAACCGTTGAAAAGTGGGAAACCCCAAAAACTCTGAAACACATACGCCAATTTTTAGGGCTAGCGGGTTATTACAGGAGATTCATCCAAGATTTTTCCAAAATAGCAAAACCCTTGACTGCATTAACGCATAAAGGGAGGAAATTTGAATGGAATGATGAACAAGAAAAAGCGTTTCAATTGTTGAAGAAAAAGTTAACTACGACACCTATACTGTCATTACCTGAAGGGAATGATGATTTTGTGATATATTGTGACGCCTCAAAGCAAGGTCTTGGTTGTGTATTAATGCAACGAACGAAAGTAATTGCTTATGCATATGGACAATTGAAGATTCATGAGCAGAATTATACGACGCATGATTTGGAATTAGGCGCGGTTGTTTTTGTATTAAAGACTTGGAGGCACTACTTATATGGGGTCAAAAGTATTATATATACCGACCACAAAAGTCTACAACACATATTTAATCAGAAACAACTGAACATGAGGCAGTGCAGATGGATTGAATTGTTGAATAATTACGACTTTGAGATTCGTTATCACCCGGGGAAGGAAAATGTGGTAGCCGACGCCTTGAGCAAAAAGGACAGAGAACCCATTCGAGTAAAAGCTATGAATATAATGATTCACACTAACCTTACTACTCAAATAAAGGAGGCGCAACAAGGAATTTTAAAAGAGGAAAATTTAAAGGATGAAATACCCAAAGGATCGGAGAAGCATCTTAATATTCGGGAAGACGGAACCCGGTATAGGGCTGAAAGGATTTGGGTACCAAAATTTGGAGATATGAGAGAAATGGTAATTAGAGAAGCTCATAAAACCAGATATTCAATACATCCTGGAACGGGGAAGATGTACAAGGATCTCAAGAAACATTTTTGGTGGCCGGGTATGAAAGCCGATGTTGCTAAATACGTAGGAGAATGTTTGACGTGTTTTAAGGTCAAAGCTGGGCATCAGAAACCATCAGGTCTACTTCAACAACCCGAAATCCAGGAATGGAAATGGGAAAATATTACCATGGATTTTATCACTAAATTGCCAAGGACTGCAAGTGGTTTTGATACTATTTGGGTAATAGTTGATCGTCTCACCAAATCAGCACACTTCCTGCCAATAAGAGAAGAAGACAAGATGGAGAAGTTAGCACGACTGTATTTGAAGGAAGTCGTCTCCAGAAATGGAATACCAATCTCTATTATCTCTGATAGGGATGGCAGATTTATTTCAAGATTCTGGCAGACATTACAGCAAGCATTAGGAACTCGTCTAGACATGAGTACTGCCTATCATCCACAAACTGATGGGCAGAGTGAAAGGATGATACAAAAGCTTGAAGACATGCTACGAGAATGTGTTATTGATTTCGGAAACAGTTGGGATCGACATCTACAGTTAGCAAAATTTTCCAACAACAACAGCTACCATTCAAGCATTGAGATGGCACCGTTTGTAGCACTTAATGGTAGAAAGTGCAGGTCTCCGATTTGTTGGAGTGAAGTGGGGGATAGATAGATTATGGGTCCGGAGATTATACAAGAAACTACCAAGAAGATCATCCAAATTCAATTCAACAACGGTTGTAAACCGCCCAAAGTCGACAAAAGAGCTACGCCGACATTAAAAGAAAAGATATAGAATTTGAAATTGGAGAGATGGTCATGCTTAAGGTTGCACCTTGGAAAGGCGTTGTTCGATTTGGTAAATGAGGGAAATTAAATCCAAGGTATATAAGACCATTCAAGATTATTGATCGTGTCGGACCAGTAGCTTACCGACTTGAATTACCACAACAACTCGCGGCTGTACATAACACTTTCCACATATCAAATTTGAAGAAATGTTTTGCTAAAGAAGATCTCACTATTCTGTTAGACGAAATCCAAATCAACGAAAAACTTCAATTCGTCGAAGAACCCGTCGAAATAATGGATCGTGAGGTTAAAAGACTTAAGCAAAACAAGATACCAATTATTAAAGTTCAATGGAATGCTTGTAGAGGACCCGAGTTCATCTGGGAATGAGAAGATCAGATGAAGAAGAAATACCCGCACTTATTTCCAGAAGATACGTCAACACCTCCAACTGCTTAAAATTTCGGGACGAAATTTATTTAACGGGTAGGTACTGTAGTGACCCGAACTTTTCATGTTTATATATATTAAATGAAATTATTATTTACATGATTAAGTGTTTCCAACATGTTAAGTATCAAACTTGTTAAGACTTGATTAATTGAAATAGGTTTCAGATAGACAATTGACCACCCAAGTTGACCGGTGATTCACGAACGTTAAAACTTGTAAAAACTATATGATGACATATATATGATTATACATATAGTTAACATGATATTATGATAAGTAAATATCTCATTAGGTATTTTAACAATGAGTTATATACATAAAATTGAGTTTATTGAATTAAGAAACTCGAAACGATATATATAACGATTATCGTCATAACAACGTCTTACTAAATACATATTTATCATATTAAGATATTGATACACTATGTTTAATCATGTTAAATGATAAGTAAACATGTCATTAAGTGTATTAATAATGAACTACATATGTAAAAACAAGATTACTAACTTAATGATTTCAAAACGAGACATATATGTAACAATTATCGTTGTAACAACATTTAACTGTATATATATCATACTAAGATATATTAATATATTATAATATCATGATAATGTAATAACTTAACATCTCTTTAGATATAATAAACAATAGGTTAAAAACATTTAACAAGATCGTTAACCTAAAGGTTTCAAAACAACATTTACATGTATCGACTAACGATGACTTAACGACTCAGTTAAAATGTATATACATGTAGTGTTTTAATATGTATTCATCAAATTTTGAAAGACTTCAAGACACTTATCAAAATACTTCTACTTAACAAAAATGCTTACAATTGCATCCTCGTTTAGTTTCATCAACAATTCTACTCGTATGCACCCGTATTCGTACTCGTACAATACACAGCTTTTAGATGTATGTACTATTGATATATATATACTCCAATGATCAGCTTTTAGCAGCCCATGTGAGTCACCTAACACATGTAGGAACCATCATTTGGAAACTAACATGAAATATCTCATAAAATTACAAAAATATTAGTAATCATTCATGACTTATTTACATGTAAACAAAATTACACATCCTTTATATCTAATCCATATACCAATGACCAAAAACACCTACAAACACTTTCATTCTTCAATTTTCTTCATCTAATTGATCTCTCTCAAGTTCTATCTTCAAGTTCTATGTATTCTTCATAAATTCTATAAGTTCTAGTTTCATAAAATCAAGAATACTTCCAAGTTTGCTAGCTTACTTCCAATCTTGTAAAGTGATCATCCAACCTCAAGAAATCTTTCTTATTTACAGTAAGATATCTTTCTAATACAAGGTAATACTCATATTCAAACTTTGATTCAAATTCTATAAATATAACAATCTTATTTCGAGTGGAAATCTTACTTGAACTTGTTTTCGTGTCATGATTCTGCTTCAAGAACTTTCAAGCCATCCAAGGATCCTTTGAAGCTAGATCTATTTTTTCTCATTTCCAGTAGGTTTATCTACAAAACCTGAGGTAGTAATGATGTTCATAACATCATTCGATTCATATATTTAAAACTACCTTATTCGAAGGTTTAAACTTGAAATCACTAGAACATAGTTTAGTTAATTCTAAACTTGTTCGCAAAAAAAAGTTAATCCTTCTAACTTGACTTTTAAAATCAACTAAACACATGTTCTATATCTAAATGATATGCTAACTTAATGATTTAAAACCTGGAAACATGAAAAACACCGTAAAACTGGACATACGCCATCGTAGTAACACCGCGGGCTGTTTTGGGTTTGATAATTAAAAACTATGATAAACTTTGATTTAAAAGTTGTTCTTCTGGTAAAATGATTTTTCTTATGAACATGAAACTATATCCAAAAATCATGGTTAAACTCAAGTGGAAGTATGTTTTTCAAAATGGTCATCAAGACGTCGTTCTTTCGACTGAAATGACTACCTCTTACAAAAATGACTTGTAACTTATATTTCTGACATTAAACCTATACTTTTTCTGTTTAGATTCATAAAGTAGAGTTCAATATAAAACCATAGCAATTTGATTCACTCAAAACGGATTTAAAACGAAGAAGTTATGGGTAAAACAAGATTGGATATTTTTTTATTGTTGTAGCTACGGGATATATTGTAACAATTCTATACAAATCATATCCTAGCTAACTTATATTGTATTATACATGTATTCTAATATATTATGTAATCTTGGGATACCATAGACACGTATGCAAATGTTTTGACATATCATATCGACCCATGTATATATATTATTTGGAACAACCATAGATACTCTATATGCAATAATGTTTGAATTAGCTATACAGGGTTGAGGTTGATTCCAAAATATATATACTTTGAGTTGTGATCTAGCCTGAGACGTGTATACACTGGGTCGTGGATTGATTCAAGATAATATATATCAATTTATTTCTGTACATCTAACTATGGACAACTAGTTGTAGGTTACTAACGTGGACAGCTGACTTAATAAACTTAAAACATCAAAAAAAATGTATTAAAAATGTTGTAAATATATTTTGAACTGTTGGGATTTAACAAGTTCATAATGTTTAATACCATTTAGGAATTAAGATAAGCGAAAGCATGTAAATACCATTTTGTAACTTGTTAATCTTTAACCAATTAAAGTTAAATCCCAATTAGGATCAAGTTGTGAAACATACTTACAAACTACAAGCAAGAAAAGAGATTATACCTATTCCAAGCTTGTTGATAAGTGATGAAGATGATGATGATGAATGGAGCTTCAAAAGTATGAAACCTCAAGTTGTTATACCCCAAACTTGTGCACCAACACCCTAGCTTTTTGTTAGGATTTAATGACACTTGAAATGAACTTGAAAGATCAAATTAAGAACCCCTTTTGACTCCCTAAACCCAACGGTTTTCCAGCAGCAGCAAGGAGAGAAAAATGCAGTTTTTTTTATGTGTTTTGATGTACTTGCATGTGTGTTAAGTCTTCAAGAGGACTTGGTACATATGCACATGGAATCTTTGGAAGTAACACTCAAAAGCTAGTCAACATGCCATGCTAGTTGAGACTCCCATGCCACTTCCAAATTTGTTTTATAAAATAAGTTTTATAAAAGAATTAGATTTTATAAAACCTTTTTTTATAAATTTCCATATTTAGTTATGTACATATTTTATATAAAACCAATTTTTATAAAATGTAACAAAATATTATTAATTATTTAACCTATAAATAATTAAATCTATATTACATAAATTATTCCATAATTTATATATATATATATATATATATATATATATATATATATATATATATATATATATATATATATACACACATCAAGTAGTATTTCAGAAAACCATTTTTCTTAATGTTCAAGTGTCGCGTATTTAATCAATGATCCAATCGTTAAGATTAAATACATATAAGGTGTCGGTAAGCTTGTTATTGGGTATGACCCGACTTGGATCATAACACATTAGTCACATTAATTTAATATGTCTCTCGGGCATACGAAAACCCTTCAATCTCCCACTTGCACGAGAAACATAGGAAATTAATGCAAGTGATGGATACTACCTAACGACCATCCATCACCCCCAATATGTTATGACTTTGCGCCATTCAATAACATAATCCCTTTCGAGTTCCCATCTCGAATATGAATAGGTGAATCTTTCATTATTTCCTTTCGTCCTAGATGTCATGTTAAACCTAAGAGACACAGAGTGATCACTCTCTTCTAGATTTAACTTTATCAGGCCTTAGACATCTGACTCTCAACGAATAAGAGGGACAAATTCCATCTTGACTATATACGTCCTAAATATATACCTTGCATTATACCTGAGCTCTTCCTTATGAACTACCATATTTCAGAATAACGAAGGAAAGAATCAAGGCACAATACTTGGTAAATATATGAACCCAATATGCATCTCAGGTCAGAGGATAAAATGATATTCTCCTTTACTCAAGATTACATGTGATCAACCATATAGGCTCCATTTAGTAAATCTTGAGGGCGGGTCTTCCAATATTTGTATCCCACAAATATCTATGAACCTTGGTTGCAACCTTGCCCCACATTCATCCCGTAAATGTATACCAATCCAAGTTCATAATAGTCTAAACCTCACACTTGTTCCCACAAATGTGATCGACTACGGAATTTAGAATAATTTCTTATTCATGGATTAAATATGCAAAATCGGAACTTGACTCAAAATAAATTAATACCATAATTATATTAATGAGTTTGAACAATTTTTTTCCGATACAATACTTAAAACAGATCATGACCAATCACTAGAATATCGAAGCCCTAATGCACAAACATGTCCTGCATGTTTTGCTCCATGTAAGAGCTTCGTGAGAGGATCCGCTATGTTAAGATCTGTGTAAACTTTGCGAATACATATCTTTCCCTTTTCAACTTCACCCTTATGTAGTTGAATCTTCACTCAATGTGACGGGTCTTTTGGTGAGTACGAGGTTCCTTGATTTGAGCAATCGCACCCTCGTTGTCACAAAAGATCTCAAGAGGGTCCTGAATGGAAGGGACTACTCTTAAGTCGTCGATGAATTTCTTCATCCATGCAGCTTCCTGAGCTACCAATGAGGCGGCAATGTACTCTGACTCTGTAGTGGATAATGCAACAACATCCTGTTTTGAACTCTTCCAAGAGACCGCACCTCCATTCAACGTGAAGACATAACCGGATTGTGATCGAGAATCATCTCGATCAGTTTGGAAACTCGCATCCACGTAACCTTTTACTGCGAGTTCCTCCTCACCAGACCCATATATTAGAAACATATCCTTTGTCCTCCTAAGGTATTTCAATATACTTTTAACTGCAATCCAATGACTGTTTCCTGGGTTATTCTGGTATCTACTTGTCAAGCTAAGAGAGCATGACACATCTGGTATAGTACATATCATTGCATACATGATTGAACCAATAGTAGATGCATACGAGACTTTCTTCATTCTCTCTTGTTCATCTTTTGTGGTAGGGCACTGAGATGAACTGAGAAGCGTTCCCTTTTGAATAGGTACCAAACCTTTCTTAGAGTTCTCCATCTTGAACCTTTTCAAGATCTTTTCAATGTATACACTTTGATTCAAACCTATCAGTTTCTTGGATCTATCTCTGTAGATCCCAACCCCCAAAACGTATTGTGCGTCTCCAAGATCCTTAATGGAGAAGCATTTACTTAGCCAAGTTTTAACACCTTGCATTGCCGGAATATCATTTCCAAATAACAATATATCATCTACATATAGTACAAGGAACATGATAGTGCTCCCACTAGCTTTCTTGTATACACAAGCTTCATCACCATTTTTAATGAAGCCACATTTCTTGGCCTCCTCATTAAACTAATGATTCCATATTCTAGATGCTTGTTTCAATCCGTAGATTGACTTCTTTAACTTGCATACCTTTTTAGGATATTTCGGATCAACAAAACCTTCAGGCTGAACCATATAGACATCTTCCACAAGATGTCCATTTAGGAAAGCGGTCTTGACATCCATTTGCCATATTTCGTAATCATAATGAGCAGTAATGGCAAGTAATATCCTAATAGACTTTAGCATTCCCACAGGCGAAAAAAGTTTCATCATAGTCAACCCCTTGAGTTTGAGTGAAACCTTTTGCTACAAGTCTAGCTTTATATGTATCCAAGTTTCCATGTATGTCGGTTTTCATTTTGAAAAGCCATTTACAATCAACTAGCCTTGAGCCAGTAGGTTGTTCAACAAGTTCCCAAACTTGGTTGTCATACATGGATTGCATCTCAGAGTTCATGGCTTCCTGCCATTTAGCCTTATCAATCTTTGATAAAGCATCTTGGTAGTTTGTTGGTTCATCCAAATCAACCACATAGCAACCATCCATGAGAAACCCATATCTCTCAGGAGGATTACTAATCCTACCAGATCTGCGAACGTCTTGTGTATTTTGATCATCCATTTGATCACTCTCAACATTTTCATGTTGAGTGCTAGTGTCAACCAATTGTGTATCATCTACTTGATCTTGAACCTCTTCAAGATCTATCTTCCTTTCACTATTTCCTTCCATTAGGAACTTAGTTTCAAGGAATTCAGCCTTTCGAGCAACAAATACATTTTGCTCGGTTGGATCATAGAAATAGTATCCCATATCATCCTTGGGATATCCTATGAAGATATACTTCGTGGATCGAGCATTCAACTTATTAGGGACGTAACACTTAGGATAAGCTTCACATCCCCATACCTTTAAGTATGATAGAGATGGAGGTTTTCCAAACCACATCTCATGAGGAGTTCGT
Source organism: Rutidosis leptorrhynchoides (assembly GCF_046630445.1). Lineage (NCBI taxonomy): Eukaryota > Viridiplantae > Streptophyta > Magnoliopsida > Asterales > Asteraceae > Rutidosis > Rutidosis leptorrhynchoides. The sequence continues at coordinate 208,903,744 of NC_092333.1, forward strand.
TCCACTTTCTTGGTTGGGGCCATATTTAGAATACGAGCCGCGGAGCATAGACAATAACCCCAAAATGATAGAGGGAATGAGCTTCTAGCCATCATAGATCGAACCATATCCATTAGGGTTCGGTTCCTCCTTTCGAAAACTCCATTAAGTTGGGGGTGTTCCAGGAGGAGTGAGTTGCGAGATAATCCCACAACCTTTAAGATGATCTTGAAAAGCATCGCTTAGGTATTCACCTCCTTTATCGGTACGAAGTACCTTGATTGTCTTATTGAGTTGATTTTGTACTTCGTTTTGATATTCCTTGAATGCTTCGAAAGTTTTGTCCTTATGTCTTAACAAGTAGACATATCCGAAATGACTAAAGTCATCAATGAAAGTAACGAAGTATCTTTCACCATTCCTTGTCATGGGCTTAAAGGGTCCACATACATCCGAATGTATTAATCCCAATAAATCTTTAGCCCTTTCATAGGTCCCTTTGAAAGGTGCTTTAGTCATTTTACCTTGTAAACAAGATTCACATACATCAAACGAGTCTAGTTCATTTGATTTCAAAAGTCCATTCTTTTGAAGTGTATGCATTCGATTCTTGTTTATGTGACCAAGGCGAAAATGCCATAAGTAGGAATCACTCAAATCCCTTTTGAGTTTCTTGGTGTTTGCATGGAACATTGAGCTATTGAATGATGTATCATCATGAACCAATTCATAAATACCATTTAAAGGCGAAGCCTTAAAATAGAACACATTATCTAAATAAACATGGATATTGTGATGACCCGGGAATTTCCGACCAAATTTAAATTTAATCTTTGAATGTTCTCGACACGATAAGCAGAGTCTGTAAGTTTGAGTCTCAAAAATTTTAACTGTTTCAAATATTCAATTGACCTGCGACATTCCCAACGATTCACGAACAGTTAATTGTATATATATATATATATATATATATATATATATATATATATAATATTGTAACATAAGTAAATTGTAAATAATATATATATAGAAATTTATAATAACTTAGTTCATATAAATAGTTATGTAGTAATATTATTTGTTATATTAAAAGGTATTGGCATTCTCATTATTAAAATTTATTATTAATTATTGTTATTGTTATTAATATTAAAATTCAACTTACTATCATTATCTTTAATATTATTATTAATATTATGATTATATTTATTATTATAATTATTATTAGTATTTATTATTATTAATTATTAACATTAGTATTATTATTATTAGTATTTTATTTTAGTATTATAAATGTAGTTATATTTATTTATTTTAATAGAAAATATTATATAGCAAGGGAGTGAATACAAAATCGGTTACATGTATGAAACTCACTATCCTGATTTGTTTTCAGTCCAATTAATAGTACAAATCAAAATCTAATCACATGCATAATCCCAGATTCTGTTAACTATCCATTTCACTTTTTATTTTTATTTTTTCTGTTCCTGAGTGACTATGTCCAATCCAAATGGTACAAAACAAAATCAGTTATAAATCAACTCTACTTTTTGATTCTTTTATTCCTCCTTCCTTACACGTGATTCTTTGCCTTCCACTAATTCATCTCAAATACATATGATCTACAAAAAAAAAAAAAAAAAAAAAAAAAAAAGAGGATACACTATTGGAGCCTTCTGCATCCCTTTCTCTCTCGAGCTTCCTCATTTCCTCTTGTATAAACTGAATCACTATTAATTTGATCACTAACACCAAACCCACTTTGTTCGAAACTACTACTTCTGATTCCCTTTCGTTTTCTGTTATGGTTACAGCTACAAAACCATAACCGTCATTAAAATGGCCATCGAACCCATTTAAACTTGCTGCTGCATAATTAATTGTTCTCAACCACAAAGCAAACAAAACACCTTCATGTTTATGTTTTAATCCGAGACAACCAATCACCATCTTCTTTATATTATAACTGTTTCATTTTTATCAAATACATTCACACCTACGGGTTTATACTACTACTAACCTGTTGTTTATGTTCGAACCATGGTGAACCATCACCACCGACGGCCAACACCATAACCTCCACATCAAACCTTGCCACCTTCGGTTCATCAAACGAACGAGACCCATCACATCATCATCGATGAAACACCATCGAATAGTTCATGTCCCTGTACATCTTGTTGATCAAACAAAACCCCATATACCTTTACAACCGAACACCACTAATTGAACCATGGTGAATGGTTTGCTATTGTTAAGAGGTTACGGTCACTATTCGCTTATGTATCAGCTGCAAACGATCATCAAACACCCTATCTTGTTCGTTTCTATCACCACATGCAACTACTATAATTTACTTATACTATCCGGCTTCCTTCTTCACCAAAACAACGATCACCTACTACTTTCACTTTCCTGCAATTGCAACCGGTACACAAACACCCACCACCAACGATCATTATCACTTTCGTAAATCTATATTGACACCAACCTTTGATAACTAATTACTACTACAGATTTGTTCTTTCTTTCTTTCTCCTTTTCTTCTATAATCAAAGATGATGAGGAATTACGCGTTTAGCTTGTAGGTTACACAATTCGCGTAATTAATTATTTAAGTGATGAAATCTGTTACTGTTATTCGTTGTTCTTATTTCTGTCTCTGGTAAACAACGATGAAGATGATAACATTATCCGTTTATGATAATGATGTTTAGGGTTAGAGTATGATAAGGATATTGATGATAATACGTTTAACGATGATGATAAGATGATCAGGAAGTAAATTGATGATGAATATTACAAAGGAGGTTAACGCTACTAGGATGATTAATAAATTGGCCGACACACACCTAATCCACTTGTTTCTGTCGAAGTTCCAAACCCCATGTATAACCTTCCAGCTTATTCACGATTTAATCCTTATAATTTGTTGGGCTGCTAAGTTAAATCGAGTGGGCTGCCGTGTTTTGGGTTCTGTTGGGTCGAATCCCTTCTTGTGTTGTTGGGCCATGAATCGTTATATGTTTTGAAGTTGGGCCGAAGGATTTGTTGGGTTAAAAGGTTTTACGATGTGATTTAAAACAGAAACAACTGACAGATCATTGGTTAAGTAGTGTATTTGTGGAAGGGAGGTCTCGGGTTCGAATCCTGCTTGCGACATTTTTATTTCAGGAATTTCTAAAGGTAGTTTTACACATTAGAATTCATTATTATTATTATTATTATTATTATTATTATTATTATTATTATTATTATTATTATTATTATTATTATTATTATTATTATTATTATTATTTTTTATTATTATACTAATTATTCTTGTTATTTTTATTAGTATAATTATTATTATTGGTATTGTTTGTAGAATCATCATTAATATAATTATCAATATTGTTATTATTAGTATCAAAATTATTATTTTCTTTACAAATATAAGCATTATGATAAAATCATGATTATCAATACAAGTATGAAGATTACTATTATATATCACTAATAATTGTATTTTTATTATGATTAGGATTAGAATTATTAGAATTACTATTATGAAATTAATACAAATTATAATTATTTTCGCAAATGTTAGTATTGGTATCTTTTTACAAATATTAGAATTGTTAATATTAACATAAATATTATTAATTATATTATCACGAGTATTATTATTATGTAAGTACTAAAATTGATATCATAATGATCACTAACCATAAAATTTATATTTTACAAGTATTATTATTAATATCATTATTATTATCTAATAGAATTATTATTAACATAAATATATTATTATTGTTACTATCATTATTGGTACTAATATTAACTTAGTATAACTTGAACTACTGTTTCGATAAACAAATGAAATACATACATAAATTTAGATATCTAACACATATAACATAACAAAATTTAATATTTTTATATACAAAAAGAACATATAAAGTATATATAAATTATTAACATAAAAATGATAAAACTAATACATTTATATATATGTGTGTGTTCAATTACAACCATGAATATTAATAAATATACAAATGATATAGGTTCATGAATCCAAGGCCAATCCTGCAATGTTCAATATTGTCATATGTATTTTTACTACAAAATACATTAGGTGAGTTTCATTACTTCCCTTTTAATTGCTTTTACAATATATATTTTTGGGACTGAGAAAACATGTGATGTTTTTATAACTGTTTTACAAAATGGAAACAAGTAATTGAAACTACATTATATATTTGAATTATCGAAATCGAATATGCCCCTTTTTATTAAGTCTGGTAATCTAAGAATTAGGGAACATACACCCTAATTGACGCGAACTCTAAAGATAGATCTATCGGGCCCAACAAGCCCCATCCAAAGTACCGGATGCTTTAGTACTTTGAAATTTATATCATGTCCGAAGGAGGATCCCGGAATGATTGGGATATTCTTATATACATATTGTGAATGTCGGTTACCAGGTGTTCAATCCATATGAATGATATTTTTGTCTCTATGCATGGGACGTATGTTTATGAGAAATGGAAATATGAAATCTTGTGGTCTATTAAAATTATGAAATGATTATTTATGTTAAACTAATGAACTCACCAACCTTTTGGTTGACACTTTAAAGCATGTTTATTCTCAGGTACGAAAGAAATCTTCCGCTGTGCATTTGCTCATTTTAGAGATATTACTTGAAGTCATTCATGACATATTTCAAAAGACGTTGCATTCGAGTTGTTGAGTTCATCAAGATTATTATTAAGTCAATTATAGTTAGATATATTATGAAATGGTATGCATGCCGTCAACTTTCGATGTAATGAAAGATTGTCTTTTCAAAAACGAATGCAATGTTTGTAAAATGTATCATATAGAGGTCAAGTACCTCGCAATGTAATCAACTGTTGTGAATTGTTTATAATCGATATGGACTTCGTCCGGATGGATTAGGACGGGTCTTCACAGTTGGTATCAGATCGGTGGTCGTAGCAAACCTGGTCTTGCATTAGTGTGTCTAACTAGTAGTCGTTAGGATGCATTAGTGAGTCTGGACTTCGACCGTGTCTACATGTCAAAAGTTTTGCTTATCATTTCTAGTCGGAAATCATCTGCTTAGCATCCTTAGGAAATTACCTGCTTATCATTCCTAGTCTAGACACATCTTACTTCAATGATTGCATGAATAGTGTATAGACAAAATTCGTATCTTAGCGTATATGCTCATTCGTATCTTAGCATATCTGTTACTGTAGACTTTGCCTGACAGCTTCCATAGATTCCTCCTTAACTTATGGGATTTTAGTATTATAGATGTATACGTAAATTATGTATTGCAGGGTACTAATCTACATCCTATAATCTATTTCTTATCGAAAATCCTTAATCTGATCGTACGAGATGAATCCCTCAACCAGTTCGAATTCCTCAGATTCCGATAGCTATTCCGATAGTTATTCCGACAGCTATTCCGACATGGAATTTCACCTAAGCTCCGAAAGCAGTGTCACCAGAATGAATCAACTAATTCATCTGATGAGTTCATAGTCTATTAAATCAATGGAGACGCGCAGGAGGCAATCCCTTCCACCAACCGAATTCACCTCACAATGAACTTGAAGCGGTTATCGGCGAACATGTTCGAGACACCATTTTCAGTCTCATTTCCAGAGTAACTCGACAAGATTATACTATATCCACAATTCTGAACCTTATTCATCCTCTCGTTCCGACCGACAATCATCCTGGAGTAATAAGTCAACGAACTTCGCGCTCGAATAATCAATTCGGAGAATATGGTGCAAAATGTACCAGCTTCAGCAACATCACCGGCACCAACAGTACAGTCAATAACAGCACCCGTACCATCAACAATCCATGCTTCAATATCATCATATGTACTTTGAGTATGATCTTCATTCTACATATCGTTCTACCTCATTTATCTTCGTTCGACATGGCGAATATGTAATCTCTAAAGTTTTAGAGATTATTTATTCTAGTTCCAACCGAAAATCAAATGAGTTTAATATCATATTAACTCATTAAATTCATGAATACATCTAAAGAAAATATATATATGTACATATGTTTTCATAAAGATTATAATTAAAAATTCTCTTGTACAAACTGTTAATGGTGAAAATATTTTAACGGGTAGGTAATACCCGAGGACTATTTAAATTTCACATTAATAAGTTACATTGTACGTTCTTCGAATCTGTTTCAAAAGTCATTTACTATTCTACTTACATCCACAGATATACGAATCTGTTCACCACAGAATAATCATTTTCATTCAATTTCATATTTGGATTTTGATCTATCATAATCCAACAAGTGGCATAATGAAGAAAACATTTGACATAATAAAATTTGTTAGAAACAAACAAATTAACTATGAGAAATTTTGTTAAGAATTCACGCTAACTGTTCCTAGCTAATTGTTCCCAGCTAACTGATTACACTTTATTTATCGCAATTTAATTATCGCAATTTACATTCTCGCAATTTTATTTATCGTCATTTAATTTCTGTTATTTACTTTACGCATTTTAATAATTGTCATTTAATTTCTGTATTTATTTTACGCACTTTAAATATCGGGACACGTATACAAAGTTTTGACATATCATATCGACGCATCTATATATATTATTTGGAATAACCATAGACACTCTATATGCAGTAATGATCGAGTTCTCTATACAGGGTTGAGGTTTATTCTATAATAATATATATACTTTGAGTTGTGATCGAGTCTGAGACGTATACGGGTCACGACACGTATTAATTAATTCGAATATTATATATTAAATTATATATAAATTATTGGACTGTTAACTGTGAATTATCGACTGAGGTCTACCAACATTGGACAATTAAAATGAATTAAAATATTAATTATAACATATGAAACTAAACAATTCTTCAAGTTGCCACTTGAATTCATCTTAAACCTCATTTGTATCTTCACGATTACAATCTACGTTCAAACCTTTCATGATTCTTGAAAACACCTCAATCGAGGAGATGAACCAACCACATGATACCTACGAAATAAAGAACTTATGCATATAGTTATGCACCTGAAAAACTCTAGGAAACTGAGTAAACGTTTAAAACGTAGTTGTGCTAATTCCTTAGTGTTATTATCACCCAAAATAACATTGCAATTCTTTTTCACAATTAGCCAATTTTGTCACAGCTCCAACAAATCCACTTCAATTTTTCATTCAAATAAACTTTGTTATAAAGATTACCCCTTCATCATCGTTACCGGAGAACCGTTTATATACCACCACATTAGCAGTAAACTTACTAGCAAATTCATTACTCACTAACTTAAGTTTATCTCCGAAAAACCATTATAATTATTCATTAAATTCCTATCATATACCCATCCGCATCTTGTAAAGAGAACTGCCATACCAAATATCGAGAAATCAGCAATCAGTACTTTGAAAACTCACACCATTACTACATCAATAGTTATATGTATACATATAACACTTATATCTTAGAATCATGATCTTCCATTATGGAATTTTGAAAAGCACCCAGTCTGCGAATCAATACTCTAAATGTTGAAAAAGCTGAATGAAGCAGCAGAAACCATAGACAACCATAAATGACCTTAATCATCGAAAGTTTGATGATAAAGAATAGTATGTTGGAAAAGCTCAGAAAAGTTGCAACTCGAAAACGGATTGAGCTAACCATGAAGGAGACCAAGGACAAATACAAGGACCGTACCATATATTCAAAGAACCCAAGTAATTCTGAATCCGATGAAACCTTCAACGAATATCTTACTCCATATCCATGTTAAAATCTTGCGGAAAATATTTCTTCATCAACCATCGAACTTAGAAATTCCAAAATATCATCATCAATATCTTCGATATTTCTGAGGATATTTTCAAAAATATTCTCGTCCGAAATTATATACCTCTTCGTGTTTCCTGTGTATCATTATATTGGAAACATTTAAGAGAAAATTTAGTACCGAAAAGCAGATTATGTGAAACTATGAAGAAAGCCGTGGACAAATCACAAAGAATAAGTTTGACTTCAAAGAATCTAAATGATTCAATGTCTGCTGAAGCCTTTAACGAATATCTTGCTCGTTACTCTAAACCCTTGCAGACAATAGTTTCCATCATTCTCTGATCTTAGATATTCAAAGATATTATCGTATCTTTCATTATAAATATCCTCCATATTTCTGAAGATATTTTTATAATTATTCTTATCTGAAATCATTAATCTTTTCGAAATATCAGTGTTACATCATATAGAAACTGTTAGTTTCTATATTTTGTGAACTTTCGAATCTAAAATATGAATGTTTTTGAAGTAGTGTTGGAAACTGATGCACGAGTTAGTATAATATAATGACACTTGATCAACGTGATTATATTACAGTAAGTCATGCTGAGTTTCTAATGAGACGTGATGATTCACAGATCCTAACATCATCACGTGCCATGTTATATAATTCTTTCATTATGCTTAACTTCTGAACATATCAAGAAAGTATTTTCTTGATAGTTCTATTCTCAGTGACTCTGGTAATTTGATAAATCAAATCGTGCTAATACATTAATTCTTATTTAGAACACGATGATTATTCGAAATTCCATACTTACGAATTCTGGACCATTACTCGCTTTACTAGAGGTCGGGAGGATAATAATAAGGTAAAGAGTTCCAAAATATAAGAGAAAATATAAAGCCCAACAACAACACCAAAATTACAAACCATGGATATCAGTGCGTATAACAATATAAAGACACGGGAGGATTATAAATACAATAATCCCTAAAGCATAGTAGAAATAAACGGATTCCTCCGGTGGAAGTTGGAAAAGGAGAATGATTGTTGCGATAATCAGGATAAGGACAAGGATCAGAACTGGATTAAGCATTTCACGATCTTTTGAATTTGGGAATTGAGTATTGAAGTGGTGAAGATTAATGGAACGGAAAAAGTAAAATTTATAATGAAAATATCAGACAGAGGAATCGAGGCAGATCACCGCATTTAATTATAGAAATCTAAATTTCCTTATTCGCTGAAGAATCAAATCTTTTAGATTTCGAAATTTTTTTTAAAATCCCTTGAATTCCGGAATTCAATCAAGACGACGTCAAAAGTTAAGATCAACTTTATTTTCTAAATTCAACCCTGATTCTGTCAAAAGTTAAAATGAATCTTTACTTTCCTATTTCACTCTTTGGTGATAGCTTCATTCCTACTCTTCGAATAATCAATTTATTTTCATCCATATTACTTAATGATGCTAAAACTCAATTTATCAACTCATATTCGTCATGAGAACATTTTTAATGTTAGCCATGACCATCTCCCTCAAATTTCGGGACGAAATTTCTTTAACGGGTAGGTACTGTGATGACACGGGAATTTCCGACCAAATTTAAATTTAATCTTTGAATGTTCCCGACACGATAAGCAAAGTCTGTAAGTTTGAGTCTCAAAAAGTTTAACTGTTTCAAATATTCAATTGACCTGCGACATTCCCAACGATTCACGAACAGTTAATTGTATATAAATATACATATATATATATATATATATATATATATATATATATATATATATATATATATATATATATATATATATATATATATATATATATATATATAATATTGTAACAAAAGTAAATTGTAAATAATATATATATAGAAATTTATAATAACTTAGTTCATATAAATAGTTAAGTAGTAATATTATTTGTTATATTAAAAGGTATTAGCATTCTCATTATTAAAATTTATTATTAATTATTGTTATTGTTATTAATATTAAAATTAATATTAAAATTTATTATTGTTATTAATACAACTTACTATCATTATCTTTAATATTATTATTAATATTATGATTATATTTATTATTATAATTATTATTAGTATTTATTATTATTAATTATTAACATTAATATTATTATTATTAGTATTTTATTTTAGTATTATATATGTAGTTATATTTATTTATTTTAATAGAAAATATTATATAGCAAGGGAGTGAATCCAAAATCGGTTACATGTATGAAACTCACTATCTTGATTTGTTTTCAGTCCAATTAACAGTACAAATCAAAATCTAATCACACGCATAATCCCAGATTCTGTTAACTATCCATTTCACTTTTTATTATTTTTTTTATTCTGTTCCTGAGTGACTATGTCCAATCCAAATGGTACAAAACAAAATCAGTTATAAATCAACTCTACTTTTTGATTCTTTTATTCCTCCTTCCTTACACGTGATTCTTTGCCTTCCACTAATTCATCTCAAATACATATGATCTACAAAAAAAAAAAAAAAGAGGATACACTATTGGAGCCTTCTGCATCCCTTTCTCTCTCGAGCTTCCTCATTTCCTCTTGTATAAACTGAATCACTATTAATTTGATCACTAACACCAAACCCAATTTGTTCGAAACTACTACTTCTGATTCCCTTTCGTTTTCTGTTATGGTTACAGCTACAAAACCATAACCGTCATTAAAATAGCCATCGAACCCATTTAAACTTGCTGCTGCATAATTAATTGTTCTCAACCACAAAGCAAACAAAACACCTTCCTGTTTATGTTTTAATCCGAGACAACCAATCGCCATCTTTTTTATATTATATCTGTTTCATTTTTATCAAATACATTCACACCTACGGGTTTATACTACTTCTAACCTGGTGTTTATTTTCGAACCATGGTGAACCATCACCACCGACGGCCAACATCATAACCTCCACATCAAACCTTGCCACCTTCGGTTCATCAAACGAACGAGACCCATCACATCATCATTGATGAAACACCATCGAATAGTTCCTGTCCCTGTACATCTTGTTGGTTCCTGTCCCTGTACATCTTGTTGATCAAACAAAACCCCACATACCTTTACAACCGAACACCACTAATTGAACCATGGTGAACGGTTTGCTATTATTAAGAGGTTACAGTCACTATTCGCTTATGTATCAGCTGCAAACGATCATCAAACACCCTATCTTGTTCGTTTCTATCACCACCTGCAACTACTATAATTTACTTATACTATCGGGCTTCCTTCTTCACCAAAACAATGATCACCTACTACTTTCACTTTCCTGCAATTGCAACCGGTACACAAACACCCACCACCAACGATCATCATCACTTTCGTAAATCTATATTGACACCAACCTTTGATAACTAATTACCACTATAGATACGTTCCTTCTTTCTTTCTCCTTTTCTTCTATAATCAAAGATGATGAGGAATTACGCGTTTAGCTTGTAGGTTACACAATTCGCGTAATTAATTATTTAAGTGATGAAATCTGTTACTGTTATTCGTTGTTCTTATTTCTGTCTCTGGTAAACAACGATGAAGATGATAACATTATCCGTTTATGATAATGATGTTTAGGGTTAGAGTATGATAAGGATATTGATGATAATACGTTTAACGATGATGATAAGATGATCAAGAAGTAAATTGATGATGAAGATTATAAAGGAGGTTAACGCTGCTAGGATGATTAATAAATTGGCCGACACACACCTAATCCAATTGTTTCTGTCGAAGTTCCAAACCCCACGTATAACCTTCCAGCTTATTCACGATTTAATCCTTATAATTTGTTGGGCTGCTAAGTTAAATCGAGTGGGCTGCCGTGTTTTGGGTTTTGTTTGGCCGAATCCCTTCTTGTGTTGTTGGGCCATGTATCATTATATGTTTTGCAGTTGGGCCGAAGGATTTGTTGGGTTAAAAGGTTTTACGCTGTGATTTAAAATAGAACAACTGACAGATCATTGGTTAAGTAGTGTGTTTGTGGAAGGGAGGTCTCGGGTTCGAATCCTGCTTACGACATTTTTATTTTAGGAATTTCTAAAGGTAGTTTTACACATTAGAATTCATTATTATTATTATTATTATTATTATTATTATTATTATTATTATTATTATTATTATTATTATTATTATTATTATTATTATTATTATTATTATTATTATTATTATTTGTTATTATTATTATACTAATTATTCTTGTTATTGTTATTAGTATGATTATTATTATTGGTATTGTTTGTAGAATCATCATTAATATAATTATCAATATTGTTATTATTAGTATCAAAATTATTATTTTCTTTACAAATATAAGCATTATGATAAAATCATGATTATCAATACAAGTATGAAGATTACTATTATATATCACTAATAATTGTATTTTTATTATGATTAGGATTAAAATTATTAGAATTACTATTATGAAATTAATACAAATTATAATTATTTTCCCAAATGTTAGTATTGGTATCTTTTTACAAATATTAGAATTGTTAATATTAACATAAATATTATTAATTATATTATCACGAGTATTATTATTATGTAAGTACTAAAATCGATATCATAATGATCACTAACCATAAAATTTATATTTTACAAGTATTATTATTATTATCATTATTATTATCTAATAGAATTATTATTAACATAAATATATTATTAATGTCACTATCATTATTGGTACTAATATTAACTTAGTATAACTTGAACTACTGCTTCGATAAACAAATGAAATACATACATAAATTTAGATATCTAACACATATAACATAACAAAATTTAATATTTTTATATACAAAAAGAACATATAAAGTATATATAAATTATTAACATAAAAATGATAAAACTAATACATTTATATATATGTGTGTGTTCAATTACAACCATGAATATTAATAAATATACAAATGATATAGGTTCGTGAATCCGAGGCCAACCCTGCAATGTTCAATATTGTCATATGTATTTTTACTACAAAATACATTAGGTGAGTTTCATTACTTCCCTTTTAAATGCTTTTACAATATATATTTTTGGGACTGAGAATACATGCGATGTTTTTATAACTGTTTTACGAAATGGACATAAGTAATTGAAACTACATTATATGGTTGAATTATCAAAATCGAATATGCCCCTTTTTATTAAGTCTGGTAATCTAAGAATTAGGGAACAGACACCCTAATTGACGCGAACTCTAAAGATAGATCTATCGGGCCCAACAAGCCCCATCCAAAGTACCGGATGCTTTAGTACTTCGAAATTTATATCATGTCCGAAGGAGGATCCCGGAATGATGGGGATATTCTTATATACATATTGTGAATGTCGGTTACCAGGTGTTCAATCCATATGAATGATATTTTTGTCTCTATGCATGGGACGTATGTTTATGAGAAATGGAAATATGAAATCTTGTGGTCTATTAAAATTATGAAATGATTATTTATGTTAAACTAATGAACTCACCAACCTTTTGGTTGACACTTTAAAGCATGTTTATTCTCAGGTACGAAAGAAATCTCCCGCTGTGCATTTGCTCATTTTAGAGATATTACTTGAAGTCATTCATGACATATTTCAAAAGACGTTGCATTTGAATTGTTGAGTTCATCAAGATTATTATTAAGTCAATTATAGTTAGATATATTATGAAATGGTATGCATGCCGTCAACTTTTGATGTAATGAAAGATTGTCTTTTCAAAAACGAATGCAATGTTTGTAAAATGTATCATATAGAGGTCAAGTACCTCCCAATGTAATCAACTGTTGTGAATCGTTTATAATCGATATGGACTTCATCCAGATGGATTAGGACGGGTCTTCACAGATATCATCATTAATGAAATTAAGATTAAAACCATATTGTTTCAAACGGGATACAGAAATAATGTTTCGAGATAAATCAGGTGCATACAAAACATTTTTCAAAATAAGCTCCAAACCACTTGGAAGCTTTAAAACAAAGTCTCATTGAGCTTTCACTTGCACCCTTGCTCCATTTCCCATTAAGAGACTTGTTGTTCTCGCATCTTGATTACTTCTTTTGAACCCCTGCAAAGAATTGCAAATATGAGTTCTACATCCTGTGTCTAATACCCATGTATTAGAAGAAGTAATACTAAGCTCAACGTATACCATATATACATTACCTGAGGTTTGCCCTGCATCCCTCTTTTCTTTCAACTCCTTTAGGTAGACCGGGCAGTTATGTTTCCAGTGACCCATTTCACCGCAACCAAAGCACGGATCTTCCTCGGGGTTAGCTTTACCAGCAACCTTTTGCTTCTTGTTATTGTTGGTTGGGGTAACCATCTTCCCCTTTCCCTTGCCCTTGCCTTAGTAGGCGGGTCCTTTCCTCTTAGCCTTCTTTGGCTTAGAAGTGTTATTTTTTTTGGACCCACCTTCATTGATCATAAACATGGGTGAAGCCCTTTTACCCATGCTCGCTTCGGCCGTCTTAAGCATGGCATGTAATTCGCCAATGCTCTTATCCCATCCATTCATGTTGTAATTCATTACAAATGTGTCAAACCTCTTTGACAAAGAATTAAGGATAAGGTCTGTGGCTAATTCATTAGACACGTTGCAGTTCAGACGGTTTGCTCAATCAATTAGGCTTTTCATCTTAAGGAGATAAGATGAAACGAATTGGGAGTCGTCCATTCGACATGCATGAAGCGCTCGAACCGTTTCGAAGCGCTCGACACGAGCTTGTTGAAGGAACATCTCCTTCAATTGTGTGATCATGTCATATGCACTATGATGCTCAAAATCCTTTTGGAGTTCTGGTATCATAGTCCCAAGCATGAGGCAAGAAACTTGCACTAAATCGGTGCAATATTTCTCCCAATAAGCCATGCCTTCCGTATCATCCTCGTCCGGTTGATCGGGAATGGGGTCTTCCAACACATACGCCCTATCCTCTAGTTTGAGGACAATTCTAAGATTGCGAAACCAATCCATGAAGTTCGTATGGTTGAGTTTTTTCTTTTTTAGGATTGACCTCAACGATAGGTTGTTAAAGTTGATTGGTGCGTTTGGAATATTATTGTTATTGGCGGCCATCTACAAAATTTAACAAAGTTGTTTAAGTATAAATTTTAATTTAACAATCAATACCCTTTAAATCCAATTGATATTTATTAAATTTTTAGAATCCAACGGTAAACCAAATTTTGGTTAGGTGACCTTTATCCCGTCATCTGATTTAGCTAGGTAGTCATTGTATGACAATTGCAATCCTTTTGCAACTTCTAAGTTATGGGATCATGCAATCCTTTTGCATGGCATATTTATCCCATCAACGCCTATTTGTTCCTCATGCTTCGGTGACCCTAAGTTCATGATTCCCAAATCAAGTCGTCCTACTTGTGTAAACGTTTAAATTTAACATACAAGTGGTTAGGTAACCTTTATCCCACAAGCATGAGAAATTCACCTTAATTATATTAGTTTGCTCATAACGGTTAGGTGACCTTTATCCCATCATGAGTTCCCTAATATGCCTAAGTGTCACACAAAAGGATGGCGTTTAACTTGTTTGCCTTGTTAATAAGGGATTTTAAATTTTCATAATTTCTAGTTTAAGAAAATAATTGTACCATACACTAACATGCATTTAGAGTGTGGTTCATGTGAAAATCCACTTTCATGTCATGTAATAAAGCCAATTTTATTACTTTGATATAAACCATTTTATTATGTTTTAATAACCAATTATTAAAATCCATATAGCCATTTTTAATTTAACCAATTAAATTATAGTTTTACCTTTGCATGTTGTTAATAATTTCTAATTTAACCAATTAAATTGTCATTTTGCATGTTTATAATAATGTCTAATTTAACCAATTAAATTGTCATTTTAGTTTGTTGTTAACTTGTGTGATAAACTTGTAGCATACAAACATACAATCCACAATCATACAAAACAACCACGCATGCAAAACAAATATGTTCACAATCAAGTCAATTTGGTAGACATTTATTTAGCCGAAAACAAATGCCATCGGTTAAGGGTAATAACACAAAGTAAGAGATTTCAAATCTCCCACTTAATCTTGCATCTTCCTTGTCTTCATCTTGCATCTTCATTTTTACAAAAAAAATATCCTAATACATTTTTTATCTAGAAAATGAAAATACAACCTAATCTATTTTACATACCAAATATAAAATAAATTACATAGCCAAAATTAATATTACATACCAAATGAATAATTAATATTACAAACCAAATGAATGAATAAATCAACCAAACATTCAATCAAACACAAGGTCAAGGCTTAGATTGTGAAAATTATCATACAACCAACATATGAACAACATGGAACAACCCAAAACCCATTTTGGGACCCATGAAATTCGGCCAAAAAAAGGAAACCCACCCAAACCCGAAAATTTTTGCATTCTACTATCATGCATGTTCATAAAATGCAAAAATATAGTGGGTTTAATAAATCATCTCGAAGCATATTTCAACAACTTCGGGTCTGATACCATTGTTGGGATTTAACAAGTTCATAATGTGTAATACCATTTAGGAATTATGATAAGCGGAAGCATGTAAATAACCATTTTGTAACTTGTTAATCTTTAACCAATTAAAGTTAAATCCCAATTAGGATCAAGTTGTGAAACATACTTACAAACTACAAGCAAGAAAAGAGATTATACCTATTCCAAGCTTGTTGATAAGTGATGAAGATGATGAATGGAGCTTCAAAAGTATGAAACCTCAAGTTGTTATACCCCAAACTTGTGCACCAACACCCTAGCTTTTGGTTAGGATTTAATGACACTTGAAATGAACTTGAAAGATCAAATTAATAACCCCTTTTGACTCCCTAACCCCACGGTTTTCCAGCAGCAGCAAGGAGAGAAAAATGCAGTTTTTTTTATGTGTTTTGATGTACTTGCATGTGTGTTAAGTCTCCAAGAGGACTTGGTACATATGCACATGGAATCTTTGGAAGTAACTCTCAAAAGCTAGTAAACATGCCATGCTAGTTGAGACTCCCATGCCACTTCCAAATTTGTTTTATAAAATAAATTTTATAAAAGAATTAGATTTTATAAAACCTTTTTTTATAAATTTCCATATTTAGTTATGTACATATTTTATATAAAACCAATTTTTATAAAATGTAACATAACATTATTAATTATTTAACCTATAAATAATTAAATCCATATTATATAAATTATTCCATAATTTATATATATATATATATATATATATATATATATATATATATATATATATATATATATATATATATATACATATATATATATACATATATATATATATATATATATATACATATATATATATATATGTACACATCAAGTAGTATTTCAGAAAACCATTTTTCTTAATGTTCAAGTGTCGCGTATTTAATCAATGATCCAATCGTTAAGATTAAATACATATAAGGTGTCGGTAAGCTTGTTATTTTGTATGACCCGACTTGGATCATAACACATTAGCCACATTAATTTAATATGTCTCTCGGTCATACGAAAACCCTTCATGAACAAAATTTGATATATATGTGTATATATTTGTTATAGGTTCGTGAATCGACCAGTGGCCAAGTCTTACTCCCGACTAAGTAAAAAATCTGTAAAAGTGAGTTATAGTCCCACTTTTAAAATCTAATATTTTGGGATGAGAATACATGCAGTTTTATAAATGTTTTATGAAATAGACACAAGTAAATGAAACTACATTATATGGGTGAATGATCGAAGCCGAATATGCCCCTTTTGCTTGGTAGCCTAAGAATTAGTAAACCGATCTACTAATTGACGCGAATCCTAAAGATAGATCTATTGGGCCTAACGAAACCCATCCAAAGTACCGGATGTTTTAGTACTTCGAATTCATTTTTATCATGTCCGAAAGATTTCCCGGAATGATAGGGTATATTCTTATTTGCATCTTGTTAATGTCAGTTACCAGGTGTTCACCATATGAATGATTTTTATCTCTATGTATGGGATGTATATTGAAATATGAAATCTTGTGGTCTATTATTCTGATTTGATAATATATAGGTTAAACCTATAACTCACCAACATTTTTGTTGACGTTTTAAGCATGTTTATTTTCAGGTGAGTATTAAGAGCTTTCGCTATTGCATACTAAAATAAGGACAAGATTTGGAGTCCATGCTTGTATGATATTATGTAAAAACTGCATTCAAGAAACTTATTTTTGATGTAATATATTCTTATTGTAAACCATTATGTAATGGTCATGTGTAAACGGTATATTTTAGATTATCATTATTTGATAATCTACGTAATGCTTTTTAAACCTTTATAGATAAAATAAAGGTTATGGTTGTTTTAAAAATGAATGCAGTCTTTGAAAAACATCTCATATAGAGGTCAAAACCTCGCGACGAAATCAATTAATATGAAACGTTTATAATCAATATGAAAGGGACATTTCAACTTTCATGCATGGAGAGATAGTGTAAGCTTAGAATGGTTTAAAGTTAAATGTATGGGAAAGAGTTACTAGCATGCTTGTGACAACTTTGTCTCCTCATTAACTTAATTATTCTAAGTTTAAGCCTTAATAAGTCATTAGTAATATAGTGGGCTCACAACTAGTCCATTAAGAGAAGTAGGGTGGCCGTCCATGTAACGACCCTAGAATTTCCAACATTTATTTATTAATAATTACTATTATTAATACGTGTGATTAAACAAATGTATGTTATTACATTTACATGTTGCCTCGATTGCCCGTACTTGACTTTTAAGAGCCCGAAACGTCTTTGTGACACCCGGAACTTTCACAAATAATATTTTTAGATATTATTTACATTCATGATTAAATTTATTAATCATTTTAATTAACTAAGGCTATTAGTTAGTTACTTGGGCTTTAATTGGTTTAACTTGTGATTTATTTGAACTTGGACTTTGATTAGTTAATGGACTCATGAATTAAGACTTGTAAGCCCACCCTACCTTTAAGTGGGCTTAGTTAGCCCACTCTTTCAAAGTGTAAGTATCACTTTAACTTGTAACTAGTTAGTTAACTTGCATGGAATCTAGTTCACTCATAATCCCCATGCATAACCATTCTTTATCCAACTTTTGAAGCTTTACTTGCAAGTGACCACAAAACTAATCCCTCCCCCCCATTTTTCTACTGTAAAACCGTGGGCCTTATGGCCTTGGAGGGAGTTCTTTTGGTTCATTTTTGTATTACTTCATCACTTGTATTTTCTCTCATTCAAACACACATACTTGCTTCCATTTTCTCTCTTTTCTCTAGTTCTTGTAAGTAAACTTGAAGCTTTTTCTTCCATTCTTTTCTTGGTAAAACCAAATTACAAACACCCTTAGATCATCATCATCTTTTTTCTTTGTTGTTAATTGTTTGTAGTTGTTAATTGTTGTTACTTTGTTACTTTGTTACTTACTTACATATACAAGAATCAAACTCATTAGTTTCATTCTTCATAATATCTTGTGTTTATCAAGAACACAAGAACATGAACTTACTAGTTTATGATTCTACTTTTATTGTTTCAAAAGTTTGTAATTTCATAGTTGTTAAATTCATGCTTGTAGTTCTTAAAGTAAATTTAAAGTTTACTTTCTAAAGATCAAACTTTGGTTTGAATCTTTAAAGTATGAACAACCATGAACCTTTTCTTGTTTATTTAAGTTTACTTCTTCAATTTATGCACTTTAATTTCATGTAGTTAGTTTATATGGTCAAGTACTACAAGTTAGTCTTGATCTCATATCTCTTGAACAAATTAAGCTAACTTTGAAAGTTCAAGAACACACAAATAAGTTTTCTTTAAATATAACTTTGGATCTAGACTTTTGAGTCTTGGATCTTCAAGATCAAACTAAGAACTATGTTCTACTACTTATGATCTTGATTAGTTAGTTTACTTTCAAGTTTGTAACTTGTTATTAGCTTTAAAGTCCATGTATGTGTTAGATCTAAGACTTTGATGCAACTTTGGTTCATCAAACTTCATACAACTCTTAAGTGAGTTGTGCTTCATGTCTTAGACTTGCACATGGGTTATGATGGTCAAGACTTGGTTAAGATGATGTAGATACATCAATGAGTTGTACACTTGAAGCTATATGCATGAAGGATGAGAACCATGATGAACATCAAGCACCAAGACCACCGGAACCCTTTTAAACTCACTGCTTCTGTCCAAAACCTACTGACCTGATGCTTCTGGAATAGACCAGTAGACCTGGGCTGTTCTAACCTTGATTTTTAGATAGAACTTTTTGAGTAGATAACTTTTCATATAGGACTCGTCTTAATCCGAGTTACGGTTTAGGATTTATGGCCCTCCGATCGTTACTATGTCCTTTAACGTTGTGCAGAAATTTCTGACCTACTCGCACTTAGACCATCGCCACGGTCAAACCGAGATGAGTTTGCTTCTGTAAATTTTACCACACTTAAGGGACTCATAGACGGAGCCATGGCCACTGGTCTCACCTTAATTCAGTAAGGGTAGAGGCCGTGGTGACTGACAGAACTTAGACTTTGTTTTAAACTATTTTCGTAAACGAAACCTACCTTACGCCTTTTGTTTAATGATGAATGATGATGACCCTTAAGACCTTAATTACATACTTTTAAACCTATTAAGACGATTTACTGACTTAGTACTATTTGACTTAGGTTGAGGACTTCGGACCATTTACTTGCACACCTTTCCCGACTACTACTTTACCGCTACATATCATTGTGAGTTATAGCATTCCCTTTTTACTTTAACTTATTTTGGGAACTGAGAATACATGCGGATTTTATGTTTTACATACTAGGCACGAGTACTTAAACTTATATATGTGTGGGTTATATAACGGCAGAAACATTCCCTTTAGCTCGGTAACGTTTAGTCATTGGTTTTTGAACCGGTGAACGCGAATCTTAGATATGGATCCATAGGGTTTGACATCCCCACTCGGGCTAGTCGCGCTAGCAGTCAACGAGTGTTTAATACTTCGTAAACATACGCACTCGCCAAGTGTACTTTCAGGGGGTATTTTAAACGTTAAGTTAGTTACCAAGTGCCCACGGTTAACATATACTTTATCATACTGTTTTGAAACGCTCTTTGTAGCACTGAAATCTCGTGGCCTACCTTACATACTGTTATACTTAAACTATAGCTCACCAACTGTTGTGTTGACATTTTTAAGCATGTATTTCTCAGGTTCTTGAGGTTGCTTCCGCTGTGTACTAGTCGTGCTGTAGAACCCGCTGCTTAGAGTTGTCCACGCATGAACTACTTTACTTTGCATTCAAACATTCGTACTTTTGAACTATGACTTGTAACGACCATTGTGGTCACATACACTTATTATTTGCTTCTACTTAGTGAAGCATGCTTTTGAAATGTAAAACATTTGATGTCGGTTATGACATCACCTTTTTATCGTGAATGCAACTCCTTTAATTACAGCATATAGTACTTAACCTTGTAATGATCCTGTTGTTGATGATTCGTACACGATGCTTTTGTACGGGGCATCACATTTGGTATCAGAGCATTGGTTGTAGGGAATTAGGTTGCATTAGTGAGTCTAAGACTGACCCGAGTAGGATTCACTAATAGGACTAATCTATAACTTGCTAGTTTACGTGTTTCCGCTGAACTTACTGCATGCTGCTACTTACTTTTTCTGCTATATGCCGTATGCTACTACATGATTTCACTACTGCATGATGCTACTTGCTTTTGACTGCATGCTACTTTCATACGAATTGCTGTTATTGCCATGCTAGTTACCGTTATACATGATTTAAACTGTTGGCCTATTATTTGCTTGCTTTATGACATACTGACTTGGAAAATTTATTTTTCCTTGTTTAGATGTAGGATGTTCCACCTGCTGGCATTTCGGGCAATACAGACTCAGACCCCGTCGCCCTACCTACTGCTACACCTGCTGCTGCTACTGCCGATACACCGGCCCCGACACCCACTAGTGATCGCGGCGCTTCAACTTCCGGAGATGGTACTAGTGCACCTGCCCCAGTCTCTGCTCCCGGACCCTCGAGGTCACAGCCCCGCATTGGTGGTATTGAGATCCCCGTGGAGTTCAGGGAAGGGCCGTTTCGTAACCACATGCGCACGCCTTTCCGACGCACTCCCGACGGACGTTTAGTCGTGATTCCGCCAGGCTGACACAGACAGATGTTGGCCGCCTTCGGACGCTTCGGATTACCAGCTCAGCCACCAGTGTCACCACCACACGATTCGGATGACTCATCATCCGCCGATTCTTCATCATTAGACGACTCCAGCGATGATGAGGATCCTGCTGATAGACCTATTCAGGCACCCTCCACCCCGCCGAAGAAGCGGTACCGTTTTGACGGAACCGTCATTCCAGGGGTGAATGGAGGTCGTGCTTTTACTGACGCATTTGGCCATCTTCGTAGGGTTACTGCTCGTAAATGAGTTGTGCCATACCCTGCCGACCCACGGATATGTAAGGTTCCCCGTTACGTATTGACTATTCCTGGAACCGTGCCACCTAGATTTAGATACGGATCACTTACATCTAGGGACGTACCGTCTACATCCGGAGCCGAACCATCTACATCAGCACCACCGGCACCACCCGCACCACCCGCACCACCTGCACCGCCAGCCCCACCAGCTCCCTCTAACGAGGAACAGATGAGGGAGATTGAGACTCTCCGAGCTCGAGTCACTGAGCTCGAGGAGCAGTTGGCTCGAGGAGCAGTTCACCCGCCTTCACCGTAGGACCTTGTATTTAGATTTCATGATGTAATCTAGTTATAGTTTCATGTATTTCATATGTATTGTACGAACTTATTCAGATGTATGAAACTTATTATTATTAATGAATGGAACTTTGCGTTATTTAATTCTTGCACGATGTTCTATTTACATTGCTGTACGATGATTCTGTGGTAATTGTACCTAGATGCATTATTTAATAACATGTGATGTTTTGATTCCATGTTGGTCACTATATACTATATTATTACTACTTGCATACTGGATTTTGACTTGAGTCAAAATTTTTGTTTAGAATACCATGGCTAACGGAAGATCCACACCTACCGCCGCCCAGATTGAGGACATGATCAACGAACGGGTCGCTGCAGCCCTAGCAGAAAGAAATCTCGAAGCTCCACCGCCACCACCACCGGTTATTCCACCCGTTCGAAATGGGTGTACATACAAGGAATTCCAGAGCTGCAAACCGCATAACTTCAGCGGCACCGAGGGACCAGTTGGTCTCACCAGATGGTTCGAGAAACTTGAATCAGTATTCCGAGTTAGCAACTGTTCGAAGGATAATAAAACCAAGTTTGCTTCTTGCACGCTATCTGACGGCACGCTGACTGGGTGGAACACGTTAGCTCAAGTGAAAGGTATCGATGAGGCGTATGCTACGCCATGGGAGGAATTCAAGGCGGCTATGATTGATGAGTATTGTCCGAGAACCGAAATTCAGAAGATGGAAATTGAATTCATGCAGTTGAAGGCCGTAGGGAACGACCTTAACAGTTACAATCGTAGGTTTTTGGAGTTAGCATTAATGTGTCCGACCATGGTCACCCCCGAATTCAAGCGCATGGAGAAATACTTCTCGGGACTCCCTAAGTCCATCAAAGGAAATGTCACCTCATCCAAACCACCGAATGTTCCCGAAGCAATGTGCATGGCGCATACTCTCATGAATCAGATTCTTATTGATGAGCCGGAGAAGGCTAAGTTTGAAGCTGGTAGTAGCGAAAAGAGGAAATGGGATAACAACCACAACAACCACAACAACAACAACAACAACAACAACAGGGGGAGAAACTACGATCAAACCCCCGCCAAGAGGCACAACAATGGTGGAAACCCTAATCCCAACAACAACACCAACACTAACCCGAACTACAAAGGAACTTTACCACAATGCAAGCGGTGCTACAAGCACCATACTGGATATTGCAATGTTGTCTGTGAGAAGTGCCAACGGGCTGGGCATATCAGAAAGGACTGCAAGGTCACCACTTTGAATGGGAAGCCAAACACCAATGGACCGAAGAAGTGCTACGAATGTGGACAGACGGGCCATTTCAGAAATGCGTGCCCAAACAAGTGAAAAGATGGAGGACCACCCCGTGGACGAGCTTTTAATGTTAATGCAAGGGATGCACGCGATAACCCCGACTTGGTGAAAGGTATATTCACAATCAACAATCTTTTAGCTTCTGTCTTGTTTGATACTGGTGCGGATAGAAGTTATGTATGTAGACATTTTTGCAATAAGATTAATTGGTCATTAGTCCCGTTAAAAGAGAGTATGCTTGTCGAGGTCGCAAATGGAAAACTTGAAAAGGTTGACCATATTAGTCGTGGAGCTATTATCAACATAGCTGGTGCAGATTTCGAAATTGATTTGATACCTATTAAACTGGGAAGTTTTGACGTGATCGTCGGTATGGATTGGTTGAGCAAGATAAAGGCTGATATAATCTGTGGAGATAAAGCACTTCGCATACCACAAGGAGATGGCGAACCACTGGTTATCTATGGAGAGAGATGTACCTCGAAGTTGAACCTCATTAGTTGCGTGAAGCGCAAAAGATTATGAAGAAGGGACGTTTTGCTGTCCTAGCACATGTGAAAGTGGTAGAAACTGAGGTGAAGAGCGTGAACGACGTTCGAATTGTGAACGAATTTCCTGATGTCTTCCCAGAGGAATTGCCTTGATTGCCGCCGCAGAGAGCCGTAGAGTTTTAGATTTATTTAGTTCTAGGAGCTGCACCTGTAGCTCGCGCACCTTATAGACTCGCACCTTCCGAGATGCAAGAATTACAGAGTCAACTACAAGAACTACTTGACCGTGGATTTATCCAACCAAGTTTCTCGCCTTGGGGCGCACCTGTTCTGTTTGTGAAGAAGAAGGATGGATCCTTCCGTATGTGTATCGACTACCGTGAACTCAACAAATTGACTATCAAGAATCGATATCCTCTTCCACGAATTGACGATCTTTTTGATCAACTACAAGGATCGAGCGTTTATTCAAAGATCGATTTGCGATCCGGATATCACCAGCTGAGGGTGAAGGAAAGTGACGTGATGAAAAATGCATTCAGGACCCGTTATGGTCATTATGAGTTTCTCGTGATGCCATTCGGTTTGACAAATGCACCTGCCGTGTTCATGGACCTCATGAATCGTGTCTGCAAGCCTTACTTGGACAAGTTTGTTATCGTCTTCATAGATGATATCCTCATCTACTCTAAGAACCAAGAAGAACATGAGCAACACCTCCGATTAGTGCTTGAACTCTTAAGACAAGAGCAACTTTACGCCAAATTCTCCAAGTGCTAATTTTGGTTGAAGGAAGTACAGTTTTTGGGTCATGTTGTGAGCGACCAGGGTATCAAAGTTGATCCCGCCAAGATTGAAGCCATCAGCAAGTGGGAGACCCCCACTACTCCAACGCATATTCACCAATTCCTAGGTCTCGCCGGTTATTATCGAAGGTTTATCGAAGGATTTTCTCTGATTGCGCGTCCTTTGACCGCGCTGACTCACAAGGGTAAGAAGTTCATTTGGGAACCCGCACACGAATCAGCATTTCAAACTTTGAAGAAGAAGTTAACCACCGCACCTATTCTATCGCTTCCCGAAGGCAGTGACGATTTCGTTGTTTATTGTGATGCATCGAAGAGTGCTTTTGGTTGTGTACTGATGCAACGATCAAAGGTTATTGCCTATGCCTCCCGCCAATTGAAGATTCACGAGCGGAACTACACTACGCATGATCTTGAACTTGGAGCCGTTGTCTTTGCGCTCAAATTGTGGAGACATTATTTGTATGGAACTAAGAGCACTATTTTCACCGATCACAAGAGTCTCCAGCACATCTTTGATCAGAAGCAACTGAATATGAGACAGCGTCGATGGATTGAGATGCTCAACGACTACGATTATGAACTCCGTTATCACCCTGGCAAGGCCAATGTTGTAGCTGACGCTTTAAGCCGAAAGGAGAGGACGGCACCTCTTCGTGTTAGGGCTCTGAACATCACCATCCATTCGAACCTCATCAGCCAGATCAGAGTAGCCTAAATTGAGGCTCTCAAGGAGGAGAATATATTTCACGAACATTTGAACATACTTGTCTCTCGATTCGAGGTTAGGGAGTCTGGACTCCGATGTTATGCCGGAAGAATTTGGGTACCTTATTATGGAGATCTACGAAACATGATACTTGATGAAGCACACAAATCGAGATATTCAATTCACCCCGGTGCGGGCAAGATGTACCACGACCTTAAAGAACAGTATTGGTGGCCGAATCTTAAGAAGGACGTTGCAACTTATGTTGGGAAGTGTTTGACTTGTTCGAAAGTTAAGGCCGAACATCAAAGACCTTCTGGTTTACTTCAACAACCGGAAATCCCACAATGGAAGTGGGAAAGGATAACAATGGACTTCATCACCAAGCTGCCAAAGACGGTGGGCGGATACGATACCATCTGGGTTATTGTTGACCACCTTACCAAATCTGCACACTTCCTAGCGATGAAGGAAACTGATACGATGGAAAGACTTGCTCAATTATACATTAAAGAGGTTGTGTCTCGTCATGGTATACCTTTATCGATCATCTCAGATCGCGATCCCCGTTTTGCCTCTAGATTTTGGCGTTCTTTGCAAGAAGCCATGGGAACTCGTCTCGACATGAGTACTGCGTATCATCCTCAGACTGACGGGTAAAGTGAACGAACGATTCAGACCTTGGAGGACATGCTGCGTGCATCTGTCATTGATTTTGGAAAGGCCTGGGAAAGACATTTGCCACTCGCCGAATTCTCGTACAACAACAGTTATCACTCTAGCATTAATGCTGCACCTTTTGAAGCATTGTATGGCCGTAAGTGCCGATCTCCTATTTGTTGGGCCGAAGTAGGCGAAAAGCAAATCACCGGACCCGAGGTAGTCCACGAAACCACGGAGAAGATTGCTCAGATTCAAGCTAGACTAAGACTGCCCGTGATCGCCAAAAGAGTTATGCCGATCTTAAACGTAAAGACTTTGAATTCAATGTTGGTGACCATGTAATGTTGAAGGTTGCACCTTGGAAGGGTGTGATTCGTTTTGGAAAACGTGGAAAGTTAAACCCACGATACATTGGTCCTTTTGAAATCCTGGAACGTGTTGGACCCGTTGCATATCGTTTGGATCTACCAGCACAATTGAGCTCAGTTCATCTTACCTTCCATGTGTCAAACTTGAAGAAGTGTCTTGCTGCACCTGAACTTATCATACCACTTGAGGAGCTTACGATTGACGACAAACTCCACTTTGTGGAAGAACCAGTTGAGATTATGGATCGTGAGATCAAAACTTTGAAACGCAACAAGATTCTGATCGTTCGAGTACGATGGAATGCCAAACGAGGACCTGAGTTTACTTGGGAGCGAGAGGATCAAATGATGCGGAAGTATCCTCACCTTTTCCCGACTCCTCCATCTACCTCAGCTTAAAATTTCGGGACGAAATTTTCTTTAACAGGTGCGTAATGTAACGACCCTAGAATTTCCAACATTTATTTATTAATAATTACTATTATTAATACGTGTGATTAAACGAATGTATGTTATTACATTTACATGTTGCCTCGATTGCCCGTACTTGACTTTTAAGAGCCCGAAACGTCTTTGTGACACCCAGAACTTTCACGAATAATATTTTTAGATATTATTTACATTCATGATTAAATTTATTAATCATTTTAATTAACTAAGGCTATTAGTTAGTTACTTGGGCTTTAATTGGTTTAACTTGTGATTTATTTGAACTTGGCCTTTGATTAGTTAATGGACTCATGAATTAAGACTTGTAAGCCCACCCTACCTTTAAGTGGGCTTAGTTAGCCCACTCTTTCAAAGTGTAAGTATCACTTTAACTTGTAACTAGTTAGTTAACTTGCATGGAATCTAGTTCACTCATAATCCCCATGCATAACCATTCTTTATCCAACTTTTGAAGCTTTACTTGCAAGTGACCACAAAACTAATCCCTCCCCCCCATTTTTCTGCTGTAAAACCATGGGCCTTATGGCCTTGGAGGGAGTTCTTTTGGTTCATTTTTGTATTACTTCATCACTTGTATTTTCTCTCATTCAAACACACACACATACTTGCTTCCATTTTCTCTCTTTTCTCTAGTTCTTGTAAGTAAACTTGAAGCTTTTTCTTCCATTCTTTTCTTGGTAAAACCAAATTACAAACACCCTTAGATCATCATCATCTTTTTTCTTTGTTGTTAATTGTTTGTAGTTGTTAGTTGTTGTTACTTTGTTACTTTGTTACTTACTTACATATACAAGAATCAAACTCATTAGTTTCATTCTTCATAATATCTTGTGTTTATCAAGAACACAAGAACATAACCTTACTAGTTTATGATTCTACTTTTATTGTTTCAAAAGTTTGTAAGTTCATAGTTGTAAAATTCATGCTTGTAGTTCTTAAAGTAAATTTAAAGTTTACTTTCTAAAGATCAAACTTTGGTTTGAATCTTTAAAGTATGAACAACCATGAACCTTTTCTTGTTTATTTAAGTTTACTTCTTCAATTTATGCACTTTAATTTCATGTATTTAGTTTATATGGTCAAGTACTACAAGTTAGTCTTGATCTCATATCTCTTGAACAAATTAAGCTAACTTTGAAAGTTCAAGAACACACAAATAAGTTTTCTTTAAATATAACTTTGGATCTAGACTTTTGAGTCTTGGATCTTCAAGATCAAACTAAGAACTATGTTCTACTACTTATGATCTTGATTAGTTAGTTTACTTTCAAGTTTGTAACTTGTTATTAGCTTTAAAGTCCATGTATGTGTTAGATCTAAGACTTTGATGCAACTTTGGTTCATCAAACTTCATACAACTCTTAAGTGAGTTGTGCTTCATGTCTTAGACTTGCACATGGGTTATGATGGTCAATACTTGGTTAAGATGATTTAGATACATCAATGAGTTGTACACTTGAAGCTATATGCATCAAGGATGAGAACCATGATGAACATCAAGCACCAAGACCACCGGAACCCTTTTAAACTCACTGCTTCTGTCCAAAACCTACTGACCTGATGCTTCTGAAACAGACCAGTAGACCTGGGCTGTTCTAACCTTTATTTTTAGATATAACTTTTCGAGTAGATAACTTTTCATATAGGACTCGTCTTAATCCGAGTTACGGTTTAGGATTTATGGCCCTCCGATCGTTACTATGTCCTTTAACGTTGTGCAGAAATTTCTGACCTACTCGCACTTAGACCGTCGCCACGGTCAAACCAAGACGATTTTGCTTCTGTAAATTTTACCACACTTAAGGGACTCATAGACGGAGCCATGACCACTGGTCTCACCTTAATTCAGTAAGGGTAGAGGCCGTGGTGACTGACTGAACTCAGACTTTGTTTTTAACTACTTTCGTAAACGAAACCTACCTTACGCCTTTTGTTTAATGATGAATGATGATGACCCTTAAGACCTTAATTAAATATTTTTAAACCTATTAAGACGATTTACTGACTTAGTACTATTTGACTTAGGTTGAGGACTTCGGACCATTTACTTGCACACCTTTCCCGACTACTACTTTACCGCTACATATCATTGTGAGTTATAGCATTCCCTTTTTACTTTAACTTATTTTGGGAACTGAGAATACATGCGGATTTTATGTTTTACATACTAGGCACGAGTACTTAAACTTATATATGTGTGGGTTATATAATGGCAAAAACATTCCCTTTAGCTCGGTAACGTTTAGTCATTGGTTTTTGAACCGGTGAACGCGAATCTTAGATATGGATCCATAGGGTTTGACATCCCCACTCGGGCTAGTCGCGCTACCAGTCAACGAGTGTTTAATACTTCGTAAACATACGCACTCGCCAAGTGTACTTTCAGGGGGTATTTTAAACGTTAAGTTAGTTACCAAGTGCCCACAGTTAACATATACTTTATCATACTGTTTTGAAACGCTCTTTGTAGCACTGAAATCTCGTGGCCTACCTTACATACTGTTATACTTAAACTATAGCTCACCAACCGTTGTGTTGACGTTTTTAAGCATGTAATTCTCAGGTGCTTGAGGTTGCTTCCGCTGTGTACTAGTCGTGCTGTAGAACCCGCTGCTTAGAGTTGTCCACGCATGAACTACTTTACTTTGCATTCAAACATTCGTACTTTTGAACTATGACTTATAACGACCATTGTGGTCACATACACTTATTATTTGCTTCTACTTAGTGAAGCATGCTTTTGAAATGTAAAACATTTGATGTCGGTTATGACATCACCTTTTTATCGTGAATGCAACTCCTTTAATTACAGCATATAGTACTTAACCTTGTAATGATCCTGTTGTTGATGATTCGTACACGATGGTTTTGTACGGGGCATCACAGTCCAAGTTCATTAATACAAGCCCAAGTCCAAGTAAGCAACAAATTAAATAAAAGGCCCAAGTAATTAACTACTAACATTAGTTAATTAAAAATAATTAATAATAATTAATTATGAATGTGAATAATATTCGAAATATTATTCGTGAAAAGTACGTGTGTCACAAAGGCAAGTCGGACATGTAAAGTTAATTACGATAACAAGTAAATGTATAAAAATACATTCATTAAAGCGCAAGTATTAATAATAAATATTAATAAATAAAGTTGGAAAATCCAGGGTCGTTACATTACCCACCTGTTAAAGAAAATTTCGTCCCGAAATTTTAAGCTGAGGTAGATGGAGGAGCTGGGAAAAGATAAGGGTCCTTCTGCATCATTTGATCCTCTCATTCCCAGGTAAACTCAGGTCCTCGTTTGGAATTCCATCTGACTCGGACGATCGGAATCCTGTTGTGTTTCAAAGTTTTGACCTCACGGCCCATAATTTTGACAAGCTCTTCCACGAAGTGGAGTTTGTCATCAATTGTAAGTTCCTCCAATGGTAAGACATGTTCCGGTTCAGCAAGACACTTCTTCAAATTTGATACATGAAAGGTAGGATGAACGGAGCTCAAATGAGTCGGAAGATCCAAACGGTAAGCAACGGGTCCAACACGCTCCAAGATTTCAAAAGGACCAATGTATCGCGGGTTGAGCTTCCCACGTTTTCCAAAATGAATTACACCATTCCAAGGTGCGACTTTCAACATTACACGGTCACCCACGTTGAATTCAAAGTCTTTACATTTAAGGTCGGCATAACTCTTTTGGCGATCACGGGCCGTCTTTAGTCTCGCTTGAATTTGAACAATCTTCTTAGTTGTTTCATGGACTATCTCGGGTCCGGTGATTTGATTTTCGCCTACTTCGGCACAACAAATAGGAGATCGGCATTTGCGGCCATACAACGCTTCAAAAGGTGCAGCATTAATACTCGAATAATAACTGTTGTTGTAAGAGAATTCGACTAGCGGTAAATGCCTTTCCCAAGCCTTTCCGAAATCAATGAAACATGCATGCAACATGTCTTCCAAAGTCTGAATCGTGCGTTCACTTTTTCCGTCGGTCTGCGGGTGATACGCAGCACTCATGTCGAGACGAGTCCCCAAGGCTTCTTGCAAAGAACGCCAAAATCTAGGAGCAAAATGGGGATCACGATCTGAGATGATCGATAAGGGCACACCATGACGAGATACAACCTCTTTTATGTATAGTTGTGCGAGTCTCTCCATCGTATCAGTTTCCTTCATGGCTAAAAAGTGTGCAGATTTGGTAAGACGGTCAACGATAACCCAGATGGTATCGTATCCGCCCACCGTCTTTGGTAACTTCATAATGAAATTCATTGTTATCCTTTCCCACTTCCATTGCAGGATTTTCGGTTGTTGAAGTAATCCAGAAGGCCTCTGATGTTCGGCCTTAACTTTCGAGCAAGTCAAACACTTCCCAACATAAGTTGCAACGTCCTTCTTAAGATTAGGCCACCAATACTGTTCCTTGAGATCTTGGTACATTTTATCGGCTCCTGGATGAATCGAATATCTTGACTTATGGGCTTCATCTAATATAAGGCTCCGTAAATCTCCATAACGAGGTACCCAAATTCTTCCGGCATAGCATCGGAGTCCAGTCTCCTTAACTTCGAATCGAGAGACGAGAATGTTCAAGTATTCATGAGATATATTCTCCTCCTTGAGAGCCTCATCTTGGGCTGCTCGGATCTGGCTATTGAGGTTCGAATGAATGGTGATGTTCAGTGCCCGAACACGAAGAGGTGCCATCCTCTCCTTTCGGCTCAAAGCGTCAGCTACAACATTGGCCTTGCTAGGGTGATAACGAAGTTCACAATCATAGTCTTTTAGCGTCTTGATCCATCGACGCTGTCTCATATTTAGTTGCTTCTGATCAAAGATGTGTTGGAGGCTTTTATAATCGGTGAAAATAGTGCTCTTTGTTCCATAAAGATAGTGTCTCCACGGCTTTAATGCAAAGACAACGGCTCCAAGCTCGAGATCGTGCGTTGTGTAATTTCACTCGTGAATCTTCAGTTTTCGGGAGGCGTAGGTGATAACCTTTGTGCGTTGCATCAGTACACAACCAAAAACACTTTTTAAAGCATCGCAATAAATGACGAAATCGTTACTGCCTTCAGGAAGTGATAAGATAGGTGCAGTGGTTAACTTCTTTTTCAAGTTTTGAAATGCTGATTCCTGTTCGGGTTCCCAAATGAACTTCTTCCCTTTGTGAGTCAGCGCGGTCAAAGGACGCGCAATCAGAGAGAAACCTTCAATAAATCTTCGGTAGTAACCGGCGAGGCCTAAAAATTGGCGAATGTGAGTCAGAGTAGTGGGGGTTTCCCACTTGCTGATAGCTTCGATCTTTGCGGGATCTACTTTGATACCCTGGTCGCTCACAACATGACCCAGAAATTGGACTTCCTTCAACCAAAACTCACACTTGGAGAATTTTGCATAAAGTTGCTCTTGTCTCAAGAGTTCCAACACTAGACGAAGATGTTGTTCATGCTCTTCTTTGCTTTTGGAGTAGATGAGGATATCATATATGAAGACGATAACGAACTTATCCAGGTATGGCTTGCATACACGATTCATGAGATCGATAAATATGGCAGGTGTGTTAGTTAAACTGAATGGCATCACGAGAAACTCATAATGACTATAACGGGTTCTGAATGCAGTCTTCATCACATCGCTCTCTTTCTCCCTCAACTGGTGATAACCGGATCACAAATCAATCTTAAAGTAAATGCTCGATCCTTGTAGTTGATCAAAAAGATCGTCAATTCGGAGAAGAGTATACCGATTCTTGATCGTCAATTTGTTGAGTTCACGGTAGTCGATACACATGCAGAATGATCCGTCCTTCTTCTTCACAAATAAAACAGGTGCGCCCCAAGGCGAGAAACTTGGTTGGATAAATCCACGGTCTAGCAGTTCTTGTAATTAGCTCTACAACTATTGCATTTCAGAAGGCGCGAGTTGATAAGGTGCGCGAACTACAGGTGCAGCCCCTGACACTAAATCGATCTGAAACTCTACTGCTCTCGGTGGAGGTAATCCAGGCAATTCTTCCAGAAAGACATCGGAAAATTCTTTCATAATTCGTACATCATCCACGCTCTTCACCTCAGTTTCTAACATTTTTACATGTGCTAAAACAGCAAGACGTCCTTTATTGATGATCTTTTGCGCTTTCATGCAACTAATGAGATTTAGCTTCGAGTTACATCTCTCTCTCTGTAAATAATCAGTGGTTCACCATCTCCGTGTGGTATACAAAGAGCTTTATCTCTACAGATAATGTCACCCCTTATCTTGATTAACCAGTCCACACCGACAATAACATCAAAGCTTCCCAATTTAATAGGTATCAAGTCAATCTCGAAATTCACACCAGCTATGTTAATAATAGCTCCTCGGCTGATTTGGTCAACTTTCTCAAGTTTACCATTGGCTACCTCAACAAGCATACTGAAATGACCTGTCCTAATCCATCCGGACAAAGTCCATATTGATTACAAACGATTCACAATAGTTGATTACATCGCGAGGTACTTGACCTCTATATGATACATTTTACAAACATTGCATTCGTTTTTAAAAGACAAACTTTCATTACATCAAAAGTTGATGGCAGGCATACCATTTCATAATATATCTAACTATAATTAACTTAATAATAATCTTGATGAATGCAACGATTCGAATGCAACATCTTTTGAAATATGTCATAAATGACTCCAAGTAATATCTCTAAGATGAACAAATGCACAGCGGAAGATTTATTTAATACCTGAGAATAAACATGCTTTAAAGTGTCAACCAAAAGGTTGGTGAGTTCATTAGTTTAACATAAATAATTATTTCATAATTTTTAATAGACCACAAGATTTCATATTTCCATTTCTCATAAATATACGTCCCATGCATAGAGACAAACTATCATTCATATGGATTGAACACCTGGTAACCGACATTCACAATATACATATAAGAATATCCCCATCATTCCGGGATCCTCCATCGGACATGATATAAATTTCGAAGTACTAAAGCATCCGGTACTTTGGATGGGGCTTGTTGGGCCCGATAGATCTATTTTTAGGATTCGCGTCAATTAGGGTGTCTGTTCCCTAATTCTTAGATTACCTGACTAAAAAGGGGCATATTCGGTTTAATAATCCAACCATAGAATGTAGTTTCGATCAATTGTGTGTATTTCGTAAAGCATTTATAAAAGCAGCGCATGTATTCTCAGTCCCAAAAATATATATTGCAAAAGCATTTAAAAAGGGATTAATGAAACTCACGCATATAATTATTGTAAAACAGTTAATAAAGCATTTGCATGTATTCTCAGCCCCAAAATTGTAAAGAGAAAAAGGGGAAATGAAACTCACCTAATGTATTTTGTAGTAAAAATACATAGAACGACATTGAACAAGTATAGGGTTGGCCTTCGATTCACGAACCTATATCATTTGTATATTTATTAATATTCATAATCGTAATAGAATAATTTTATATATATGCATACATAACTTATTAGTTATATCATATTTATATTAATAATATATTTAGGTTTCATATATTCGTTTTATATATATAGAAAAGAAATACTTTGTTATGTTGTATGTGTTAAATATATTTATGTATATATATTTCGTTTGTTTATTAAAACAATAGTTATAATTATAATAGGTTAATATTAGTAAAGGTAAAAATAATGATAATAACCTTAATAAGATATTTATGATAATAATACTAATATTTATGTAAGTAATGATAACGTCAGTAATGATTCTTATTACTAATGCTTTTGTTGATAAGGACAGTAATAATACTAAAAATTTATAAAATGATACTAATAATAAGATTTATATTGATAAATTGTATTATGTTCATGCTAATAATAATAATAATAATGATCATAATTATAATAATAATAATAATAATACCTATGTGATATTAATAATAATAATAACAATAATACTAATTAATGATAATAGTATTAATAATAATAATTTTTCACAATACTAACTAATATTATCAATAACAATAACCATCATAATAATAATAATAATAATAATAATAATAATAATAATAATAATAATAATAATAATAATAATAATAATAATAATAATAATAATAATAATAACAATAAAAAAAATCTTAAAAGAATCTACCTCTTAAGAATGAGTTCCAAAAAAAAGAAATATAACCCCTGCCGAGATTCGAACCAGCGACCTCCCGTACACACGTCAATACCCCAACCGTTCCTCCAGTTATGTTTTCTCAGATTTATCCCCCAACGTTTTCATTTTAATGTCTAACTGCTTATCATCCTTTTCATCGTAATCGTCCCCAGATCAAAACCAGTTATCAACGAATTCATTATTTAGTTTTAGGATATAAAATAGATATTAAAACAATTAATAATTGTTCACATTAATTTAAAACAGAAAAATAGAATAAACAGAAACTGAAACTTTCAGCGAAGAACACATACCCGTTCAAATTCAAATTCAGAGTGTGAGACTGTTATAGCGCATAATTTCTACATGAAAGAGGTTTCAAATGGTTCTTGGAAGCCTTCTGGACCTTCGATTTAGCTTATAACATCAAAACGTGTTCAAATTTGATCAAGAGAAAATCGTTTGACTTTTTGTAAAGAAGGTTTGACTTCGAAATTCCTACTCGATAATACGAATTGAGTTTTAAAACTTTCCAGAAAGTTTAAATGAAAGATTTAGAATGAAATTGCATTGATAGATTTTTAAATGAATCAAGAATTCGAAATTTTTGAGAAATAGCACCTGAACAGAGGGTACCGTCGGTTTCTTTGGATTTTTGATAATTTTCAATTGAATAAAGCTGTAAGGAGTAGTGGTAATTGATAGTTGGTAAGGTGAGGTGTTACTGGTATCACATATCATTGAAATCGAATCCTTTACATAACAAATTGAGGTCGAGGTTTATCACAGAGTCAGAAATAAAAGAAAAAAAAAACAATAAAGTGGAAAGGATGGGGAAAGCAGAATCGTACGATTGGGATCTGATTCCTAACAACTTTTATTTCTAACTACAACAGATTGACACTGAATCAGGAGAAGATATTGAAAGAAATTTTTGGACAAAGACTTCTAACAACTTAATACACTTATTTCACATTTACAGTAAAATTAATGATATTTAATAATAAATATATATTAATAATAATATTGATATTATTATAAGGATACTAGTAATAATAATAGTATTAATAAAAATAACAAAATAGTAGTTAATATTGATAAATATGATGATAAGAGTAATAAAAAAATAATGATCATAATAATGGTTGATAATATTGTTAATAATGATAAATATAATAATAATATGATGTAATTAATAGTAACAATAATAATAATTTTAATCAAATTAATAACCATGATTAATAAAAATGATAATAACAATATTATTAATGATATCAATAATTTTACTTATAATAATACTAATTAAAGTAATACTTATTATTAATGATAAGATTAGTAATGATATTCTATCACTTTACGTACATCAAATTTCTTATCTATAGATAATAATATTAGCATTAATAACATTAATATTGAAAGAACAACAATATTATTGTAACATCTATATCTTACTCTTTTTGATATATATTATTATTTAGGTAATATTTAGTAATCATATATACTGACTTTTATTGAATATTTATTATTTAAACATTTAATATACAATACAATATTTTTATTATACATAGAAATCTTATATTTTTATATATATAACTTATTTTAAATTATAATATAATTATTTTATAACTTATCTTACCTTTTTTTTTACTTCAAATATTTAAATCCTATTTTATTATTTTTAATTATCATAAATACTTACATTTATATATATATATATATATATATATATATATATATATATATATATATATATATATATATATATATTTGATTACTTAATTATTTATAAATAAATTGTTCGTGAATCGTCGGAAATGTCGAAGGTCAAATGATATATGACAACATTCAAATATTTAAAGTCTCAATATTACAGACTTGGCTTATTGTGTCGGAAACATATAAAGATTAAAGTTTAAATTTGGTCGGAGATTCCCGGGTCATCACAGTACCTACCCGTTAAAGAAATTTCGTCCTGAAATTTGAGTGAGGTCGTCATGGCTAACAATAATTATGTTTTCCTGACGAATATGAGCTGATAAATAGAGTTTTATCATTATTGAGTAATATGGATAAAAATAATTCGGTTATTCGAAGAGTACGAATGAAGCTATCTTAAAATAATGAAATGAGATAGACAAAATTTTATCATAACTTTTGACTAGTCATGGTTGAATTTAGAAAAATAAGGTGCGCCTTAACTTTTGACAGAGTCAGGGTTGAATTCCGGAATTCAAGGGATTTAGAGAAAATCTTCGAAATCTAAAAGATTTGATTCTTCGGCGAGTAAGAAAATTAAGATCTCTATAATTAAATACGGTGATCTGCCTCGATTTCTCCGTCTGATATTTCCCTTATAAATTTACCTTTTCCGTTCCATTAGTTTCCACCACTTTTATGCCTTCTTTCTCAGTTCATATATCCAAAAGATTATAATAATGCTTAATCCGGTTCTGATCCTTGTCCTCATCCTTATTATCGTAACAATTATTCTTCTTTTCCAACTTCCACCAGAGGAATCTGTTTTCTTCTACTTCGCCCTTGGGGTTATAGGGTTTTTAATTCTCCCGTATCTTTATGTTGCGATAAACATTGACATACACGATTTGTAATTTTCGTGTTATTATCGGGCTTTATATCCTTCTTTATATTTCGGAGCTCCATGCTTTTGTTTTCTCTTCCCGACTTTAAATCAAGCGAATAATGATCCAGAATTCATAGATATGAATTTCGAAATGAACATAGTTAATGTTCTAAGAAAGAAATGGTAATAGCACGATCTTGATTCGTCAAATTACCAGAATATCCAGGAAAGAGAGAACTATCAAGAAACTATGTTCTTGATATGTTCATATATCATATAAAATGTAAGAGTCGTGTAACATGACACATGATGACGTTATAATCTGTGAATCATCATGTCCCATTTAGAAACTCAACATGACTTACTGTAATATAATCACGTTGATCAAGTGTCATTATATTATACTAACTCATGCATCAATTTCCAACACTACTTCAAAATCATTCATAATTCAAACTCGAATTTTTAAAGAAATTTAGAAACTAAAGTAGTTTCCTTTATGATGTAATATGGATAGCACAAAGAGATAAATAATTTTGGACGATAATATTTATGGAAAAATCTTCAGAAATATCGAAGATATTTATGATGATATTTTGGAATTTCTAAGTTCGATGGTTGATGAGGAAGATTTTTCGCAAGATTTTAACATGAGTACGGAGCAAGATATTTGTTGAAGGTTTCATCGGATTCAGAATTACCTGGATTCTTTGAATATATGGTATGGTCCTTGTGTTTATCCTTGGTCTCCTTCGTGGTTAGTTCAATCCGTTTTTCAGTTCCAACTTTTCTGAACTTTTCCAACATACTATTCTTTATCATCAAACTTTCGATGATTAAGGTCGTTTACGATTGTCTATGATTTTTGCTGCTTCATTCAGCTTTTTTAACATTCAGAGTATTGATTTGTGACGGAGTGCTCTTCAGAATTTCAGAATGAGAGATCATAATTCTAAGAGATAAATGTCATACATATAACTGTTGATGTATAAACGTTGCGGGATTCGAAATACTGATTGCTGATTCTCGATAATTGGTATGACAATACTCGTTACAAGTTGTGGATGAGTATATGATAGGGTTTCAATGAATATAATGATTTTCGGGAAATCAAAGATCAACGGAATTGCTGGTACATCTTCTGATAATGTCGTGGAATATAAAAGGTTCCTCGGTAACAATAAAAGAGTATACATATATATCAAGGTTATAATAAGGTTGTTTTGAACGAAAAGTCGAAGTTGACTTGCTGGAGCTGTGATAAAATTTGCTACTTTGAAAGGGATTACCAAGTTATTTTGGGTAATAGTAATGCTAAAGGAGCTAACACATATACGGGTTAAACATTTTACTCAGGTTCCGAGTGTTTTCAGGTGCATAACTATATGCGTCAATCTCTTCTTCCGTAGATGAAGTGCGGTTGGTTCATCCTCTCGATTGAGGTGTTTTCAAGAATCATGAAAGGTTTGAATGCAGATCATAATTGTCAAGATATAAATGAAGTTTAGGATGAAAACAAGTGGCAAACTTGAAGAATTGTTTAGTTTCATATGTGATAATCAATATTTTAATTCATTTTAATTGTCCAATGTTGGTAGTCCTTAGTTGATAGTCCACAGTTAGCAATATATAATATTCGAATTAATTAACATGTATCGTGACCCGTGTACATGTCTCAGACTCGATCACAACTAAAAATATATATATATTATTGTAGAATTAACCTCAACCCTGTATAGAGAACTCGATCATTACTGCATATAGAGTGTCTATGGTTATTCCAAATAATATATATATATATATATATATATATATATATATATATATATATATATATATATATATATATATATATATGCGTCAATATGATATGTCAAAACCTTGTATACGTGTCCCGATATTTAAAGTGCGTAAAATAAATACAGAATTTAAATGACGATAAATTAAATGCGTAAAGTAAATAACAGAAATTAAATGACGATAAATAAAATTGCGAGAATGTAAATTGCGATAATTAAATTGCGATAAATAAAATGTAATCAGTTAGCTAGGAATAATTAGCTAGGAACAGTTAGCGTGGATTCTTAACAAAATTTCTCATAGTTAATTTGTTTGTTTCTAATAAATTTTATTTTGTCAAATGTTTTCTTCATTATGCCACTTGTTGAATTCTGATAAATCAAAATCCAAATATGAAATTGGATGAAAAAGGTTATTCTGTGGTGAACGGATTCGTATATCTGTGGATGTAAGTAAGATAGTGAATGACTGTTGAATCAGATTCGAAGATTGTACAGTGTAACTTATTAATGTGAAATCTAAATATTCCTCGGGTATTACCTACCCGTTAAAATATTTTCACCATTAATAGTTTGTACGAAAGAATTTTTAATTACAATCTTTATGAAAATATATGCATATATATTTTCTTTAGATGTAATCATGGATTTAATGAGTCAATATGATATTAAACTCATTTGATTTACCGTTAG
Organism: Rutidosis leptorrhynchoides; assembly: GCF_046630445.1. Lineage (NCBI taxonomy): Eukaryota > Viridiplantae > Streptophyta > Magnoliopsida > Asterales > Asteraceae > Rutidosis > Rutidosis leptorrhynchoides. The sequence continues at coordinate 208,944,416 of NC_092333.1, forward strand.
AACAAGAATATATAATCTCTAAAACATTAGAGATTAAATAATTGTCATGTTGAACGAAGATAAATGATGTAGAACGTCATGTAGAACGATGATTATGCTCGAGATATAGGATGAGATGTTGATGCATGGATTGTTGATGGTACTGGTGCTGTTACTGGTGGTACTGTTGGTATCGGTGATGTTGCTGAAGCTGGTACATTTTGCACCATATTCTCCAGAGCCACTACTCGAGCGCAAAGCTCATTGACTTCTTCTATTATGTCGTGATGATTGTTAGTTCGGATGAGCGGATGAATGAGGTTTAGAATTTTAGATAGAATATAATCATGGCGAGATATTCGGGAAATGAGGGTGGAAATGGTGTTTCGGACTGGTTCGCCGGTAAGTGCTTCAGGTTCATTACCAAGAGATAAATTCAGTTAGTGGAGGGGATCGCCTTCTGCTCGTTTCCATTGATTAAGTCGACTACGAACCCATCAGATGAATTGATAATGGCTGATTGGTTGATTCATGCTGATGATGCTGTTTTCGGAGCTTAGGTGAACATCCATGTCGGAATAGTTGTCGGAATAACTATCGGAATAGCTATCGGAATCTGAGGGACTCGAACTGGTTGCAGGATTCATCTCGTACGATCAGATGAAGGATTTTTCGATAAAAAATAGATTATAGGATGTAGATTAGTACCCTTCAATACATAATTTACATATGCATATATAATACTAAAATTCCATAAGTTACGGAGGAATCTACGGAAGTTGTCAGGCAAAGTTACAGTAACAGATACGCTAAGATATGAAGTAGCAGATACGCTAAGATATGAATTTTGTGTATACACTATTCATGCAGTCAATGCAGTAAAACGTGTCTAGAATAAGAATGATAAGCAAGTGATTCTCTAAGAATGATAAGCAAGTGATTTTTGACACAAAATGATAAGCAAAACTTTTGACATGCAGACACGGTCGAAGTCCAGACTCACTAATGCATCCTAATGACTTATCAGTTAGACACACTAATGCAGACATGGTTCACTAAGACCACCGCTCTGATACCAACTGAAATGACCCGTCCTAATCCATCCGGACGAAGTCCATATTGATTACAAACGATTCACAATAGTTGATTACATAGCGAGGTACTTGACCTCTATATGATACATTTTACAAACATTGCATTCGTTTTTAAAAGACAAACTTTCATTACATCAAAAGTTGACGGCAGGCATACCATTTCATAATATATCTAACTATAATTAACTTAATAATAATCTTGATGAATGCAACGATTCGAATGCAACATCTTTTGAAATATGTCATAAATGACTCCAAGTAATATCTCTAAGATGAACAAATGCACAGCGGAAGATTTCTTTAATATCTGAGAATAAACATGCTTTAAAGTGTCAACCAAAAGGTTGGTGAGTTCATTAGTTTAACATAAATAATCATTTCATAATTTTTAATAGACCACAAGATTTCATATTTCCATTTCTCATAAACATACGTCCCATGCATAGAGACAAAATATCATTCATATGGATTGAACACCTGGTAACCAACATTCACAATATACATATAAGAATATCCCCATCATTCCGGGATCCTCCATCGGACATGATATAAATTTTGAAGTACTAAAGCATCCGGTACTTTGGATGGGGCTTGTTGGGCCCGATAGATCTATCTTTAGGATTCGCGTCAATTATGTAACATCCCGCCTTTTTCCATTTACTTTTCCGTTATACTAATATAAAGTCCGTTATATGTTTATAACATCTCCCATTGATACGCGTTTTAAATTATCTCGTTTAGGTAATTCCCGCACCCGAACGAAAGTTGAGGGACTAAACTTGACAAGGGATCAAACCCTTGACTAGGTCAAAGGGTCAACCCCCTTTCACCCATTCATTACCATCTCCCTCTCTCTCTCTCTTTCTCTCTAGCAAGAACACACCCAATTTCCTTTCTCATTCATTCATCATCTAAATCCGGATTAGGGAGCTAGCAACCAAATAAATTACATATTCGTGATCCTCTCTTCATCCTCTTCATTTTGGTACCAACTTCATCTCATTTGGGTAACTTTCTAAAATCACTAGATTTTGTGTTCTTGATGTTTTTAACTTATAAAAGTGTTAATTAGTGTCTATGGCTCAAGTCTAACATGAATATATGATTTATATGCTCGATCTCGTTGTTTTAGTGTAACTAGCATGAACTTGAATTTTGGTGTGTTGTTCTTGAATTTTGGATGATCATATGTTGTTAGATGTTGAAAGTTGATGTTTTAATTGTGTTACTAGCATCACTAGCTTCAATTTGATGTGTAGGTTGCCTTAGAAAACTTCATGAACTTGATTATTGATTTTTGGTGGAATTGAGTTAGGGTTTGAAGAACTTGAAGTGATTATTTGATGCATTGATTGCCATGAATTGTTGTTAGTAAGTTGTTAGTTGTATTGTATGCTCCATTACCTACAAAATGGCATGTCATATGTATGCATTGAATGCCCAAATCATTAAATGTGCATTGGTGAGTTGGAAGCATTAATGTGGGCATTGAATGATCACTTGGTTGGAAAACTCGGTTGTTACAAATGAGGTTTTTGATTGTTAAATTGTGTTTAGTTGCATTCTATGTCAAAAGAGCTTTCCAACGATATAAGGTGCGAGTCTTAAGTGTTTGTGGTTTGCGTTTTATGCTTATTTGAAGTTTGGATCAAGTTGGACAAGTGAAACAGACCAGGCACCAGCACCCGCCTATTGTCGCGGCGCGACAGAAGGGTGCCGCGGCGCGGCATAAGCCGTGCCCAGCTTCTGTCTCCGGTGTCCATTTTATGGAAAATGTTTGGCATACTACGGACCTCCGATTCACATGAAACTTGTTCTAACATGCTCATATATGATTAAAAACCTCAGAAAAATAGTTCGGGACCCGACCCGAACATGTTGACTTTTTCGTTGACTTTGACCCGACCAAGTTGACTTTTAATCAAACTTAACCAAATATTTGTGCAATCGTTCTAACATGTTTTTATACTTGTACCTTGCATGAAACATGACAATTTGATTCACATGCTACATAATCGAGTCGTAACGAGCCATAGGACTAATTGAACATCTTTGACCTATCGTGTTTACCGTTATTGATACAACCTATTGTTTAGGTCAAGATTAGCATTGTTCTTTGCACACGTTTACTTGTTGAAGTACTTTACTACTCGTGCACTCAAGGTGAGATCATAGTCCCACTTTTACTCTTTTTGAACTTATATTTGGGATGAGAAAACATAAACGATTCTTTTGAACTAAGTGAACACAAGAACGGGAAAACAAACATTCTACATACGAGTTTAGAACAAAAATCCTCAATTCGATTATCATTAGTTACACTTGCCGGGTGTAAGCGAGAACTTATGTTATATGTCCATATGGGTTGACAACCCTCATCTCTGACGGTTCGCTACCGTCTACGGATGAAATATATTTTCGAGAATCAGTGTTTGTTCTAGCACTAATTGATGGGGTATACAATGGAAGGAATGTTAAGCTTTGATAATTGGGTGCTCGTGAAACAAACTTTTGGAATGTATTACTATTATTTCATTGATACAAATCTTGTGGTTCACTTGTACTTACTTACTTAAACCTATGATTTCACCAACGTTTTCGTTGACAGATTTCTATGTTTTCTCAGGTCCTTGAACGATACATGATACATGCTTCCGCTCATTATTTTGATACTTGCATTGGATGTCGAGTATATATGCATACAGGGAGCGTCTTTTGGATACTTTTAAATTGTGTCGCATAAGTTTCATTTGTACTTAAAACTTTGTATCGTAACTTATGGTGGAACTATTCTTGTAAACTTGAACAACCTTTACATTTGAAATGAATGCGACATATCTTTTGGTCAAACGTTGTTTTAAAGACTTATGACCACGTAACGGGACCTAAGTAGACGGCGCCGTAAATGACGATTTGGTCGGGTCGCTACAGAAGGTATCAGAGCGTTGGTTGTAGGGATTTAGAGTTCATTGGTGTCAACCCCGAGTCATAGGGTACATTAGTGAGTCTAGACTACAACCGGCATATAGACTTGAAGTAGGAATTACTTGACTACTTGTGCATTTATACTCGAACGCTTCTACTCATATCTACTCTTAGTTCATCTTAATCTCACGTTGTTTAATTTGATTGACGCGCCACCTTGACTATATGAAATGATGTCGAATGCACATATGAATCAGGGTAATATAATTTCCGGGATTATATTACGGTGACTCATATGAACGTTCCGACATTATGACATAAAGAATTTAAGGCGAGTCGAGGAAAAACTTCTCTTTATCTTTATTCTATATCACGGTTAGTATTATTGAGAATACTAATCAATGATATTCTTGTGTCTTGAAGGAACAATGGCTCCTCGTCGTGTACGCCGCAATGAAACTCCCGAACAAGCTCTCGAACGGATGATAGCTACCGCCGTAGATGCGGCCATGGCCGGTCACTCATCCAACAACAATAATAATAACAACAACAACAACAACAACAACAACAACAATGGAGCCGGAAACTCAAACGAGGGATGCTCCTATAAAGCTTTCATGGGGTGCAAACCTCACACTTTTGATGGAACCGGGGGACCGGTCGTGCTCACCCGATGGTTTGAGCAAACGGAAGCCGTCTTTAGCATAAGCGGTTGTCGGGACCAAGACAAGGTCAAATACTCCACTCACACTTTCTCCGAAATTGCTCTAACATGGTGGAACACCTATGTTCAATCGGTGGGTACCGATGAAGCTCATGCCCTCTCTTGGGCCGATCTAAAGGAAAAGATGATTGTTGAATATTTTCCGCGCGAAGAAACCCGAAAGCTTGAGGAAGAACTAAGAGCTTTGAAAGCGGTCGGAAACGATCTTAAAGCTTATAATCAACGCTTCGCCGAACTATCCTTGATGTGTCCTAATCTTGTTAACCCCGAATCTCAAAGGATTGAGCTCTACATGCTCGGTCTTCCAAAAAGCATCAAACAAGGGGTGATGTCATCCAAACCCACTACTCATCAAGCCGCTATGAACATGGCTCGCCAACTAATTGAAACGGTTGACGAAATCGTAGTTCCGGCACCTAAGGCCGAGGATAAATCGGGCGGCAACAAAAGAAAGTGGGAACCCTCCCAATCAAGCAACAACAACTTTGCTAAGAAGCCTTACACCTCCGACGGCAAGAGGGGTTATGCCGGGAACCTACCTCTTTGCAACAAATGCAACAAACATCACTTTGGTGAATGTGGCAAGTTAATTTGCCACCGGTGCCAAGGAGTTGGTCATAAGGCCAACGATTGTAAAAGTGCCACTCCCGTTGCTCGAAAGTGGCCCAATGCACCAAAGATGGGCACTTGTTACGAATGTGGTCAAACAGGTCATTATAGAAATGCATGCCCAAAGAAGAAAGGTAACCCCAACACGCGCGGCCGAGCTTTCAACATCAACACCGAGGAAGCCCGGGATGACACTGAACTAGTCACGGGTACGTTTCTTCTCAACAATTCTTATGTCTCTTGCTTATTCGATTCAGGTGCCGATAAATGCTTTGTATCCAAGACTTTGACTCATTCTTTTAGCACTCCACCTCTTCCATTAGATACCACTTATTCCATTGAAGTGGCTAACGGGAAACTATTAAGTGCCGACACATATTACCGGGGGTGTACGATAAACATTTTGGGTAAGGAATTTGAAATTGATTTGATACCCATGGAACTAGGAAGCTTTGATGTAATAATCGGTATGAATTGGTTAGTCAAAACGAAATCTCACATTCTTTGTGATCTTAACGCAATCCGAATTCCTATCGAGAATGGTGAACCTTTGATCGTCTATGGCGATAAGAGTTGCACCGGACTCAACCTCGTTTCGTGTGTTAAAGTTAGAAAACTACTCCGTAAGGGTTGTTTTGCGATCCTTGCTCACGTTAAGAAAGTCGAGTCCGATGAGAAGCACATCGATGATGTGCCAATTGTTAGTGACTATTCCGATGTATTTCCCGACGAATTGCCGGGTCTTCCGCCTCATCGACCAGTTGAATTCCAAATCGATCTTATTCCGGGAGCCGCACCCGTAGCACGTGCACCATATAGACTCGCTCCATCTGAAATGCAAGAATTGCAAAGTCAAATCCAAGAACTACTTGATCGAGGTTTTATCCAACCTAGCCATTCACCTTGGGGCGCTCCGATTTTGTTTGTTAAAAAGAAAGACGGATCCCTACGAATGTGCATTGATTATCGTGAACTAAATAAATTGACGGTTAAGAACCGATATCCTCTTCCTCGCATCGATGACCTCTTTGATCAACTACAAGGGTCTTGTGTATATTCGAAAATCGATCTCCGCTCGGGTTATCATCAATTGAGGGTTAAGGGGGAAGATGTCTCCAAAACCGCTTTCCGAACTCGTTATGGTAGTTATGAATTCCTTGTCATGCCATTTGGTCTCACTAACGCACCGGCGGTGTTCATGGATCTTATGAACCGCGTGTGCAAACCGTATCTCGATAAATTCGTTATTGTGTTCATCGATGACATATTGATTTATTCTAAAAATGAAGAAGAGCACGAACAACATCTCCGACTTGTGCTTGAACTTTTAAGACAAGAACAACTCTATGCCAAATTCTCCAAGTGTGAATTTTGGTTAAAGGAAGTTCAATTTATTGGTCATGTTGTAAGTGACCAAGGTATTAAAGTCGATCCAACGAAAATCGAAGCCATTAGCAAATGGGAGACTCCTACTACTCCTACTCACATTCGTCAATTTTTGGGTCTCGCTGGGTACTATCGTAGATTCATCGAAAATTTCTCTTTGGTTGCACGTCCTCTAACCGCATTGACTCACAAGGGAAAGAAATTCATTTGGGCGACCGAACATGAATCCGCATTCCAAATCTTGAAAACGAAGCTAACCACCGCTCCTATCTTGTCACTTCCCGAAGGCAATGATGACTTTGTTGTATATTGCGATGCCTCAAAACATGGTTTTGGGTGTGTATTGATGCAACGAACGAAAGTCATTGCTTATGCTTCTCGACAACTCAAAATTCATGAACGAAACTATACGACACATGATCTCGAACTCGAAGCCGTTGTCTTTGCACTTAAAATGTGGAGACACTATCTTTATGGAACCAAGAGTACTATCTTCACCGATCACAAAAGCCTTCAACACATTTTCGATCAAAAACAACTAAACATGAGACAACGAAGGTGGATTGAAACCTTAAACGATTACGATTGCGAGCTTCGTTACCATCCCGGGAAGGCAAATGTAGTAGCCGATGCCTTAAGTCGAAAAGAAAGAGCGGTGCCTCTCCGTGTCCGAGCTTTAAACATCACCATTCACACCAACCTTAATAGCCAAATTCGGGTAGCCCAAGATGAGGCTCTCAAGGATGAAAACCTTTCACACGAGCTCTTGAACATTCTCGTCTCTCGATTCGAAATTAGGGAGACCGGACTCCGATATTACGCCGGAATGATTTGGGTGCCTAGTTATGGGGACCTACGAAGCCTTATTTTAGATGAAGCCCATAAGTCACGATACTCGATTCACCCCGGTGCCAATAAGATGTACCACGACCTTAAACAACTATATTGGTGGCCGAACATCAAAAGGGACGTAGCTACTTATGTTTCCAAGTGCTTGACATGTTCCAAAGTCAAAGCCGAACACCAAAGACCGTCCGGACTACTTCAACAACCCGAGATTCCGCAATGGAAGTGGGAAAGGATAACAATGGATTTTATCACCAAGCTACCAAAAACGACGGGCGGTTATGATACCATTTGGGTTATTGTTGACCGTCTCACCAAATCCGCACACTTCCTTGCCATGAAAGAAACGGACAAAATGGAGAAACTTGCACAACTTTACATTAAGGAGATCGTAGCCTGACACGGTGTACCATTATCGATTATCTCCGACCGAGATGGCCGTTTCGTTTCTAGATTTTGGCGTACATTGCAAGAAGCGTTGGGAACGCGTTTAGACATGAGCACCGCATATCATCCTCAAACCGATGGACAGAGCGAACGTACAATTCAAACCTTAGAGGACATGTTACGAGCTTGCGTGGTTGATTTCGGAAAAGCTTGGGACAAGCACTTACCTCTCGCCGAGTTCTCTTACAACAATAGTTATCACGCGAGTATTAAAGCCGCACCTTTTGAAGCGCTATATGGCCGCAAATGTCGTTCACCTCTTTGTTGGGCCGAGGTAGGCGACGTGCAATTCACCGGACCCGAACTCATTCACGAAACCACCGAGAAAATCGTTCAAATCCGAGATAGGCTTAGGACGGCCTGAAGTCGTCAAAAGAGCTATACCGACAAACGACGCAACGATCTTGAATTTCAAGTCGGTGACCGAGTAATGTTAAAAGTCGCACCTTGGAAGGGTGTAATCCGTTTTGGTAAACGCGGGAAGCTAAATCCGCGGTATATTGGTCCTTTCGAAATCTTGGAGCGTATTGGAACCGTTGCTTATCGTTTAGACCTTCCGCCCCAACTGAGTTCCGTTCATCCTACCTTCCATGTATCTAACTTGAAAAAGTGTCTTGCCGAACCCGATATCATCATCCCTCTTGAGGAACTTACTATTGATGACAAGCTTCATTTTGTGGAGGAACCGGTTGAAATTGTGGACACCTCCGTCAAGACATTGAAACAAAGCCGAATCCCGATTGTTAAAGTCCGTTGGAACGCCAAAAGGGGACCCGAGTTTACTTGGGAAAGACAAGATCAAATGCAAAGGAAGTATCCTCATCTATTCGTGAATTCAGAAACGCAAGATCTCGAGGAAGAAACAACGACTACTACGCCTACTTAAATTTCGGGACGAAATTTCTTTTAAGGAGTAGGTAATGTAACATCCCGCCTTTTTCCATTTACTTTTCCGTTATACTAATATAAAGTCCGTTATATGTTTATAACATCTCCCGTTGATACGCGTTTTAAATTATCTCGTTTAGGTAATTCCCGCACCCGAACGAAAGTTGAGGGACTAAACTTGACAAGGGATCAAACCCTTGACTAGGCCAAAGGGTCAACCCCCTTTCACCCATTCATTACCATCTCCCTCTCTCTCTCTCTTTCTCTCTAGCAAGAACACACCCAATTTCCTTTCTCATTCATTCATCATCTAAATCCGGATTAGGGAGCTAGCAACCAAATAAATTACATATTCGTGATCCTCTCTTCATCCTCTTCATTTTGGTACCAACTTCATCTCATTTGGGTAACTTTCTAAAATCACTAGATTTTGTGTTCTTGATGTTTTTAACTTATAAAAGTGTTAATTAGTGTCTATGGCTCAAGTCTAACATGAATATATGATTTATATGCTCGATCTCGTTGTTTTAGTGTAACTAGCATGAACTTGAATTTTGGTGTGTTGTTCTTGAATTTTGGATGATCATATGTTGTTAGATGTTGAAAGTTGATGTTTTAATTGTGTTACTAGCATCACTAGCTTCAATTTGATGTGTAGGTTGCCTTAGAAAACTTCATGAACTTGATTATTGATTTTTGGTGGAATTGAGTTAGGGTTTAAAGAACTTGAAGTGATTATTTGATGCATTGATTGCCATGAATTGTTGTTAGTAAGTTGTTAGTTGTATTGTATGCTCCATTACCTACAAAATGGCATGTCATATGTATGCATTGAATGCCCAAATCATTAAATGTGCATTGGTGAGTTGGAAGCATTAATGTGGGCATTGAATGATCACTTGGTTGGAAAACTCGGTTGTTACAAATGAGGTTTTTGATTGTTAAATTGTGTTTAGTTGCATTCTATGTCAAAAGAGCTTTCCAACGATATAAGGTGCGAGTCCTAAGTGTTTGTGGTTTGCGTTTTATGCTTATTTGAAGTTTGGATCAAGTTGGACAAGTGAAACAGACCAGGCACCAGCACCCGCCTATTGTCGCGGCGCGACAGAAGGGTGCCGCGGCGCGGCATAAGCCGTGCCCAGCTTCTGTCTCCGGTGTCCATTTTATGGAAAATGTTTGGCATACTACGGACCTCCGATTTACATGAAACTTGTTCTAACATGCTCATATATGATTAAAAACCTCAGAAAAATAGTTCGGGACCCGACCCGAACATGTTGACTTTTTCGTTGACTTTGACCCGACCAAGTTGACTTTTAATCAAACTTAACCAAATATTTGTGCAATCGTTCTAACATGTTTTTATACTTGTACCTTGCATGAAACATGACAATTTGATTCACATGCTACATAATCGAGTCGTAACGAGCCATAGGACTAATTGAACATCTTTGACCTATCGTGTTTACCGTTATTGATACAACCTATTGTTTAGGTCAAGATTAGCATTGTTCTTTGCACACGTTTACTTGTTGAAGTACTTTACTACTCGTGCACTCAAGGTGAGATCATAGTCCCACTTTTACTCTTTTTGAACTTATATTTGGGATGAGAAAACATAAACGATTCTTTTGAACTAAGTGAACACAAGAACGGGAAAACAAACATTCTACATACGAGTTTAGAACAAAAATCCTCAATTCGATTATCATTAGTTACACTTGCCGGGTGTAAGCGAGAACTTATGTTATATGGCCATATGGGTTGACAACCCTCATCTCTGACGGTTCGCTACCGTCTACGGATGAAATATATTTTCGAGAATCAGTGTTTGTTCTAGCACTAATTGATGGGGTATACAATGGAAGGAATGTTAAGCTTTGATAATTGGGTGCTCGTGAAACAAACTTTTGGAATGTATTACTATTATTTCATTGATGCAAATCTTGTGGTTCACTTGTACTTACTTACTTAAACCTATGATTTCACCAACGTTTTCGTTGACAGATTTCTATGTTTTCTCAGGTCCTTGAACGATACATGATACATGCTTCCGCTCATTATTTTGATACTTGCATTGGATGTCGAGTATATATGCATACAGGGAGCGTCTTTTGGATACTTTTAAATTGTGTCGCATAAGTTTCATTTGTACTTAAAACTTTGTATCGTAACTTGTGGTGGAACTATTCTTGTAAACTTGAACAACCTTTACATTTGAAATGAATGCGACATATCTTTTGGTCAAACGTTGTTTTAAAGACTTATGACCACGTAACGGGACCTAAGTAGACGGCGCCGTAAATGACGATTTGGTCGGGTCGCTACAAATTAGGGTGTATGTTCCCTAATTCTTAGGTTACCAGACTAAAAAGGGGCATATTCGGTTTAATAATCCAACCATAGAATGTAGTTTCGATCACTTGTGTTTATTTCGTAAAGCATTTATAAAAGCAGCGCATGTATTCTCAGTCCCAAAAATATATATTGCAAAAACATTTAAAAAGGGATTAATGAAACTCATGCATATAATTATTGTAAAACAGTTAATAAAGCATTTGCATGTATTCTCAGTCCCAAAAATGTAAAGAGAAAAAGGGGAAATGAAACTCACCTAATGTATTTTGTAGTAAAAATACATAGAACGACATTGAACAAGTATAGGGTTGGCCTTCGATTCACGAACCTATATCATTTGTATATTTATTAATATTCATAATCGTAATAGAATAATTTTATATATATGCATACATAACTTATTAGTTATATCATATTTATATTAATAATATATTTAGGTTTCATATATTCGTTTTATATATATAGAAAAGAAATACTTTGTTATGTTGTATGTGTTAAATATATTTATGTATATATATTTCGTTTGTTTATTAAAACAATAGTTATAATTATAATAGGTTAATATTAGTAAAGGTAAAAATAATGATAATAACCTTAATAAGATATTTATGATAATAATACTAATATTTATGTAAGTAATGATAACGTCAGTAATGATTCTTATTAGTAATGCTTTTGTTGATAAGGACAGTAATAATACTAAAAATTTATAAAATGATACTAATAATAAGATTTATATTGATAAATTGTATTATGTTCATGCTAATAATAATAATAATAATAATCATAATTATAATAATAATAATAATAATACCTATGTGATATTAATAATAATAATAACAATAATACTAATTAATGATAATAGTATTAATAATAATAATTTTTAACAATACTAACTAATATTATCAATAACAATAACCATAATAATAATAATAATAATAATAATAATAATAATAATAATAATAATAATAATAATAATAATAATAATAATAATAATAATAATAATAATAATAATAATAATAATACTAATAATAATAATAATAATAATAATAATAATAATAATAATAATAATAATAATAATAATAATAATAATAATAATAATAACAATAAAAAAAAATCTTAAAAGAGTCTACCTCTTAAGAATGAGTTCCAAAAAAAAGAAATATAACCCCTGCCGGGATTCGAACTGGCGACCTCCCGTACACACGTCAATACCCCAACCGTTCCTCCAGTTATGTTTTCTCAGATTTATCCCCCAACGTTTTCATTTTAATGTCTAACTGCTTATCATCCTTTTCATCGTAATCGTCCCCAGATTAAAACCAGTTATCAACGAATTCATTATTTAGTTTTAGGATATAAAATAGATATTAAAACAATTAATAATTGTTCACATTAATTTAAAACAGAAAAATAGAATAAACAGAAGCTGAAACTTTCAGCGAAGAACACATACCCGTTCAAATTCAAATTCAGAGTGTGAGACTGTTATAGCGCATAATTTCTACATGAAAGAGGTTTCAAATGGTTCTTGGAAGCCTTCTGGACCTTCGATTTAGCTTATAACATCAAAACTTGTTCAAATTTGATCAAGAGAAAATCGTTTGACTTTTTGTAAATAAGGGTTGACTTCGAAATTCCTACTCGATAATACGAATTGAGTTTTAAAACTTTCCAGAAAGTTTAAATGAAAGATTTAGAATGAAATTGCATTGATAGATTTTTAAATGAATCAAGAATTCGAAATTTTTGAGAAATAACACCTGAACAGAGGGTACCGTCGGTTTCTTTGGATTTTTGATAATTTTCAATCGAATAAAGCTATAAGGAGTAGTGGTAATTGATAGTTGGTAAGGTGAGGTGTTACTGGTATCACATATCATTGAAATCGAATCCTTTACATAACAAATTGAGGTCGAGGTTTATCACAGAGTCAGAAATAAAAGAAAAAAAAACAATAAAGTGGAAAGGATGGGGAAAGCAGAATCGTACGATTGGGATCTGATTCCTAACAAATTTTGTTTCTAACTACAACTGATTGACACTAAATTAGGAGAAGATATTGAAAGAAATTTTTGGACAAAGACTTCTAACAACTTAATACACTTATTTCACATTTACAGTAAAATTAATGATATTTAATAATAAATATATATTAATAATAATATTGATATTATTATAAGGATACTAGTAATAATAATAGTATTAATAAAAATAACAAAATAATAGTTAATATTGATAAATATGATGATAAGAGTAATAAAAAAATAATGATCATAATAATGGTTGATAATATTGTTAATAATGATAAATATAATAATAATAATATGATGTAATTAATAGTAACAATAATAATAATTTTAATCAAATTAATAACCATGATTAATAAAAATGATAATAACAATATTATTAATGATATCAATAATTTTACTTATAATAATACTAATTATAGTAATACTTATTATTAATGATAAGATTAGTAATGATATTCTATCACTTTACGTACATCAAATTTCTTATCTATAGATAATAATATTAGCATTAATAACATTAATATTGAAAGAACAACAATATTATTGTAACATCTATATCTTATTCGTTTTGATATATATTATTATTTAGGTAATATTTAGTAATCATATATACTGACTTTTATTGAATATTTATTATTTAAAAATTTAATATACAATACAATATTTTTATTATACATAGAAATCTTATATTTTTATATATATAACTTATTTTAAATTATAATATAATTATTTTATAACTTATCTTACCTTTTTTTTTACTTCAAATATTTAAATCCTATTTTATTATTTTTAATTATCATAAATACTTACATTTATATATATATATATATATATATATATATATATATATATATATATATATATATATATATATATATATATATATATATATATATATATATATATATTGATTACTTAATTATTTATAAATAAATTGTTCGTGAATCGTCGGAAATGTCGAAGGTCAAATGATATATGACAACATTCAAATATTTAAAGTCTCAATATTACAGACTTTGCTTATTGTGTCGGAAACATATAAAGATTAAAGTTTAAATTTGGTCGGAGATTCCCGGGTTATCACACATACTCTCCTTTAAAGGAACTAGCGACCAATTTATCTTAGAGCAAAAGTGTCTACATACATAACTTCTATCGGCACCAGTATCAAATAGGACATAAGCTAATAGATTGTTGATAGTGAATATACCTGTGACCAAGTTGGGGTTCTCACGGGCATCCCTTGCGTTTACATTGAAGGCTCTTCCACACGGTGGTCCGCCATCCTTTCGCTTGTTGGGACACTCATTTCTGAAGTGGCCCGTCTGATCCACATTCATAGCACTTCTTCGGTCCAGTAGGGTTTGTCTTCACATTCAGGGTGGTGATCTTGCAGTCTTTGCCAATATGCCCAGTCCTTTTACATTTTTCGCAGACCACGTTGCAGTACCCGATGTGATGCTTGTAGCATCTCTTGCACTACAGCAGATTACCCTTGTAGTTAGAGTTCGAGCTAGGGTTCAAGTTGGGGTTCCTTTCGTTGTTGTGCCTCTTAGCAGGGTTTTGTTCAAAGACCCTCCCCTTGTTGTTGTCTCACTTACGCTTCTCACTACTACCCAATTCGGATTTAGCCTTTTTCGGTTCCTTGCTGGTAATTTGGTTCATCAGGGTATGCGCCATCCGCATAGCTTCCGGGACATCAGCTGGTTTTGAAGAGGTGACATTTCCTTGGATGGACTTAGGAAGTCCCCACAAATACCATTCCATTCGCTTAAATTCCGGGGTAACCAACGTGGGACACATCAGAGCTAATTCCAGATACCTTCGGTTATAACCATCAAGATTGGTTCCCACAACCTTTAAATCCCAGAACTCAGCCTTCATTTTCTGTATCTCTGTCCTGGGGCAATACTCTTCAATCATGGGCCCCTTAAATTCCTCCCACGGGGTAGCATACGTCTCATCAATACCCTTAGCTTGAGCAAGTGTGTTCCACCAGGTTAAGGCGCCGTCCGACAGCGTACATGAGGCATACTTAGTCTTGTTCATTTCTGAACAGTAGCTTACACAGAACACAGCTTCTAATTTCTCAAACCACCGTGTAAGTCCAACTGGCCCCTCAGTACCACTAAAATTGTGGGGCTTGCAGCTTTGGAATTCCTTGTATGTGCACCCGTTATGATTGTGCTGGATAACCGGTGGAGCTTGGGGGTTCATTTCTGCTACAGTTGCGGCTACCCATTAGGCTATCATTTCTTCAATATGTGCTGCTGTGGGCGTTGATCTTCTATTGGCCATTGATCTTCTAAACAAAATTTTTGACTCAAGTCAAAATCCAGCATTCAAATAATGATAATATAGTATACGGTAACCAATCATGGAATCAACACAACACATGCTAATTAAGTAACGCAAATTGATTCAGATACCACAAAATCATCATACAGTAATGTAAATAGAACACCGTACAAAGATTAAACAAAACTAAGTTCCATTCGTTAATTAAAAGTTGCATACATCCGCATAAGGTTCGTACAATACATTAGAAAAGCATGAAACTACAAATGGGGTTACATAAAGAAACCTAATACAAAAGCCCTATGGTGACGGTGGGTAAAGGATGTCCATTATGTGGGACATCTGGCCCTCGAGCTCAATTACCCGAGCACGGAGGGTATCCATGATGTCGTAGCGTGGGGTTTCGAAATATACTATATTTTTAATACGGAATGCTACAAAATTTAACAAGTTTTAATTAAATATTTACAAAATGGATATACCAAAACCTTGCTACAACACAATAGGCAGTGTACCTAGTCGCGGAGTAGTATAGTTTTTAGTAAGTTCGGTTCGTTCCACAGGGAGACGGGCTTATGAAACACTTATTTTTATATAATTATATTTGTACAAAAATATATAAATATATATATAATAATATATAAAAGTGGGGGTTTTACCGTTTAATGACCGGTTTGTCGATTTATATTTTAAGCGAAGCGTATAGTAAATGACGATATTTAAATAACAATATAAAATAAATAACAATAATTGAAATGACAATAAATAAAAGTACGAGACAAAATGAAATAAAATATATTATGCTTATTTAAACTTCCGTAACCATGATGGTTGACGTGTTGATTTTAGTTTTATGCCCATGGGTTAATTGTCCTTTGTCCTGGATTATTTAATATGTCCGTCTGGTTTTTGTCCATAACAGTCCATCGGTCATAAATATAAAATGCGAGTGCCCTCGTCAAATTATCCTTATACCCGAAGTTAAATATTCCAACTAATTGGGGATTTAAACTGTAACAAGATTTTAATACTTTGTTTAATAATTACACCAGGATGTCGACTGAGTGTAACCCAAGGTTTTAATATTTTGTTATCAATTATACCAAGTGTCCTTTGTACATAATTTCACCCCTGTTTTAATTATTCTAGTGGCTATTAATCCATTCCCGTGTCCGATTAAATGAACGATTATTCGTACATATAAATACCCCGCCCATCGTGTCCGATCGAGTGTATATGGTAATTTATAGGGACGCCCAATTGTAAATCTTTATATTAACATTAACAAACTACCATTTAGTTAAACAAATATAAAGCCCATTAATAGCTCATAGTCTAATTTCCACAAGTGTCGTTCTTTTGTCCAAACCCCAATTATGGTACAAAGCCCAATTACCCAATTTTAGTAATTAGCCCAACATCATGATTACTTCGGCTCAAATAAGCATAATAATAACTTAGTTACGAGACATTAATTTAAAAAGGAGAACATAACTTACATTGAGTATTTATCGCGTAGTGTTACACGGACAGAATTTCGACTTCAAAAACCCGTAAAATAACCTTTACATAACCCGAACTAATCTAATATAACACTAATCTATACTATATATATATATTTATTTATTTATTATCTTATGGAGTATTATTATTATTATGTGTGTGTGGTGTGTTAAAAACGAACGAAAACTGGCAAATTTATAGACCAGGCCTGATTCTGATCCTCATGCGACTCGCATGGGAAATAGCCTTCTGGCCATGCGAGTCGCATGGCCACCCTGGACAGCTCACATTGATTTGTCTCATAGCTTGCCGACATAATATTAAATATAAATAAAATATAAATAATTTTAATAATTATTTATATATTATATTATATTTATATGCATAGTAGACTAGATATTTTTGGTCCGTTGCGTCGCGCGTTTCTTCTTGGCTCGGGTCCCGGTTCTGGATTTTCGGACGTCTTCGCGTATTATTTTATATCGTGTACTTTGCGTTCCGCAACTTGTACTCTTGTCATTTTTAGACGTCCTTCATAAATATTTTGAACCTTTTTGATTGAATCTTGTACATTTGAGCATTTTGGACCTTTTTATCTTCAAATCTTCGTTTACGCCTTTTGTCTTCGCACTTATTAAATATAAACGAATATTACTTGAATATGGAACAATTACAACTAAAATCTTGTCTTTCTTGGGGGATAATGTTATGAAATATATGTTCCTTTTTAGCCTTATCAATATCCCCACACTTGAGCGTTGCTTGTCCTCAAGCAATACAGTCTTGAAATAATATAATACATCACACAAATCACTTCTTTATTCTTCACACTTTATACATTAGTGATTTTGATATGGCGGTATAAACAATGATAGTAACGATGTGGTTTAAAGGTGGGTGTGTCATCCACAGTTGCCTCGGGTTTAGGTCAATGACACTTGTAATCAAATAGCCGATTTACTTTCGGTTTCCAAAGCAAAGTGCACATTTGAAAGGCGGTTTACAGTCCCACATGACTATAAAAATTTAGATCCTTAAGGAAATTGGATCTTTATGAAAACATTTGATCTTTTGAAAATTCAAGCTAGATTTTACCCTAGACAAGTTTTCTGATTTGACCCATCATTCGGTGTTGCAAAATATATTTGTGGATCAATATTTTGGCTTAAAACTTTTAGGTTCGTGTAATCCACTGTTATCCCGGTATCGGAAGCACACATCCAGTTTACTTGTTCCGTATATTACCTTTCGGTAAACTACCGTCCGGTTGTAAAGGAAAGCGATGAACAAGAAACTGTCAAGGCAATGTCTAATGACATGCATTTGTTCATGGTCTAATTAACGTGTCGGATGCTAGAACTATCCTTGGTAGGAGCAATAGTAAAGATCATCCTTTGATTTTTCGGTCTGGCACAAGGTCCTGTCTTCGACCATGCTATGCAACCACCGTTCTTACGGTTGACACCCGATTTGGTTCAGGTGACCTAATGAATTCCAGGTGAATTCCTAGGATTTTACGTTCAATGGTAATGAACGTATTGAAAATGGGTTTTCAGAAAACAAATCGGTTTGTATTTTTGATCAAAATATTTTCTCGTTCAAGCTCGAGTTTAGATATCATTGAATTCCATGAGTTTGTAATTCTCAATCTTTAAGGTCAATCTCAAGGATTGAGTAATATCAGGCTTAAAAGCTGATTTCTAATCTTTAAGGAGATTATCCTTTTCTGGGGATCTGATTCATTAGTCTTATCAAGCTAATTTGCACGGTGCCTCCCCATTGTACGAGATAAATCCTTCTCATGGTTAGGATAAATCTGACCACTTGACGACCCTGTTTGATGCTGAGGTCCGTGGATTTCCTGCTGATTTTAGAGATGACTTTTCTAGATTTTTCGTCAACCTACAGCTGGTCTAGACGACAACTTCATGACCTAAATCAAGAAGCGCGTTTCTTTTTTGGAAGACTTTACTTCCTTTTAATGATGGAATTGATTCATTGTGTAGATCCATCTCTCATTACAGTAAATCGGGTAAAACAGTTAATTTAGTCCAAAACAAAACACCTGCAATAACTTTACAGAAACATGTGATAGATAGTTCTTAATTGAATGACTTGGTATATTCTCCCCACACTTAGTTTCTTTCTTTGCCTTTTTATTCTCCTTTATTCCATTCTTAAATGAATTCAAGCATTTTGGGTTGTTTCTCAATTTATGTCCTTTTCGAGGTAACGATAATTTCGGTATTAACACCTAGTTTTCATCGTTCATAAATATATATAAACATGATTTTGACTTCATTTAATTGAAAATTTTTCAAATTTTCACAAAATTTGGCAAATAAACTAAGTGTAAACCCGAGAGAATTTATAACCCTTCCCCACACTTGAGATCATGCAATGCCCTCATTTGCATGAAATCAGACTATAATTATAAATTCATGAGGGTGATTAGTGTAGAAAAGTGATTAAGAATACCTAGTTTGTACTTACAAAGCTCGTCGAATGATAGATGGCGCGCCTCATCGTTCCTTCCTTTTTGTTTTATCACACATGTTTTTCTTCAAAAATGGTTGCTTTTCTGAACTGTTTGCTAATTTTTTTTTTTGAAAATACATATTTTACCCTAACTTATCATGCATGGTTATTAACGAGTTATGCACTAACCCGAACCCCTATTTTAACGTTAAGTGGGGTTAGACTTCCCCACACTTAGCTGACGACATGTGAAGTCGGTAGAATAAGTTCCACGAATTAGAATAGTGAGCCAGTTATTTATATCTCGGGTGGTGTATAATATATCAATGGGTTTAAAGTTTAGACTCACCCGATCGTCACTACTTAATTCTTTTTTAAGTGTAGCTTTTAGTAAATGGATATGTCTCTTTTCTGGTTCTTGGTCAAATGGATCGATATACACCGACATACTTATATCTATAGGGTGGACAATTTCTAATATTTCCTTCCGTTCATTCTCGGAATCAAAGGTTTCACCTCTATTACCCAATTGGGTGAAATCCGAGGTGTCATTATCTATTACAGCTCGTGGTTCATCTTCAGTAGATGACTCGTCTATTGAGAATATTGGGTTAGGAGGTTGTGGAATGGTGAAGTTCGGTTTGGTCTCGGGGGTAAAATTTTCAACGTTATCGTTTTCCCAAGAGTACCAATTTGTTACCCTTACATCTTCTTCGTCGGTAGAGGCTAATGTGTCGATATGTTGTGAAATTGGTAAGGCTGAATAAGAATTATCATCGGGATAGTTGGTGATTTCGGAGCTCTCGAATTCATCAAAATTCGATGATTTGAGACTTTCTTGCACAATACTCCTCAGATCAACAGGTGTGTAATCTGATAGAGTTTCAGCTTGCCTATTTACAAACTCTCTCATTTGTTCCTTTTGAGCATCAAGTTCTTCGAGTTTGATTCTCATATAATCTAAAGAATCTTCAAGTTCTTCTGGTTGTTGAGTTTGAATATCTTCTTGGGAATAATCCCAATTAGAATTGTGTTCTTCATAATCGTTCCATTCAGGTTCTGTGGGTGCGTAATTTTCAGTAGGAACGTAATAGTAACATTCCCATGTTGAGTGATAATCTCCACAGATTTCACAACCAGTTATTGTTTCGTTGTTCGCGATCCAAGATTGACTGACCGAATTGTCATCAACACTCGGTTGAGAGTATTGATTTAATTGATTTTGGAGTTCAAAAAGAGTTTCCAAGGCCTTGTTTTCAAAATTTTCCATTTTATTGCGATGGCCAAATTTTAGCTACAATGTGGTGCATTCACGAATTATCCTATTAGTTATAAAAATAGAAAAACTTATATAAGTTGTCCAATTAATAGACTTTTCTGATTTTGCCCACGTTTCGAATAGCCAAAAGATGCAGCAGGTAGCCAGGACCCTTTAAATCGGAAGCCCACAACTAGCCACTAACAAATCCAACTATTACTACGAACCAGAAAAATGTCAACGTCCATTAATTTAACCGCTTAAATAATTTTTCTTTCTGTTTGAGATATTAGATAAGAAATAGAGAAAATTCTAGGTCCTAAAAACTAGAGTGTCGAGAAAATAGAAAGAAATAGATTGCGCATCGAAAAGTGTCGAAAAATAAAAAGGTAGAAAAATAGACGTCGAAAAATAAAAGTAAGAAAGTCGTACGAAAAATGGCGTCGCAAAATTCTAAAGCACCTAAATCTTAGTCTAAGGAATAAGTACTTAAGGGATTTTACGGCAAACCTAAAAATCTAGAAATATAAAAATAAACTACGGCAAAATCTATATTTAAAACTAAGTACGAACGACAAAATACAAATATTACGCTAAACGACTAAAAGATACAAAATATAAAAATATATAAAAAGTTGAGAAAAAGAATAATTTTTATAAAAAAAAATATTATTTTTATATTATTATTTATTAAAGATATTAATTTATATATTAATAAAACTAATTAAAAGTAAAATACAAATTAATTAAGAATTAAAACTAATTAATATTAAATTAATAAACTAATTAGGGTTTATATTAATAATAATAAATAAAATACCGTATTTAATGCGAAAGTAGGGTTGTATGTGGCCCTGTCAGACCCCTCATGCGACTCGCATGGGGTTCAGGCTAAGGGTCATGCGAGTCGCATGACCTCCAGAGCCGGTTCAGATGAGGGGGGTCAAATGACAGGCTCAACCGTATTATTTATATTATATTTTCTGTTTTAAATATTAAATAAAATATATATATAATTTAAATAAAAACTTAATATTTTTATAAAACTAAAAATAGAAATATTTGATAATTTTATAAATAAAAATCTTAAAATTATATAAAAATATATATATTTTTTTTTCGGTTTTAATTTTTTAAATTTTTAGATTTTTAAATTTTTAAATTTTTAGGATTTTATATTGTTTTTCTAAAAATAATAAATATATATATACAAAAATGAAAAATAGATAGTTTCGCCGACTCCCCGGCAGCGGCGCCAAAAACTTAATGTCGTAGCGTGGGGTTACGAAATATACTATATTTTTAATACGGAATGCTACAAAATTTAACAAGTTTTAATTAAATATTTACAAAATGGATATACCAAAACCTTGCTACAACACAATAGGCAGTGTACCTAGTCGCGGAGTAGTATAGTTTTTAGTAAGTTCGGTTCGTTCCACAGGGAGACGGGCTTATGAAACACTTATTTTTATATAATTATATTTGTACAAAAATATATAAATATATATATAATAATATATAAAAGTGGGGGTTTTACCGTTTAATGACCGGTTTGTCGATTTATATTTTAAGCGAAGCGTATAGTAAATGACGATATTTAAATAACAATATAAAATAAATAACAATAATTGAAATGACAATAAATAAAAGTACGAGACAAAATGAAATAAAATATATTATGCTTATTTAAACTTCCGTAACCATGATGGTTGACGTGTTGATTTTAGTTTTATGCCCATGGGTTAATTGTCCTTTGTCCTGGATTATTTAATATGTCCGTCTGGTTTTTGTCCATAACAGTCCATCGGTCATAAATATAAAATGCGAGTGCCCTCGTCAAATTATCCTTATACCCGAAGTTAAATATTCCAACTAATTGGGGATTTAAACTGTAACAAGATTTTAATACTTTGTTTAATAATTACACCAGGATGTCGACTGAGTGTAACCTAAGGTTTTAATATTTTGTTATCAATTATACCAAGTGTCCTTTGTACATAATTTCACCCCTGTTTTAATTATTCTAGTGGCTATTAATCCATTCCCGTGTCCGATTAAATGAACGATTATTCGTACATATAAATACCCCGCCCATCGTGTCCGATCGAGTGTATATGGTAATTTATAGGGACGCCCAATTGTAAATCTTTATATTAACATTAACAAACTATCATTTAGTTAAACAAATATAAAGCCCATTAATAGCTCATAGTCTAATTTCCACAAGTATCGTTCTTTTGTCCAAACCCCAATTATGGTACAAAGCCCAATTACCCAATTTTAGTAATTAGCCCAACATCATGATTACTTCGGCTCAAATAAGCATAATAATAACTTAGTTACGAGACATTAATTTAAAAAGGAGAACATAACTTACATTGAGTATTTATCGCGTAGTGTTACACGGACAGAATTTCGACTTCAAAAACCCGTAAAATAACCTTTACATAACCCGAACTAATCTAATATAACACTAATCTATACTATATATATATATTTATTTATTTATTATCTTATGGAGTATTATTATTATTATGTGTGTGTGGTGTGTTAAAAACGAACGAAAACTGGCAAATTTATAGACCAGGCCTGATTCTGATCCTCATGCGACTCGCATGGGAAATAGCCTTCTGGCCATGCGAGTCGCATGGCCACCCTGGACAGCTCACATTGATTTGTCTCATAGCTTGCCGACATAATATTAAATATAAATAAAATATAAATAATTTTAATAATTATTTATATATTATATTATATTTATATGCATAGTAGACTAGATATTTTTGGTCCGTTGCGTCGCGCGTTTCTTCTTGGCTCGGGTCCCGGTTCCGGATTTTCGGACGTCTTCGCGTATTATTTTATATCGTGTACTTTGCGTTCCGCAACTTGTACTCTTGTCATTTTTAGACGTCCTTCATAAATATTTTGAACCTTTTTGATTGAATCTTGTACATTTGAGCATTTTGGACCTTTTTGTCTTCAAATCTCCGTTTACGCCTTTTGTCTTCGCACTTATTAAATATAAACGAATATTACTTGAATATGGAACAATTACAACTAAAATCTTGTCGTTCTTGGGGGATAATGTTATGAAATATATGTTCCTTTTTAGCCTTATCAATCCACCTCCCTCGTCAGTTCCTCGACAGAGGGAGAGGCTGGTGGAGCAGGTGGTGCTGATGGTGCAGGTGGTGCCAGTGGTGCAGATGATGCTAGTGGAACTGGTGGTGCAGACGGTCCAGCACCAGAAGTAGATGCTGCGTAATGGGGAGCCTTACGTACGAATGGATCGGCAGGGTAAGGCACAACCCGCTTACGGGCAGTGACCATAACTTTCAATCCATGTGCGTTAACGAACGATCTACCTCCATTAACCCCTGGAATAACAGTACCATCAAAATGATACCGCTTCTTCGGCGGGGTAGAGGGCGGCTGCACGGACGTCTCCTCAGGGTCCTCGTCGGAATCATCATCGGAGTCCTCGTTGAAATGTCCCGTTCATATTGATTATAAACGTTCCATATTAATTGATTTCGTTGCGAGGTTTTGACCTCTATATGAGATGTTTTTTCGAAGACTGCATTCGTTTTTAAAACAAACTATAACCTTTATTTTATCGACAAGGTTAAAAGGACTCCACCTAGATTATCCAGAAATTATAATCTAAAAATATCACACTTACACACTACCAATACATATTGGTTTACAATATTAATTGTAACATCCCGCATTTTTCCGTTAAATTATTTTTTTTACGCCGTCTTTTTTTCTTTTTAGATAATATTCCTCGTATCTAGATTCGTAACCTCCGTTAGCTAACATTCTAAATATTCTCGTTATCGGATTTTAATACGCGTTTTAAAATATTCCGTTTAGGTATTTTCCGCACCCGACTACAAACTCGAGGGACTAAAATTGACACGGGGCAAACTAGTTGACTAGGTCACCTAGTCCACCCCAATCACCACCATTCAACCATCTCCCTCTCTCTCTCTCTTTCTCTCTAGCAAGAACACACACAAACACCCAATTCAATCATTCATCATCTAAATTCGATCTAGGAGGCTTACAACAAAACAAATTACATATTTGGAATCCTCTCTTCATCCTCTACAATTTGATACTAACTTCATCTCATTTGGGTAACATTTCTAAAACTCTAGATTTCTCTAAATTCGTGTTTTTGACTTGAAATGGTGTTAGTTAGTGTCTATGGCTCATTGTGATGTCGTGTATATAATTTGTATGCTCGATCTCGTTGTTTTAGTGTAACTAGCATGAACTTGAATTTTGGTGTGTTGTTCTTGAATTTTGGATGATCATATGTTGTTAGATGTTAAAAGTTCATGTTCTAATTGTGTTCCTAGTATCATTAGCTTCATTTTGATGTATAGATTGATTTAAGAAACTTCATAAACGCGATTATTGATTTTGTGAACTTTTGGTTAGGGTTGACAACTCTTAAAACGAACTTTTGATGCGTTGAATGCTTGTTAATGTTATTGATAAGTGTTTAGTTGTGTTACATGTTTCATTACCTTCAAAACGGCATATCATATGTATAAATTGGATTCCCGAAACTTAAATTTCAATTGATAAACTTGAAACTTGAAAATAAACCTCTATTGATCACTTGACGGGATTTCGGTTATAGTATATGATGTTTTTGCTTGATGAAAAGTGCTTAGTTGCGTTCCTTGTCGAAAGAGCTTTCCGATGATATAAAATACATGTTCTAATTGTTTGCGGATCATAAAATGTGATTGTTTGTGCTTTGGTTCGTCCATTTGAGGAATACAGCAAACAGGGCCTGGGAAAAGATCAGGACGCCGTCCAGATACTTGGGACGCCGTCCCACCTTTTGAACCGGGACGCCGTCTAGCTTCTCGGGACGCCGTCCCAACCTTAAAACCGGGACGCCGTCTAGCCATTTGGGACGCCGTCCCATTTGGCTAAAACTGGCTGTTTGCTTTGGTCATTTGACATGAAAATGTTTGCTATGCTACGGACCTCCGATTAACATGAAACTTGGCCAACATGCTCATATATGATTATATAACTTAGAAAAATTGTCGGATATCCAACCCGACCCCGTTGACTTTTCTGTTGACTTTGACCCGACCAAGTTGACTTTTAATCAAACTTAACCAAATAATTGTGCAATCGTTCTAACATGTTTTTATACTTGTACCTTGCATGAAACATGACAATTTGATTCACATGCTATTAGGATCGAGTCTTAACGAGCCATAGGACTAATTGAACATCTTTGACCTATCGTGTTTACCGTTATTGATACAACCTATTTGTTTAGGTCAAGACTAGCATTGTTCTTGCACACATTTACTTGTTGAAGTACTTTACTACTCGTGCATTCAAGGTGAGATCATAGTCCCACTTTTTCAATCACTTTTATTCTTTACATCGTGGGCTGAGAAACACATACATTTCACACTTATTTACTTTTCATGCTTTTACATTGTGAACAAATACGAATACAAGGATGCATACGAGTTTGAACAAAAGTCCTCAATCCAATTATCATTAGTTCCACTTGCAGGGTGTAAGTGTAAGCGTGTAATTATGTTGTGTGGCCATACGGGTTTAACAAACCCTCATTCAGACGGTTCGCTACCGTTAGTGAATGAAATATAATTTCAACAATGTATAGTGTAAGTTCTAACACTAAATTCAAAATTCAGAGGGAAGATTCGGTTAAGCCTTGATAATTGGGTGCTCGTGATACAAATGCTATTTTGGAATGTGAACGATTCTGGTTGAGCAATTCTTAAAGAACCTTGTGGTTCAATACAATTTACTTACTAAACCTATGATTTCACCAACGTTTTCGTTGACAGATTTCTATGTTTTTCTCAGGTCTTGCACGATATGTGATACATGCTTCCGCTCATTATTTGATACTTGCATTGGATGTCGAGTATACATGCTTTTCATGGAGCGTCTTTTGACTTTACTTTAAACTGTGTCGCCTGGATTTCAATCGTACTTATAACGTTGTAACTTAACTTTTGGTTGAACAATTCTTGTAAACTTTGAAACAATCTTTATTTTGAAATGAAGGCGACATATTTTGGTCAAACGTTATCTTAAAGACTTATAATCAGGTAATGGGACCCACGTAGCCGACGCCGTCACTTGACGATTTGTCGGGGTCGCTACAAGTGGTATCAGAGCCTTGGTTGTAGGGATTTAGAGTTCATTTGTGTCCACCCCGAGTCATAGGGTACATAGGTGAATCTAGACTACAACCGGCATATAGACTGAAGTAGGAATTACTTGACTATTTGTGCATTTATACTCGAACTCTTCTATCATATCTAACTCGTATTCGATCTTGATCTTACGTTAATAAATTTTGTTGACGCGCCACCTTGACTTTATTAAGTAATGTTAAATGCACATGAGAATCAGGGTAATATAATTTCCGGGATTATATTACGGTGATTCACATGGACGTTCCGACATTATGACATAAAGAATTTAAGGCGAGTCAAGGATAATTTTCTCTTATTCTTTATTCCATATCGCGGTTAGTATTATTTAGAATACTAACCAACGATTTTTTTGTGTCATGAAGGAACAATGGCTCGTCGACGCGCTCCTCCCGAAACTCCCGAACAAGCCCTCCAACGTATGATAGCCACCGCCATAGGTGCGGCTATGGCTAGTATCTCCTCCGACATCAATAACAACCACAACCACAACAACCATGGAACCGGTAATTCAAACGAGGGTTGCTCCTACAAAACTTTCATGGGGTGCAAACCTCACACCTTCGATGGGACCGGAGGACCGGTTGTGCTCACCCGATGGTTTGAGCAAACAGAAGCCGTTTTTAGCATAAGCGGTTGTCGGGACCAAGACAAAGTCAAATATTCCACCCACACTTTTGCCGGTATCGCCCTCACATGGTGGAATACGTATGTGCTGTCGGTGGGTATCGATGAAGCTCACACTCTCTCATGGGCCGACTTAAAGAAAAAGATGATCACCGAATACTTCCCGCGCGAAGAGACCCGTAAGCTCGAACACGAACTAAGAACTTTAAAAGCGGTCGGGAATGACCTAAAGGCATATAATCAACGATTTTCTGAGCTATCCTTGATGTGTCCAAACCTCGTGACCCCCGAACCTCTAAGGGTTGAACTTTACATGGATGGTCTTCCCAAGAGCATCAAACAAGGAGTAATGTCATCCAAACCCAGTAATCACCAAGAGGCCCTGAATATGGCCCGTCAATTGATCGAAACGGTAGACGAGATTGAAGTGCCGGCACCTAAAGCCGAGGATGAGTCGGGTGACAACAAAAGAAAATGGGAAGCCCCCCAATCAAGCAATTACAACAACCTCGCCAAGAAGCCCTTCATCCCCAACGGCAAGAAAGGTTATACCGGACACCTACCGTATTGTAACGAGTGCTACAAACATCATTTAGGTGAATGTGGCAAACCATTTTGCTTGAAGTGTCAAAGAAGTGGCCATGTAGCCCACGATTGTAGGAATACCGCTCCCGTCGCCCAAAAGGAGCACAATGCACCCAAGACGGGTGTTTGTTTTGAATGTGGCCAACCGGGTCATTTTAGGAGTGCGTGCCCGAATAAGAAAATCAACCCCAACGCACGCCGTTAAACTTTCAACATCAACGCCTAGGATGCCCGAGACGACGATGGACTAGTCACGGGTATGTTTCTTCTCGAAATTCTCACGTTTCATGTTTATTCGATTCGGTTACCGTTAGACGTTTTATAAACAAGTCTTTGACTCGTGCTCTTTACATTCCACTTTTTCCCCTAGATACTACTTAGACGATTTAAGTGACCAACGGAAAAATATTGTGTGCCTATAAATTTTATTGGAGGATATACATTAAGACTTTTGACTTGACACCTATAGAACTAGGGAGCTCGGACCATATTCGTTAAAAAAAAAAAAAAAAAAAAAAAAAAATGTTTCCCCATCGTCTTGTATAGATTATTGTGAACTGAGTAATTTTCGGTTGGAAACCGATACCCTCTCCCTCGCATCCATGACCTCATGATTTCTTGCATGAATCCCGTGTGTATTCCAACACGACCTCCGTTCCGGTTATCATCAATTGGGGGTTAAGGGAGACAATGTCTCCTGAGTCTTTTCCGAACTCGCAACGTTAGTTGTAAATCTCTCTTAGTACCATTCGATTTATCCAAAGCTCGTCCGTATCCATAAACCTCCTAAACCACGTATGCAAACTTATCTAGACAAATCTGTTATCGTATTTATAGATGACATCTTAACTTATTCGAGTAAAGAAGGAAAACGAACAACATCACCATCTTACGCTCGAACTTTTGAGAAAAGAGCAACTCTATACCAAATTCTCCAAGTGAGAATTTCTGTTGAACGAAGTCCAATTTTCTAGACCATAATGTTAATGATCAAGGCATTTCAATCAATCTCAAAATCAAGCCACATGTAATCAGGAAACTCTCCCCACTCAGACTTGTATTCGTAAAATCTTAGACCTCGTCTGTTATTACCGAAAATTCATTTCTGACTTTTCTCGTGTTACACGACTTTAATCTCTCCGCGATCGAACCTTGAGCGTGATTCTTCACACCAACATTTCTAGTTAAATTCGTTATCTTGCACGGAGAAGTCGAATACTAAATTGTGGATCCGATCAATTTTCTCGTCATCACGTACCACACTACATACCCCTGATATTTCACCATTACTGTCTGATATTACTGGAATTTAAGATAACACACAATCCAACGATACTTCACTCTTCTTTGACTTAACGCCCTTGTGTTTCTGATAATCGGCCAACTATTATGCAACCCCGAACTATACAACTACGTGTACTATCTCGTTTCTCTTTCAGACTTCAACTTTTGACAACTAGAGGCACGTTATGGGAACCTCGAGATGTAAGCTCATCCTATTCAAAGTCCTCATTTCACTCCTATCCTCATCGCTCGCATTTCCGTTTAAGGAAACTCCTTGTAACATTTCTCCATGGATAGATAAACTCCTCATATTACATTAGTATTCGCCACGAGGGTGAATAGTCCTAACGAACATTTTTCGAACCCTAACTGACTTGTTCAAACATATCTTAAGAGATTCTATTCCAACACGGTGTATCTTCGTCATTTATCCTGTATCGAAATACTCGTTTCACTTCTAGCGTTACAAGAGACCTTGGGAACCCGCTTAGACACATGTACCGTGTATCTCTCACAAACCGACGAACCGAGCAAACGAACGATTTACATCCTGGAAGGACATGTTTCAAACTCGCATTATCGCTTTTAGTTGATCCCTCATACTACGATAGTTACCGTTCTTGTACTAACACCGCACTTCCGAAACCCTATATGACCGCAAATGTCATACCCCTATTCGTTGGACCAACGCATGTGGCAAACAAACACCGAAATCTGAACTACATCAGGAAACAACAATTGAGATCATTCAAGTCCGAGAAGGGCTCGAGACGACCCGTAGTCGCCAAAAGAGTCATACCAAACTTAGATGAAAACCTCACAAATCCCAGTGTGTAACCGCGTAATATTGAGAAACCGCACCTTGGAAAGTTGTAATCCATTTTGGGAAATCGAGGAGGGTTATATTCGCAATATTTAACCTTTTGAAACTTTGGGGCGTATTGGAACCGCTCCCTACCGTTTAGAACTGCCGACTCAATTAAGTTTCCGTTTATCCTACATTTCGTGTAACAAACTTAGAAACGTGTCATGCGGAACAGGAATGTGCAATCCTTTTAGATGCACCAACTATTGATGACAAACTCCTCTTCATGGGAAAACTGATTGAAATCATGGATCGTGAAATCGAACTTCAATACAACGTAACACCCCGACAGTCCGGATTCGTGGAATGTCCAAGATAGTACCTTCACTCATTCGTAGAGTTACTACTCTAAGTCTCGAGTAAGAGATATCGACTACTACTTCCAACTAAATTTCGGGACGAAATTTCTTTTGAGGTGTGGATAATGTAACATCCCGCATTTTTCCGTTAAATTATTTTTTTTACGCCGTCTTTTTTTCTTTTTAGATAATATTCCTCGTATCTAGATTCGTAACCTCCGTTAGCTAACATTCTAAATATTCTCGTTATCGGATTTTAATACGCGTTTTAAAATATTCCGTTTAGGTATTTTCCGCACCCGAATACAAACTCGAGGGACTAAAATTGACACGGGGCAAACTAGTTGACTAGGTCACCTAGTCCACCCCAATCACCACCATTCAACCATCTCCCCCTCTCTCTCTCTTTCTCTCTAGCAAGAACACACACAAACACCCAATTCAATCATTCATCATCTAAATTCGATCTAGGAGGCTTACAACAAAACAAATTACATATTTGGAATCCTCTCTTCATCCTCTACAATTTGATACTAACTTCATCTCGTTTGGGTAACATTTCTAAAACTCTAGATTTCTCTAAATTCGTGTTTTTGACTTGAAATGGTGTTAGTTAGTGTCTATGGCTCATTGTGATGTCGTGTATATAATTTGTATGCTCGATCTCGTTGTTTTAGTGTAACTAGCATGAACTTGAATTTTGGTGTGTTGTTCTTGAATTTTGGATGATCATATGTTGTTAGATGTTAAAAGTTCATGTTCTAATTGTGTTCCTAGTATCATTAGCTTCATTTTGATGTATAGATTGATTTAAGAAACTTCATAAACGCGATTATTGATTTTGTGAACTTTTGGTTAGGGTTGACAACTCTTAAAACGAACTTTTGATGCGTTGAATGCTTGTTAATGTTATTGATAAGTGTTTAGTTGTGTTACATGTTTCATTACCTTCAAAACGGCATATCATATGTATAAATTGGATTCCCGAAACTTAAATTTCAATTGATAAACTTGAAACTTGAAAATAAACCTCTATTGATCACTTGACGGGATTTCGGTTATAGTATATGATGTTTTTGCTTGATGAAAAGTGCTTAGTTGCGTTCCTTGTCGAAAGAGCTTTCCGATGATATAAAATACATGTTCTAATTGTTTGCGGATCATAAAATGTGATTGTTTGTGTTTTGGTTCGTCCATTTGAGGAATACAGCAAACAGGGCCTGGGAAAAGATCAGGACGCCGTCCAGATACTTGGGACGCCGTCCCACCTTTTGAACCGGGACGCCGTCTAGCTTCTCGGGACGCCGTCCCAACCTTAAAACCGGGACGCCGTCTAGCCATTTGGGACGCCGTCCCATTTGGCTAAAACTGGCTGTTTGCTTTGGTCATTTGACATGAAAATGTTTGCTATGCTACGGACCTCCGATTAACATGAAACTTGGCCAACATGCTCATATATGATTATATAACTTAGAAAAATTGTCGGATATCCAACCCGACCCCGTTGACTTTTCTGTTGACTTTGACCCGACCAAGTTGACTTTTAATCAAACTTAACCAAATAATTGTGCAATCGTTCTAACATGTTTTTATACTTGTACCTTGCATGAAACATGACAATTTGATTCACATGCTATTAGGATCGAGTCTTAACGAGCCATAGGACTAATTGAACATCTTTGACCTATCGTGTTTACCGTTATTGATACAACCTATTTGTTTAGGTCAAGACTAGCATTGTTCTTGCACACATTTACTTGTTGAAGTACTTTACTACTCGTGCATTCAAGGTGAGATCATAGTCCCACTTTTTCAATCACTTTTATTCTTTACATCGTGGGCTGAGAAACACATACATTTCACACTTATTTACTTTTCATGCTTTTACATTGTGAACAAATACGAATACAAGGATGCATACGAGTTTGAACAAAAGTCCTCAATCCAATTATCATTAGTTCCACTTGCAGGGTGTAAGTGTAAGCGTGTAATTATGTTGTGTGGCCATACGGGTTTAACAAACCCTCATTCAGACGGTTCGCTACCGTTAGTGAATGAAATATAATTTCAACAATGTATAGTGTAAGTTCTAACACTAAATTCAAAATTCAGAGGGAAGATTCGGTTAAGCCTTGATAATTGGGTGCTCGTGATACAAATGCTATTTTGGAATGTGAACGATTCTGGTTGAGCAATTCTTAAAGAACCTTGTGGTTCAATACAATTTACTTACTAAACCTATTATTTCACCAACGTTTTCGTTGACAGATTTCTATGTTTTTCTCAGGTCTTGCACGATATGTGATACATGCTTCCGCTCATTATTTGATACTTGCATTGGATGTCGAGTATACATGCTTTTCATGGAGCGTCTTTTGACTTTACTTTAAACTGTGTCGCCTGGATTTCAATCGTACTTATAACGTTGTAACTTAACTTTTGGTTGAACAATTCTTGTAAACTTTGAAACAATCTTTATTTTGAAATGAAGGCGACATATTTTGGTCAAACGTTATCTTAAAGACTTATAATCAGGTAATGGGACCCACGTAGCCGACGCCGTCACTTGACGATTTGTCGGGGTCGCTACATTAATATGTTACAACAAAGTAAATCTCGAATGCAGTTTTAAACAATATTATACAAACATGCTGACACCAAATCTTGTCCATATTTTAGCATGCAATAGCGGAAGCTCTTAATAATCACCTGAGAATAAACATGCTTTAAACATCAACAAAAATGTTGATGAGTTATAGGTTTAACCTATATATTTATCAAATCGTAATAATAGACCACAAGATTTCATATTTCAATATACATCCCTTACATAGAGATAAAAAGCATTCATATGGTGAACACATGGTAACCGACATTAATAAGATGCATATATAATATCCCTATCATTCCGGGACACCCATCGGACATGATAATTTCGAAGTACTAAAGCATTCCAAATTCCAGAATGGGGCTTGTTGGGCTCGATAGATCTATCTTTAGGATTCACGTCAATTAGGGGGTCTGTTCCCTAATTCTTAGGATACCAAGCTAAAAGGGACATATTCGATTTCGATCATTCAACCATAAAATGTAGTTTCACGTACTTGTGTCTATTTTGTAAAACATTTATAAAACTGCATGTATTCTCATCCCAAAAATATTAGATTTTAAAAGTGGGACTATAACTCATTTTCACGGATTTTTACTTCGTTGGGAAGTAAGACTTGGCCACTGGTCAATTCACGAACCTATAACAAATATGAACATATATATCAAAGTATGTTCAAAATATATTTACAACATTTTTAATACGTTTTAATGTTTTAAGTTTATTAAGTCAGCTGTCCTCGTTAGTAACCTATAACTAGTTGTCCACAGTTAGATGTACAGAAATAAATCGATATATATTATCTTGAATAAATCCACGACCAAGTGTATACACGTCTCAGGCTAGATCACAACTCAAAGTATATATATTTTTGGAATCAACCTCAACCCTGTATAGCTAACTCAAACATTACTGCATATAGAGTGTCTATGGTTGTTCCAAATAATATATATAATGGGTCGATATGATATGTCAAAACATTTGCATACGTGTCTAAGGTATCCCAAGATTACATAATATATTAGAATACATGTATAATACAATATGAGTTAGGTAGGATATGATTAATATAGATTTGTTACCAATTTCACGTAGCTACAACAAGCAAAAATATCCAATCTTGTTTTACCCATAACTTCTTTGTTTTAAATCCGTTTTGAGTGATTCAAGTTTCTATGGTTTCATATTGAAATTAAGTTAATGAATCTAAACAGAAAAAGTATAAGTTTATAGTCAGAAATACGGGTTACAAGTCGTTTTTGTAAAGGTAGTCATTTCAGTAGAAAGAATGACGTTTAGATGACCATTTTGGAAAACATACTTTCACTTTGAGTTTAACCATGATTTTTGGATATAGTTTCATGTTCATAAGAAAAATTAATTTCCCAGAAGAACAACTTTTAAATCAAAGTTTATCATAGTTTTTTAATTAACTAACCCAAAACAGCCTGCGGTGTTACTACAACGGCGTATATCCGGTTTTACGGTGTTTTTCGTGTTTTCAGGTTTTAAATTATTAAGTTAGCATATCATATAGATATAGAACATGCGTTTAGTTGATTTTAAAAGTCAAGTTATGTGACAACCCGGGAATTTCCGACCAAATTTAAACTTAATCTTATTATGATTCCGACACGATAAGCAAGGTCTGAAATGTTGAGTCTCAAAATTTTTGAAACTGTTTACATGGATTGTGTTAACCTTTGACTATCCCTGATGATTCACGAACAATTATTTGTAACTAAATATGTATATATATTATATAAATATAAACATAAGAATATATAATATTTTGATTTAGTAAAGGATACTTTATTTAATTGGAATTTAAAATGTAAAATGATAATTAGAATAATTAAAATATATATATATATATATATATATATATATATATATATATATATATATATATATATATGTATATATATATATATATATATATATATATATATATATATATATATATATATATATATATATATATATATATATATATATATATATATATATATATATATATATATATATATATATATATATATATATATATGTTATTATGAAACTATATATGATTTCTATTAAATACATATATAAAATATATAGATATTAACTATTCAGTAAATTTCATCATATAATATAATAATACATAAATAATAAATGGTATTATATTAAATTACAAGTTTGAATATAATTGATGTATTAATATTATTTTTCATTACTTTCATTATTATTATTGTTGTTTAAATTAATATTAATATTTGTAATATTATTACTTCTAATGTAAAATATATGTATAAATAAAATTTGATATGCTTAAGTTATATTATTACTATTAGTAATGTTATTAATATCATTAATAATATTAATATAACTAATATTATTATTAGTATCACTAATAAGTTTACTATTATCATTTATATTATTATTATTATCATTATTAGTAATTAAAATCATCATTATTGTTAGTGCTAATATTACCATATTATTAATTGTCATTTATTATTATTAGACTTTGTTAGTAATATTATTAGTAACATTATTATTAGTATTATTGATATTAGTAGTATTAATATAATTATATTAGTTAATTATCAAAAATAAGAATTATATATATATATATATATATATATATATATATATATATATATATATATATATATATATATATACACACATACATACATACAAACATATAATCAATATTATTATAATTATTACTAATTAGCATTATTATTATTAATATACTTATCAATTATTAATAATAATTATAAAAAATTATATAAACTTGTAAAGAATCACAAAATTTATTACCTATAACTTTCATACTTTATCTAATTAGATTCCTGTCTCCAAATCTTGTACGATTCATGACTTAATTCACAATAACATCCAAATTCTGTTGCAAGTCCCTTTCTGTTTTTTTTATTTTATATTTTTTGGTACCTGATGAAGAATCTGTCGACACACACACTCATATTATATCAATTGATCGTCCTTTCCTTGTGTGAAAACCAGTCAACTTCAATTTGTTATCTCCCTTATCAATTACAATCTCTAGTAATTTCTTTTATAAGACAAGTTAAAATGAATTTTGATAAAAAAAGGTTTGTAACCTCTGTGCTTGCTTCTTTTATTCAACAGCTTGATTTTGAATGAAATTCTAAAAACTAAAAATGTGGTTTTGTTAGGAATCATCTAGCTAAACTACCTACAAATTTTCAAACTCCAATTAATTTTATTGAGTTTTAATTTTCGAGTCAAAGTAAATATTCAAAAATTCAACGATTTTGTTCATCAAGAAATTCGAGTTCGTTTTTGTGTTTCAGATTAAATTGATGGTTCAAAAAGTTTACATATATGATTTAAGACCTTTTTCATGTTGCAATTATAGGCTAAAACGTTCTACAATTTCGAAACTAATGTTGAGTTGTTCCTCGTTTTTGTTACAGCTACAATGGTTGATGAATTTTTTTTTTCTGTTCTATTTATCCCAAACCACTCACTTACCTCTTAGTTGTTTACGCTTCAATTATATATCCAAATAAAAATCTAATCTAGCTGTTATAATTTTGTGTTCTCTGCTCGATCGTTCAAGATGAAGAAATAGATGAATACAAATAACCGAGTTATAAGTTTTTCACTGTGGTTTTAATCAGAAAAATACATATAGACGAATGGTAGGGGGTTGTGCGGGTGAGCGGGAGGTTGCGGGTTCGAAACCCGGCTGTGATATTACATTTTTTTAGGGACTTCTTTTAAGGTAGCCTATTTTCTTTATTTGTTATTATTATTATAATTATTATCACTACTAGTAATATTATTAGGTAGTATTAGTATTATTTATATAATTAAAATCGATACAAGTATTATTATTATGATTATGACTATTATTATTAGTGTTATTATGAAAATAACACAATTTATTATTATTTTCATTAATATTAGCATTAGTACCATTTTTAGTATTATTAGTATTATTATTATTAACAAAAATATTATTAATATGAATATCATTAGTAGTAATGTTATTATAAATATAATTAAATACAACTTTTCATATATATATCAAACATTATTATCTATGTAAAAATATACTTATAAGTACCTTACATATATGCATAAATTAATTAGATTAGCAATCTTTATATAAATAACCATATATAATAAATTAAGTATTTTTAATATATATATATATATATATATATATATATATATATATATATATATATATATATATATATATATATATATATAACCAAATAGATAATAATCATTATCAAATATATATACAAATTAATTACATAAAGCTATAATTATTCGATTACGAGTATATGTTTTAATATATATACGAATGATATAGGTTCGTGAATCCGAGGCCAACCCTGCATTGTTCAATGTCGTCATATGTATTTTTACTACAAAATACATTTTGTGAGTTCATTTGATTCCCTTTTACTCTTTACATTTTTGGGACTGAGAATACATGCGCTACTTTTACAACTGCTTTATTAAATGTTTTTGAAATACATTTTGAACTGCGAATACATGAAATGCTTTTATACATGTTTGACGAGATAGACACAAGAAAAACATTCCTCGAATGAATTATGTGGACATGATAATTGCCACCATTGAATTATGTGGACGTGATAATTGCCACAATTGATATGAATATTTTTCCCCTGATTATTATTGCTTGGTAACCTAAGAATTAGGGAACGTCACTAATTTTGAGAATTAGTGCACGCCTAATTGACGCGAATCTAAAAGGTAGCTACTGGGTTTAACACCCCCACCCAGAATGTTCACTAGACGGAAGGGCTAGTGGGCGTGGTGTTTAGTACTTCGAAGTTTATATGATTATTATACAGACGAGATGTTCTGTTTTGGGGATATTATTATGCGCATTATATGTTAAGGTCGGTTACCAAGCCAAGCTATGAAAGCAATGAAAAGTGAATGTTATGTATCGAGAGAATGATTTTATACACAGGTTATGTGTATGTTATTTTTGTGCACAAGATATGTGTACGGTTACTAAGATTTATGAAATATGATTTCGTACATGAGAAAGGTGTACTGTATTTAAAAGATATCGCATGTACATTACAGGTGGGTATAGGATTCGGGCCCATTTGTACCATGCAGGATTTAAATCTTGTGGTCTATCAAAATGATGAATTTTATTTTTTTATGATAAACTTATGAACTCACCAACCTTTTAGTTGACACTTGAAAGCATGCTTATTCTCAGGTATTAAGGAAATCTTCCGCTGTGCATTTGCTCATTATAGAGATATTACTTGGAGTCATTTATGGCATATTTCAAAAGACGTTGCATTCGAGTCGTTGAGTTCATTAAGAATATTATTAAGTTATATATAATTGGATATATTATGAAATGGTATGCATGCTGTCAACTTTCGATGTGATGAAAGTTTGTCTTTTAAAAAAGAAATGCAATGTTTGTAAAATGTATCATATAGAAGTCAAGTACCTCGCGATGTAACCAGATGTATTGTATTTGTCCGGATGGATTAGGACGGGTCACTACAAGTTAGAAGGATTAACTTTTTTTTGCGAACAAGTTTTAAATTAACTAAACTATGTTCTAGTGATTACAAGTTTAAACCTTCGAATAAGGTAGTTTTATATATATGAATCCAATGATGTTATGAACATCATTACTACCTCAGGTTTTGTGGATAAACCTACTAGAAATGAGAAAAATAGATCTAGCTTCAAAGGATCCTTGGATGGCTTGAAAGTTCTTGAAGCAAAATCATGACACGAAAACAAGTTCAAGTAAGATTTTCACTCGAAATAAGATTGTTATAGTTATAGAAATTGAATCAAAGTTTGAATATGAGTATTACCTTGTATTAAAAAGATATCTTACCGTAAATAAGAAAGATTTCTTGAGGTTGGATGACCACTCAAAGTGGATTTGCAAGATTAGATGTAAGCTAGCAAACTTGGAAGTGTTGTTGGTGTGTTCTTGAGTAGTTGTTTTATAACTTGGTTTATGTATGGATTTATGAACTAGATTGAGCTAGATTTTGATGAAGATGATGAAGAACACTTAGAACAATGGAAGAACACTTGAGAGAGAGTATTTTGATGCATGTAAGTTGCAAAATGAAAGTGTTTGTGAGTGCCATCATTCACGTGAACTTAGTCTCCCAATATAGGCTCCATTAGTTTGTAATTTTTTGAGATATTTCATGCTAGATGTTAAATGATGGTTCCCACATGGTTAGGTGACTCACATGGGCTACTAAAAGCTGATCATTGGAGTGTATATACCAATAGTAAATACATTTAGAAGCTGTGTATTGTACGAGTACAAATACGAGTGCATACGAGTAGAATTGTTGATGAAAATGAATGAGGATGTAATTGTAAGCATTTTTGTTAAGTATAAGTACTTTGATAAGTGTCTTGAATTCTTTCAAAATTGTATGAATACATATTAAAACACTACATGTATATACATTTTAACTGAGTCGTTAAGTCAACGTTAGTCGTTACATGTAAGTGTTGTTTTGAAACCTTTAAGTTAACGATCTTATTAAATGTTGTTAACCCATTGTTTATTATATCTAATGAGATGT
Source organism: Rutidosis leptorrhynchoides (assembly GCF_046630445.1). Classification (NCBI taxonomy): domain Eukaryota; kingdom Viridiplantae; phylum Streptophyta; class Magnoliopsida; order Asterales; family Asteraceae; genus Rutidosis; species Rutidosis leptorrhynchoides. Next base: position 208,984,360 of record NC_092333.1, read on the forward strand.
TAAATTATTACATTATCATGATATTATGATATATTAGTATATCTTAGTATGATATATATACAGTTAAATATTGTTACAACGATAATCGTTACATATATGTCTCGTTTCGAAATCATTAAGTTAGTAGTGTTGTTTTTACATATGTAGTTCATTGTTAATACACTTAATGACATGTTTACTTATCATTTATCATGATTAAACATAGTGTATCAATATCTTAATATGATTCATATGTATTTAGTAAGACGTTGTTATAACGATAATCGTTATATATATCGTTTTCGAGTTTCTTAATTCAATAGTCTCATTTTTATGTATATAACTCATTGTTAAAATACCTAATGAGATACTTACTTATCGTAATATCATGTTAACTATATATATAACCATATATATGTCATCATATAGTTTTTTTACAAGTTTTAACGTTCGTGAATCACCGGTCAACTTGGGTGGTCAATTGTCTGTATAAAACCTATTTCAATTAATCAAGTCTTAACAAGTTTGATTGCTTAACATGTTTAAAACACTTAATCATGTAAATATAAATTTCATTTAATATATATATATATATATATATATATATATATATATATATATATATAAACATGGAAAAGTTCGGGTCACTACAGTACCTACCCGTTAAATAAATTTCATCCCGAAATTTTAAGCAGTTGGAGGTGTTGACGTATCTTCTGGAAATAAGTGCGGGTATTTCTTCTTCATCTAATCTTCTCATTCCCAGGTGAACTCAGGTCCTCTACGAGCATTCCATCGAACCGTACCAATTGGTATCTTATTTTGCTTAAGTCTTTTAACCTCACGATCCATTATTTCGACGGGTTCTTCAATGAATTGATGTTTTTCGTTGATTTGGATTTCGTCTAACGGAATAGTGAGATCTTCTTTAGCAAAACATTTCCTCAAATTCGAGACATGGAAAATGTTATGTACAACCGCGAGTTGTTGAGGTAATTCAAGTCGGTAAGCTACTGGTCCGACATGATCAATAATCTTGAATGGTCCAATATACCTTGGATTTAATTTCCCTCATTTACCAAATCGAACAACGCCTTTCCAAGGTGAAACTTTAAGCATGACCATCTCTCCAATTTCAAATTCTATATCTTTTCTTTTAATGTCAGCATAGCTCTTTTGTCGACTTTGGACGGTTTTCAACCGTTGTTGAATTTGGATGATCTTCTAGGTAGTTTCTTGTATTATCTCCGGACCCATAATCTGTCTATCCCCTACTTCACTCCAACAAATAGGAGACCTGCACTTTCTACCATAAAGTGCTTCAAATGGCGCCATCTCGATGCTTGAATGGTAGCTGTTGTTGTAGGAAAATTCTGCTAACGGAAGGGGTCAATCCCAACTATTTCTGAAATCAATAACACTTGCTCGTAGCATGTCTTCAAGCATTTGTATCGTCCTTTCACTCTGCCCATCAGTTTGTGGATGATAAGCAGTACTCATGTCTAGACGAGTTCCTAATGCTTGCTGTAATGTCTGCCAGAATCTTGAAATAAATCTGCCATCCCTATTGATGGAATTTGACATTCTTTCAAACCAACATGTTCTACTTGTTTTACAAGATCATAAAACCCATTTTATGTGTTAATGGAAGCGTGATATGCATGTCAAAAGAATAACCTTTTAAAAGACAAATTCGATTAATATATCAAGTCATGAAGATATGCTTACAAATAAAAGAATAGACATAGAAATATACCTCCTCAAAAGTTTGAGGGTTGTGGTTCTTAATGGATGAAGATGAAGATGAAGATGTTGATGAACTAGCTTCTTACTTGAAGCCTCAAGCTAGTATACCCACAAGCTTTAACAATCAACACCACCTTGGTTGGTTAGGATTTGCAAGACACTTAGCAAGCTTCAAACTAATTTTGGAACCCTCTTTCCCTTGGAAAATTTCAGCCAAAAGGAAGTAGTGGGAGAGAATTTCGCTAGTTTGAAAAATAAAGTGAGATGTAGATGTAGAATGGAGATGTGTGTTGCATGCCTTGAAAGACCACATTAGTTAAAGCAACAAGCAAGGTGGTTGGCTTGTCTTGGGAGCCCCAATGCCACCACCACCATGCTCCCCCTTATGTTATGACTTAGTGCCATTCAATAACATCATCCCTTTCGAGTTCCCATCTCGATCATGAATAGGTGAATCTTTCAATATATCATTTTGTCCTAGATGTCATGTTAAATCCAAGAGACATAGATTGATCACTCTCTTATAGATTTAACTTTATTAGCCCTTAGACATCTGACTCTTAACGAATAAGAGGGACAAATTCCATCTTGACTACATACGTCCTAGACACTACACTTTGTATCATACCTGAAGCCTCCCTTATGAGCTACCATTTTCAGAATAGCGAAGGAAATAATCAAGGCACGATATTCGGTGAATATCTGAACCCAATATGTATCTCAGGTCAGAGGATACAATGATATTCTCCTTTACTCGAGATTACATGTGATCAACCAGAAAGGCTCCATACAGTAAAACTTGAGAGCGGGTCTTCCAATATTTGTGTCCCACAAATATCTATGAACCTTGGTTGCAACCTTGCCCCACATTCACCATTTGAATGTAAACCAATCCAAGTTCATAATAGTCTAGACCTCACACTTGTTCTAACAAATGTGATCAACTACGGAATTTAGAATAATTATTTATTCATGGATAAAATATGCAAAATAGGAACATAACTCAAAATTAAATTAATACCATAATTATATTAATGAGTTTGAACTAATTCGTTCCGTTACAATACATAAAATAGATCATATCCAATCACTAGAATATCGAAGCCCTAATGCACAAACATGTCCCTCATGTTTTGGCCCATGTAAAAGCTTCGTGAGTGGGTCCGCTAAATTTTGATCTGTGTGAACTTTGTGAATACATATCATTCCTTTTTCAACTTCATCCCTTATGTAGTTTAACCTCCGCTCAATGTGACGCGTCTTTTGATGAGCACGAGGTTCTTTGATTTGAGCTATTGCTCCCTCATTGTCACAAAAGATCTCAAGAGGGTCTTGAATGGTAGGGACCACTCCTAAGTCGTTGATGAATTTCTTCATCCACGTAGCTTCCTGAGCTGCCAATGAGGCTGCGATGTACTCCGACTCTGTAGTGGATAAAGCAACAACATCTTGCTTTGAACTCTTCCAAGAGACCGCACCTCCATTTAGCATGAAGACATAACTGGATTGTGATCGAGAGTCATCTCGATCAGTTTGGAAACTCGCATCCACGTAACCTTTTATAGCGAGTTCCTCCTCACCAGACCCATATATTAGGAACATATCCTTAGTCCTCCTAAGGTATTTCAATATACTTTTAACAGCAATCTAATGACTGTTCCCTGGGTTATTTTGGTATCTACTTTTCAAACTTAGAGTGCATGACACATCCGGTCTAGTGCATATCATTGCATACATGATTGACCCAATAGCAGATGCGTATGGGACATTCTTCATTCTCTCTTATTCATCTTTCGTGGTAGGGCACTGAGATGAACTGAGAATCGTCCCTCTTTGAATAGGTACCAAACCTTTCTTTGAGTTCTCCATCTTGAACCTTTTCAAGACCTTTTCAATGTATGCACTTTGATTTAAACCTATCAATTTCTTGGATCTATCTCTATAGATCCCAATCCCCAAAACATATTGTGCTTCTCCAAGATCCTTAATGGAGAAGCACTTACTTAGCCAAGTCTTAACACCTTGCATCATAGGAACATCGTTCCCAAATAACAATATATCATCCACGTATAGTACGAGGAACATGATGGTGCTCCCACTAGCCTTCTTGTATACACAAGCTTCATCACCATTTTTAATGAAGCCAAATTTGTTTGCCTCCTCATTAAAACGATGATTCCACATTCTAGATGCTTGTTTCAATCCGTAGATTGATTTCTTTAACTTGCATACCTTTTTCAGGACATTTCGGATCAACAAAACCTTCGGGTTGTACCATATAGACATCTTCCTCAAGATATCCATTTAGGAAAGCGGTTTTGACATCCATTTGCCATATTTCATAGTCATAGTGAGAAAGTTTCATCATAGTCAACCCCTTGAGTTTGAGTGAAACCTTTTGCTACAAGTCTAGCTTTGTATGTATCCAAGTTTCCATGTATGTCGGTTTTCTTCTTGAAAATCCATTTGCAATCAACTAGCCTAGAGCTAGGAGGTTGCACAACAAGTTCCCAAACTTGGTTTTCATACATGGATTGCATCTCGGCGTTCATGGCTTCCTGCCATTTGTCTTTATCAATCCTTGATAAAGCATCTTCGTAGTTTGTGGGTTCATCTAAATCAACCACATAGCAACCATCCATGAGAAACCCATATCTCTCAGGAGGATTACTAATCCTACTAGATCTTCGAACGTCTTGTATACTCTGATCAACCACTTGATCATTCTCAACATTTTCATGTTGAGTGCTAGTGTCAACTAATTATGTATCATCTATTTGATCTTGAACCTCTTCAAAATCTATCTTCCTTTCACTATTACCTTCCATTAGGAACTTAGTTTCAAGGAATTCCGCCTTTCGAGCAACAAATACATTTTGCTCGGTCGGATCATAGAAATAGTATCCCATATCATCCTTGGGATATCCTATGAAGATACACTTCGTGGATCGAGCATGCAACTTATTAGCATTATAGCGCTTAGGATAAGCTTCACATCCCCATACTTTCAAGTATGATAGAGAAGGATGTTTTCCAAACCACATCTCATGAGGAGTTCGTTCCACTTTCTTGGTTGGGGCCATATTTAAAATACGAGCCGCGGAGCATAGACAATAACCCTAAAATGATAGAGGTAACGAGCTTCTTGCCATCATAGATCGAACCATATCCATTAGGGTTCGGTTCCTCCTTTCGGAAACTCCATTAAGTTAGGGTGTTCCTGGTGGAGTAAGTTGTGAGATAATCCCACAACTCCTAAGATGATCTTGGAAAGCATCGCTTAGGTATTCACCTCCTCTATCGGTACGATGTACCTTAATTGTCTTATTGAGTTGATTTTGTACTTCGTTTTGATATTCTTTGAATGCTTCAAAAGTTTCGTCCTTGTGTCTTAATAAGTAGACATATCCGAAAAGACTGAAGTCATCAATGAATGTAACAAAGTATCTTTCACCATTCCTAGTCATGGGCTTAAAGGGTCCACATACATCCGAATGTATTAATCCCAATAAGTCTTTAGCCCTTTCATAGGTCCCTTTGAAAGGTGCTTTATTCATTTTTTCTTGTAAACAAGATTCACATACATCAAACGAGTCCATCTCATTTGATTTCAAAAGTCCATTCTTTTGAAGTGTATGCATTCGGTTCTTGTTTATGTGACCAAGGCGACAATGCCATAAGTAGGAATCACTCAAATCCCTTTTGAGTTTCTTGGTGCTAGTATGGTATATTGAGCTACTAGATGATGTGTTATCATGAACCAATTCATAAATTCCATTTGAAGGCGAAGCCTTAAAATAGAATACATTATCTAAATAAACGTGGATATCATCATTAACAAAATTAAGATAAAAATCACATTGTTTTAAACGGGAAACTGAAATAATGTTTTGACATAAATCCGGTGCATACAAAACATTGTTCAAAATAAGTTCCAAATCACTTGGAAGCTTTAACACAAAGTCTCCTTGAGCCTTCACTTGCACTTTGGCTCCATTACCCATAAAGAGACTTGATGTTCCCGCTTGCTTGCTACTTCTTTTGAACCCCTGCAAAGAATTGCAAATGTGAGTTCCACATCCAGTGTCTAATACCCATGTATTAGAAGAAGTAATACTAAGCTCTATATATACCATATATATTACCTGAGGTTTGCCCCGCATCCCTCTTTTCCTTCAACTCCTTAAGGTAGACCGGGCAGTTGCATTTCCAGTGACCCATTTCACCGCAACCAAAGCACGGGTCTTCCCCTTTCCCTTGCCTTGATGGGCGGGTCCTTTCCTCTTAGCCGCCTTTGGTTTGGAGGTGTTATTACCTTTGGACCCACCATCATTGATCATTAGCACGGGTGAAGCCCTCTTACCCATGCTAGTTTCCGCCGTCCTAAGCATGCCATGAAGTTTGCCAATGGTCTTATCCATCCCATTCATATTGTAATTAATCACAAATTGGTCAAACCTCTTTGACAAGGAGTTTAGGATAAGATCCGTGGCTAGCTCATTAGATATGTTGAGATTAAGACGGTTTGCACGATCAATAAGGCTTTTCATCTTGAGGACATAAGATGAAATGGATTGGGAGTCATCCATACGACATGCATGTAGCGCTCGAACCGTTTTGAAGCGCTCGACACGTGCTTGTTGAAGAAACATCTCCTTCAATTGCGTGATCATGTCATATGCAGTATGATGCTCGAAATCCTTTTGGAGTTCGGGTATCATAGTCCCAAGCATTAGGTAAGCGACTTGCACCGAATCGGCGTAATACTTATCCCAATAAGCCATGCCTTCCGTATCATTCTCGTCGGGTTGATCGGGAATGGGGTCTTCCAACACATACGCCTTATCCTCAAGTTTGAGGACAATCCTAAGATTGCGGAACCAATCCATAAAGTTCGTATGGTTGAGTTTGTCTTTCTCGAGGAGAGACCTTAACGATAGGTTGTTCAAGTTAATAGGTGCGTTTTGCATGTTGTTGTTATTGGCGGCCATCTACAAAATTTAACAAAGTTCATTTAAGTATCAATTTTAAATTTAATAAACAATACCCTTTTAAATTATGATTGGCTTATTAAATGTTAGAATCCAATGGTAAATCAAATTTCGGTTAGGTGACCTTTATCCCGTTATTCGATTTAGCTAGGTAGTCATTTATATGACAATTGCAATCCTTTTGCAACTTCTAATTTATGGGATCATGCAATCCTTTTGCATGGCATATTTATCCCATCAACTCCTATTTGTTCCTCATGCTTCGGTGACCCTAAGTTCATGATTCCCAAATCAAGTCGTCCTACTTGTGTAAACATGTAAAATTAACATACAAGTGGTTAGGTGACCTTTATCCCACAAGCATGCGAATTTTACCTTAACCATATTAGATAGCTCATAACGGTTAGGTGACCTTTATCCCATTATGAGTTTCCTACTATGTTCAAGTGTCCCGCAAAAGGATGGCGTTAAACTTGTTTACCTTGTTTTAGTTTTAAAGGGATTTTAGGCTTTCTTAATTCTAGTTTAAGAAAACAAATTGCCATACACCAACATGCATTTGGTGTATAGTACATTTTGAAAAACCTATTTTCATGTCTTAGTAATAAAACCAATTACATGATATAAACCATTTTATATACATTATTATCTTGTCCATAATAACCATTTATTAGTGTCCTTTTGTTGTTTTTAATATAACCAATTATAATGTCGTTTTGCAAGTGGTAAACATGTGATTTTCTTGTATCAACCAAGCATACAAACACAATAAACATGCAAAACAAACAAGTTCACAATCAAGCCAATTTGGTATACATTTGTTTAGCCAAAACAAATGTCACCTTCTAAGGGTTATGACAAAGTAGGAGATTTTTAATCTCCCACTTAATCTTGCATCCAAATGCTTCCAACTTGTGTTCTTCCTTCATCATCTTCATTCTTCATTCTCTTTACAAAAAATATATCCTAATACATTTTTTTCTAGAAAATGAAATTACAACCTAATCTATATTACATACCAAATATAAAATAAATTACAAATGAATAATTATTACAAACCAAATGAATGAATTAATATTACAAACCATAAGAATGAATAATACAACCACATCATACAACCATTCAAACACAAGGTCTAGGCTTGATTGTGAACCATAACATACAACAAAATTGACCAAAAAACAAGTTCCAAACCCATTTGGAACCTCCTAATTTTTGGCCATAATTAGAACCACCCAAATCCAACCAAAATTTTACATTCTACTTTCATGCATGTTACTAGAATGTAAGATTAGTGGATTTAAAAGTCATAAACAAGAAGCATATTTCAAAGACTTTGGCTCTAGATACCATTGATGGAATTTGACATTCTTTCAAACCAACATGTTCTACTTGTTTTACAAGATCATAAAACCCATTTTATGTGTTAATGGAAGCGTGATATGCATGTCAAAAGAATAACCTTTTAAAAGACAAATTCCATTAATATATCAAGTCATGAATATATGCTTACAAATAAAAGAATAGACATAGAAATATACCTCCTCAAAAGTTTGAGGGTTGTGGTTCTTAATGGACGAAGATGAAGATGTTGATGAACTAGCTTCTTACTTGAAGCCTCAAGCTAGTATACCCACAAGCTTTAACAATCAACACCACATTGATTGGTTAGGATTTTCAAGACACTTAGCAAGCTTCAAACTAATTTTGGAACCCTCTTTCCCTTGGAAAATTTCGGCCAAAAGGAAATAGTGGGAGAGAATTTCGCTAGTTTGAAAAATAAAGTGAGATGTAGATGTAGAATGGAGATGTGTGTTGCATGCCTTGAAAGACCACATTAGTTAAAGCAACAAGCAAGGTGGTTGGCTTGTCTTGGGAGCCCCAATGCCGCCACCACCATGCTCCCCCTTTTTTTTAATTTTTTTTTTCAACATCTTTTATAAACTTATACATGATGTTATATACTTGCTATTATATTTTATAAATCCCTTTTATAAAATATAACTCCATTTAATAGTTTAAGTGCTTATAAACTATTTAATATATATATAAGCAAGTATATAAAAAAAAAGGGTTGTTGCTTCTACTTTTATAATCCCTTTATAAAATGTAGAACACACATTAATTGTTTAACCATATAAACAATTAAATCCATTATATATATAAATTATCCAAATAATTTTATCTCAAGTTATTATATTTTAGAAAACCAATTTATTTTCTAAAGCTAAGTGTCGAGTATTTGCTTAACGACCCATTCGATGAGGTAAATACTTAAAGTGTTGATAAGCTTGTTATTGGGTATGACCCGACTTGGATCATAACATATTAGCCACATTAGTTTAATATGTCTCTCGGGCATACTAAATACCTTCACCTATCAGAGATAATAGAGATTGGTATTCCATGTCTGGAGATGACTTCCTTCAAATACAATCGTGCTAACTTCTCCATCTTGTCATCTTCTCTTATTGGCAGGAAGTGTGCTGATTTGGTGAGATGATCAACTATTACCCAAATAGTATCAAAACCACTTGCAGCCCTTGGCAATTTAGTGATGAAATCCATGGTAATGTTTTCCCATTTCCATTCGGGGATTTCGGGTTGTTGAAGTAGACCTGATGGTTTCTGATTCTCTGCTTTGACCTTAGAACACGTCAAACATTCTCCTACGTATTTTGCAACATCAGCTTTCATACTCGGCCACCAAAAATGTTTCTTGAGATCCTTGTACATCTTCCCCGTTCCAGGATGTATTGAGTATCTGGTTTTATGAGCTTCTCTAAGTACCATTTCTCTCATATCTCCAAATTTTGGTACCCAAATCCTTTCAGCCCTATACTGGGTTCCGTCTTCCCGTATATTAAGATGCTTCTCCGATCCTTTGGGTATTTCATCCTTTAAGTTTCCCTCGTTTAAAACTCCTTGTTGCGCCTCCTTTATTTGAGTAGTAAGGTTAGTGTGAATCATTTTATTCATAGCTTTTACTCGAATGGGTTCTCTGTCATTTCTGCTCAAGGCGACGGCTACCACATTTACCTTCCCCGGGTGGTAACGAATCTCAAAGTCGTAATCATTCAACAATTCAATCCATCTGCGCTGCCTCATGTTCAGTTGTTTCTGATTAAATATGTTTTGAAGACTTTTGTGGTCGGTATATATAATACTTTTGACCCCATATAAGTAGTGCCTCCAAGTCTTTAATGCAAAAACAACCGCGCCTAATTCCAAATCATGTGTCGTATAATTCTGCTCGTGAATCTTCAATTATCTAGACGCATAAGCAATTACTTTCGTTCGTTGCATTAATATACAACCAAGACCTTGCTTTGAGGCGTCACAATATATCACAAAATCATCAGTCCCTTCAGGTAATGACAATATAGGTGTCGTAGTTAACTTTTTCTTCAATAATTGAAACGCTTTCCCTTGTTCATCTTTCCATTCAAATTTCTTCCCTTTATTCATTAATGCAGTCAAGGGTTTTGCTATTCTGGAAAAGTCTTGGATGAAGCTTCTGTAATAACCAGCTAGTCCTAAAAATTGGCGTATATGCTTCGGAGTTTTCGGGGTTTCCCACTTTTCAACGGTTTCAATCTTTGTTGGATCCACCTGAATACCTTCTTTATTCACTATGTGGCCGAGGAATTAAACTTCTTCCAACCAAAATGTACACTTTGAAAACTTAGCATACAGTTTTTCTTTCCTTAATAACTCTAGCACTTTTCTCAAATGTTCTTCGTGCTCTTGGTCATTCTTTGAGTAAATAAGTATGTCATCGATGAAAACAATGACAAACTTGTCAAGGTATGGTCCACACACTCGGTTCATGAGGTCCATGAACACAGCTGGTGCGTTAGTCAACCCAAACGGCATAACCATAAACTCGTAATGACCGTAACGCATCCTAAAAGCAGTCTTTGGAATATCATCCTCCTTCACCCGCATTTGATGACACCCAGAACGTAAATCAATCTTCGAATAAACTGACGAGCCTTGTAGTTGATCAAATAAGTCATCGATTCTCGGTAGTGGGTAGTAGTTCTTGATGGTAAGTTTGTTCAACTCTAGGTAGTCGATACATAACCTAAATGTACCATCCTTCTTATTGACAAACAAAACAGGAGCTCCCCACGGTGATGTGCTTGGTCGAATGAAACCACGCTCTAAAAGTTCCTGTAACTGACTTTGTAATTCTTTCATTTTGCTGGGTGCGAGTCTATATGGAGCACGAGCTATTGGTGCAGCTCCTAGTACAAGGTCTATTTGAAATTTAACGGATCGATGTGGGGGTAATCCCGGTAATTCTTTCAGAAATACATCGGGAAATTCTTTTGCGACGGGAACATCACTGATGTTCTTTTCTTCAGGTTTAACTTCATTGATGTATGCTAGAATTACGTAATAACCTTTTCTTATTAGTTTTTGCGCCTTCAAACTACTAATTAGATTTAATTTCGCGTTGTTCTTTTCTCCGTACACCATTAAAGGTTTTCCTTTTTCACGCATAATGCGAATCACATTTTTGTAACAAACGACCTCTGCTCTTACCTTTTTCAACCAGTCCATGCTAATTATTACATCAAAACTCCCTAACTCGACTGGTATTAAATCAATTTTAAACGTTTCATCCTCCAGTTTAATTTCTCTATCCAGACATATATTATCTGCTAAAATTAATTTACCGTTTGCTAATTCGAGTAAAAATTTATTATCCAAAGGCGTCAATGGGCAACTTAATTTAGCACAAAAATCTCTACTCATATAGCTTCTATCCGAACCCGAATCAAATAAAACATAAGCAGATTTATTGTCAATAAGAAACGTACCCGTAACAAGCTCCGGGTCTTCCTGCGCTTCTGCCGTATTAATATTGAAAACTCTTCCGCGGCCTTGCCCATTAGTTTTCCCCTGATTCGGGAAATTACTTCTAATGTGGCCCGGTTTTCCACGTCCATAACAAACAAAGGCGGCATTACTTGTTTCGACACTATTTGTTCCTTTAGTTCTGTTAAACTTTGGTCCGTAGACCTCACACTTTTTCGCACCATGGCCAGTTCTTTTACACTTGGTGCAAAATGTCATGCAGAACTCATTCTGCTGGTACTCTTCACACCTTTGGCATTTTTGGTTTTTGTTGCCATTGTTGTTGTTGAGATTATTGTTGGGATTTTTATTGTTGTTGAAACGATTGTTGTTGTTGGGACGTTTGTTGTAGTTATTGTTAGGATTGCGGTTATTGTTGCAATTTTTGTTGCGGTTGTTATGATTGTTATTGTGATTATGGTTGTGATTGTTGTTGTTGTTGTATTGATGACCCTTGTCACTGATTTTTTCCCACTTTCTCTTGAGTTGTTTTGTGTTGGCTTCTTCGACCGCCTGCTCTTTAATTCTTCCCTCAATCTAATTTATGAGTTTGTGAGCCATTCGACTTGCCTTTTGTATGGAAGTGGGCTCGTGTGAACTCACATCTTCTTGAATCCTTACTGGTAACCCTTTTACAAATGCGTCGATCTTCTCTTCTTCATCTTCGAACGCTCCCGAACACAATAGGCAAAACTCTGTGAATCGTCGTTCATATGTGGTAATGTCGAACCCTTGTATTCGTAACTCCCTAAGTTCTACCTTGAGCTTATTGACTTCGTTTCTAGGACGGTACTGCTCGTTCATCAATTGCTTGAATGCCGACCACGGTAATGCATAAGCAGCATTTTGTTCTACCTGTTCAAGATAGGTGTTCCACCATGTTAACACAATACCTGTAAAGGTATGCGTAGTGTACTTAGCTTTGTCCTCTTCAGTACACTTACTTATGGCAAACACCAATTCGACTTTCTCGATCCACCGTTTCAATCCAATTGGTCCTTCGGTTCCATCAAATTCCAAAGGTTTGCAGGCAGTGAATTCTTTGTAGGAGCATCCTACACGATTTCTTGTGGAAATAGTTCCACTGCTAGATCCAGAGTTATTTTTATTTTGCATTGCAGCCTGTACTGCGACTATGTTTGGTGCAAGGAAAACACGGAAATCTTCCTCGCTCATGTTCAAATTCTGACGAGTCGTCGATGCCATTTCCTTCAAAAATAGCCCAAAAGAATTAAGTTAATCATATAGAATTTTAAGAGTAGTCAATAGTATTTCGTAGCATAGTATGAACTCATTTATAAAAGCTTTTTCTTCATATTAGCGTTTTATAGTTTTAATTCAGCTAGTACCTACCCGTTAAGTTCATACTTAGTAGCTAATATACAATTCAACTACTACAATTCTATATGAAAAAACTGATTATAATAAAATTTCGCGTTCAAATTTTATACAATATTTTACAAACTTACAATACCGTTATTATACATATAGGATGAAATATAGCACATAATAACTTTGCTACTCGACAGCTATAAAGGCAATTCTAGTTAATACGCAAGTTGTTCAGCAAAAGAAATAAAGACACTTAATTCATAAGTCCAGAAACAAGTCATGCATTCTGGTTTTACTAAGACGACTTCCCATCCTTGTTCTTGTGGAAAGTAACCGTTATGACCATTGGCTAGGCAGCATGTTGTAATGTCGTCAAAAGATGAGGGTTTCGTTGTGACGACCCGGAAATTTCCGACCAAATTTAAACTTTAATCTTTATATTATTCAGACACGATAAGCAAAGTTTGTTAAGTTAAATCTCAAGAATTTTAAACTGTGTTCATACATTCATTATAACCTCGACCAAATTCTGACGATTCATGAACCGTTATATATAAATAGATATGTATATGTATATATATATTATAACTTGAGAATATTAATAAAGTATTAAACGTATAATACTTTACACGAACGTATTTGTTTCAATATGATTTTCGACGAAAAAAAATATATTAAATGACTGAATTATCAGAAATATTGAATTATGATTACAAGTCTCTGTTGAGAGGTCCACTATGATTTGAGAAAATCTATTCCTCTTAACGATATTCAGAATAATTTGTAAAGCTATTTATAAATAAAAACAAAAAGTGTCATTTACGAAAGTTAGACAAAAGTTAGTGGAGAATTGGTTTCCATAATATTCTATTAATCTATTTTCAAACGTACAAAGACGTTTTCAGTTTAAAAAGAACTTTATTATTAAAACGTATATAACTTTTATAAATATCTAGAATCACTTTTGACAACTCATTACTTAACCAGTATAATAAATATAACGATATTTATATTTTATTTCATTAAATATATATAACGATTTAAATTAATATTATATATATTTATATGCGTATTATACATACATAATTTTTTATACTTTTACTATACTTTAACTTTACCTTTACTTTACTTTAACTTTAATAATTCATACTTTAATAATTCACTTTAATAATTCATACTTTAATAATTCACTTTAATAATTCATACTTTAATAATTCACTTTAATAATTCATACTTTAATAATTCACTTTTATAATTCAAAAATCTATTATAAATAGAATTCAATAGGTTTCATTATTTCATAGAAACTTGAAAATATATTTCTCTAAACTCTCTCAATTGATATATATATATATATATATATATATATATATATATATATATATATATATATATATATATATATATATATATTTGCTCTGTATTATTTCAAGATATTATTAGTATACATAAAATATTACGACGGAGTGCTGTCCGAGTGATTTCAAAATAGTTTTTTTGAATGAGTCGAAGCTAAGGAAATTATGGGTTATAGCTATGGAGGTGATGGGTATGGTTCATGGGTATGCTAGTGAGGTCAATCTAGTGTTTATCATCTCCGTTGCGTCTACGTACTTTCTTGCAATATTGAATCTCAATATTGATACGTTCGTGAATCCGAGGCCAACCTTGCACTTATTAAATGACGTTATATGTATTTTTACTACGAAATACAGTATTGTGAGTTTCATTTGCTCCCTTTTATATATATTTTTGGGACTGAGAATACATGCGCTGTTTTTATAAATGTTTTACGAAATAAGCACAAGTACTAAAACTAATTCTACGTGGGTTTAAACCAGAAATATACCCTTAGCTTGGTAACATTAAACTACTTGTCTATGTACGGTAGGCGCGAATCCTAAAGATAGATCTATTGGGCCTGACAAACCCCATCCTGACTATGGGATGCTTTAGTACTTCGAGGTTATTTTAAAACACACCTGATCTGGTGTACTTCAGAGGGTAAAACATGAACGTTAAGGCTTGTTACCAGGTGCCTACAACTTATAGAATACTTTTATACACTTGCGAGTGTACATATATTTATAAACGGAAATCTTGTGGTCTATTAATATATTGAAATGATTGTTATGATAAACTTGTGAACTCACCAACCTTTTGGTTGACACTTTAAAGCATGTTTATTCTCAGGTATTAAAGAAATCTTCCGCTGTGCATTAGCTCATTTTAAGGATATTACTTGGAGTCATTCATGGCATATTTTGAAAGACGTTGCATTCGAGTCATTGAGTTCATCAAGATTATTATTAAGCCAATTATAGTTGGATGTATTATGAAATGGTGTGCATGCTGTCAACTTTCGTTGCAAAGAAAGTTTGTCTTTTAAAAACGAATACAATGTTTGTAAAATGTATCATATAGAGGTCAAATACCTCGCGATGTAATCAACTATTGTGAATCGTTTATAATGTATATGAACGGGTCCTTTCAGTTGGTATTAGAGCGGTGGTCTTAGCGAACCAGGTCTGCATTAGTGTGCCTAACTGATAGTCGTTAGGATGCATTAGTAAGTCTGGACTTCGACCGTGTCTGCATTTCAAAAGTTTTGCTCATCATTCTTGTCGGAAATTACCTGCTTATCATTCTTAGTCTAGACACATCTTATTGCATTGATTGCATGAATAGTGTATAGACAAAATTCATATCTTAGCGTATCTGCTAATTCATATCTTAACGTATCTGTTACTGTAAACTTTGCCTGACATATTCCGTAAATTCCTCCGTAATCTACGAAACCTTTTGCTCTATATAATTAGAATACCACCCGATAGCCGAAAAATCATTTCATATCGAAAAATTCTTTATTCAATCGTACGAAATGGAATTCGTCATTAGTTCAAGTCCCTCGGATTCCGAAATGGAATCCCACTCAAGTTCCGAAAGCAGTGTGACCGGAATGGATCAACCAATTAGTCATCATCTATTCTGGATGAATTGGGGATGGGTTCGTAGCCTCCTTAATCATTGGAGACAAGAAGAAGGTGATCCCTTCCATCCACCACATTGCCCTCTCGGCGAAGAACCTGAAGCACTTACCGGCGAACCTATCCGAAACACCATTTTCTCTCTTATTTCTAGAGTATCTCGTCACGATTACATACTACACCAAATTCTAGATTTTATTTATCCGCTCGTCCGAACCGACAATCACCCCGGTGTAATAGAAGAAGTCAACGAGCTTCGCGCTCGGGTAGTGGCTTTGGAGAATATGGTGCAAAGGTTACAAACACCAGCAGCAGCACCAGCAGCATAAACAGTACCACCATCAGCAACACCAACAGTACCATCAATACCACCAACAACAACATCCACATCCCACACCGCAACATCACAATATGTATCTCAAACATCAATGTCATACGCCCTGTAAATATCCAGGAATATCAACAACAACAAACGATGAAGTATTAATTCATAAACTTCATTGAAGAGATATCTCTGCGGCAGTTATGTAATCTCCAAAATCTTAGAGATTATTTAATTCTGACCGTAAATCGGATGAGTGAACGGAGATGGTAGAGTAGAAACTTTGATCGAAAATGGTGTACGATTTACAAGCTAGAATTGTTTTACCAACAGCATCAACAGGACCGTAGCATCATCAACACAGTCAGTGCCGTCAGTATCGTCAGAATCAACAGCACCTGTAACATCACAAACTCTGTCAGTTCAAGAATCATTGTGGACATCATTACGAATCAACAACAAATATATTGTATCAACGAGTTATGAAGTATTAACTCATTTCCAATCGAAAGATTTATATGTATATTTTATATGTATAAATTTTTAAACCATAATAAATCTTCCCGTACTAAGCTATTATGTGTGAATCTTAACTACTCAGTTATTTCATATTACAAATATGCAATGATGTACGTCCTTCGTCCGCAACTTAACCATCGTTAATTACAATCTCTGTCTCAATTCAATAAAAAATCCAATTTATAATAAATCAAGTGTATTATTCGAATATATGTTTGATTTTACGCTTTCATCATCGATGTACTCGAAACTTTTCAAATAACATCATTCGTACCTTGCGAAGTTCACAAGAATTTCACGAAAACCAACAAATAACAAAGTAATGATTCATAATTTCATTATTATTGAAGAAATACTGATGCAATTTATAAAGTTTTAGGGATTACTCAATTCTAGTTCCAACCATAAAACAAATGAGTTTAATTTAATATTAACTCATTAAATCTATATTACATCTAAAGAAAATATACACATATATTTTCATAAAGACTGTAATAAACTTCTTTTGTACAAAATATTAATTGTGAAATTTTTTTTAACGGGTAGGTAATACCCGAGAGATATATAAATTCACAATTAATATATTACATTTTTCGAAACTGATTCAGCAATCATCAACTATACTCCCTACTTTCACAACAATATCCATTCTTTCATATAAATCAAAACAATCATACTCATTCAAATTCAATTACATATTCTGATTTTGAAATCGCATAATTCAATTCGAAATATAACCAGTATCATCACTCTTAGATTCCTATATCTTTCAAAGCTATAAATTGACTTCAAAACTGTGTTAGAACATCATATGTATTAACGATTACAATATGTGCTCAAACCCTTCGAAATTCCTAAAGACACTTCAACTAAGGAACAATCGAGATGATGATCCAACCACATGTTACCCACAGTTATACACCTGAAAAACTCTCAAAACCCAAGTCATAGTTCGACACGTATCCGTGTTAGACCCTTTGGCATTTACTAGCTAAAATAACTTTTCAATTCCGTTTCAAAATAGACAGTTTTGTCACAGCTCCAGCAAGTCATCTTCGACTTCTCAATCAAAACAGTCTTATTATAACCTCGATAGATACATTGCCCTTTCGCCAACGTTACCGGGGAATCGTTTATATTCACCACATTAGCAATAAACTTACCAACAACTTCATTGATCTTTGATTTTCCAAAAAAAAAATCATTATAATTATCGAAACCCTATCATATACTCATTCGTACCTTATAACAAGAATTGCCATACCAATTATTGAGAATCTGCAATCAGTATTTTGAAACCTCGCAGCATGTCTACATCAACAATTACATATACACACAACGTCTACCTCCAAGACTTACATTCTTTGAATGAGAAATTTCTGAAAAACACCCTAAACTGCGAACCAGTTCTCGAAATTTTGAAAAATGCTGATGAAGCAGCAAAAACTGTAAACGACCTTAACAGTAAAAAGTTGGATGATAAAGGATAGTATATTGGCAAAGCTCGGAAAAAGAGAAGCTTTGGAACTGGAAAACGGATTGAGCAAAGTATGAATGAGGCTGTAGACAAATCACAAAGGCTGAACCTGCCTTCAAAGAATCCAAATGATTCAGTACTTGCTGAAGTCATTAACGAATACCTTGCTCCTGACTCTAAACCCTTGCGGACAATATCCTTCATCATCCTCTGATATTAGACATTCTAAGATATCATCGTATCTTTCATTATAAATATCATCCATACTTCTGAAGATATTTTTATAATTATTCTTATCTGAAATCATTTACCTCTTCGCGCTATCTGTATTATATCATAAAAGAAACTATTTTAGTTTCTAAATTCTGAAACATTCGAGTTTAAAATAGGAATATTCTTGAAGAAGTGTTGGGAGCTGAAGCATGAGTTAGTATAATATAATGACACTTGATCAACGTGATTATATTACAGTAATTCATGCCGAGTTTCTAAATGAAACATGATGATTCACAGATCATAACGTCATCATGTGCTATGTTACACGACTCTTGTATTCTCTTTGATCTCTAAATATCAAGAAAATATTTCTTGATGATTCGGCCTTTTCCGAGGTATTCTGGTAATTTGACAAGTCAAGATCGTGTCATTACAATTTCCTTCCTAGAACATTAACAATGTTCATTCCGAA
This sequence comes from Rutidosis leptorrhynchoides, assembly GCF_046630445.1. NCBI lineage: Eukaryota > Viridiplantae > Streptophyta > Magnoliopsida > Asterales > Asteraceae > Rutidosis > Rutidosis leptorrhynchoides. Next base: position 209,003,267 of record NC_092333.1, read on the forward strand.
ATTTATATCTGCGAATTCTGGACCATTACAAGCGGTGTTTAATCGCAAGAAGAAGAAACGGAAGGACAAAGCTCCGAACTAGAAATGGGAGTATAAATCATAGAAAATAGAAGAGAGCATTAACTGTGGATGACAATGATTATAGAAGAAGCAAGGACTTTGAAATATAAGGGAAGATATAAAACCCAACAACAACCCAGAAATCACAAACCGTATATATCAATGCATATAGCAATATAAAGACACGGGAGAACTAAAAACACTATAAAACCAAGAGTATAGTAGAAGTAAATAGATTCTTCCGGAGGCAGATGAAAAAGAAGAGCGACAGATATGAAAGTGAGGAGTATATCAAGAATCAGCACTGGATGAAGCATATTGACAAATACTTTAAAATATGAGTTGAGAAGGTGTGAGTTGTAAGAAAACAAATGAGGTGGATTTATAGTGAAATATCCGACAGAGAAATAAAAATTGATTATCGCATTAATTCGAAGAGGATCATAATTTCCTTAATCGCCGAATAATCAAATCCAATATAGATTACAAAGATTTTCTTTTCGGAGATCAATCATGATGACGTCAAAAGATACGACGAATCACTATTATCTTATTTCATTCATTTACGATAACTTCACTCATACGCTTCGAGTAATCGAATTATTTTATCCATTCTTCTTGAACATGATAAAACTCTATAATCGTTATAATAACATTCTCATTGTTAGTCATGACGACCTCTATCAAATTTCGGGGACGAAATTTCTTTAACGGGTAGGTACTGTGACGACCCGGAAATTTCCGACCAAATTTAAACTTTAATCTTTATATTATTCAGACACGATAAGCAAAGTTTGTTAAGTTAAATCTCAAGAATTTTAAACTGTGTTCATACATTCATTATAACCTCGACCAAATTCCGACGATTTACGAACCGTTATATATAAATAGATGTGTATATGTATATATATATATTATAACTTGAGAATATTAATAAAGTATTAAACGTATAATACTTTACACGAACGTATTTGTTTCAATATGATTTTCGACGAAAAAAAATATATTAAATGATTGAATTATCAGAAATATTGAATTATGATTACAAGTCTCTGTTGAGAGGTCCACTATGATTTGAGAAAATCTATTCCTATTAACGATATTCAGAATAATTTGTAAAGCTATTTATAAATAAAAACAAAAAGTGTCATTTACGAAAGTTAGACAAAAGTTAGTGGAGAATTGGTTTCCATAATATTCTATTAATCTATTTTCAAACGTACAAAGACGTTTTCAGTTTAAAAAGAACTTTATTATTAAAACGTATATAACTTTTATAAATATCTAGAATCACTTTTGACAACTCATTACTTAACCAGTATAATAAATATAACGATATTTATATTTTATTTCATTAAATATATATAACGATTTAAATTAATATTATATATATTTATACGCGTATTATACATACATAGTTTTTTATACTTTTACTATACTTTAACTTTACCTTTACTTTACTTTAACTTTAATAATTCATACTTTAATAATTCACTTTAATAATTCATACTTTAATAATTCACTTTAATAATTCATACTTTAATAATTCACTTTAATAATTCATACTTTAATAATTCACTTTAATAATTCATACTTTAATAATTCACTTTTATAATTCAAAAATCTATTATAAATAGAATTCAATAGGTTTCATTATTTCATAGAAACTTGAAAATATATTTCTCTAAACTCTCTCAATTGATATATATATATATATATATATATATATATATATATATATATATATATATATATATATATATATATATATATATATATATATATATATATTTGCTCTGTATTATTTCAAGATATTATTAGTATACATAAAATATTACGACGGAGTGCTGTCCGAGTGATTTCAAAATAGTTTTTTTGAATGAGTCGAAGCTAAGGAAATTATGGGTTATAGCTATGGAGGTGATGGGTATGGTTCATGGGTATGCTCGTGAGGTCAATCTAGTGTTTATCATCTCCGTTGCGTCTACGTACTTTCTTGCAATATTGAATCTCAATATTGATACGTTCGTGAATCCGAGGCCAACCTTGCACTTATTAAATGACGTTATATGTATTTTTACTACGAAATACAGTATTGTGAGTTTCATTTGCTCCCTTTTATATATATTTTTGGGACTGAGAATACATGCGCTGTTTTTATAAATGTTTTACGAAATACGCACAAGTACTAAAACTAATTCTACGTGGGTTTAAACCAGAAATATACCCTTAGCTTTGTAACATTAAACTACTTGTCTATGTACGGTAGGCGCGAATCCTAAAGATAGATCTATTGGGCCTGACAAACCCCATCCTGACTATGGGATGCTTTAGTACTTCGAGGTTATTTTAAAACACACCTGATCTGGTGTACTTCAGAGGGTAAAACATGAACGTTAAGGCTTGTTACCGGGTGCCTACAACTTATAGAATACTTTTATACACTTGCGAGTGTACATATATTTATAAACGGAAATCTTGTGGTCTATTAATATATTGAAATGATTGTTATGATAAACTTGTGAACTCACCAACCTTTTGGTTGACACTTTAAAGCATGTTTATTCTCAGGTATTAAAGAAATCTTCCGCTGTGCATTAGCTCATTTTAAGGATATTACTTGGAGTCATTCATGGCATATTTTGAAAGACGTTGCATTCGAGTCATTGAGTTCATCAAGATTATTATTAAGCCAATTATAGTTGGATGTATTATGAAATGGTGTGCATGCCATCAACTTTCGTTGCAAAGAAAGTTTGTCTTTTAAAAACGAATGCAATGTTTGTAAAATGTATCATATAGAGGTCAAATACCTCGCGATGTAATCAACTATTGTGAATCGTTTATAATGTATATGAACGGGTCTTTTCATTCGTAATGTCCAACAGCCCCGTAATAATATAAAAACCTTGTTTCTCACCCCAACTACTGAATCCGTCACTTGTGGGAAGGTTTTATTTAAAAGTTGTAACCCGATGTTCTTTTTCTCACTTTGGTAAGAAGCGAACATCACTAACCCGTAAGTATAACATGCTTCTTTATGTTGCATGTTAGAAGCTATTTCTAACTCACGAAATCCTATGTTGGGATATGTTGAGTCAAAATAGGTTCTTAACCCATAGCGTAAAATTGCATTTGGGTTCCCCGCATTTAACGCTTTAAAGAAAACATGGCATAACTTACGGTCTCCCCAATGTGATAAACCCCACCTATCAATGGAAAGCCTTTTATAAACTAAGTCATTTCTGGAAAGTCTTTCAAATGTTTGACAAGTTAATTTCGCCATAACTAAATGTGCTGATGAATTCTGACCAACTCTAGACAAGATTTCCTCAATCATATCCTCTGGTAGGTCTTCTAAAATATTCGGTTGTCTACCCTTAACGTCCATTTTGTTTTTATACTGTAAAATAGACAAGGATTAGATTCGCAAAAAAAATAATTAACAAAAAATACAAGCAATTTTTACATAGAACATAAAAGTACAAGCACACTACAATACATATAATACACAACATGATTACAACCCTCTAATCTGAATCACTGGTTTCTTCTTCGGACTTGGTTCGTTTTCCTAATTTTCTAGGGATATATGGTATTCCTCTAATACGAGCCGTCGTTTTTCACAATGGTTTAGAAAAACCTGGTGGTTTAGAGGTTCCCGGGTTATTGTTACAATTTAGGAAATACGGATGTTGCCGATACATATAAAGTTCATCGGGGTCGGAAACAGGTTTCTCTATTTTTATACATTTTCCCTTATTATATTCTTTTGCTTTATTAAATTGGGTCAAGGTAATTTCTATAACATCATCGGAATCCTCATCGGGATCCGATTCATCAGAAAATTGGTAATCTTCCCAATACTTTGCTTCCTCGGCGGAAACACCATTGACCATTACTAACTTTGGTCCGTTGGTTGAGGATTTTCTTTTCTTTAATTGATTTACTGTAGGAATCAATATTTCTTCCTCCGGAACCTCTTCTTCTTCCGGTTCCTCCTCTTCCGGTTCCTCTTCTTCCGGTTCCTCCTCTTCCGGTTCCTCCTCTTCCGATTCCTCCTCTTCCGGTTCCTCTTCGGGAATTTGTGAATCTTCCCAAAGTATATTCGACTCTTCATTATTATTAGGTGAGTCGATGGGATTTTTACTAGAGGTAGACATCTATCACACAATATCAAACATGTTAAGAGATTAATATATCACATAATATTTACATGTTAATAATATATAGTTTCCAACAAAAAAATGTTAAGCAATCGTTTTTGAAGAAAAACACGGTCGAAGTCCAGACTCATTAATGCATCCAACAAACTTGGTAAGACACACTAATGCAAAAATTCTGGTTCTCTAAGACCAACGCTCTGATACCAACTGAAATGTCCCCTTCATATTGATTATAAACGTTCCATAATAATTGATTTCGTTGCGAGGTTTTGACATCTATATGAGACATTTTTTCAAAGACTGTATTCGTTTTTAAAACAAACCAAAACCTTTATTTTATCGACAAGGTTAAAAGGACTCCACCTAGATTATCTAGAAATGATAGTCTAAAAATATCACACTTACACACTACCAATACATATTGGTTTACAATATTAATATGTTACAACAAAGTAAATATCGAATGCAGTTTTAAAAAATATTATACAAACATGCTGACACCAAATCTTGTCCATATTTTAGCATGCAACAGCGGAAGCTCTTAATAATCACTTGAGGATAAACATGCTTTAAACGTCAACAAAAATATTGGTGAGTTATAGGTATAACCTATATATTTATCAAATCGTAATAATAGACCACAAGATTTCATATTTCAATATACATCCCTTACATAGAGATAAAAATCATTCATATGGTGAACACCTGGTAACCAACATTAACAAGATGCATATAGAATATCCCCATCATTCCGGGACACCCATCGGACATGATAATTTCGAAGTACTAAAGCGTTCCAAATTCCAGAATGGGGCTTGTTGGGCCCGATAAATCTATCTTTAGGATTCGCATCAATTAGGGGGTCTGTTCCCTAATTCTTAGGCTACCAAGCTAAAAGGGACATATTCGATTTCGATCATTCAACCATAAAATGTAGTTTCACGTACTTGTGTCTATTTTGTAAAACATTTATAAAACTGCATGTATTCTCATCCCAAAAATATTAGACTTTAAAAGTGGGACTATAACTCACTTTCACAGATTTTTACTTCGTCGGGAAGTAAGACTTGGCCACTGGTAGATTCACGAACCTATAACAAATATGTACATATATATCAAAGTATGTTCAAAATATATTTACAATATTTTTAATACGTTTTAATGTTTTAAGTTTATTAAGTCAGCTGTCCTCGTTAGTAACCTACAACTAGTTGTCCACAGTTAGATGTACAGAAATAAATCGATATATATTATCTTGAATCAATCCACGACCCAGCGTATACACGTCTCAGGCTAGATCACAACTCAAAGTATATATATTTTTGGAATCAACCTCAACCCTGTATAGCTAACTCAAACATTACTGCATATAGAGTGTCTATGGTTGTTCCAAATAATATATATACATGGGTCGATATGATATGTCAAAACATTTGCATACGTGTCTATGGTATCCCAAGATTACACAATATATTAGAATACATGTATAATACAATATGAGTTAGCTAGGATATGATTAATATAGATTTGTTACCAATTTCACGTAGCTACAACAAGCAAAATTATCCAATCTTGTTTTACCCATAACTTCTTCGTTTTAAATCCGTTTTGAGTGATTCAAGTTGCTATGGTTTCATATTGAACTTAAGTTTATGAATCTAAACAGAAAAGTATAAGTTTATAGTCGGAAATACAGGTTACAATTCATTTTTGTAAAGGTAGTCCTTTCAGTCGAAAGAACGACGTCTAGATGACCATTTTGGAAAACATACTTTCACTTTGAGGTTAACCATGATTTTTGGATATAGTTTCATGTTCATAAGAAAATCATTTTCCCAGAAGAACAACTTTTAAATCAAAGTTTATCATAGTTTTTTAATTAACTAACCCAAAACAGCCCGCGGTGTTACTACGACGGCGTATATCAGGTTTTACGGTGTTTTTCGTGTTTTCAGGTTTTAAATCATTAAGTTAGCATATCATATAGATATAGAACATGTGCTTAGTTTATTTTAAAAGTCAAGTTAGAAGGATTAACTTTTACATGCGAACAAGTTTAGAATTAACTAAACTATGTTCTAGTGATTACAAGTTTAAACCTTCGAATAAGGTAGTTTTATATATATAAATCGAATAATGTTATGAACATCATTACTACCTCAGGTTTTGTGGATAAACCTACTGGAAATGTGAAAAATTGATCTAGCTTCAAAGGATCCTTGGATGGCTTGAAAGTTCTTGAAGCAAAATCAGGACACGAAAACAAGTTCAAGTAAGATTTCCACTCGAAATAAGATTTTTATTGAAATTTCCCGTTCATATTGATTATAAATGTTCCATATTAATTGATTTCGTCGCGAGGTTTTGACCTCTATATGAGACGTTTTTCAAAGACTGCATTCATTTTTAAAACAACCATAACCTTTATTTTATCTATAAAGGTTTAAAAAGCATTACGTAGATTATCAAATAATGATAATCTAAAATTTACCGTTTACACACGACCATTACATAATAATTTACAATAAGAATATTTTATATCAAAAATAAGTTTCATGAATGCAGTTTTTATATAATATCATACAAGCATGGACTCCAAATCTTGTCCTTATTTTAGTATGCAACAGTAGAAGCTCTTAATAATCACCTGAGAATAAACATGCTTATAACGTCAACAAAAATGTTGGTGAGTTATAGGTTTAACCTATATATTATCAAATCATAATAATAGACCACAAGATTTCATATTTCAATATACATCCCATACATAGAGATAAAAATCATTCATATGGTGAACACCTGGTAACCGACATTAACAAGATGCAAATAAGAATATCCCCTATCATTCCGGGAAAACCTTCAGACATGATAAGAACGAATTCGAAGTACTCAAGCATCCGGTACTTTGGATGGGGTTCGTTAGGCCCAATAGATCTATCTTTAGGATTCGCGTCAATTATTAGATCGGTTTACTAATTCTTAGGTTACCAAGCAAAAGGGGCATATTCGGCTTCAATCATTCACCCATATAATGTAGTTTCATTTACTTATGTCTATTTCATAAAACATTTATAAAACTGCATGTATTTTCATCCCAAAATATTAGATTTTAAAAATGGGACTATAACTCACTTTCACAGATTTTTACTTCGGCGGGAGTAAGACTTGGCCACTGGTCGATTCACGAACCTATAACAAATATATACATATATATATCAAAGTATTTTCAAAGTATATTTACAACATTTTTAATACATTTTGATGTTTTAAGTTTATTAAGTCAGCTGTCCTCGTTAGTAACCTACAACTAGTTGTCCATAGTTAGATGTACAGAAATAAATTGATATATATTATCTTGAATCAATCCACGACCCAGTGTATACACATCTCAGGCCAGATCACAACTCAAAGTATATTTATTTCTGAAATCAACCTCAACCCTGTATAACTAACTCAAACATTACTGCATATAGAGTGTCTACGGTTGTTCCAAATAATATATATACATGGGTCGATATGATATGTCAAAATATTTGCCTACGTGTGTATGGTATCCCAAGATTATATAATATATTAGAATACATGTATAATACAATATGAGTTAGCTAGGATATGATTAATATAGATTTGTTAACAATTTCACGTAGCTACAACAAGCAAAATTATCCAATCTTGTTTTACCCATAACTTCTTCATTTTAAATCTGTTTTGAGTGATTCAAGTTGCTATGGTTTCATATTGAACTTAAGTTTATGAATCTAAATAGAAAAAGTATTATTTTATAGTCGGAAATACAGGTTACAAGTTGTTTTTGTAAAGGTAGTCATTTCAGTCGAAAGAACGACGTCTAGATGACCATTTTGGAAAACATACTTTCACTTTGAGGTTAACCATGATTTTTGGATATAGTTTCATGTTCATAAGAAAATCATTTTCCCAGAAGAACAACTTTTAAATCAAATTTTATCATAGTTTTTTAATTAACTAACCCAAAACAGCCCGCGGTGTTACTACGACGGCGTATATCCGGTTTTACGGTGTTTTTCGTGTTTCCAGGTTTTAAATCATTAAGTTAGCATATCATATAGATATAGAACATGTGCTTAGTTGATTTTAAAAGTCAAGTTAGAAGGATTAACTTTTACATGCGAACAAGTTTAGAATTAACTAAACTATGTTCTAGTGATTACAAGTTTAAACCTTCGAATAAGGTAGTTTTATATATATATAAATTGAATGATGTTATGAAAATCATTACTACCTCAGGTTTTGTGGATAAACCTAATGGAAATGAGAAAAATAGATCTAGCTTCAAAGGATCCTTGGATGGCTTGAAAGTTCTTGAAGCAAAATCATGACACGAAAACAAGTTCAAGTAAGATTTACACTCGAAATAAGATTTTTATTGAAATGTCCCGTTCATATTGATTATAAATATTCCATATTAATTGATTTCGTCGCGAGGTTTTGACCTCTATATGAGACGTTTTTCAAAGACTGCATTCATTTTTAAAATAACCATAACCTTTATTTTATCTATAAAGGTTTAAAAAGCATTACGTAGATTATCAAATAATGATAATCTAAAATATACCATTTACACACGACCATTACATAATGGTTTACAATAAGAATATATTATATCAAAAATAAGTTTCATGAATGCAGTTTTTACATAATATCATTCAAGCATGGACTCCAAATCTTGTCCTTATTTTAGTATGCAACAGCGGAAGCTCTTAATAATCACCTGAGAATAAACATGCTTAAAACGTCAACAAAAATATTGGTGAGTTATAGGTTTAACCTATATATTATCAAATCATAATAATAGACCACAAGATTTCATATTTCAATATACATCCCATACATAGAAATAAAAATCATTCATATGGTGAACACCTGGTAACCGACATTAACAAGATGCATATAAGAATATCCCCTATCATTCTGAGAAATCCTTCGGACATGATAAAAATGAATTCGAAGCACTAAAGCATCCGGTACTTTGGATGGGGTTCGTTAGGCTCAATAGATCTATCTTTAGGATTCGCGTCAAAGTAGATCGGTTTACTAATTCTTAGGTTACCAAGCAAAAGGGGCATATTCGGCTTCAATCATTCACCCATATAATGTAGTTTCATTTACTTATGTCTATTTCGTAAAACATTTATAAAACTGCATGTATTCTCATCCCAAAATAATAGATTTTAAAAGTGGGACTATAACTCACTTTCACAGATTTTTACTTCGTCGAGACTAAGACTTGGCCACTGGTCGATTCACGAACCTATCACAAATATATGCATATATATATCAAAGTATTTTCAAAATATATTTTCAACATTTTTAATACATTTTGATGTTTTAAGTTTATTAAGTCAGCTGTCCTCGTTAATAACCTACAACTAGTTATCCATAGTTAGATGTACAGAAATAAATTGATATATATATTATCTTGAATCAATCCACGACTCAGTGTATACACGTCTCAGGCTAGATCACAACTCAAAGTATATATATTTTTGGAATCAACCTCAACCCTGTATAGCTAACTTAAACATTACTGCATATAGAGTGTCTATGGTTGTTCCAAATAATATATATACATGGGTCGATATGATATGTCAAAATATTTGCATACATGTCTATGGTATCCCAAGATTATATAATATATTAGAATACATGTATAATACAATATAAGTTAGCTAGGATATGATTTGTATAGAATTGTTACAATATCTCCCGTAGCTACAACAATCAAAAAAATATCCAATCTTGTTTTACCCATAACTTCTTCGTTTTAAATCCGTTTGAGTGAATCAAATTGTTATGATTTTATATTGAACTCTATTTTAGGAATCTAAACAGAAAAAGTATAGGTTTATAGTCGGAAATATAAGTTACAAGTCGTTTTTGTAAGAGGAAGTCATTTCAGTCGAAAGAACGACGTCTTGATGACCATTTTGAAAAACATACTTCCACTTTGAGTTTAACCATGATTTTTGGATATAGTTTCATGTTCATAAGAAAAATCATTTTCCTAGAAGAACAACTTTTAAATCAAAGTTCATCATAGTTTTTAATTATCAAACCCAAAACAGGCCGCGGTGTTACTACGACAGCGTATGTCCGGTTTTACGGTGTTTTTTGTGTTTTCAGGTTTTAAATCATTAAGTTAGCATATCATATAGATATAGAACATGTGTTTAGTTGATTTTAAAAGTCAAGTTAGAAGGATTAACTTTTGTTTGCAAACAAGTTTAGAATTAACTAAACTATGTTCTAGTGATTTCAAGTTTAAACCTTCGAATAAGGTAGTTATATATATATGAATCGAATGATGGTATGAACATCATTACTACCTCTGGTTTTATGGATAAACCTACTGGAAATGAGAAAAATAGATCTAGCTTCAAAGGATCCTTGGATGGCTTAAAAGTTCTTGAAGCAGAATCATGACACGAAAACAAGTTCAAGTAAAATTTCCACTCGAAATAAGATTGTTATAGTTATAGAAATTGAATTAAAGTTTGAATATGAGTATTACTTTGTATTAGAAAGATATCTTAATATAAATAAGAAAGATTTCTTGAGGTTGGATGATCACTTTACAAGATTGGAAGTAAGCTAGCAAACTTAGAAGTATTCTTGATTTTATGAAACTAGAACTTATAGAATTTATGAAGAACACTTAGAACTTGAAGATAGAACTTGAGAGAGATCAATTAGATGAAGAAAATTGAAGAATGAAAGTGTTTGTAGGTGTTTTTGTTCGTTGGTATATGGATTAGATATAAAGGATGTGTAATTTTGTTTACATGTAAATAAGTCATGAATGATTACTAATATTTTTGTAATTTTATGAGATATTTCATGCTATTTGCCAAATGATGGTTCCCACATGTGTTAGGTGACTCACATGGGCTATTAAGAGCTGATCATTAGAGTGTATATACCAATAGTACATACATCTAAAAGCTGTGTATTGTACGAGTACGAATACGGGTGCATACGAGTAGAATTGTTGATGAAACTGAACGAGGATGTGATTGTAAGCATTTTTGTTAAGTAGAAGTATTTTTATAAGTGTCTTGAAGTCTTCCAAAAGTGTATGAATACATATTAAAACACTACATGTATATACATTTTAACTGAGTCGTTAAGTCATCGTAAGTCGTTACATGTAAATGTTGTTTTGAAATCTTTAGGTTAACGATCTTGTTAAATGTTGTTAACCCATTGTTTATTATGTCTAAAGAGATGTTAAATTATTACATTTTCATGATATTATGATATATTAATATATCTTATTATGATATATATACCGTTAAATGTTGTTACAACGATAATCGTTACATATATGTCTCGTTTCGAAATCATTAAGTTAGTAGTCTTGTTTTTACATATGTAGTTCATTGTTAATACACTTAATGACATGTTTACTTATCATTTATCATGATTAAACATAGTGTATCAATATCTTAATATGATTCATATGTATTTAGTAAGACGTTGTTATAACGATAATCGTTATATATATCGTTTCGAGTTTCTTAATTCAATAAACTCAATTTTATGTATATAACTCATTGTTAAAATACCTAATGAGATACTTACTTATCATAATATCATGTTAACTATATATATAATCATATATATGTCTTCATATAGTTTTTACAAGTTTTAACGTTCGTGAATCACCGGTCAACTTGGGTGGTCAATTGTCTATATGAAACCTATTTCAATTAATCAAGTCTTAACAAGTTTGATTGCTTAACATATTCGAAACACTTAATCATGTAAATAACAATTTCATTTAATATATATAAATATGGAAAAGTTCGGGTCACTACAGTACCTACCCGTTAAATAAATTTCATCCCGAAATTTGAAGCAGTTGGAGGTGTTGACGTATCTTCTGGAAATAAGTGTGGGTATTTCTTCTTCATCTGATCTTCACATTCCCAGGTGAACTCGGGTCCTCTACGAGCATTCCATCGAACTTTAACAATTGTTATCTTGTTTTGCTTAAGTCTTTTAACCTCACGATCCATTATTTCGACGGGTTCTTCGACGAATTGAAGTTTTTCGTTGATTTTGATTTCGTCTAATGGAATAGTGAGATCTTCTTTAGCAAAACATTTCTTCAAATTTGAGATGTGGAAAGTGTTATGTACAGCCGCGAGTTGTTGTGTTAATTCAAGTCGGTAAGCTACTGGTCTGACACGATCAATAATCTTGAATGGTCCTATATACCTTAGATTTAATTTCCCTCGTTTACCAAATCGAACAACGCCTTTCCAAGGTGCAACCTTAAGCATGACCATCTCTCCAATTTCAAATTCTATATCTTTTCTTTTAATGTCGGCGTAGCTCTTTGTCGACTTTGGGCGGTTTTCAACCGTTGTTGAATTTGGATGATCTTCTCGGTAGTTTCTTGTATTATCTCTAGACTTGTAATCTGTCTTTCCCCCACTTCACTCCAACAAATCGGAGACCTGCACTTTCTACCATAAAGTGCTTCAAACAGCGCCATCTCAATGCTTGAATGGTAACTGTTATTGTAGGAAAATTCTGCTAACGGTAGATGTCGATCCCAACTGTTTCCGAAATCAATAACACATGCTTGTAGTATGTCTTCAAACGTTTGTATCGTCCTTTCACTCTGCCCATCATTTTGTGGATGATAGGCAGTACTCATGTCTAGACGAGTTCCTAATGCTTGTTGTAATGTCTGCCAGAATCTTGAAATAAATCTGCCATCCCTATCAGAGATAATAGAGATTGGTATTACATGTCTGGAGACGACTTCCTTCAAATACAGTCATGCTAACTTCTCCATCTTTTCATCTTCTCTTATTGGCAGGAAGTGTGATGATTTGGTGAGACGATCAACTATTACCTAAATAGTATCAAAACCACTTGCAGTCCTTGGCAATTTAGTGATGAAATCTGTCATACCCCGTAAAAATCCTTCTGAATGAATACAATAACATCTAGCACCATCACAATGAACTGACGTCTAAATGCCATGAACGACTCCATGTAATGTGTTTAAAATGAGCAAATGCACAGCGGAAGATTTCTTTCATACCTGAGAATAAACATGCTTTCAAGTGTCAACCAAAAGGTTGGTGAGTTCATAGGTTTATCATAAAACAATAAAATTTTATCATTTTGATAGACCACAAGATTTAAATCCTGCATGGTACAAATGGGCCTGAATCCTATACCCACCTGTAATGTAAATGCGATATCTTTTAAATACAGTACACCTTTCTTGTGTACAAAATCTTCTTTCATAAATCTTAGTAATCGTACACAAATCTTGTGCACAAAAATAACATACACATAACCTGTGTATAAAATCATTCTCTCGATACATAACATTCACTTTTCATTGCTTTCATAGCTTGGCTTGGTAACCGATCTTAACATATAATGCGCATAATAATATCCCTAAAATAGAACATCTCGTCTGTATAATAATCATATAAACTTCGAAGTACTAAACACCACGCCCACTAGCCCTTCCGTCTAATGAACATTCTGGGTGGGGGTGTTAAACCCGGTAGCTACCTTTAGGATTCGCGTCAATTAGGCGTGCACTAATTCTCAAAATTAGTGATGTTCCCTAATTCTTAGGTTACCAAGCAATAATAATCAGGGGAAAAATATTCATATCAATTGTGGCAATTATCACGTCCACATAATTCAATGGTGGAAATTATCATGTCCACATAATTCATTCAAAGAATGTTTTTCTTATGTCTATCTCGTCAAACATTTATAAAAGCATTTCATGTATTCGCAGTTCAAAATGTATTTCAAAAGCATTTAATAAGGCAGTTGTAAGAGTAGCGTATGTATTCTCAGTCCCAAAAATGTAAAGAGTAAAAGGGAATCAAATGAACTCACGCATATAACTATTGTAAAACAGTTAATAAAGCATTTGCATGTATTCTCAGCCCAAAAATCTAATGAGTAAAAAGGGAGCAAATGAACTCACTATACGATATTTTGTAGTAAAAATATGCATACGACGGAACTGAACAATGCAGGGTTGGCCTCTGATTCACGAACCTATATCATTTATATATATTAACACATATAATGGTAATCAAATAATTACATCTATTAATTATATAATATTTATAGATTTAGGGTTGTAGTTTATATAAAATTTGTACTACATTTTGTCTATATTATATCTTAAATTATATACTATATATATGTTTATTTTGTATAAAAATATGTTAATATGTTTAATATATAATTATAGATAATGTAAATATATTTTACGTACAAAATCTTTATTTGTTATAATATAATGAAAATGATAATTTTAATAAAAATGGTAGTTTTAATAATTATTAGAATGTTCATAATAATGATACTTTAAATATTTATGATGGAAAAAATAATTTTACTAATAATAATAATAATAATAATAATAATAATAATAATAATAATAATAATAATAATAATAATAATAATAATAATAATAATAATAATAATAATAATAATACTAGAAACGATAGTTTTTATATAAAATGATAGTTTTAATAAAAGTGTTAATTTTTAAAATAATGATACTACTGATAATATTACTAATATCCATAATCTTAATCATAGTACTAATAATACTTATTTTAATATTAGTTATGATATTAATAATAATAATAATAATAATAATAATAATAATAATAATAATAATAATAATAATAATAATAATAATAATAATAATAATAATAATAATAATAATAATACTACCTTAAAAAGCTTTTCCAAAAACATTTTTTTTTTGCCTCAGGCCAGACTCGAACCCAGGACCTCCCGCTAACCAACTCAACACTTTAACCATCCATCCATTCTTTTCATTTCTGTTTTATTTTCTGATTAAGAATTATATAACGCATATTTCTGTTTTCCCTCATCTTTTATAAAAGCAAACCCGCTTAATACATGTAACTTATTCGATGGTTTAAAAATATAAAATGTAGGCAGCCAACCAGGAATTACAGTTCATTATCATCTACATTATCATAGCATATCATCTTTCTCATTATCCTTTCATTTCCATCATCATCATTCTTGATCGTAATCAATATAATCGATTATCATAACATCATCTATATCGCCATCTTACTCATCATCACGTACCACATAGTTGATATTTATCATCGAAACTCTTCAACCTCGTTTCATCAACATTTAACATTAGATTATCCTAAATGTTATCGGCCCAATCATATAAATTGTTATGGGATTTCAGCCCAAGAACTAAGCCTATTTATATATGAAAGGAGCCCAAATTATCTAAAGTCCAATATGATAAACCCATGTAGCATTCTAATAAACCCACCAACATTTTGTGGCCTGACCTAGTACCACAGTATGCTCGATTGAAACCAAGAATTAAATAAATATTGCAGTAGACAAAAATCGAGTGTGCCACTAACACTTTGTCAATTTATGTGATTCACCTTTTTTTTCTTTTTCTTTTTTTGTCGGCCAAAGAAAAAGAGACAGGCATAGTGGAATCAGTAAACGGTTAACATCACCATCATCAAACATCATATTATCTTCATCATCATTTTCATTATGTATTTATTTCCTTGTCACCATTCTTGCAATAACAGCAGCGGAGGAGACAAAGAAAGAAAAAGAAAGAAGAGAAATATAAACGAATAGCTTACGAAGTTGCAGTAGAAAACGGACTGTTAGCTGCAAAATGATCGAGGTGGTGATGATGATTCCGTCGAATAGTGATTGCATACGTGGTGACGGGTTTGCAGCCTTGTGGTTATGTTTTAAGTGGATGATAACGATGGAAGGTGATGGTTAGGGTGGTCATTGGACAAGAGAGAGAGGAAGAGGTGAGAGAGTGACGGTTGATTTAAGGTTGAAGATGGTGTTGATCGAACAGTAGGTTTTTGGTTTGCTGAAAGAGGTGATAGAGTGATAGAGGAATGATCAAGGTGATGGTTATTTAATGGTGATGAACCGGTGGATGAAGGGTGGTGATGTTTGCAGTCCGACCAAAATAATAACTGGGTTTGAGGGACTCTTATTGTGGTTGAGATCAAACATATGCATAAGCTTTGTAGCAGCAACAAATGGCTCGAGTAAATAGCAAACAAGTGGTTTTACGATGAATTGGTGATATGATGGTGCTCGATGGTCGAATTAGAACATTAACAGTTCGGTGGTAATGCTTTATCATATAGAAAACAGAAGTAGCTGATCGATTCCAGTAGGAAAGAAAGGCAACAAAATGATCATGGTTTGATTCGGTGTTAGTGTTTAAATGATGGAGATGGTGGTGGTTTCAGGATGGATTGTGGTTGTCGATTGTTAGAAGGTGGTGGAAGATCTTGATGATGTGGTGTTGGAAGGTGGTGATTGAAGATCAATACCCGAAATAGAAACATTAATCGAGTTTGTTGTGGGAACCATAAATCTATTTAATTGAAGAAAAAGAAGCTTGTAGGGAATTGTAGTCAAATAAGAACAGCAGAAAACATTAAATGGTTTAAAGAATTAAAAGAAATGTCTTGCACATGAGTTTGTAAAGGAATAAGTAGTGGTTTAGTGAGCTGTCTGTCTATTATGCATATATCTTACGTAAATATAATCAAATTATAGATAGAAACAAATGACCACAATAATTCACTTCATAATTCTAACAATCACAGGTGAACTAATTGAAACAAGTGGGTTTCATAAAGACTATAAATATATAATATCATCTCCTAATTGAATTAGAAGGAAAACAGTATAGCCACCATTCCCTATTCGTCGACATAATAATTAGGGTATTATTTCGTGCTCCGTTGTTCAACAGTCATGGTTAAACGTCTTTAGAAAATCCCATATTTCAGAATGATATATGTATATTTACTTGGGTCTAGATTTTCTCAATATATGTACGTGACTTTTTTAAAAGAAACCAAAAGTAGGTTATGCTTTACTTCATGATATTCTAACAAGTCATTTTCAAGCTGACTCATAATCTGATATGTGTTGAGATGACTTGTTCGATTAGAACAAAGAAGAGAAAAAATAAAAATAAAAAAATAAATAGCCGTAGTAGTTGAATGCCAACCGAGATATAAAAATTTATTGTGACTTAATCATTATAATAACATTCACTAGTACATGCAAATTTTAATTATGAAAGGGAGAGGTTAGCAAAAGAAAAAGGTGAATTGAAAAGAGATGGTGGTGTGTCGACATAATGATCACATCAAGTGAGTGTTAGTGAAAGTTTTTCTATATTTAATAAATATATCTAAAGTTTTTAAATATATAATTATATATTCAAAATACTTTATATATATAAATACGTTTTATTATATCATAATATATATTACATATATAAATATATTTATATATACACCTCTGTTTACAAACAGTTGTTCGTGAATCGTCGAAATTTGTCAAAGGTCAAATGGTTTCATGAAGACAGTTCAAAAATTTTGAGATTCAATTAAATAGACTTTGCTTATCGTGTCGGAATTATATAAAGATTAAGTTTTAAATTTGGTCAAAGATTTCCGGGTCGTCACAGTACCTACCGTTAAAGAAATTTCGTCCCGAAATTTGAGTAAGGTCGTCATGATTAACCATAAAAATATTTTCATGATGAATATAAGTTGAAAACCAGAGTTTTATCACCGTTAAAAAATATAAATGAAAGAATTCAATTATTCGAAGCGTACGAGTGAAGCTATCATAAAAGATTGAAAATGAGGTAATAGAGATTCGTCTTAGTTTTTGACGTAGTCAGTGTTGAATTTAGAAAATAAGGTGCATCTTGACTTTTGATGTTGTCTTGGTTGAATTCCGGAATTCTAGGAATTAAAAAAAATCTTCGAAATCTACAAGATATGATTCTTCGGTGAATAAGAAAATTAAGATCTCTTTAATTAAATGCGGTTATCAGCCCTGATTGCCCTGTCAGATATTTCCGTTATAAATGAACCTCTTCCGTTCCATTACT